>NC_138130.1:47317847-48040291 GCF_964188305.1 Podarcis bocagei
CTGTCCAGACAGGGGTTTAGCTGGGCCAGCAGCAGATGGAAGGCACTCTGTGTCAATCTGTGCACTTCACTGGCTCCCCACCTGGACAAGGTGGGATTCTTTAGTCATTTGTTTGCTTTATTAAGAATGTTTATACCCTGTCTTTCCTCAACAAGCTCAAGGGGGCTAACGACGTAAGCTACAACTGTAACTTAGTTTCACAAACTGTTGTTAAACAGCAATAAACACTATAAAACAACAGGAGGAAGAAGATGAAACAAATAGCCATAGAAATAGTATCCTGACAGCAATTAAAAAGTACTAGAAAAAGAAAAGAACCACTTATGGCTCACAAATCTTCCTTTAAGTGTTATGTGTATGAGAGAAAACATTCAGCTATGGTTTCCTTCATCTTCCAGGTGAACTGATATGATCCAGTAAGCACTGTAGCTGCTGCTGTTTCTAAACCTGAAATTTAGCTTCCAATTTATGGGCATAATGCTATTGGAAATTCTCTGAAACAAGTCCTGTTGAAATGACAGAACTAGCACAAAAGCACAGTGGCAGTCATTTCAATTCACATAAAACCGCATTTGTTTCAATAAACCTTGCACAGCATTCCTGGTGGAATGTGCAGTCCATGTAAAATATATTTAATCTAAAATTTATTGAGTCCACGCTCTGGTAACCTTCAGGTTAGACTACTGTAACGTACTATTTTTAGACCACAGAGAATATGGCAATCTAAATATAATCCTATGTATATAGACACATATTTCTGGAACAGGGCAATGGCCTGATATTTCAGGGTTCTGAAGAATAAGCCATATCAATTATCCTTTTCCCTTTACTGCAGATCAGACTTTCTTTGCAATAACAGAAGAACACAGGTGACTAAGCTAATGGCTTCTATAAATAGATCATAAAAGAGTGGGAAAAATAAAGTAGGGGATGATGAAGATAGATAATTTAGGAAAGCTCATTTATAATTATATGACTCAATGTAATAAAGAATATCATTTATCAACTAATTACAACAGAATTCATTTGGAATTGCACATTAAAAATACATATACCTCCAATTAATATCTTACATTCCTGACACAGCCATATTCTTACCTTCCACACAGTGCAATAAAGCTTCCTAATAATTTGTAACATTCAAATATCTGTTTTGAACAGTAAGTACTCAATAAGAAATAGCCTTGATGTCACTGATTATTACCAAAGCAAAGTTGTGCAGTCAAAATTTTATCAGGTCTATGTAACTGTCTGAAAGACAAAAGTTAAACAAAGTCTATGTACCTGCACAAGTAATAATAAGATGCCATAAGTATAGCATTGGCTCTGGATGTGGATGACAAACATCAGCTGACATGACTATGGTTACAATTATGAATTAGATCCTATGGCAAAGGTACCAAATGTGCATTAGATTATACCAGGAAGCCCTCTCTGACCCTGTAATGCAGAGGGGGCAGGGGCGGAGGAAGGGGATGCGGTGGGTGCGGTCCGCCCCAGGTGTCACCACTGAGGGGGGGTGACAAAATCCTGGACGGCACTCTCCTGGGAGAGACGTGGTAGCTTGGGTATGCGCAGGCTCCACGCTGCCCAAACAGTCTACCCGCTGCCTTCCCTCCCCCCAGCTGTAGGGCAGCAGAGTGGGAGCAGGCAGGCAGACTCCGGAGGCCCCACAGTGCACCCCACCTCAATGGGTGGCTCGCCCCACCCCTGGGCGCACTGCCCCAGGCGCCCGAGCGGCTTCCTCTGCTGCTGAGGAGTGAAGGATCTTTTTGGCTCCACAGGCCAGATCCTTATCAGGATTGGCCTCGCAGGCCAAATTCAATAGATGGGCAGGGCTGCCCACCTGTCAAAATCCCTTGTATGGCTTTGCAAATATCCCTAGTTCCCCTTTAACCCCTGACATTAGAGAGTTCAAAGTAGGAATGGGAAGACTTGTGCAGGCTTTAAGACAACCCATGTGCTCCTGTATGAACATCCCAGGTCTTTTTTTTTGCAAAGAAGGAGCCACCCTCCTTCTCCTTTAAACATTGGAGCAAATCGCCTCTCCCGCTCCTCTCAACATCCATTCCACAGAATCCATGCCCACTTTATCCCTTTTCTTGGCTTGTAACAGATAGCCACGAAAGGTTAGCAGCCTTGGTCTGGATTTGGACCCTTGTTGACTTGAAAGGAACAGTGGTATAGTCCCTGTCTTTGGATCCTGCAGCTCTTGCCAATTATAGGCAGGCGTACAATAGTTGATACTTGATACTTGAGTGGGTGGTTGCTGAACAACTGCAGAGTTCTTGCAAATGCGGAATGGGTATTAAGTGGCACCTGTAGTAGTGCCAATTCTGCTGATTGAAACAGTCAAGATAACTGAGCTGAGAGTTTGTTGGACCCTGGGTGAGAACCTGGAGGCTGAGGGGTGTGTGTGTGTGTGTGTGTGTGTGTGTGTAAAGCAAAATGGATTGATACTGTGTATACATATTAGTAACTTTTTAATAATGTAACATCTTTATGTTTTAACATTTTCTTTAAGTTGTCAGTTGCTGCTTTTTTGTATGCTGCATATATATATATATATATATATATATATATATATATATATATATATATATATATGCTTTCGTAGATTTTCACGGGTACAGGAATGCAGGTTTTGGTGTCTTCGGGTGTCTTCCCGTGTAAGAGTTGGGGTGTCTAGGCGACGTTTCGACGAGGTCTCACTCGTCATCTTCAGGCTGGTGCTTTCGGCTTCTTGTTACTGGAACAGAGCAGGATCTCAGTGTTTGAGTTCCTATAAATACTGTTGAGGGGGTGTGGTGTATAGCCTCCAACGTTCTGGGCAGAGAGGAAGTTCCCAGGTTAGTGTGCCTTTTCTTCTTTTGTTCATTAATTACTTGAGGGATATCTTGAGTGATTTCTTGAGTGATATTCTGAGTACCACTTAGGAGGGTCATTAGGTGTGGATTAGTTGCTAAAGCTTTCGTGTCTTGACCTCTTGAGCTTGTGAAGAGTTTTTCTGAGAAGATGGCTGTACTGCAAATAGTTGTGCTCTGGCTTGGCTTCGTGTATAGGGGCGAGCTGTGGTTTTGTGCCCTGTGCCAGCCAGATCTGTGTAGGGATTGCAGGGGGGTGCAGCATCCGGAGGTGCCACTATGGTTTGGCTACTGGATGGTGTCTGTAATTTATCTGTGGAGAGGGTCTGGGTTTGGGTCTGGTGTGGTTGATTGGAGATGGCGTTCTGTGTGCCTCTGGTTCTGGTGTCGGTTTTTGTGGGGAGGGCTAATTTCCAGATGTCTGGCAGGCGGGACGTGTCGTCACGCTTGTTCATGTTGTGAGGGTGTTTCTCTATCTCGATGGCTTCCATGATTATTCTCTTGTGGTGATGTTCCATGTTAAAGAGCAATTTGGAATCTGCAAAATTAATTTCGTGTCCTGTTTCTTTCATGTGTTGGTAAAGAGAGGAAGTTTTTTCTTCTTTTTTGACGGCATTCTTGTGTTCTGCGATACGTGCATTTATTCGTCTGTTTGTTTGTCCAATGTACCCCAAAGATAAAATCCAGCTAGAAAACCAAGGGGTCTATGAAATACCCTGCAAAGTCTGCCCAGCCACGTACATTGGACAAACAAACAGACGAATAAATGCACGTATCGCAGAACACAAGAATGCCGTCAAAAAAGAAGAAAAAACTTCCTCTCTTTACCAACACATGAAAGAAACAGGACACGAAATTAATTTTGCAGATTCCAAATTGCTCTTTAACATGGAACATCACCACAAGAGAATAATCATGGAAGCCATCGAGATAGAGAAACACCCTCACAACATGAACAAGCGTGACGACACGTCCCGCCTGCCAGACATCTGGAAATTAGCCCTCCCCACAAAAACCGACACCAGAACCAGAGGCACACAGAACGCCATCTCCAATCAACCACACCAGACCCAAACCCAGACCCTCTCCACAGATAAATTACAGACACCATCCAGTAGCCAAACCATAGTGGCACCTCCGGATGCTGCACCCCCCTGCAATCCCTACACAGATCTGGCTGGCACAGGGCACAAAACCACAGCTCGCCCCTATACACGAAGCCAAGCCAGAGCACAACTATTTGCAGTACAGCCATCTTCTCAGAAAAACTCTTCACAAGCTCAAGAGGTCAAGACACGAAAGCTTTAGCAACTAATCCACACCTAATGACCCTCCTAAGTGGTACTCAGAATATCACTCAAGAAATCACTCAAGATATCCCTCAAGTAATTAATGAACAAAAGAAGAAAAGGCACACTAACCTGGGAACTTCCTCTCTGCCCAGAACGTTGGAGGCTATACACCACACCCCCTCAACAGTATTTATAGGAACTCAAACACTGAGATCCTGCTCTGTTCCAGTAACAAGAAGCCGAAAGCACCAGCCTGAAGATGACGAGTGAGACCTCGTCGAAACGTCGCCTAGACACCCCAACTCTTACACGGGAAGACACCCGAAGACACCAAAACCTGCATATATATATATATATATATATATATATATATATATATATATATATATATATATAATTGCTATAATGCTTAATATATAATCAATCAATAATCAAAACTTGGTTCAATTGGTATAGAATGCCTGACTATTGTTAGGTGCAGGCTGGTGTGATTGTTTTGCACCTCATTTAGCACATCTTCATGAATCACCAGTTAGTTTCTGGACTCAACTCAAGCCACTGGTTTAAATGGTCTGAGCACTGGCACTGAGCCAGCAAGTGCCTTCTCTCATGTCATTCCAAACAAATTTTGAGTGCCTTGCCCCATAATTCCCAAACAAACGTCAAGATCTTCTAATGAGTCGTCCTTGCTATGTGAGCCATACTTGGGCAACTAAAGCAGGATTCTGTAGTGGAGAAATGTCCTTTGTCGGTTGTCTTTCATTGTATCCTTTTTTGGAACATCTTCACTCCACCAAATTGTTAATTTATGTGTATGTTCTTTTGCTGTTTTATTTGAGTGTGGTTTAAGTTTTACAGCTTGCTTAAAGTGATATTTTGATTGTATGGGAATCTTGTGTTCTCAAATGTGTTGTATTGCATGCCAGGGGCAGAGAGAAGTCGGCATTGCAACAACAGGAGCACAAACATTTCTTCTTGCCAAATAGAGCATTATTTTCCCCTGCCTTGTGCTGCCCTAGGGGTTCTCCCAACCCCCCAGAGCTGAGGGTGAGCAGGGAGTTTAGGGATGAGAGGGGGAAGCCCTGGTGCATTAGTGGGACTCCTTGTGCTGGCTATTGCAAGCACAGCTAATCAGTTAATTCTGGCCCATGCATTTTATACTGAATATAATTTGTTCATCTAGGCTGAGATCTAGTGGCTTCCATATTGCTGTGGAATTACACAGAAGGCAACAACTAGAAGTGGCTAGAAAAAATAATAATAGAAAAAGGATGCCTAGAAGACATTTTTTAAAAAAAGCAATTTAAAACTCATTTTTAGTAAACCATTCTGTTGCCAGCACTGCGTCAATTATGCTAGATAAAACTAACATATTTCATGAATCTATTTTGCTAATTTCTTTGACGACTCATTGAGATATAGAATTCTGGTAGCCTAAACTCATGTGCCCTCTGCTAAACTATAGTGGTTTAACTAAAAAAATGGAAACAGCAGGGGGCAGTAGGATGCTTCCCCTTATCACTATTTCAATTCTTGAAATACTAAGGACCTATCTTTCCACCTCCTTGTAAATGGATCTTTAAAATCCATCTAGCAGAGAAGATGGCCTTGTCATTCTCTCCATTATGGGATATCATACAGGCTTACTGTTTCAGTTCCAGCACAGATATGATTGACAGAATGGAGGGATGCAGTGCCTGGAAAACTTCAGGGAGAAAAAACTGTTACTGGCTAACCCAAAGGACACTGAAGTGCATACCAAGTGGTGATTTCAATGCATATAGTATGCACTGCATTATCCTTTGGGCTGATCTGTTTATGTGGGTCTTTCTTAAAAGTATTTCTGAGCACAAATTCTTTCCTTTGAAGCTTTGCAAAATAAAATAAAGGCTTTACAATGTGATGGCTGTTACAAAAAGTAAACCTGACACAATGAAATTGATTCTTCCTGTGAAGCATGGGGAAGATATAAACACCTTTCAGTTTAATCCTATTTATTTTCGTACAGATGGTTTTGAGAGCTAGTACTTAAGGGACTTTTACAATCAAATATTTGAAAAGAATAGCATTAAGCTGAAAGAAAGAAAGAAAGAAAGAAAGAAACCATCAACACCATCAAAAGTTGCTGCATATAGGCTGCAACTTTTTCATTAAACATAGTGGGATTTATTATCACTTAAACATAAATAATTTGCACTGTTAATGGCTCTGTCCTTACAAAGGCCTGGAATGTGGACAGTGATGATTACCCTATATTAAATTTCAAAACTGCAACACTACTAGGTTAAATACCAATAGACTTCTTGTAAAAGTAATGCACCTCTGTCATATAACAGCATATAGAGTTCATTTGCTCAAATAGCTGGACTGTTGGTTGTTGAATAGTTGACAGCTCCATACAGTCCTGTTCATGGATTCTTCATACTGTAGATTATTGTTATTAATATCCCACCTTTTCCCCCGACTGGGACTCAAGGTGGCTTACAGATAAAATAGAAAAAGTAGAAACAGAAAAGATAGTAATTTAAAAAGCAGTTAAACACTAATAGAATTAAAACATTAAAAAAGATATATTTTAAAATACAGGTAATAATAATAAGGAGGGGAAGGCCCAGGAAACCCAGCCAGATGGGCAGGGTACAATTATTATTATTATTATTATTATTATTATTATTATTATTATTATTATTATTATTTAGAGACAGCCTACGATGAATTGCAGTGCAAACATGGGGAATGAGCAGTTGTCTCCATATTCATAAGTACAGTAAAAAAGTGCAGCTATGATTACAAATCTCCACATGTTCAACTTGGTTTTTCACCACACAGGTATGTACCCAACTGAATGGAAGAATTTGATAAGAATGAACTGACACTCTGATAATAACCCTTTAAATCACATCGATCTCATGACTATTTCCACATATCAGGGAATGAAAAAATTTGAAAAAGCCCAGTCTATGTAAAGAACCCCCCAGATCACTTTATATTCTTGAGTTTTCAAATGAGAAATAAGGGATTTTTTTAAAAAAAAAATAGCATGATAATGCTTCAGAATGCAAGACAGGTTGAGTTAAGGCATCAGTTACTGCACATGAATGCTTAGCTGTGAATGATTTGGCCATGGGTGCTAGAGATTCTTTGTCATGTAAGCAAAGGTTGATCATGCTGTATAATCAAGAACTTCTGAAATAACCTTGGGCAATGATCTGATTATTGGCTTACAATGCACAATGAGTCACTCTTTTCTGCACAAACGTAAAACTACAGCTAGGAAATTCTAGCATACTTCAGAGAACCAATCTGATTTACCTGCTGCAAACAGCATGACAGCAACTGGTCTGTAGAACCGCCTCCGGGATCCCACACAGATAGAAATTAATCCAACCAAGAAAGCTATAAGAATTATGGCGGCACCACCCAACAGCATAGAAAGTGTAGCGATCTGCCAGTCTGCAGAGAGAAGGAAACACAAATAATTGAAACTAGATAGTAACTCATATAAAAAGGATGTCTATGTAAAATGCAAAAACAAACAAGGACTCCAGTAAACACAGAAAAGTGTTATTCATAACAGAAAATACAATTGCATTCAGACTTTTAAAAATAGCTTTTCAGAACAGTTCTCTTAGTCAGATTTAAGATGCTATCTGTATGTATTCTATTTTAGGTACCAAAGGAAAAACTGCAAGATTCTGTGTAATGCAGATATCGGGTGCTTATAATATTGACCATTTATCTCTTCACCACTTTCCTATAGTAGTTAATGGGATACCCCTTCCTTAATTTACAGCCACATGCCTATGCATGTTTTTTCCCAGGGAAGTGTGACAGAACTGTAGCTTTAGTTATAAAAGGTTTACAATAATGAGGAGCTGAATAAAACCTGGTATGACTAAAGTAGAAAGGAAAAACTCATAGTAAAACCATCAGAGGGCTATTTGCAAATTAACACACTCAGGAGTGCCAGCTTGGCTTTGTGACCCTGGGTGCCCAGGGCTGTGGGTGCCATGCAGCATACATGGCCCTGACACCAAACCTTTTCCATGCCTGGCCCCTGGGGAATTTTGTGGGTGCTTGGGCACCCAGGGCCCCAGGGAGCTGGCACCTATGAACGCACTTGAATTTCAACAGTTAGTTAACTAGAGCTATTAATGGCCCAGTGGCGTAGCGTGGGGGGTGCAGGGGGAGCCGGCGCACCGGGTGCAACATCTGGGGGTTAGGGTGCGCAAATCCATGGGTTAAGGGGCGCAAATCCATGGGTTAGGGGGCGCAAATTACTTGCCTTGCCCCGGGTGCTGACAACCCACGCTACGCCACTGTAATGGCCCAATAATCCTAAGGTGCATTTGAATGATGGGTGGAACATGAATACACCAAAACAAATGATACTTCTGATTGAAAACAATTCTATTGTTTCAGATATATTTGTCCAGGCTACAATTTATATTTATTTTAAAGATTTATAGCCTGTTATTCATTGGCACAGATATCAGGGTAGGATACAACATAAAAAAACACAAGTCAGCTAAAGTTCAAGTCAGCTAAACAGAGAAGGCTAAAACGGACACTCATTCAAAACCTAAAAATAGGAACTACTTCACTTGGCACCAAAATGACAACCATGTCAGACGACGTGCAAGGGGAGGGCATCCCACAGAGAAAAATCCATCTTGTTTCACCACCAAATGTATCTCCTCTAACAGTGGAATGCAAAGAAGAGCCCCGATGGCTAATCTTAAAACACAGGTATTCAGGGCCACAGTTCAACAGTATGTGGAGACCATTTATAATATAAAATATAATTAGTCAGCTATTCTGCAAGAAAATAGGAGCACAGGGGAACTGAATCCATTCTTTCAGGCCCTGCAGGTGGATCTTGGTGGTGGGAAGGGCTGTAGCTCACTGGCAGAGCACATGCTTTCCATGCAAAAGGTCCCACACTCTCCAGGTCGAGATGGAAAAGTCTCTTGTTTGAACTCTTGGAGATCTACAGCCAGTCAGCAGCAACAATACTGCACTAGATAGGTCAATGATCTTACCTGAGATTCCTGCACTAGGGGCTGAACTAGATGGCCTCAGGATCCCTTCCAACTCTATGATTTTATGATTACTCACACACAGATGAAAATATAGCTGCCCCTATGTGTACATTGGGGGCAGTCATCTTTTTCTCTTGTTAACTATCCAGGAAGGGGTACTCTGTCATACCATACTACATCTTCCAGTAGCTTTTTAGTGAAATGTATTCAATGAGTGCAGGAAGACCACTTGCTAAATGGTCTTTAAAAGAAAGAAAAAATGTCAGGGAGGACCGCAGACCACCTTGGATATACTTATAATTTTATTTTATTTTTTAAGTGTAGGGGTTTTTCTCCTAGGTTGACTTAGGACGGGACACCACTGGCTTCTTTGCCTCACACAGAAAAATGTATTTAGTGAGCCTAGGTAAGAACAATAATTTGCAACAAGTTAGACTACAGGATTTTGTGCTTTGTGTAGACAAAAGTTTTTTTATACTGTATAACTTTGGGAACTTAGTTTGCACGCTCTCCAATCCCACAGTTGTATTAATTTTAAAGCTGGACTTCTCGGCAAAAGAAATAGGGCATTATGTTATATAATTGATGGCACAAAATCAGGTTAAACACAATACACCAAATAATCTTGGGCTGAGATTTTCAAAGCCAATTTAATGAGTGTGGTGAATTAAAATCCCCCAGCTAATTTAGAATTTCTTAATGCAAGAGTTCTAAAGGCTCTTCAAGCTAATGAAATGTAGCAAGAGCTGAGGCAAGGGTAGAGCTGCTCTCAAATTCAAGAGCAAATTCTGTCACACATGTGTATAATATTTATTTTACTTTAGAAAGAGAACTGTAGGTAGTTGAATGTTTTATGCAACCCCACCCCCAAACCAAAACACTCAACATACCAGAACAGAACAGTGCTGTACTGTTAAACAGAGAGATGTAAGTAATTGACGGCTTATGAAAGAATTCAGCGAAACTTTCTTTGGTTCAAACAAGTCCTATTTGGATGCTCAAGTTATGTATGATTAACATCACATGAGGCACCCTGCACCAGCCACTTCCCAACACTATCCAAATGTTTGGGAGGAAGTCTGCAGCAGGGCAGCATAACCAAAAGCAAGTAGGGTGTCTCTTGTGACCTCAAACTCTGGGTGCTTAGTCTGTAATCACTTTAGGATTGGGGGGGGGCTGGGCAAGAGTCTCTAAAAGGTATGAAAGCGAGTCATGCATAAGATTTAACTTAATTCTATATGTGAAGCTGAAATGGAAGTGTGGATAATTGCATAGTGATACATTCATTGTGGTCATTTTTTATTACAACTGGAGTGGAGAAAATTACCTAATACATTATATCAATACCACACTGTTAATACATGAATACAAGTCGTAAATAGAAAGAAACAAGCCACTACCTTTGACATGTGATAGTCTTACATAAACAGATACAGATCCCGCAACTCCCACACTGAAAAGAAAAGAAAAGAAAAGAAAAGAAAAAAGAAAAGAAAAGAAAAGAAAAGAAAAGAAAAGAAAAGAAAAGCTTATTGAATGAAATCATGGTAGGAGGGACATATGGTGAATTGGTGATAGCCAGTTCACGGATAAATGATTAATCACTATACCTTTGTTTAAGAGTCAATTCTCTAGTATCCCATTGAATGAAATGGACTTTTTCACACCTGCTTGGAAGAAAAGTCCTCAGTCAAATCACTGTACTCCTAACCTTCATGGACAGTGTTGGAAACAACACATTGTCTCCAGTCTCTAGCTAGCATTGGGGAGGGGCCTGCCTGAGTCATAATGGTAGGGGTGCATTTAGTGAAAATGACCCTGCTCTCCTGCCTAATAACTGACTGGCAAAATAGGTCTACAGTAGCACAGGAATGCAATGCATATGAAATGTATACTGAGGATACTGCATGCAGGCCACTTTTCCTGTGGCAGCTGATTTAAACTATCTTCACACTGTGTCCCTTTGTGGACCTACAGGCTCTTTTTTGTAGTTTTGTGGCAGTACAATGAGTTACCGGTAATACACAAGAGTGTATCATGCATACCACTCCTAACTATGGAAAGTATCTGGATTGCTGGCTCAGGTAGACCAGATCTAGTTTATGTCACAATTAACTTTATTTTATTCTTTTAATTTATTTTTTCCTTGTTCTTCAGCTAGGGAACCTTAGAGCAGATAACGAAAGATTTAAAAATACAATAAAACAACATTAAAACTGCAGACTATAAAACAGCTTTTGAAATAAATTAGTGACAGCTCGGTTGAAATGCAGTAGAAAACTACAATATGGAAAATGCCTGAGCAAAGAAAAATGTTACACCTGACTCTGAAATGACATCAAACTTGACACGAGGAAAGTCTATCTGGGGAGAGAGCTCTAAAACTTAAAAAAGGTACTGGTTCTAGGTCACTATCTGCTTCATCTCTCATGGCAGATGCACTCAAAGGAGAGTCTCATGAAAAGATTTCAGTGTCCTGGCACAAGACAGTCCTTGTAGCCTTTAAATGTAAGAACCAGCACTCTGAATGGTGCCTTGAAGTAGACTGGGAGCCAATACTGTTATTTAAGACTGGCAAGATCTGTTCCAAATACCCAGTTTCAAGTCTGCACTCTAACAACTGTTTTGCACCAACTGAACCTTCTGGGAAGTCTTCAAATGCATGTATGGTAATCGCTAACAGGAACTGCTCTGCAACTGCTGTTATCATTTATACTCACAACAACCATGTAAGATAGATGAATTAAAAAGGTAGAACTAATTCATTTTTATACAAATCCAAATAAATTATGATCCAATTATTAACGGGACCTAAATTAGTCACAACGAACTTGTCCTAGTGATTTCAATTGATTTCATAAGCACGGAATTCTCTGTATTTGGACCAATATATTTTTAGCACAAAGTTATGTAGGTTATCGGATGAAAGTTATGGTAAGTATTGAATGTACAGCAATAGATTCTTGTTCCATTTGTTTCATTATCCAATAAGATCACAACTAACTGTACATCTGATAAGCTTCCTAAACTGGGCTGAATGGTGGCATTGCAATATAATGGGAGTTTGTGGTGAAGCCAACAGTCTTCCCAAGGGTTCAGGAGTAACTCAATAACACACACTTCATTATGTTAAAGCAGATTAAACAGGAGTTTGTTACATCCATACACAGTGAGTTTACAATCCCTGATTCAGTTTCAAAATTTCAGAACAAGTGGTTTTAATAGCTACATTTTGACCACACTGAAGCATCAGAGCCCTACAAAGCAAACTGTCTGCTTTACAAATATTTACAAGAACTTGTTTCAAACTTCAGAAATACAGATTCTCATTGCTTTCGCTGATAACTCTCTAAACATGTAGGCAATCCCAATGCAAGAAATATATAAATCTTTCTTTGTGCTGTGAAGCAGATTGAAGCCACTAATGTTTAGAAGCTGTGTACATAAAGGACTCACTCAGATGGCAATTCCTTAGTGTAAGACACTATGACCCTTTTGTGAAAAGGCCCATGTGAATTAACAGGGCAGCAGGTCTGTGTTGTTCACACCCCTAGGGTTGCGCAGCTCCTTGGCTTTGTCCCTGATATCCACACATTAAATGGAAAATTTTGACCAATGGGTCTAATTAGCCGACCCCAGTTGGCCCATGAATCTGCTTTGGCCATACTGTGCCCACCTGCCCTATACATGGTATCACATATAATGTAATGTGTGGAGTAAGTAAAGATGCTTCTGGGCCAAAGGGACTTGCACAGTGTTCCACAACAACCAGCTGATCACTGATGCAGACATAGACAGGTTATCATGGGACATCATTATGATGGATAGTTGGGCAAACACAGCCACCTGTCAAGCCACAGGGGATAGGAAAGATAAGGTACTGGCCCACAGACCACATTCAGTTCCCCACTTCATGTCTACATGTTTGGATCTTTACATATATAGGCTTTCACTTCTCAGACAGGGAGCAATCCGACCCTAAGGTGCAGGTACTGCTGCATGGACCTACTGCCCCTTTAATTGGGGAGAGACATTGTGTTTAACATATGAAGGGACTTTTCTGAGATGACTTTCCCCCTTAGTTTTTGTGCAGGGAAATAGTTTACCCAAACACCAACATATGGTAAGATCATCCAGGAAATTAGTATTTAGACTGGAATCCTGACCTGTCAGTAAGCCCCACTGAACCCGATGGGAAATTAGACATGCATACGATTCCATTGCCAGTGACTTAAAAAAAAAATCTCTGCTGGTTATGTGAAGAAAATATTTTGCTGATTAAAAAAAGGGGGTGATGACTTACATAGGTCTTATCTGTTTTAAAATGCAGTCACAGCCTGATTCTGTACATCACTACCCAGTGTGATGTTCACAGTTGAACATAGTAGTTACCACATCACTTGTCAGACTTTCCAGAACGCTAGAGTATTACAAACCTTTGCAATTTAAAATATAATGCTGCTTTAGTACCAGACCAAAATAAAATTTTAAGAACTATTTCTATTGATCTTCTATGTTTCAGCAGAAGATGATTTCTTGGGTAAATACATTTTCCCACTAAGTGGTTGAATCTAAAGTATAATAACACTAAGAAACATAAGTTCAATGAAAGTGTACTTATGATGCTTCAGTTCTTTCCTAGAATGAGAAAATGCCCCCCAATGGAACTGAAAATAAGACATGATGACCTATGGCAGCTATTTCAAAAAACTGATGCAAACCTAGTTAATTCTTTTGGATAGCCACAAATGCTTTAAGCCGAGAAATGGAGAACTAGCATGGCCAGATGTTGGGGTGATGGAAGTCAGAGGCCAACAACATCTGGGCTGTGACGGCCATCAGCTTGAATGGCTTTAAAAGAGGATTAGACAAATCATGGAGGATACAGTTGTCACTGGCTACAAGCCCTGCCTTCACTGTCAGAGGCTGTATGCTTCCGAATACCAATGGCTAGAAACCACAGGATGGAAGAGTGTTGTTATGCTTAGGTCCTGCTTGTGGGTTTCCCATAGGCATCTATGGTCAGCCATTATGGGAACGGGATGCTGGACTAGATGGGCCAATAGTCAGATCCGGCAGGCTCTTCTTATATTCTTATGGAAGGCCACAGTTTTCTCACTCCTGTTTTGTTTTATGCAATATCTGTTTTCCCATTGTGCACTTCACTTACATGGGATAAATTGGGAGAGGAGAAAGTATCTTTTTTTGTGACAGTGTCGATGAACAATCATTATTTTTCTAGTTAGGATTCAGAAGTGTAGCCAGGATAGTCTGAATAAAGGCTGGCTCAGAAAATACTGTGGTATCCTTGAAAATAATTCACCACCACCACCGAAGAAATGTTCCCCTGCAAAAGGGTTTTATTGCAACACCTTAACACTGCCTGCAATCCTCCTGAATGGCATCATACAGGTATAAAATAGTATCACAATCTTCAGAGACTGAATTACAACTTAAAGTAGAACAGTAAAATTAAAAGAATGTTTCACATGATGTACAACAAATTTATTATCATGCTTGCAGAAGGGTAATCAAATTTCCTGAGCAAGGTCAGTATTTGGGGGATAGGAAGAAAGGAAATATTTCATCCCCTTGTACCACAATTTCAGACCTTATTTCCCTTTCTCATGCCACTATATCCACCTCATGTCAGTAAAACAGTTGCCCATTCTCTCCTTAACAGGATAAAAGAGTATTCATCGTGATGTTGGTGGCTATAACAACCTCAGTGATTCCCCATTGTGATGTCTTGTTTTGTAAGATTAGACTCTCCAAGTGCAAAACAAAAAGGCCTGGTTCACACAAAACACTAAGACAAGTTAACCATTAGTTGCTCCCTCAGACATTCATGGATTGTTTCTCCAAACTTTGATTTGTTTCCCAGCTGCTCTTGCCTTGTGCCTTTGTACTTTGGTGAGAGTTGGAGGTCGATGCTGGATTCACATGCAATGCTAAGTCATAGTAAGAATAGCCAAGGTTTGTAAGCAAACAGTACATGACTTCCCATTATGCTGGCAGTAAACAAACCATAGGTAAGCTGCTGGAGTGCGTTCAATAAACCTCCATGCTATATTGAACTTCCACAACAAATCAGTTTAATCTAAGCAAAATATCACAATATCCTATCTTTCACCTCACACTCTACTTCTGTATCAGAGTGTTATTAGAATTTAAACATTCATGCTGTTGTTTCTTACTTCTTTGTACACTTTTACACAGACAATAGAAACCTCCACTTTCCACAGCTCCTTTAGGAGGAAGGGGGAGATAAAATGAAACAACAATAATAATGCCTCCTTCTGCACCTCTTTGTTACTGCCCTCTACCAATCGCCTCCTTAGACAAAAAGCTGAAAGTAACTAGATAACTGTCATTTAAGAGAAGGCTGACAATTAAACCATATTAATATACCCAAAGTAAAAACACACAACTGTACTATGTAAATACCCTAAAATCTGAGCCACTCTTTATTCTCAGAAAGTGGGGTGGGACACTGTGTTTCTCCTATAATACAGTATAGAAGGAACAAATCAAGAAAACCCAAACCATTATATAAAAGTTTGGAAACTTCAAGCGACACAGCATGCATTATTTTCACTGCTGCCTTGTGTGTTCATATGGGAGTCTGTTGAGGTAGCATAATAATTTGTGGAGGGAAAGACACTTTTTATTTGGGAGCCAACTTTAAGCAACCTATTTTCTTTGATAGCCAAAGCCCAGTATCTTTCCCCAGACTCAGCCAATAAGAATACTGAAGGTGTGGAACACTGTAGCCCTATCTAACCCCTCAATTCTATTCTTTGTCAGCTGTCTTTGGCTGCCCCACTTTGTTGCTCCTGCCTTTCCACCAGTGATGTGGGCCTGAGGAAAACATCTCCTCTGAACTGGGTATTTGTATGGGGAGAAAACATTGCATTAGCAACAATGTAAATATCGTGCCTGATGCAAACTCATTAATGATGACTTCTGTCCCCAGCAGATATGATTTGCTTTAAAAACAAAAAAACAAAACCCTGCATATTAAATGCAAAGCCACATTTAATATCACATCTAGTTTGGCCCTTATAACTGTGGGAAGTATCAATTCCATAGAGAAGTTTTCCTATCACTGCACTGAATAAAGGCATTTTGGGTCAACTTTATTCATGCCTTAGTAACTTCCATGATCTCTTTCAGCTATTTAGTTTTATCTCATTGATTTCATGTGTTGTGTTTGTCTGCCCTCCAGCTCTTCCCCTCTCTCTCCCCCCAATTCGCGGCTTCTTTTTCTTGTTACTGTGCCTCTATTTTCATAGTTACTGTTCTTGAAAATCAACAGTAGCCACATTTCAAAATATTCAATGTAAATAGTTTCTGTCAAAATTTTATTTTTACTTGTCTTAAATAACATTTTATTTATTTCCAAGTGTCATAACTAGGCATCGGGCAAACCAAGCATCATAACCAAAGTGGCACTTGAACTGTGTACAATAGATACAATGCATGCATATGCCCTCTTTGCACACACTGGCCTCACAAGCTAGAGAGCTGAATCTTGAGAAAGTTACAGGATAAGTTGGCCATACACTTTTGGCAAAGCCCCTCACCAAAGACTTATGAGTAAACTTAGCCATGGGGATAAGAGAACAGGTCCTATTATAGATTGGAAATGGATTAAAGAACAGGAAGCAGACAGAAGCAATAAATGGATAGTTCTCACAAGGTAAGGTGTAATAACCTGGATTCCCCAAGGGTCTATATTGGGTTTTAACTTCCTCATTAAAGACTTTTAGTTAGGGGTGAGCAGTGAGGTGGATGAGTTTACTGACAACACTGAATTATTCAGGGGGTAAAAACAAAAAGGGATTGGAAAGAGCACCAAAAGGTTTTATCCAAACCTGGTAAATGGACAATAACATAGCAAACACATATTAATAGAAGTATAAACTGGCGCACATTGGGACAAAAAAATACACTGATGGGGTCTGAACTGGCAGTGACTGACTAGGAAAGGGATCTTAGAGATGTGGTGGAGAGCTCAGTGAAAATGATCACCAAGCATACAGCTTCTGTGAAAATGGTTAATTCCATATTAGGGATCATTAAAGAAAGGATTAAAAATAAAACTGCCTGTATTGTAATGCCTTTATACAAATCTATGGTATGATCACACCTCAAATACCATGTACTGTTCTCGTCAACTTATCCTAAAAATAATATTGTAGAACTAGAAAAAGTGAAGGGGGACAGCAGTCAATACTATCAGGAGGGTGGAGCAGTTCCCTTTTGACGCATGGTTGCAACGTTTGGAACTTCTTATTTAATTAAGGGGACATATGATAAAGGTGTAGAAATTATTCATGGTGTTGAAGAATGTGGACATAGTGCTAAAACTTGGGGTCATCCAATGAAGCTGGGTAGTGAGAGAAAGTTAAACTATAGAACTCTCTACCATAAAATATTGTTATCTTGTGCTCTGTAGCATTTGCAGTTCTCTCTAGTTCTCTAGCATGGCAAACTTGGAGAACGGTTCATCAAGTGGTCATTCTCATTGATTCCAATGGAAGAGAGCTGGCCATGTGGGCTCATTTTTCCACTGAAATGTATAAAGTGCTAACTTTGGCTGGTTTGTGTCCTAACTTTCTATACTCTCCATTTCTCCATCGGAGTCAGTAATGATATGTTGACAGCACTAAACTGAAGGGGCTCCTGTGGAATGCCACCTGTTACTGTTTCTCATTTTGACAGTGATCCAATAATTACTATTCCTTATATCAGTGCTTTTTTTCAGAGGAATTCAAGGGTATGGAGTACCGGCACCTTGTTGTTGTCGTTAAAAAGTGTGGTACTTACAATTTCATGGTGAGTACCAGCATCTATTTTTCTAGGAAAAAACACTGTCATATTAACTGAAGAAGTCAATATTGCATAAGCTAGCACCTCTCTCTTCCCACTGCTTATGAATATGAATCCTACCACATCATCTTTTGCAACTGAGTATGAGTCAAGGTTACAGTCCACTTGATTCTAAATATAAACCTCATAAAATATTTAGACTACTTATATTATCACTAGCAGTAAAAGCATCCTTTAAATTCTGGAAGCCCAATTAAAAATATTTAAAGGAGAAGCAGGCATTAAAATTTTAAATGCTGCAATATACAAAAGCAGTAACAGCAAGATAAATTAGTTTAGGATACACTTCACTGAAGATTTCTTCCATGCTTAGAATAAAAAAACTGAATACAACAGTTGGCTTATACATGATATGGTCCAAGCACAAACTTCCCAGAAAGATCTAGAAGAGTTATGAGAGACACAGAGAAAGGGGCTATAACTCAGTGGAAGGCCCAAGCCTATCCCTGGCCTATTCCATATAGGGCTGGAAAAATACTCATTTGAAACGTGGAAGAGCCACTGCCTGTCAGTCTGCATTTATTCCTGTTGTGTCTAAAACACAAGGTGGATGTGTAGCCTTTTCGCCATAAGTTAATCAAGGTAACCGACACAGATATGTCTATCCTCTAAAAACTGACCAATAGGGATTTTATTGGATTGGGGTTGGGGCTCACTTATGTTCTTTTTCTGGGAGATCTTAAAGAACATGTGTCTGTTGCTCTGTTTGCTTTTTCCTCCCTTTTCTAGGCCACTCGCCATATATTCCATCAGTATTTCCCCCCTGATTTGGGTGACACCTCAGGCATGATAAGGAGCCTTTGCTCACTTGATTCTTAAGGTGCAAGAACACGAAGAGGTAGTTAGTAAACTGTGGAAGCTGCTCCCTGACATTCCTGTGTGTGTTAGTGTCTCTTCACAGGACCACGTGATAATGTGCAGACTCACAACTAGATCACAATCAAAGAAACATGGGTTGCTGTGTGTCTTTCCTGATATTGTGTTGGCACACAATGCTAAAGGCAAAGGAGTAACCTTTCCTAGAAGTGCAATCCTATTTATAGACTTTCCTGGAGGCAATCCACATTTGGCTTACTTCCACGTAGACACCTATAGGACTACCTTGCAAGATGCACAAAGATTTCAAGTGGACCTGACTCTAGCTCTTCTTTGACTAGAGGCAAGTACAGGCATTGATGTTGCTGACTACATAAGGAAATGCATGGCACTGGTGAAACATTGCTATAGTGCTGGTGATGTGACCCTATGGAGCATAGGAACATGCACTGACCTTATCATTCCTAGACAGGGGTTAAAGTGCTGGACTAGACCGAGGTTTCAAGTCCCCACTCAGCCATGATGCTCACTGGGTGACTTTGGGCCACTCACTGTCAGCCTAACCTACCTCACAGAGTTGTTGTCAAGATAAATTGGGAAGGGTCAGAACCATGTACGCCATGTCTAATCCTCTTTTAAAGTCGCCCATGTTTGTCCATGACTTTGCCATCTGTCTAGGGCTATGTGGCTGACAGGGGGGGGGGCTTCTTGTGGTCGCTTCAATGGGCTTGGTCCACCACGTGGTGCATGACAGGGCTTTCTCTGGTGTGGCCCCTGACTTTAGAAGTCCCCTCCTCTGGAAGTCCAAATAATGGAGACTCTTATGGGCTTCTGCTGGCAGGTAAAGATAACATGGGCTTTTGGAGCTAACCAGCAACTACTATTACTATTCATGCTTTATGCTGTTACCCTATTACTATTTTGTTAAATGCATTGTTTCAACATTTGTTTTTATTTTGTTGCTTATTTTGTGTGTATGTGCATGTGAATTGATGGAAACCACTCTGAGATCACACTGAAGTGATGAAGGGCAGTCTACAAATCTGTAGAAATTAATAAACAATACAGTGGTAATAATAATAATAATAATAATAATAATAATAATAATAATAATAATAATAATAATAATAATAATAATTTATTATTATTATTTATTATTTATTATTTATACCCCGCCCATCTGGTTACGAACACTTCTGGTTATGAACGCTTCAGGTTACGAGCTCCGCTAACCCGAAAGTAGCTGCTCCTGGTTGCGAACTTTGCCCCAGGATGTGAATGGAAATTGCGCACCAGAGACACGCGTGCAGCAGGAGGCCCCATTAGTGAAAGTGTGCCTCAGGATAAGAACGGTTCCAGCTTAAGAATGGACCTCCAGAACAAATTAAGTTCGTAACCAGAGGTACCACTATACTATAGAATCCATTGAAATGGATAAGGATTTCTGAATTGGAAGTGTCAGAAATGTTGATGTGCTTGCTTTTTAAAATCTGATTTTGCACATTTCTATTCAATTCCTCAAAGTAACTACTATCTATTTAGTGGTATGGCTGCCGGTGAGGACCATTTAGACACTCCCAGTTGCTGCATGTCTTGCCACCAGAGAAGAAAAGATTTAGAAGAATCAGAAAACCGTAGAATTGTAGAGTTGGAAGGGACCTTGAGGGTCATGTAGTCCACCCCTGCAATACAGGAATACGCAGATGGTCCTTAAGGGGATTGAACCTGCAACCTTGGTGTTATCAGCACCACGCTCTATGTAGATTAGCCTTCCTGGATTGCAGAGGAAGCATCTTGAACTTGTAGAAACAGTTCAAAATGGGGAGGGGTTCCACCACAGATGCAAGGATGCTGTAAAGATTTGCATTCTTATACAATATATCACAATTACTCCTTTGAGAAAAGAGGGTACATTCTGGAAAGCTTTAAAATAAAGCCTTCTTTAAAATCCATCTTCTAGTTACGTTTCAGAGTAAGACATGAATTTGCCTTTTATACAGCTTGTTGGCCATGGCGTCTGTAAAACTTTTTATGTTAACAATTGCTTTTTCCATTCTGCTTAGCTATTATTTTTCAGTTTTAAGAAAACATTTCCAGGAAGGCAGGGAAGAACAGTGTGTTGTGACTATCAGTCTTGCTGAGCTATTTGCAAATATCCATCACTATCAACTCAGTTAAAGCCATGATCTACATATTCCCAGGAGGAAGCTGCTTTTGAGCTGTCAATTCCACTTGGAACAGCTGCTCTCATGCAAAATAAGCAGACACACAAACTATGACTGTTAAAACATAGGTTAGTTAGTAGATAATAGATTTAAAATGGGATATTGCAATATTTCGGTAAAGCAATGTGGAAAGAAAGGAGTAATTGATTTGTATTACATTTTTAACAATACATTGAAAGATCCTAGATGAAACTAGTAAGCATTTAGTCCTATGGATTCCCAAAAGTTATAAGGAACACATCTGAATGCTGCTGTATAAACATTATGATACATGTTTCACCAGAGAGAACAATAATATCCTGTAAAGAAGAAAGCTTTATAATGTTTATTTATGTTTTTCTCAGTGTAATATTATTTTGATGATTCAGACTCCAAAAGGCTTTTTTTGTATAAATGCATGTGTATGTGCTTAAGTGAAAATACACATTGTCTAGAAAGACCATATCTCAAAGTGCCACTTAATTTTGCCAATACTACAAAGGTAGTATGCCTGATCTGTAATAAACAACATAGTATGTCAAGCATAATTCAGCATCATACGATTCTACAGCAAAGGCTTTGAAAACCTAATGCAGTGTGCCATACATGTGGGCTACATTCTTCACACGTTAAACATCATAAGAAAATACAGTATGCATGCACTTACACATAGCTCTGATGTAAGAATAAGCCATGTTGCTATTTTAAATGGCCTAATCTACATCAAAACAACAATGTCAGACTTCCAAGCTATGACTCTTCACAATTTTACTTCCATGTAGCTTCAGAGAAATCAACAGGGCTGCCCGGGAGTCTGGGGTCTTTGCTGAAATCTACCGACTTATTTTAAAATGCCATGATCAAAACATGTATTTTTTTTAATCAAATCATCTGCACAGATGGGGGACAACTGCATGTCTAGTTTATTATCAGGCAAATTTAATACGGCTGGATGCCTCCTGAAATATTTAAAATATATACACAGCCCTCTCTCCCACTTTGGTATTAGCAGTGTTAGCAGAAACATGCTGATGCTCAGTTAGTGTTACAGCTATATAGCACATTATATAGTTAACAAGGGATATGCTGGCCGTTAGCAAAACTGGACAAAGAGACTGTTTTCTGGTAATTGCTCAGAGGATGTTCCTTGCTGCAGATACAACCAAATGTGTCCTCTCTGAGAGCAGTCAGGACCTAAAGTCTAATTAAGACAAAGGTTTTTAATTAAACCCTGGATATGCTTTAGCAGGCTCCGGTGTGTGGCTGCCCTTGATTGTGCCACTTGAGGTGCTCTCCTTCAAGGGACAATGAAGCAAATGTTTTAAGACGGTAGGGGGAGATGCCTTGTGCCTCTGGCTCCTTCTGTTTCTCCAGTGACAATGCTCTTTGCCCTGGTGTCATAATTAAAAAGTCTTCCTAAAGGAAGCTATTTCTGCTTATTTCCAGTATATCCCAATTATTTTAACCTTAAAAGCCTTGCCTGCAATGAGACAGAATAGGGATACTTTGTTTTACGTAGAAGAAAAAAAGCTAAGTTCTTAACAACAAAGGACTATTGTGAATGTAGAACAAATCACACTATAGACTTAGGACCCAATCCATTACTCACCCAATGCAATGAGGGCCTTTTGCCAGCTTGTGCAGAGGATTTGTTTGTATCAAAGGACAAACATTTGTGCATATGCATGTCTGTGTAAACAGTGCACATTCTCATATTTCAGGAAAGCTTTCAAAGCTTGACTCTAGACCCAGAAACAATTAAAGGAAAGGTCTTGCTTAAAATAGCCTCAGTAGTCATTCCCAGCAGCTTGTAAAACATGGAAAACTATTTTAAACAAACAAAAAAAAAAATCAGTAAAGCTTAGTCTATGACTCCATAGAATGGGAGAGCCTTGAAAATTTCCTGAAGGAGCAGGAAGGCATTCAGGAAGACACAACAACAAATACCTGCTCTTCCCATTCATTTATTGTTCAAAAATGCAATGACAAGCCTTCAGCTCACATCCAACCCATTCCCCTCACTCACACTTCTATAGGAAAAATCTAAAAAGGGAGATGTTTGCCAGATGCAAATGGAGAGTGCTTAGCAGTCCTCTAATGCTGATCTGCGCACTATTTAACCTTCCTAATCCCTCATACTTTTGAAGGTAAGGAAATAAAGTAAAACCAGCTGAACTGAAACTTGGTCCCCCACTTCCCACCTCCACCCAATTCATCTGAAAAGTCTTTATGCAATCAAGGGATATCATTTTAGAAGACAGAGAAAGGGGCAAAAGGATTCCTGTTGCTAAGGAGACACATCAAGTCAAAGCTGACATTCCTACATAAATTTCAGGGGGTGGGGTGGGAGGGGAGAAGAGAGTTTTTAAAAATACAGCTCTGTTACAAAGTTTGTTTAGACTCCCTGGTAACAGCGCAAAGAAGCAATTATTTAAATAAATAAATAAAAATGAATTACTTTACATGACACAATTGACAGCAAACCTCACCCAACACCAAATCTTACTTGATGGAGTGATAAAAAGTACAAAATAAAAGAAAGGACCTCTGCTGCAGTTTTGAAGCAAAGATCTCCAAGAACATTTTTAAGAATTTTCAAAGAAACAAAGACATTTAGCAAAATACACAGCAGGCAGTCAAACCAATAGGAAACCAATCTCTTATTGCACAATTTCTTAAAACACAAGGGTAATACATGATTCAAAACCAGATTTAGGGCTTAGTAAGTGAAGGCTACAGTTTAACTTGTAGATGTTTCCAACAGAGATTATAGAAGCAGCTGTGATACAGTGGAAAATAGAAGCA
Organism: Podarcis bocagei; assembly: GCF_964188305.1. NCBI lineage: Eukaryota > Metazoa > Chordata > Lepidosauria > Squamata > Lacertidae > Podarcis > Podarcis bocagei. The sequence continues at coordinate 47,341,766 of NC_138130.1, forward strand.
ACTCTCACAAAAAGGATTTTTGCAGACTGAGCAAGCCACTTGATATGGGGATGGAGGGATGATTTTGAAACAATCTTGCTCATTTCAAGGGGCAATTTTTCCATTAGGGGGAGATATTATTTTGCTTACTGAAAGAAAAAATGAAACAGGATAAATAAGGCCAACAAGATATGGTACATGGGGGAGGGGGGAAGAGGCTGAGAGACAAAGCTGCATATGTTGCCTAGTGAAAGTTCTCATCAGGGACAGAGAAGGAGGAGAGCACAGGAATAACAGAAAAGGGAAAGTGTCAGAATACAGTGACAGGAGAGTCTTGCTTCTTATGTTGGCTACAGATTCAATGAACTGAAAGCCACAACTTTTTTTGTCAGCTTCAGCTTGAGGACTGGGTATAGGGTAAAATGCTGATTTGAAGTTAAAAACAACAGCAAGATAATCCACAAAACACCTTCACACCACAACATGCAGGATTGAGGCTCTTTTCATGAACGGAATACGCCAATTCATTAAAAACAACAACAGGGTATCCTATGATGCAAATGCTTTGAAAAAGCTACAGTAGCCCTGTTTTCTAGCCATTGCTGTATCCTGACTTGAGAAAATCCTGTACCCTGACAAGAGAAAAGGAGTGCATAATGCTGTATGTGTAGATGTAGACACATCATTTAAACATATTGCTTCTCTGTCTACATGGGACTATGAGGAGGAGGGACAGCTGGGGAAATAAGCAGGCAGACATAAAGAATAAATTCAGCATAAGAAAGAGGGAAAGGTAGAGGATTGGAACTTGGAATGGCAGACTTGAGCCTGCAGCTCATGGGGTGCTGGGAAGGAAGGGCATTGGGGGCACGTATGATGAATTGATCACAACTAAAGCAGAATGTGGCGCTGTGGGCTAAAGCCTCAGCGCCTAGGGCTTGCCGATCGAAAGGTCGGCGGTTCGAATCCCCGCGGCGGGGTGCGCTCCCGCTGCTCGGTCCCAGCGCCTGCCAACCTAGCAGTTCGAAAGCACCCCCGGGTGCAAGTAGATAAATAGGTACCGCTTACCAGCGGGAAGGTAAACGGCGTTCCGTGTGCTGCGCTGGCTCGCCAGATGCAGCTTTGTCACGCTGGCCACGTGACCCGGAAGTGTCTCCGGACAGCGCTGGCCCCCGGCCAATAGATGTGAGATGGGCGCACAAACCCCAGAGTCTGTCAAGACTGGCCCATTCGGGCAGGGGTACCTTTACCTTTACCTTAAAGCAGAATGTGGCATTTGGATTTGGGCAATGAGAAAGACTACTGGGGAGGATCTGAGATGAGGTGGGAGGAAAAAAGGAGTAGGTTCAAATTAGGATGCAGGGATGGGAGTGCTGTGGTGTGAAGTCAGGTGAGATAGAAAAGTGGTCAGGGATGGAGAGGCGGGTTGTGCTGGGTCCAGGTGGGCAGCAGGAGGCAATGTGAGGGCAATGAGCTATGCCCTACGTGGGTAACAACGGGCTGCCGACTCCGGATGATGGGGCAAAAGAGGCGTTTTGAGAAGGCGAGGCTACCGCTATGCAAGCATAAGTATTAAGGATAAGAAAAGGCGTTCTGTTAAGAGGTGACGCTGATGGATCCTGGAGAGGAAAGAGGGGGCAAAACGGGGGGCAGAGGAGTAGTCCGGTGCTGCGGAGGAAAAGGCTAACCTGAGCGGGTGGCGGGTAAGCTGCGAGGGGGGGGGGAATGAGGGAAGGAGATGCTATTCTAGGGGCGGGATGGAGGTGGGGAGCAGGGAGGACCCTCTCCGAAGAGATGTTGGGGGGCGCTGCTGCAATGGGTGGGGTCAGAGGGAGAGGCGCGGGACGGGGAGGGAACGGGGGGGGAATTTCAAGTCAAGAAGAAGGCAGGGAAAATGTGCCGGGCAGGTGCCCCCCCCCTCTCACCGCTGTTCAAGGTAGTTATGCAGCGCCAGGTCTCCGGGTTGTTGAGTTTCTCGCAGGACTCCCACAGGGAGAGGTAAGACTGGTGGTCGGCTGTCACCCAGGCCGGGCTCAGCACGGCTCCCAGATCCAGACACAGCGCCAGGAAGATGCACACCAGCCCCACCAGCTTGAGCGGGGTCAGCACCGAGACGCGCACCTCCTCCATGCCGCTGCCGGAGGAAGCCATGGGCGAGCGGGGAAGCGGGCGCTCCTCGGCTAGCAGCGCCGCCGCCCGAGCCAGGGGAGCGAGCGGACCTCGCTGCTGCTGCTGCTGCTGCTGTGGCTCCTGTCGCTCAGGTACGGACGAGGAAGGCGGGGAGGCGGCAGCTCCCTCCAGTCGCCACTTCTCGGCTCGCGCAGCCCGGCTCTCCCCAGCAGCACATCACTCCTCCCCTCTTCCCTCCCCCTGTCTGGGCAAGGGGCGGGAGGAGCTGCACGGGGGCCGGCGTGGAGCCGCGCCGCGCACGTCACTCGCAGGGCTCCCTCCAGGGAAAGAAGGCGGGAAAGGCTTTCGGCTGCCCCGGGCAGCGGCCAGCGCGCGCCCCTTTTCCCGCCCCAGCCCTTCCGCCGCGCATTCCTCGCCCTGTGGCGAGAGGAGGCGGCGGCGGCGGGTGGGGCGGGTCGCTCGCTCTCTGCGGCCTTTGTGGCGTCCGAGAGGCTTTTCAGAAAAAACGAGCGCTTCCAAGCTTTTCTTTGGAGTTTTCTCCTCGGGCTCTAGCCCATGTCAACAAAAGGTTTTCAGACGGGAAAAAAAAAAGTTTTTTAAAACTTAGGTTTTCTAGGGATGTGTGCCCGTTCTTCTTGGCCACCTGCCATCTTCAGCTGCCTCTTGTTAGTCCCCCGTTCGGCGCCCCTTGCTTTGCTTTTGACGCAAACTCCCCGCGGGGGCTGCAAAGGTCCAGGACAAATCGAATAGAAAGCGGAGGATTGGCAGCCGCAAGCAGCCGGGCGGCGGAGGGATTTCTGGAGTGATGGGTCGATGGAGACGTGGTCCCTTTGCTCCTCAAGCCTCTCTTCGAAACCTGCTCCCTGCTTCCTTTATTTAGTGCTGAATAAATATCAAATACGAGTGCTATAGAGCACTGTGTGGAGGGATAGTGGCATCTCATTCGCTCCAGTGGGATGAATGGGGAGCAAAGCCTATGAATTGAAATGCCATGCCCGGATTGGAGGGCTTTTATTTATGGATGAAAATATAATAACTAGGCTGGTGTGACAGGGTTGTCTCTATAATGTCTTGAGACCAACCAACACCCCCTACAATAATGATAGTAACTTAATACAAAATGATACAATCAATAATGAAACGTTGGAATGGAAGGAGTAACTGGCAGCAGTGAATTCGAAGCAAGGAAAGTACCTTTAACTTCACCCTGGAGTAGCAAATGGTGTAAAAAAATAAATAAAACGTCCACTCAGATATTTACATAGAGATTGGCAGGAAGCATTTCATTTGAAGTGACAGTGGTGAATTATAATGACATTAATTCTAATTGAGATCCTTTCTTTCTAGTCTTCATGCTATAATCTTATGCTGTTTGGATAAGTCTTTCAACAAATAAAGTCATTCCTTTTATTTATATGCAGCATTTCCCACAAATACATTGGTTCCCAAAGCAATTCACAGAAAATAAGCAGCCTTTAAATGCAATGGTACAAGAAGAGCACAGAATAAAAACAATAATATCACCACAACATAACCCTAATAATTCCATAATTAACAGTTCGTGTGAAATATATCAAAGAATATTCCACTGTAGACTGTTATCCCACCATTATTCCTAGCTAGATCCTTCCTTCCATTTACACTGCATAGGAGTGAGTGTTGTTGCTTATGTATCTCAAATGATATCACCTTTGGAAAAAAAAAGGATGGTATGAGCCCACTTGGGGAAAGCCCAAGGTTTGTAGAAGAAGTCCAAAAAGTATTTATGTGGGGGGACATAAGGAGAGGAAACCCCAAAGGCATCCCGATGAGCACTGATCATGCTCAGCAACATTGGAATGCTGGCTTGACTTGGAGGGAAGAAATGGAAAACTATGTGGAATGGAATAGGCTAGAATATCTTGGGAGAGCAGAGTGCATGGCTGATACGTTGCAACAATGAACAGGAGCATTCCACACTGCAATGTTTTGTTCTTGGTACCACTCCTTTCCTCTGTTTCTAATGTTTAGGCCTGAGTGATGTTGCCTGTTTAGCCATAGGTAACTGATATGGGAAGCATCACCATCTTGCGGAAGAGAAGACCAAGGTTTGCAGAAGTACAAAGCATGTTTAGTGGGGTGGGAGCCCCATGAGCATGTTCAGTGGTTGTGGAATACTGACTGACTAATGAGCAAGGGAACAGAGAACTGAGGTTTGTCTGTGAATGACTAACTGGGACAGTAAACAGGAGCACTCTGCACTGCAACTTTTTTTTTGCAGGTCCCACTTGTACTTGTCATTCTATTGTGGGTATTGCCATTCCTTTTCAAAATATAAAGAGAATCATTCCACCACAGGCAATTTCATTCACTCTAGGTTTTGTTTTTTTTAAAAAAAGTTGCTTATTCCACACTAGAGTCCAGACAGCTTCGTTCCACATACATTGTACTCTAGACACCATCAATCTATCCTCATTTGCTATGCTTGTCATGCCTTTTCATCATTCCTTCTTCTTTTTTTTAATATGCCCCAGAGGCCTCTGAATCCCTAGTAGACTTAAATCAATTTTCACAGTTTTGAAATCAATCCATTTTCCAGTTCACCCCCACACTTGTTCTCTCCCCCCACCCACTTCTCTTTTTAATTTGGCTGCATTCATTTCTCTAGCAATTTGTTCAGACAAAACCCAAAACCAAACACTTTCAGGAGTACGATTAAATCTGCAGTGCTTGTTTGGGAGTGATTCCAACTTGGCTGAGAGGCATGCTAGGTTTCATGTCATGTAAGCAATAAACACTTCACTGTGCAAACGGTTGCTTCCTTTGAATGTATGGCCCAGGCAGCCTTTTATAAGGGATTCTAACTCATCTTTTAAATGTGTGATTTGACCTTCACAACACCCCAGATCACATGCAAAGAAGAAATGTCTGCTAATCAAACTGCTCTGGCTTGGCTTGTCATAAACTCTGTATTTAGTGTTAGGTGAAAGAATCTTCCCCAAACATACTTGATCAATGCTGTGTGGTTTCTTCTTTTTTTATTATTTTAAAGGCTTGTCACAATCTGCTTCAGTTCTGATGAACCATTATTTCTAGGTCAATAATGAATCCTTTTGGGCAGGGGGGAGAAGAGCAAACTTAAAGAATAGCAAAGAAAACAAGAGGCGAAGGAATGCGTTTGAAGCCAACAGTTTCCAGCTGTTAGTCTTGATTCAAATGTAATTATTTTCCAAAAGAACTAAAGAAGAGACACGAAATTATGTTTCTGGGTCAGGGTTTGCAATGAAGTATGCAACTAATTCATTCTAAGGCACAAACATGCTGTAGCTGTTTTCTTCACCATGGTAATATATTTTCTTCACCGTGGTAATATATCATGAGAATGTATTCTGCACCACATTGCCTAGACATGTACCATATATTCGGGCAGACCTGGATTATTCAAGGCCAGGACAACAGGATCATCACCACTACCTTGGGACACATCAATGAAGCACTGTCACGCATTCCTAAAGTGTGCAGAAGAAATTGTATTCCTCACATCTGTATTTTTCCCTTTCCCTGGTGAGCTCATGAGAGTGTATGTATAGTCTTTTTATTTTATCACCACAACTATTCTGTGAAGTAAATTCCAAAGAAGGTAGCAAATGTTATGTTGCACCCAAAGCAGACAAAGATCCTGTGGCACTCTAATGACTCACAAACAATATTCAAGTAGGTACATGAAATTTAGGGTCATAGTAGCCCCTACAGAGGGGATCAACCCTGCCAAATTTGAGATGGGTAGCTCCAGAAGTTTTCATGTTAGCCACCTTTAAAGTTGACTTTGTCCCCACCTGTTTCTCTCTCTTTTTTAAAATACATTTTGAATGCATATATGTTCCAGTTCATGAAGATTCTAGTAAAAGTTATCTGAATCATGCAGTGGCGTAGCGTGGGGGGTGCAGGGGGGGCTGGCCGCACCGGGCACAACATCTGGGGGTTAGGGTTAGGGTGCGCAAATCCACGGGTTAGGGGGCGCAAATTACTTGCCTTGCCCCGGGTGCTGACAACCCACGCTACGCCACTGGAATCATGCAATTGCAATTGTATAAATATTGCTTTTCTTCTTCTTCTGCATTCCTTTGCCTGTTGGTTGTCTGTAAATGGGCTGGGGATACACGATTAAGAGTTTCTGTCAAATTGTGTGTGCACCACTTCAAAACTGGTGTTGTCTGTTCTGCAAGTTGAACTTGAATATGGATCGGTGTTAACCTACAGAAAACTAATGCAATGGAAAAGAAAAGATCTGCTCATCTCTACATTGCAAACACTTAACCACATTGTTTCTCAGTACAGGCCACCTTGGTCCAAGACAAATTCACCAATTTCTGAATACTCTGAACCAACTCCCATCTCTTGCGGGGGTGCAATTAGTGCCAGCACCGTCCGTTAAGAGTTTGGGTGTAATCTTCGATACCTCCCTCTCCATGGAGGCGCAGATTGCAGCTATAACAAAGGCGGCATTTTTTCATCTCCGCCAAGCTAAGCAGTTGGCTCCTTACCTCTCTCGCCCTGACCTAGCCACTGTGATCCATGCGACGGTCACCTCCAGACTGGATTATTGTAACTCGCTCTACGTGGGGCTGCCCTTGAGACTGACCCAGAAACTCCAGCGGGTGCAGAATGCCGCAGCGAGACTCCTTACGGGGTCTTCGCTGCGGGATCACATTCATCCGGTGCTACACCAGCTGCACTGGCTCCCGGTGGAGTACAGGATCAGGTTTAAGGTGCTGGTTTTAACCTTCAAAGCCCTACACGGCTTAGGACCCTCGTATCTACGGGACCGCCTCTCCTGGTATGCCCCACAGAGGAACTTACGGTCCTCAAATAAAAACATCTTGAAGGTCCCAGGCCACAGAGAGGTTAGGCTGGCCTCAACTAGAGCCAGGGCTTTTTCGGCTGCGGCTCCAACCTGGTGGAACGCTCTGTCACAAGAGACAAAGGCCCTGCAGGACTTGACATCTTTCCGCAGGGCCTGCAAGACAGAGTTGTTCCGCCAGGCCTTTGGTTAGGGCACAGCCTGACTCCCTCCTTTGGCAATCTTTACAATACTTTAGTTTATGGTTGCCATCAATTTTGATTTTAATTAATTCTTATGATGTTTTTATAATGTGGCACTATTTTAGTGTTGTTAGCCGCCCTGAGCCCGGCTTCGGCTGGGGAGGGCGGGATATAAATAAAATTTATTATTATTATTATTATTATCTGGCTTGAGGATCATGCACTGGATTTAAAATCTGATTTAGACTTCTAGTCTTCTAATACTTTAGAAATGTCTTGGGGTAACACAGCCATTTATACTCAGGAATTACCCTGTGCTGGTATTAAAAAATGTTACTTAAAAATTGAAGGTTGAAAGAAAGAAAATAAAGGCATTGGTTTATTTACTGTCTGGTAAAATTTCAATTAGTATGTTATAAGACATTGATCCATAAGCCTACCAGACTGCTGGGCTAATCTCAGCATTCATTCTACCTGATGATAATTATTAATTACAACATGAAAATATAATTAGAAAATGAGGAAGGAATTATAAAATGATAAAAAATATTCTTGGGCCCAGCTATAATATAAACAATAATTCCAGGCTACACAGATGTCCACAGTAAAGGTTTAATGCTTCCCCTGGTTATTCTGGAAAGGGTAATAGCTAATAGCAGTAGCAATAAACCTTTCTTAGTTGAGTAGATAATAATATGGGCCCCATCTCATCTGTGCATCCCTTTAACAACTGAGGTAGCATAAGAGAAAATAAAATTTCCAGGCTGCAACCCCAACTCCCAATGCCGATGGATGGCATGGTGCGTGTTGGGGGACAGGATTCTGCACAGTGACCTCTGCTGGTGGTGGAAAGGACCACCAGAGGTGGGGGTTCACTATGGTGGAGGCCTGTGCTCCCCCTGAGTAGGCAGATAGCTACCAGTGACAGGTTTCCCACTTGTGGTAGCCAGTACAAAGCCCTGAAATAGTCTTTATGGGGATAGAGTGCTAGAGGCTTTAAGGTCCACAGCTGGCACAGCAAAAATCTGCCCACCACCACCATCTCCTTCAGCTCTGGCCAACTGGCGCTGGTGGGGCTTTGGGTGGAGCAGTTGCTCCTCTTCTCCAAACTTCCCCAGTGTTAGTGAAGATTGTACTTCTCCATCATTTTCCCATCTGAAAATTCCATTCTGTGTTTTTTTTGCAAATAGCCATATAGAACAGGAGTTGTATTTCCTGAAGGAGATGTCTCCACAGGCTAGGAGATCATCCTTCAGAGGAGAAACCAGTGCAAATGAAGCAACATCCTAGCCTGCAGCTGAAAACTGGTCCAGTTAATTCCTTTGTTCAGTTAATTCCTTGTTGCTGTGAATTTAGCTTTAACCTTTCCTGATCTGCATAGCTGCTGCCTGATATTGGCAATCCTCAGCCACTATTATAGACCAGTGGGGACATAGGCGGATGATGCTCTGGATCGATCCTAAACTAGAAGTGTTTTTATCTTGTCCCTGCCAAAACAAGACAAGTGTATAATGCACAGCGCAGTGGAAGGCAGCAGTTGATTAAGATGCTACACTGTGAAAATGACGGTTATCTGAGAAACAGAGATGATGCTGATGCATTTATCCTGCAGCAAAGAGAAGGAGCTTGTGATTATGAGGACTCTTTATTATCTACTGACATTATATTACCCCGCGCAGCCAAGTGAGTCACCACGAACCCTCCAAGCCAACGCACTTGAGGAACTGGCTTAATTTTGCTCTTTGTTGCCTGTTAGAATTCTGTTCACATTGAATCTTGGAATCTTTTCCTGAAATTGTTTCTGTTTGTATGGCTGACAGAGTGTGTTTCTTCACTCATAGTTTGAGACTTCACGCGTGCCTGGAAGCAAGCTAGAACAGGAATCTATTTGTTACTGACGGAATTGATGTTGTTGCTGCTGTTTTATTATTTTCAATTTTTTGCTTGTTTATGGGACCTTGAATTCATTTGTTGTGCCAATTGCTACAGATGACACAGTCTCTGAAAAGCAACCAGCTTACTTGAAGTTCCTTTTAGGGCCATAAAGATAGTGCCTCCTAATCCTTCTAGTTTGATGGTGGTTCCAATCAATGCCATTCAAAGTACAAAATCAGCACTTTGTTAAAATGTCATTATTGGAAGGAGTGGTTTTACAAGACAAAAATAGAAACCCAAGACCTGCAGCCACATTCCTGCATCCCCAGACTCATTCAGTGGTTCTGCCCTCGTATTCCAGTCTCTTCTTATATAAAGGAAATGATAAAAGATACACTTCCACACATAGTCTTTCCCCATCCAGTGTTCACAGGGGAGGTAGTACGTAAAAATTCTTTTGAGTGCATTGCACTCCACCGCTTCTCAATGGTGGTAGACTCTCCTTCACTAGAATTTTTTAAGCAGAGGTTGAATGGCCATCTGTCAGGGATCCTTTAGCTGTGATTCCTGCATGGGGGGGGGGGGGTTGGATTACCCTTGGTATCTCTTCCACCTCTACAATTCTGTGATTCTATGTTTGAGCCAATAGGAGTAATCGCTGGACTATGGTCTCTGTGCAAGATGACACTACCAGGCTCCTGTTATCAGATGCAAATGTTTTAACTTAGGCTCTCCACAGATAGGCAACCTGTAGCCCTCCAGCTGTTTCTGGGCTCTAACTCCCTCTGCCCTAGCCAGCATGGCCAATAGTCAAAGATGATGGCAGTTGTAGGCCAACAACATCTGGAGGGATTAATAATAATTAATATTAGACTTAAACCCTGTACATTTCTCCAAAGAAGCGCAGAATGGCAACTTGTCCATACTTGGACTACCTTGGACTTGGACTACTGTGTTAATAGCTCTGGTCCACAAAAGCTTATGGCACAGCTGAAGATCAACCCCACAGTCTTACAATTATAGCTATGAGAAGTTCAGTAACAAATGTATAATGTTCTTTTTTTTTCGTTCAGGGCCCCTCTGCCAAGCACCCAATTTATCGTTCTTTCAAATGAGCAGGTATCTTTATTATTACAGTGCAGCTGCACATAGCTGTCAAAGAACCTTACGTTCATTAACTATAGTGTCAGTAATATCTAGTATATACAAGAAAAATCCTGTTATCCAATGAAGAGAGCAGTAGGCCAACGGTGTGACTAAGCAGTTTTCAGAAGTGTGGTTTTCAGAGGTTACAGCAATCACTAAATGAAAGAAAATGTTATAGGCTATGTGATGGATTAAAGAAAAAAATCCTTCATTCTTTTCATTGCTTTTTTTGACCGAGTGGACCTGCATATGAAAGAAATGGAGGGATATAGTGAAACTTCAAAGCTTCCCCCAACGGTACTCTTTCCCAATGAGTTAAAAAAACCATAAGGCATATAAGATTTCCTTTAGTTCTCAGTCTGCAGTGAATGACTGACAATGACCTCATTTCCATCATTACTGGTAAAGGACAGAATGAGAGACAATCCATGAAATTTTGTATTTCTACAGGCTGCAGAAAAATCACGCCCAACTGACAATTTCTGATCCTTAGTTCAGCTGCACAAGGAAAGGTACACCAGAAATATGTGTCTGTTTCTGGCAGTGTTTGGTCATCAAAAAGTCCTATACATTTGTTAGTATGTCTTATTTCAAAGGCTTACTGAGTGCAGTAACAGGTATTAGCTAAATCTGAGCCACCATCGAGTGTGTGTGCTACTGGGATCAGTGATGTCATCTGAATGTTTTCAAGAGACAGACATGAATCAGCCCTCAATAAATAGCAAACATTCATTAATATGGAATTCCATCTGTACAAATCTAAAAGGATCAGGATTCCAGAGAGAGAGAGAGAGAGAGAGAGAGAGAGAGAGAGAGATGCCACACTGATGGGAAGTAAACAGGAGCAGATAAACCTATTACTAGCTTGTAGAAAAGAGAATATGGTGTGTTTGTTATTGATTTGCTTCAGATGAGAACCAGAGGGGGCAAATGAAATTAAGAGTCAGTCTGACATGAACAGAAGTTGCAGGCCTTGCAAATTTCACTCTGGGGATGGATAAACATTATTAAAGTGGCCATTCTTCCATATATAATCTATGGTATTTGAGCTTGCTAGTGATAATTCCACATAAATACTTCGTTAGGATTGATCAGATACTTAGGAACTTTTTATGGGTCCACAGGATAGGCCATGGTGGGCTTACTTAAAATTACAAGCCAAGAGCCCAGAAAGGAGGCTATAGTTTTCTGAAAATGAATTTATATCATGTGACATTAATTTCATCACATGGAATGGGACAGACTATTAAAAAGTATTGATGGCCAGCTAAGTTCAGGTAGACTTAGCTTTTATTAAACCATTAGAATGTCTCTTCTCCACCTGCTTCTTTTTCTATGACTCCTCTTTAAGACCCCCCCTGATCCCCCCACGCTGATGCTGCATAGCAGACGACTGCTAGGAATTTGTTTCTACAACAATCTTCTGACTTGTTTTCCCCCATTTGTGTAATCCTGAAATACATATAGTCAGAGAAACATTCTTGTAAATAGGCAAATATTACATGTTTCTTTTCTTTCTTTCTTTTTGTTCACGTGCACATCTATAGATAGGATAGGGAGACAGGACAATACTTATCCCTTCCACCAATCATGGTTTCCTGGTTTTCAACTAAACAGTTGCGCTAGCACAAGGATTAATGCTAGTGCAAAAGGTTTCCCCGCCCTGCCCTACTATTCCCACCCATGTGCCATCTGGGGAAACCTCAGAACTCTCTGCCTGCCTGTCTTCCTGCTTAAATCCATTCCAGGGGGTGGCACTGCCTGTGTTGCCCTTGTAGAGATCAGCAAGGAGGAGGATGGAGACTAAACTAGAATTATCTGGCTTGCCTGTTTGTGGCTCCACCTATTGTTGGTTACTCTGCCTTCTGTCCTACAAAACCCAATGGCACCAGCTACCCACTGGGATTGGGAGAACAGAAACAGATTAATCCTTTTGCATCTTCCCTGCATTGCAAATTATTACACATCCTCACATTTGACTTTATTGGCAACCAGAGTATGGACTGTATTTTAGAAATGAGGAAAATTAGAATACTTTAATTGAATCTGGCACTCTGCTCTCTGGCATTTCCCCAGATAACATATATTTCTTCCTCCAGTAGTTTTTCCCCTCCCTCTTTCAAGTTCCACCTCATTAACCTGTCTTATATATTTTTTTATTTTGAAGACTTTACTTTGCAACTTAAGGAGAAAAGAAAATATGCTGAAGGGATGTTATTGTGCATTTTTATTAATGCACCCTTATTTTGTTTCTATAGATGTTGTTCTATAAAATCTTTTCAAAAAAGGGTTACACAACAAAATAAATTAGTACCTTGAACTTTTTTTTACATTTCCTTAAAGTATCTAGAGCTGGCAGAAAAAATGAGGTGGATATTATGTATATGGACCACTGATCTGATTCAGTAAGGGTTTCCTTTTTTCATTCTCGTTTCTTCTCTTTTTCTGTTTTTAAGGAAGGCAACACTTTTTAAAAAGCAGTGTCAGACAGCATTTTAAAGTACCTGAGGTTTTGAAGGTATCCAAATTGCACATGTGCATGTGCATAGACATATGCAATTATTCATGAGTTTCCCACCAGTTTCCAGTCCTGCCCCAACCCCTCCCCCCCTGAACACTTGGGATGTGAGCTTGGCAGTAGCAATATGGTCTTCCCACTACACTTTGGAATATAAATTCAGTAACAGGGCATGTTAAGTTTTAATAATTTATCATTTACACCCAGGAAAATATCATTTCTATCTAATCAAAATATTGTTATCTTTTTAAATATAATGTCTCAAGTAAAACTGAAATAAAAATTATAAATATTTATTTATTTATTTTTAGTGAAAATTATTTCAACCTTTGGTGTTCTTTGCTCCATGTTCTGTGTGACAGTCCTTCAACTATTTGAAAGTGGCTATCATATCACTCCTCAGTCTTCTCTTCTTAGCAAACACATTCTTGCCAACCCATCTCTTGCCGGAAGTCTTTCTTTGTGGACGTGGAGACAGTGGTCCAGGAAGCCAAATCTTTCCTGATGATACAATCTGTTTAGTTCCAGTGTTTTCCTTTCTCTTGCTGGGCAGTAACCAAGGTCCTTTAGCTTTCTACCCAGAGTCTCAGAGTCCCTTGGAATATATTGGAGGCTGTATCTGGCAGTATCACTTGTACCCTCACAGATCAGAAGGTAGGGGTAATGGTCAGTGGGCTTGGTGAGACTTGGCAGCTGAACATCATGTTTAAAAAGCATCAAGCAAAACTACTTTCCACCTTCATCTATACCAGTTTGCCCGTACTTTGAGATGAGCCTCAGCTTGTGTGCCCGCAGGACATAGCCCTTTTAAACTATGACCTCAGACCTTTGGAACTCTGTTCTAGTTGAAATGCATCCCATCATTGCAGGCATTCTAGTAGGTTCTAAAGACCAACTTGTAAACAGCCTTTTCTTGAATGCAGATCTTATTATAGTCTGTTGTGTATATGAACAGTGCTAATATCTGATTTACTTACTAGACTGAATCCTTGTATTTTGGTTGTATTTTTAATAGGTTTTTTATGTTTGATGGTTTCAAACTTGTATTGATTTCAAATTGTGAATTTATGTGTTGAAAGCTGCCTTGGGTTTGACCCTAAAAGTCAACCTATACACATTATAAATAATTAAAAAGCAATATAATAATAAATGCATCAATGAAAACATATTTGGTTCCTTATGGGAGATGAATGGTATAGTAAGCCAATGGTTTTCAAACTGTATCCTGGTAAGCCCTAGGAATCCTCAGAAGCTTGCCAGGAATTCGTCATTGAGCAGATCAATATGGCGGACAAGTTACCCAGAAAGACAGCAAATCCAATCACTACTGATATTCCCTGTGCAAAATGCAGCTGCGGCAGGTGGTTTTTAGGCATGCTTTAAAGTGAGATCATAGTCCATGGGGAGTGTCATGGGGGCTACAATGAGGTCCACCAACAGGTCTGAGAACAAAGTGCAGAAATGGTTCTGCTTCACCACCACTTATTTCAGATTAGTTCTATAGCAATCAGTAGAATTGTCCCGGGATATGTGGATTTGCAACTCAACTCTAACACGGAGTATTTTTAAGCACACAATAGAACTAAAACTATACAAAGAATTGAAAGATTTCCCCACCCCATGCAATAAATCACAGGAACATTACATAAACGTGCTAACGTCAGCCTCCAGTGATAATGCTGATCATACCTTACACGTCATTTCTCACTAAAATGAAACAGTGAGATTATGCTCCAAATGGAGAAAAAATGCTTTTGATGGCAACTTTATAGGGAGACATAATATTATACAGGTCACATTTAAGGGCAACCTTTAATAGGGTGTGCTGGTAATGAGGGGAAGCAGCTGAACATTTTATAACAGTCTTGCTGAACGTTGCATGTATGAGACCTTATAGAAGAATTAATAAGAGATAATGGGACAGTTGAAAACACAAGGGAACTGGCTTGTCAATTCATCTTCCATAAGCCCCGATCATGCACTAATGAAAGTTGTAACTCCAGAGTGTAAAAACCATAAAGACAAAGCAATATGATTTTTTGGCAGCAGAAAAGGAGGCATTGTATCAAATTGCACAGATAAAAATTGGGGGTCGAGGAAGCATCTAAGAACAAAGTGGTGAAACTATCCTCACATCAGGATTTCTTTTTTTAACATTGGGATCATGAGCTGAGAGAGAAGAGAAGAACAGAAAATCTTTAAATCTGGCAAGGCATGAAGGCAAATAAACAGCAAGGGCAGAGTAGATGGCGTTTTGAAACAGCATGAAGGTCACCTGGAGTTAAGGAGGTGCAATATGATGGCAAGAAACTAGTGAGAAGAAAGTTTGATTACAGGATCTGCAGTTGAAAGCTGTCAAATCAGCATTTTGAAAAATTTATGTCTACTTGATTCCAACGTGTGGTAAACATTTATTTCCCCCACCCTGCAACATAGGGCTTGTTGGGTGCAGGAGGATCAAATTGTTTGAAGTAGTGAGAACATGTGCAGCTTGTGACCCTAATGGATGGACTGTTCCACCACCATTCCTTCACTCCCTCTTCTCCCATCTAGGCTGTGAAGTGAACTTCATTTTGACCCACAACTGGAGGATGGCCAAAGGAGCCAGGGAGGAATTCAAATAGGAATAGCACAGTGGTTTCATCCTCCACCCACCTTGCCCTATTGCGTCCATGCTTTTAAAAGATTAGGGATGATTTCCAGATTTATAGCTGGCGTTCCTACCTACCTGTGAGAGTCAGGTTCCAAGCACTGATGTGAGGAAGGGTCCAGGGCAGTCCGGCCTGGGTTGCTGCAAGCCTTCTACCAGAAGGAGAAAATTGTAGATGACAGATTTGCCATAGTCGGACTTGAGATGTATCTGAAGAGGGTCCAGACCCTCTAGGGCACACACACAAACACACACACACATGCGCGCGCGCACACACACACACACACACACACAGGGCAGGGGCATGCCTCACAAGCTTGCAGAAGAAACCAGAAAGGTATGTGCCAACCAATGTGACATGCTGTCTACAAGATTCCTTCTGGCATTTTCTATCCATAGGCAGAAGGAGCCAACAGGGTCTGGCAGCCAGTGGGACTGACAAGCACTATAATAATTAGAAATGTGGAAGTCATAGAGAAAGTGGGAGTAGAGCTACTGAAATGATTTATTGACCCAGAACACGAGTAAACAAATGGGACCTCCAGTTCTGATACACCCAAATATTCCCCATAATGTTGTATACTGTGCATATTGTGTTTTCATGCGGTAACCCACCCTGTGACCTTAGGGTGAAGAGTGGGTAATATAATGTAATATAATAAATATATTATTATTATTATTATTATTATTATTATTATTATTATTATTATTATTATTATTTATGGAATTTATGTATCGCCCTATACCTGGAGGTCTCAGGGTGGTTCCCATAAAAATATCATAATATATAAAATAAAATAAAAAGCAATAATCCAATAATACCCACCCACCCACCCCACCTCCACAAAAAAGAGCCACATTTTAAAAGGGTATGGGATGTTGATCAGGTCAACCAAAGGCCTGGTTAAAAAGGAATGTTTTTGCCTGGCGCCTAAAGGTGTACAATAACATAACAACATAACATAACATAACAACATAACATAACATAACATAACATAACATAACATAACATAACAACATAACATAACATAACATAACATAACATAACATAACATAACAATCTCTGATAAATATCTTGTGATACTCCTCAAACTTGTTCATAAGCCTAAGGCAAGTCATCATTTGCCCAACCTCAGATTCATATCTATAATGTTGAGATAGTGACAGCAGCTTACCTTACAGGATTGTTTTTCTAAAAAATACTGTATATGAAGTGATAAAAATACTGAAAAATATAGATGTAATCAGGGCTGGGTTTTTTAAGGCCAAACTCATTGGGACTCAATTCCAGCCCCTCTCAGGTGGGCGCCATTGCCATTTTAAGAGAACAAAGGAGGAATTCATGGTGAGTTCCAGCACCTCTTTTTGTAGAAAAGTAGTACTGGATGTATTTTTTTAAAATCAGAACTTTTATTCAAAAGTTTTAAAGTTGTTGCTACCAGTCATAACATAGCATACACATAAACAAGGAAAAAATGCTAAGCCTTATTATGCAATGCTGTGTAGATGAGAACAAATGTGAGGTAGGGCCACCTGCAGAGAAACAGAAACGATAATATTAAAGCAAAAAAAGTGCTCTTCTTTTCTCAGCCGTCACTTTTCTGTCTCAGAATCAAATACAGGCTCCCTTCATAATCCAGTAAAGATTAATAGTTTTGCCTTTGGAGGACTGTTTTGATATGGTAAAATTGTAACTTGCAACCACCAGACAGACCAGCAGAAGGTATTTCTATTCCGTTAAGCTGTGCATGCCTGTCCCACCCGCTCAATTCCATTCCAAGGCAATGGGGTTTAACATGACTGCAATAACCTTGCTATATCCAGAATAAATCAGATGATCCAATTTGGTGTGCATGTTGAAAAATGGCTTGCTTATACGCAAATTATATTAGATGTATTAATCTTTAATGCCCAAAACCGAGACAGCTAAAAATTGCTTATTTGGCCTGAAATTTGAAAACATGAGAGATTGTATTTATTGGAATATATTTTACATCACAATTACATCTCCAACTCAAGGGAAGCACACCAGAGAATCTATCCTTGTGGCAGCAAATGAGTCCTACACTCATTTCTTGGCAGCAACTTAGAAAGGCATATTAGAACAAACCCTGGGGTTTTTAATATTAGTTTGGTGGACAGTAAAATGACTTTGGGCATAATCTTGCTCTCCATGTGTGGAGGGCAAGGATATGGAAGGTCCTACCATGCTGAGTACACAACTGTGGCGTTTGCCTCCTAAGTGGGCCATAAGCAAAGGGTTAAGTGAGTGAGATGTGATTGGCCAGTGGGAATGCAAGGGGAGGAGTAAAAGTTAGAGTGGGAGGTTTTGAAAGTCAGTTGAGGTTTGGGAGAAGGAAGAGGGAGGAATAGTCAGTGGGTTGGTCGAGTTGTATTGTGAGAGAGTGAGAGGAATTGTTAGGTGGAGTCAGATAGATAGTTGGGGATAATCAGTTTGAAGTTGTTAGGAACTAAGATTAAGAAATGGTCAAGAAAATTAACTGAAACCATAAGCTTGTTCCTGCATTTAAAAATAACCTTGATTATTTGTTTATGTTAACAACTGTCTGGACTCCGTGTGTCCCCGGGAGAAACGGGGTGGTGGCAGCGAAGAAAGCAATCACAGTGGTGGCACAGGGTCAATAGACCGTCAAACCTCCGGGGGCCCTGTGTGATCTCCACAGCAACCATGTGTGAGACCGTGGCAGAGCAGCAAGAAGATGTCCAGTCCTCCCATTGGAGCATCAGGACATCATAAACCCATGTGATAAACGTCCCAGGAGCAGAAGTAAGCGCACCACACATATGGGCCAATGTTGTTTCCCACCCCAAGAGCACAGTGGTAGAAAACTGCTTCGTATTGACTCAGATTGTTGGTCCATCTACCTCAGGAGTGTCTACACAGACTGGCAGCAGCTCTTCAGAGTTTCAGAGAAGGAACATCGCCAGCCCTACCTGGAGATGCTAGAACCTGAACCAAGTACCATCTGCATGCAAAGCAGATGTGCTGCCACAGAGCTTTGGCCCTTCTTATGTCAGGCAGTTGGGTTGCATATAGCTGGATGAGCTCTTCATTAGTCATGAACTAGGATCAGTGACGTAGCATGGGTTGCCAGCACCCGGGGCTGCATGGAAGGGGTGGGTGGGTGGGTGAAAAACGAATGGCGTATGCATGCACATTTGACTGCCTAATGGCACCCACAACACCAAGGTGATTGCATCCATAGAAATAAGAAGAGTCATTCCATTGTCCGGGGAGGTCACTTCCTAGTTCGCATGGAAAAGCTATTTTCAACAGAAATGCACAGCTGTATTGAGGAAGCACCGGGTGTTGCATCTGGGGCAACCTCCCCTGTCTCCCCCATGCCACACCACTGACTAGGATGACCAGATAAGTTGTCTCCTTCTTCCAGCACTGTCAATGGTACCCTCAGGGCAGGACATTGAGGCAGAAGTCCAGGGCCCAACTCAATAAAAATGAGCAGTAGAGCTGGCGAACCACCTTTTTCTGTAAGTGAGGTGATACATATTCCTTCTTAAAGAAATGCCCATTATGTCCAGAGGCTAAAATTACCCAGCTGCACTACTAAACCCTGTTTGCCAAACATTATGAGCCTTTCATACCAATTTACATGACTATAAAATAAATAAATCTCCCTGCTCGACTGTAGATATTGAAAGTTTCCTAGGCTACCCATACAAATGAGATTATATTCTATACTGGCCCACTGCCAGCTTTTCAATAGTATTCTGATACTCATTACTGAAGAGGGTTTTGATCTTACTGTTTAAGAAAACATGTTCCTTTTGACGGTGTGCTAGAAACAGCTTTTCAATTCTCAGTTCCACTTTGGAAGCTAACCTTGTTGTTTGCAGTTTGGAGACCCGTTTCAAGTATGTCTTTTTTTCAATGAAATTTTGCACATCTCCAGACCAAAGGAGGCAATCTAGATTCTATTTTCTGCTTCACTGTGTATTACGGATTTTATATTAGCTGGGCAGGAGTCTCAGTTAAAGCAGACCAAGACCTCATTTCTTAAAGCTGAAGACAGACACAATATAAAAAGAGGAACCATGGCACATTTTTCAGCTGTGCTGCTGCAAATCTGATTTTGCCACTGCCCTGACAGACAAGCTTATTCAATGAATCTCTTTCTCCTTTTGTTACCAGTTCTCTATTAGTTTTAAGACATTTCCAAAGACATTTAATTGTATATATTTATTTTGTGTGTTCTGCAGAAAATCAATTCACATGCTCTCCATAGAATTTAAAAAGTTAATGCAAACTCTGATGGAACATTTCTTTTTCATGCATTCAAGTTTCATTGGCAGTCTTGGGTACAAGTGAAACATTTCAAACTCTGATCACTTACAGGCAACCTGTTTATTGAAAACTGATACTGATTTGTTTGCAGAAAGTTTGCAGGGAAGTTGTATAGCATTGGTTGTTTATTGAATATTAATTCTCATCTGTGTGCAGGGAGGTTTTATGATGTCACATCAAGCAATTGTTATCCCACACCATCCAGTGTATTTTTTCATCATTTTCTTAACGCAAAATGATTTTAGTTTTGATGGAAGCACAGGAGCACAAAATCCATGGTATCCTTACTTGGCAAAGTGATTTAGCTTCTTATGCCCTCTGTTGGGGGATGAGGCGCTGAGGTCTGTAAAGCCTCCAGATAGGTCAGTTAGAAAAGCATTTCAATAAATAATATTCGCCTCATCGTTTGAGGCGATCACTCCAGCTTTTACTGTTAAATACAGTAGTTGACAAATTAGATAGTTCTTTTGATCCATTATGGCAATGTCAGCTTTATGTTCTTAGAGCTGTTGAACGTTAGTGCAAATTGTACTTGTTCTAGTAACATCGCTATGCAAAGAAATACAAAGTCTGTTCCTCACCTGAGATATCTGCAAAAAATTAGTTATAAATAAGAGGTTAAGTTAATCAAGTAGCATAATTTTCATTGACATATAATGAGGAATAATTTGAAAGTCAAGGTAAGAATGTTAAAAAAACTGCTAGAATAAAATAATCTGTAAAAGCTGTTAGGAAAGGAAAATCAGAAAGACCCTATCACCGTTATTACAGCTGTTTTGTTGGAAACCAAGTTAGATAAATTCTTAGTTAGCTCAGAGGCAGTGCTCCATTTTGGTGACTGCACTGTTGTATCTAAAGATATTTTCTAGTTCAGCAGTCGGGGGTTTTTTTTAAGTAGCACAAAAGACGTCAACAAAATGAGCTGTGCTAATTAATTTTTGACTGCAAGGTACTGTAATTGCTAACAAAACCGTAGCGGTGATGGGGGAGGACTCCTATCACTTCTCATTTTATTAGTATGCAATCCCGGCACTTCTCATATGCACTGCTGTTGATGTTACCCCACTATCTCAGAAAATAATTAACAGCAAGTAATGTGTTCCATGGCACTTGGGCCAAAAAGTATCCCATTAGATTTGCTGGGATTTGCTCCCATGTAACTGTGGTGAGGATTGGACCTGGGTTGCAACCCACGAATAATTCAGAGCCAATTCATACACATCACTTTCGGATTTATTTTTAGCTACGTAGCCTTTCTTCCTGCAGGGACTCACCATGGACATACTGATAGTTTGCGCTCATGCTCATGCAGCCAAGCAGCACACAAGGATTAATGCAGACTGAAAGCTCACATTGGACATGTAAGCTCTTGCTTTCAATCTCTCTGAAACATCCACATCACTATCAGTGTGATATTTTGCATGTTCTGTACCTGTGAAGCTTATGCTGCTGGTTATGTCAGCTTTATTATAAAGCCTATGCACCCACAAGGTGGTTGGACTGTTTAGCCCCGGAGAGTCTAGTAACTCTCAAGAGTGCAGAAATCAAACATCTCTGTACCAGAGCACACACGCCACCCAAATACTGGTAGTCCCTTGAGCCTTTATGTTTCCATACGTGCCTCCATAATATGGTTTCAAAGGCAAGTGTGGAGGACCAGTTGGAATGGTCCCAAGCCAGAGACTTATAGAGCCTGTAGGAGTTCAGAATGCCAGGAAATTTACATGGGGTGTTAGAGATGATTTCTATAATCACCCTGTGTGGGGCTACCCTTCTTGACAACTTAGAAGCTACAGACAGTATAGGAAAGAGGAGCAAGATAATAGAAAACCTGTTTGAAGTAAATACAGTGGTGCAGTGGTGGTAGTAGTAGTAGTAATAATAATAATAATAATAATAATAATAATAATAATAATAATAATACCTTAGTAATCTGTGCAGTTTATATATGCAAGGTATATACTTTAAAATCATTTATGGACTGAGACCAATTTATCTTAGACACTACCTCTCCCTGTATGGTTATCTCCTTCCACTAGTGATGTTATCGGATCCCTGTTCTGTATATTTATGCTACATGAATTAAAATATCCAACTGCTGGTTTGTGTGCTAATTATCCAAGCCTATGTGATGACCTCTATAGGGTATTCATGAAACCTTTCTAGAATGTGTGTGTGTGTGTGTGTGTGTGTGTGTGTGTGTGTGTGTGTGTGTGTATTTCTGAGTAGGTTTTAGATATGGATTTGATTAATTCTTTTTGTTGCTCAACTCTATTGCTGACCACCATGCTTTATGTTAACTGTGGCTTGGAGTTGTTTTTTGCTTTTTATGTGAACTGACTTCATATTAAGGAAAGTGGTGTATAAATGTTTTTGAATGAATAAACGAATAATGAAGACTAATTTCTGAGGTAATTGTCAGAGGGCTGTTCTCTGCCAGTGGCTTACAGGGTGAGATAAGCACTCTAGGTGTCCAGTCATTAATTTTTCAAAGACTAGCATAATCGATGCGCACAAGGGGATGTTGCTGGTGAAGCAAAAATCGACAAATGCCTCCCCTCGAGCACCTTACAATAATCTAGAACAAATGGCCAGAGAATGTGGCAGAATGTCAATGCTTTTAATTTCCAATGGCTTTTCAGGTTCATCCTCACGGCAGTATTACATGGTATGTCAGGATAGCTTAACTTTCATGAGATGGAAAGATAGCTGAAGATGGCATGGCAGAGGTAGGAATTCTCTCTAAGGATCTCAGCTATATATCCAACTTTCAAAGTACATGATAACATTTGGTCCTACTAATGAGCCCTTCTCTTCTCTTCTGGGGGTAAAAAACATTAACTGGGTATCTCTACTCTGCTACGGACTTTTCAGGGGTGTCTAGTTGGCCTTTGTTGTAGGCAGAATGCCTGATGCAATGGATCATTGTCTGATCCAACACAAGTAGTTCTTAAGCTTTCCCCCTTTAAACTGCAGAATACCTGAGGGGTTGTGAGGCTGTGCTGGACCAATGGTGTGATTTACAAGTGTGGTCATGTCACCTCCCTATTGAATCGCACAACCTTCTTTTGGAATTTGATGCATGTGTGTAAATATAGATATGGGGGTCTTCTCAGAAATCCAAGAGGATTTTCAAGGGTAATTATTATTTTAAATAATTCCAACATTGGAGCGGGTAGGATGAAATCCATATATAAAAATGGAGAACTGAAGTCACCTTTTTAATTGCAGATGCAAATTAGTTTTTATTAATCATATCTAACGCTTTCTCCTGATTAGCGTAGCGGTGACTGATGAACTCATAAAGTTCCTTTAAATTACATATATAAATACGCACACAGATTATTGCACATATATGCATAACGATTACTATATTTAGATAGGCATTTTGTCCTAGGAACAACATTTTGCTGCAGAGCTGAATCTGCCCTATAACCAAGTGGAAGTGCACAAATCAAGAGGGGAAAAGAAACTATATAGTATTTGGTGATGAAAATTACCTTTCAGTGACTAATTGTGCTAATCAATCTCCCCATGTAAATGATAGTTGATAATTATAGACCCCTGTTAACATAACTGAGTACGGGAAAGAAGAATAAACATAATAAGCGCTCTGAAAAGAAGATGTCTTTGGTAAACACTGCAGAGTTTACTTTGCTTCTGTGTCAGAAACTTGACAACATTCAGGCATTGCCTTTAGCCTCTCAAAACCCTGTTCCTTATGCTGAAAGAGTCTCAGAAAGGAAAAGTCTTCAGTGTAGTATTTGCAAGTTTATAAATGGTTGACAAAGATACATGGTGCAAACATTCTGCCATACCTTGCTCAGGAGAGCCAACAATATCTAATACAATACTTAAAACTATCAGACAACAAACCTAAATCATGTCTCACGTTCCTGTCTATGGAATCCTTGGAAGATACATTAACCATGCCAACCTGTCCCCTAAGCTATTACTGCTAGGTAGTGTTGGGGGGTGGGTAAAAGGCCCCTGCCACAGCCAACATTACACTGGGAACAGTTGGCCATCGCAAGAAAGGAAGCTGAGTGAATTCATGATATGGTGGGAGACTCACCGTTAGTTGGGATCCTATCCTCAGACAGAGGTCATTAATTCTGCAAAAACATGGTAGGCATTAAAATATGGTCATCAAAGGCCAAACAGAGACCCAGAGAAGCCCCTCATCTCTTCCTCTTTTTTATCCACCTCCTCAGTGACAATGGAAGACAGTAAAACTGGCCCCTGGCACAAGGTACATTGCATAAATCATCTGCAGATTTGACACATGGGACATATGGGCAACTGATGTTGGGATATGTGGAGAAGCAGGCATGTAAGAATCAAACAAAACATAAATTTTGCCAAATTATAATCTACTGAGGCTAAGGAATATCACAACATCATTGCTAAAACAAGAATATGTTGTGAGTGACTATCATCTCTTTAAAATGCTTCTTTGTGTTCCCAACTCTAAATTCCCTAAAGATAATTTTCTCTGGTTCCATAACTCTCTTCATTGTCCTTCTCCTTGGCTGCCTCAACTGCACAGCAACAAATTCCTCTCAACACTCTACATATGTAAGCCATGGTAGCAGAGCTGCCCTCCTTCTCTGATGCTAATGCAGCTCCTTAATTCTTTTGTTAACCCTTTGAAAAGTAGCAAGTCAAGATTTACAATCTCTTGTCCCTGCCGGGTTCAGGGGAAAAAAGAGCCATCCAGATGGTGTAACAGAACCCAGCAGCTGCCCATCTCCTCCTCTGCCAAATGCAGGAATTCTGCTAAAGGCACCCAGCGCTCAACACAAGAATGTTCACAAGCTATTAGCAATGGTGCATCAAAAAGCATAATGAACAAAAGGGGGAAACGGGGACTCCACACCCGGCATCCCCTGGGCTTGTTGACAGTAGCATATGTGAGAGAAATCGGTGTCACATTTTGCATAATGAGTGCTTCTTGACAGGCCACTGTATTCAAAGAGACAAGATGGCTTTACAGTGGAACAGAGAGAGATCAGGAATAAGGAGCCAAATCAGCAACAATAAGGCCTGGCACTGGAACTTATAAGCTATAAGCTTCAGGCTATGTTTGCTGCTAGTTTAATAAAAAGCAACAAGAATCAGCCTTATTCACTGCATGGAGAGTTAATTTCTCTGTAGTGATGGGCAAATTTGTCATTTTCATTTCTTCAAGCTTCTCATTTTCCCATCTTAAGTTGAGTTCTCAATGTCTCCCCATCAGTTAATGATTTTTTAAAAGAGAAATCCTCACAAAAA
This sequence comes from Podarcis bocagei, assembly GCF_964188305.1. NCBI lineage: Eukaryota > Metazoa > Chordata > Lepidosauria > Squamata > Lacertidae > Podarcis > Podarcis bocagei. Next base: position 47,366,684 of record NC_138130.1, read on the forward strand.
TTCATCGGCATTTTATCGTGAATTTCTTCCACTATACACATGTCAGGGGTTCAGGGACAGAGGCACAGGTGAGGGGGGAGACGGAGAGCGATGGGGAAGAATCCCAGGACTGTGAGGAAGAGGAGGACAATGACTTGAGGTCTTCCATGAGTCTCTCAAGTGAATCGGAGGATTCCCAGAAGGGGGCGCCCCTAGTCAGGCCAAGGGGGTTCACAGGGGGGACATGCCAGGGGCAGGGAAGCAGCAGGGAAACCCCGAGTGGGAGTGGGAGATCGGGGCCGGCTTCCCAGCAGGAACGAAGTGAAGAGAGTGGAGTTCCCAGTGTGACACACGGAGCAGAGCAGGAAGGAGACAGGGGAAGGAGATCGGGGCAGAACGTCCTGCCGGAAGAGGCGGAGAGTAGTACAGGGAGTAGTGTAAGTGTCAAGAGGAAGGTCAGGGGTAGCGAACGCGCGCCAAGTTCAAATGTGGAGGCGCGCGGAAATGGAGAGAGCCCGGAGGAGGAGCCTGGCCCCAAAGCACGAAGGAGGGGGGAACAGGCATCTGAGGAATCCGCTTCAGGAGAGAGCAGGAGAGAAGGGACCCAGGGGGGCAGAAAGACCCTGCGGAAAAGGAAAGACAGGAAGAGGTGGACTAGCACAAGCCTCTTAAGCTGGTGTAGGGGCGGGACCGATTCAGAGGGGACTTAAAACGTCTAGGCTAAGAGACGCGGGGCTGCGCGCCTCGGTTGTGAAAGCAATAATGAACTGCAATAAACATCCTTGTATATAAGAAGAACCTGGCGTTGGTCTTTTGTGAGCTGAGACCTGAGGCAGCCCTGACAACACATTTTTGCAAACTACCGTATTTTTTGCACCATAACACTCACTTTTTTCCTCCTAAAAAGTAAGGGGAAATGTCTGTGCGTGTTATGGAGGGAATGCCTACGGGTGGCATGCCTACGGATTTTCCTCCTCTAAAAGCTACATGCATGTTATGGTCGAGTGCGTGTTATAGAGCGAAAAATACGGTAATTTCCCCTAACTAATATAATACATTTTTGTATGTTATTTTCATGAATATAACATGCTTTGACTGGATGGCTAAACCACATGAGGTAAAGGTAAAGGACCCCTGGACGGTTAAGTCCAGTCAAAGGTGACTATGGGGTTGTGGCAGTCATCTCACTTTCAGGCCGGGGTAGCCGGCATTTGTCCACAGGCAATTTTCTGGGTCATGTGGCCAGGGCAGCCAATGGGTATCAAACTCTTGGTGAGATGGGGACTTCCTCTGCAATGTGAAGACAGTTTCTGGGAGATTGAGCAGACGAGACCAATAGCAGGCCCAGCAGTCAAGAAGGTGATTTTTGTATGTGCTGTAGAGGAAAGTGAGTAACAGATGGGGCCCATATAGCAGAAGGAAAGCAAATATTGAGCGGAGTCCCTAAGATGGTTGGGTGGTGCCTTGTATGCCTCCTTTTGGCAACTCTTGCAGCCAAGCTGGTGCCGAATGTATTGCTCTACTTTACTTTGGACCACATTCGTGAGGCCAATAAGGGGGTCATGGCGTCTGGGGAGCCCAGGACCTCTGCACACACTGCCCAGACTTGCGTCCTGGGAAGGTCACTTCAGTGCTGCTAACACAGCAGGTTTGACTTCTCCCCTAGAAGCACATTCCATTGTCTCTCAAGACAGATGGGTGCCAACAACATTATCCTAGTATATGGTGGTGGTCGTGTTTTTGTACTCTTTACTTGGCTGGAGGAAAGCATTTCAAAATTCAAAGAAGAGTTTTGAAGGATGGTTCTGCTTTTGTTCATGTATTGTTACAGAAAATGTGAATTGGGTTGGTTTGCTTTTAAAAGCAAACTTATCTAATTCCCAGCCCCTCTTCCCTAAACTCAGGGGAGCTGCAAGAGGTAAGGAAGGAAACTGCCAAAACTACCCACAGAGATAAGGGAGGGCATGGGGTCATTTAGGGTAAAATTATTACTGATTGTTACCCATCAAATTAGATTTCTGTTGAACAATTTAGCCTAGTCGACATTCTAGAAATATGATGCCAATTGTTTACATAGAGGCTGTCTGCTTGCATGTTGCAGTGGAGGTGTGCACTGGACTCCATGAAATATTTTGAGTATTGTAACTTACTCCTTTGTACCTTCTATAAATGTGTAATGTTGCAGTTCTATGAGCAAATTCAGTGGTGATTGGTGGCTGGAAATTTATAAGTGATTCTCAGATATAATAAACCAGGAAGAACTGGAAGAATTACTGTGTTACAACCCTTCCTGGATATAAAGCATAGTATCCAACTAAACAGTTCCACTAGTGCAAGCACTTTTGGCTGCCCAATGGCAATTCCTCTTCCTCTCCTTGCCCCCCCCCCCCGTCCAAAACATATTTAGGGGGCACATGAGGAGAAGAAGTTCCGTTGCACAGCGAAAAGTGCTTGCTCTAGTGGAACTGTTTGTGTGTTCAGACCCAGAGACCTCCCTCCTCTAAATAAATACATATTTGACTCAAATTTTACTTTTCGTTTTTGGCAGAATTTAGGCCACAACTTTATTGATTACAGCAAGTGAGTGGTTGCATAGGCTCTGGTTCGACTAGCTCCCTGCACCCTTGCAGGCAGCGCTGACCCAGGGCACCAGCATAGGTCAGCCAAGGGTGAACACCTGCGTAGGTGAAAAGCCCAGAAACAGACTCTGTTCACTCCCCAGATGCTCCTCTGGACTCAGGCACGGGCACAACCCCCTCTCGGGAGTTGACCAAACCAAGTTGAGTCCCTGGATTCCTTTAATGGAATACCCTTCACATAGAGAAGGCAAGACCACTCTCCCATCCCTATCACCTGAACCAGTGCCTATCCGCAACCTTACAAGTTGTGACGAATTACTATGCGGCAGGCGAAACCCAAATGGCAACAGCCAATCAGCCAAGTGGGGTCCCAACGACAGATGACACACAACTGCATAGCAAGGTCAATCACACAATGCCCTAAAAGTAGGGAGAGGTGGGCGGGTGTTCCAAATACACACACCGAAAGAGGAAGCTCTGGGTCATGTGCATGGGTATAAATAGGTCTCTTGATCCATTTAGACTGTGCCCCATTGGCCAGATTTAAGCCAACATCGAGGGACCTACCAATTGGGTGTTGTGCCTGACCAATCCAACCCACCCACAACAAAGGAGGTCAGTCTCCAGGTCTAACCGCAACACGTGCCCTCTTTTAGGGAGGACACAATTTAGTTAGATACCACCTGATGTCTTTAGAAGGAATGGCAGTGGCAGACTGAGGGGTGCATTGCTTTATATTTCTAAGGAGACAAGGAAAAAGCAAGGAACAAACTGCTCCATAGAATCATGGTGGGTGGAAATATCAGGGCCCAAAAGTGCATTTTACTGGAGACATCCAAGCTGCTCAGCTCATTCTACAGTGTCTGTGCTCTTCTCCTTCTTTCCAAACACTGTGCCAAATCAAAGGCACCTGGAAGGACATGTATGTCTTAAATATAGTACAGGCTAATATTCCTCCCCTTGCTTCCTTCAGATGGGGTTTGAGAGTCTCATCTTCCTGATATGAACTGTGTGTGAGTTTCCCATTGGTTTCCCCCCATCGCATTAGATGTAGGTATATTTACAAAATGTTATAAAAAGATCACACTGTGTGGTTTTCTCAGCCCCCTGATGATTGTGGGATTTTTCCAAGTCAAGGAAAAGGACTTTGTGCCTTCCTACCTCATTATAAGAAACAAATATTGTCCGTTTAGGGTCATTTAACTGGTTGTTTTCTTTATAAGGTTACATTATTGTCATGGATAGCAATTGTGTAGGTGGCTTTGAGTTTTTCACTTGTGCAGCATAATGCTTTCTAAACTGAAATATATATGTATTAATGTACTCAGTATAATTTTGGTTGTTCCACTTCATACTCTTTTATAAAAATGATTTTTAAGGGGGATTGATTTCATTATATTATACTCTGTATAAATGGTTTATAATATTTGTGTGTGTGTGTGTGTGTGTGTGTGTGTGTGTGTGTGTATCGGATGGTCAGCAGTTCAAATCCCCACAACAGAGTGAGCTCCCGTTGTTCTGTCCCAACTCCTGACAACCTAGCAGTTTGAAAGCACGCCAATGCAAGTAGTTAAATAGGTTTTGCTGTGGCAGGAAGGTAAACTGTGTTTCCGTGCACTCTGGTTTCTGTCACGGTGTTCCGTTACACCAGAAGTGGTTTAGTCATGCTGGCCACATGACCTGGAAAGGTGCCTGTAGACAAACACCGGCTCCCTCACCCTGAAAGCAAGATCCGCAACCCCATAGTCGCCTTTGACTGGACTTAACTATCCAGGGGTCCTTTACCTTTTTACCGTGTGTGTGTGTGTGTGTGTGTGTGTGTGTGTGTATGTGTGTGTGTGTATGTGTATATATATATATATATATATATATATATATATATATATATATATATATGCAGGTTTTGGTGTCTTCGGGTGTCTTCCCGTGTAAGAGTTGGGGTGTCTAGGCGACGTTTCGACGAGGTCTCACTCGTCATCTTCAGGCTGGTGCTTTCGGCTTCTTGTTACTAGAACAGAGCAGGATCTCAGTGTTTGAGTTCCTATAAATACTGTTGAGGGGGTGTGGTGTATAGCCTCCAACGTTCTGGGCAGAGAGGGAGTTCCCAGGTTAGTGTGCCTTTTCTTCTTTTGTTCCTTAATTACTTGAGGGATATCTTGAGTGATTTCTTGAGTGATATTCTGAGTACCACTTAGGAGGGTCATTAGGTGTGGATTAGTTGCTAAAGCTTTCGTGTCTTGACCTCTTGAGCTTGTGAAAAGTTTTTCTGAGAAGATGGCTGTACTGCACTTAGTTGTGCTCTGGCTTGGCTTCGTGTATAGGGGCGAGCTGTGGTTTTGTGCCCTGTGCCAGCCAGATCTGTGTAGGGATTGCAGGGGGGTGCAATATATGTGTACCTAAAGACTTTCTATTTTTTCTTGACTTAAGTTGCAGGGCCAGGTCTGCTCCATTTGGTACACTATACACGGGGAAGAGTGTCCAGCCCACAGACCTAATTATGTCCAACATGTGTCCTCCGTTGACCCTTGAAGTTTTCCCAAAGCCATGCCCACCTGACATCATAATACATCCCATCCTTACCAAAGCAGGGTTTGCTTTCAGCAGGGGTCTTCCTTTGCACACTGACTTGAAATCTTAGCTGGATACAACCTCAAGTATGGAAGCACCTCATGCGTCTCATGTGTCTAAAGGGTAGAGGGTAAATCCCTGTTCTCTTACATAAGATAGTTTGGAAGATGCAATTCTACTAATTTTGTCAACCAAGTTTTATTAAAACCAGGCTGCACTGGTCTTGCTAATAATTATTGGTGCATGTCAGGTGGCATTGATAGCAATGTATGCTGAAATCCTATGTGCACATACCTGGGAATAAGTTCTATTGAGCTCAATGGGGGTTCCTTCAGAGTAGATATGTATAGATAGGATTGTACTGTACATGTTTAATTATCCACACATAAAAAAGAACATTACTTTCTCCATAACTGGAGGAAGGCAACATCTCTGAATCTCTGTACAATCAGCCAACCAGCACACAGCTAATGAGGTGAGATGTGCTGTATTGTGAAGGTTTTCTGTGCCTTTATTACTTCAGGTTAAACATTCTGGATTAAAAACCTTGTAGTATGTTAACAGAAAGCATGTGGAGCAAGGAAGGGATTTAATGCATTCTTTAACTGGCTGAAATGTTTTCTGAGGGCTGTTTATTACATATCTGAAAGTGATTAAGCAAGGTGCATTTTCACAATGCTGTGGATCATTGAGACTGTTCTTGCGGCTGATTTGATAATTCCCACTGTAATAGCAGAAGAAAGCACACAACACCTTTTCTTAACAGTTATGGGCAGTGATTAGGAACATAATCCACGCCAGCATTTTCAGGACTGAACATAATTAAAACCCAATTTCTTACCTTGGTTGTAAAAGCTTCAACATACAGGCTTGGAAGGTGTACAACTTTACTTTATGTGTCCTATTTTAATGCCAGTCATAAATTGCAAATATACACAGTATAGGACACACCCACACCACTTTTTGGCTGTACCTTATTTTAACACTGAATATTAAATACTCTAAAAAAAAATGCTTACTAATATAGACAGCAATTTTCCAGCTTGTGTTTTGGCCCTTGATGAAAGATTAGGCCCAGGTATTTGTCTTAAACATTATCTGTGCAGTGATGCTATAATAGCTAAAGTCTTGGAGAGCAGAGGTATATAAAACTGGTGGTTTTCTTCTTTGGCTGTATGGTGAAAGCTGAGAATAACAGAGCAGCAGGGAAAACATTTTCAGCAGGGTAGCTGATATTATCCTATGCAGATATGAAGGACATAATCTAAATTCCCTTTCCTGTATTATATTAGAGCCAGACAACCTATGTGGGACAGGAGGGAACAGCCATTTAAAAAATGACAAATGATGTTTGTCGCTCCCACAAAGGGGACTGAGGACAGACTGTGATTCACTCTCTTTTCGGAAAATGGGCAAAACTCCAGACTTAAGATCTTGAAACTTAACATTTTTACATGGTTGCTTAACAGGGTAAAGGGCACTACAATAATTTCCTGTAATTTTCTACAAGTCGCCTAAAGTATTGCTTAATCCTATGGAGAGTGAGAGTCAATATTATTTATTTCTCAATTACTTGCTTAGGGCAACTGAGTACAGAGCAAAAGTGCAATTGTTGCCAAGGTTGTCCAGCTTCATGGGTTTATTGGACCACCTCATCTGGTCATAGGGCACAAATGAAATTCAGAAACAATGATGTCTAGTCCATAGTTCACAGCAGGTTCACAGGGTGCTTTATAAAATGACCACAGCAAGGAAGAACAGCAATATGCTGTATTGGAGATCACATAGCTTAAGCTTATTCTGTTATTAAAGTATTGTTGGGGGGGTACTCAGTAAACAGACCTTTTGACACACAGAAATGGTCACATTATGTCTGTGCCAGAACACCTGCTATATTTTGCATATATTAAAGTCATAAGGGCAGCACAAGAAAGTAGTAGCTACAGACTAATATCAGTTTACTAAGGACATCAGAAAAGACCTGCTGTATCAGGCCAATGACCCATCTAAAAGGATATATCAAGAACTCTGGCCAAAAGTTTCAATATAAGGAATAATTCCTACTCAAGAGTTGAAAAGAAAAACGTGTATATTCTGCTAATGAGTGGAGCTTTTTGGGGTACTGTCTGTTCTTATGTAGTTCACCTTTCAGGGGACAAAACTTAACTATTCACTTGATATATAGCATGCAACTGCACAGTTTTTCCTTCCAGAATTGGTGGTAATAATAATAATAATAATAATAATAATAATAATAATAATAATAATAAATTTATTTATATCCCACCCTCCTCAGCCAAAGCCAGGCTCAGGGCAGCTAACAATAATCAAATAATCCCACATTCTAAAAACATTCCATTATAAAAATTAATTAAAATCAAATTGATGGCAACCGTTAAGCAAAATTCTGTGCAGATTGCCAGAGGAGGGAGTCAGGCTGCACCCTGGTGGAACAGCTCTGTCTTGCAGGCCCTGCGGAAAGATGTCAGGTCCCGCAGGGCCCTAGTCTCTTGTGACAGAGCATTCCACCAGATTGGAGCCGCAGCCGAGAAAGCCCTGGCTCTAGTTGAGGCCAGCCTAACCTCTCTGTGGCCTGGGACCTCAGGATGCTTTTATTTGCAGACTGTAGGTTCCTCTGTGGGACATACCAGGAGAGGCGGTCCCGTAGGTATGAGGGTCCTAGGCCGTATAGGGCTTTAAAGGTTAAAACCAGCACCTTAAACCTGATCCTGTACTCCACCGGGAGCCAGTGCAGTTGGTATAGTACCGGATGAATGTGATCTCGCAGCGAAGACCCCATAAGGAGTCTCGCCGCGGCATTCTGCACCCGCTGGAGTTTCTGGGTCAGTCTCAAGGGCAGCCCCACGTAGAGCGAGTTACAATAATCCAGTCTGGAGGTGACCGTCGCGTGGATCACAGTGGCTAGGTCAGGGCGAGAGAGATAAGGAGCCAACTGTTAGCTTGGTGGAGATGAAAAAATGCTGCCTTTGTTATAGCTGTAATCTGCGCCTCCATAGAGAGGGAGGTGTCAAAGATTACACCCAAACTCTTAACGGATGGTGCTGGCACTAATTGCACCCCCGCAAGAGATGGGAGTTGCCCCCTCAATCCCATATCGTCCCGTCCCAGCCAGAGGACCTCTTGTCTTCGAAGGATTTAACTTCAACCGGCTCCCATGTAACCATCCAGCCACAGCTTCCAGACATCTGGTCAGTGTGTCTGGGGCCGAGTCAGGATGGCCATCCATCAACAGATAGAGTTGGGTGTCATCGGCATACTGATGGCAACCCAGCCCAAAACTCCGGACAAGCTGGGCGAGCGGGCACATAAAGATGTTAAAAAGCATCGGGGAGAGTATCGCACCCTGAGGCACTCCACACACCAAGGAGTCGCGCGATGACAATTCCCCACCCAAGCGCCATCCTTTGTCCCTGACCAGAGAGAAACGAGCGCAGCCATTGAAGGACTGTACCCTGTATCCCCACGTCGGCAAGGCGGTGGTCTAGGAGTTCGTGATTGAGCATGTCAGAGGCTGCTGACAGGTCTAGAAGAATCAGCAGCCCCGACCCGCCTCGATCCAGCTGCCTGCGGAGATCGTCTGTTAGGGTGACCAGAGCTGTCTCGGTCCCATGACCAGCGCGGAAGCCGGACTGGAATGGATCCAAAGCAGATGTTTCATCCAGAAACCTGCCTAGCTGTTAATCAACTGCTCTCTCAATCACCTTACCCAGGAATGGAAGATTCGAAACTGGGCGGTAATTGGATAGATCTAAGGGATCTAATGATGTTTTCTTTAAGAGCGGACGCACCAATGCCTCCTTCAGTTCCCCTGGGAATATCCCAGTGCCAAGGGATAAATTGATGATATCCCCCAGGGGGCCCTGCACCTCGTCTGGACATGCTCTAATCAGCCAAGACGGGCACGGGTCGAGAGGACAGGTGGTGGGCTTTCCAGCTCGGAGGAGTCTGTCCACATTGGCTGGGGATATCCGGTCAAAGTGGTCCAATACTGGACCCGAGGACAGTTGAGGGGCCTCCAGTTCCTTTATTGTATCCAAATTGGCAGGGAGGTCATGGCGGAGCAACAGGACCTTCTCCGCAAAAAAGCTCGCAAATGCCTCACAAATTGTTATTTAAATTTGGCTGTCCTTCAAGGGACGTTAAAGACCTAATTATACTAAATAATTGCGCCGGGCGAGAGCTAGCAGATGCAATGGAGGCCGAGAAGTAAGACTTCTTAGCGGCCTTCACTGCCATCTCATAGGTTTTCATAAAAACCCTATAAGATGTTCTTGAGGCTCCGTCACGGGCATCCCGCCATACTCGCTCTAGCCGTCTGAGATCCCGCTTCATTTTCCGAAGCTCCTTGGTAAACCAGGGAGCCCGGCTTCTGCGGGGTCACAGAGGGCGCTTAGGTGCAATCTCATTGATGGCTGCCAGGAGCTGGATATTCCAGCCCTCAACTAGCTCAGTCAATGAGTCGCCAGGGGGAGCAAGGTCCCGCAAGGCTTGACGGAATCTATCAGGGTCCATCAGCCTCTGCGGGCAAGCCCAAATCGACTCGCCACCTAAGCAGGGTGGAGGTGGAAAGTCAATCCTGGCTTTCAGAGCGTAGTGATCAGACCATGGCACCTTCATCGAAGGAGACATGATCACATCTATACCAACGCTAAAGATCAAATCCAGCGTGTGGCCTGCTTGATGTGTGGGGCCTGAAACAAACTGGGAGAGCCCTAGTGTGGTACACTGGGAGTGGACCTTACAGGAAAAGTAGTGTTCTTCAGCATCCTGGGAGCCAAAATCCTTCACCCTTATCCAGCCAGAATGAACACCTAAAAGTTCCTGTTGGTGTAAATAGAAAGCTTCCCACAAACATCCTATCATAACAGAACACAATATTCCTTATTCTGCCTTCAGACAGACGAAGAGTACCTCTGTCTTATCTAGATTAAGTTTCAGTTTGTTCCTCTTAATCCAGTCCATTACTGATGACAGACACCGGTTTAGAACTGAGACAGCTTCCTTGGATTTTAGGTAGAAGGGAGAAAAAGAGCATTTGTTGTTTAGTCATTTAGTCATGTCCAACTCTTCGTGACCCCATGGACCAGAGCACGCCAGGCATTCCTGTCTTCTGCTGCCCCCCTCAGTTTGGTCAAACTCATGTTAGTAGCTTCAAGAACACTGTCCAGCCATCTTGTTCTCTTTTCCTTGGGCCTTCAATCTTTCCCCACACCAGGGTCTTTTCCAGGGAGTCTTCTCTTCTCATGAGGTGGCCAAAGTATTGGAGCCTCAGCTTCAGGATCTGTCCTTCCAGTGAGCACTCAGGGCTGATTTCCTGCAGAATGGATACGGTTGATCTTCTTGCAGTCCATGGGACTCTTAAGAGTCTCCTCCAGCACCATAATTCAAAAGAATCAATTTTTCGACATCAAACCCCGACACTCCAGACCACCCCTCCCAGTGGTTTCATGTAAATGTTAAATAGCACAGGGTACATAATATGGACCTGCATACCAATGGGCAAGGCGTTGAACAGGAGTGTCCCAGCACCACCTTCTGGGTTCATGCCTCCAGGAAGGAATGGAGCCATGGTAAATAGGTGGGGGGATTGGGACCATGAGATGAGTGGGCTTTAACTCTTTGCCCCTTTGCTGTAGCCTCCATCAGAATTATCCCCTTCCCACATGCCTGTTGTTTGAAACAGGAGGAGAGCTCTCATTGGTACCAACCGAAACTTCCCTCTCATTGTGAATTGTAAGTATATGTGTAGGGGTGGTCCAATTCTGATTTGGACCATGGCAGTGGGCTAAAGCAATTACCTCTTCCTGTGCCATGGTCCTGATTCATCCCCAGCTCTCCCACATCAGATACTTTTAAAGCGAAAAATCAGCTATTCAGCACTCAAACTATGTGACACAAATGTCTAGCAGGGTGCTTTTCTAGGAGTAAGTTCCACTGAAATCAGTGCAACTTAATTCTGAATAAACATACAAAAGACCAGATTGCAAATCTCACCCTAGCTTTTCTGAAATGTCATACCTCAGCTGGCATAAAAGAAATAAAGTTAAGGGAAATCTCCAGTTATATGTGTGTATATGTGTATGGAAAACATATCTACCCCAATATATGAGCATTTCTTTTATCAACACAAGGCTGTGTTGAAACAGACAAGACACTTTGATTTGACCTTCATTTTCTTTCTCCCCCTTCTGTTTGTTCCCTTCTATCTTAATCTGTCTTCCTGTTTTCTTTGATGTTATCTGCAGCCTAATCTTAACTGAATGGGAAAGGCAACTAGCCCATTTAGCAAATCTGGAAAGCTGCATTACTTCAGAAATACATAAGCAGAGAAAGTATCACAAATATTTAAGGGCTTTTTTCTCTTCAGGGAGTAAAACAGTGTTGCAGAGAAAGTTATTTTTTTTTGCGTCAAATCTCAGTGTGTGCACAACAAGGGGTATTAAAATATGGGTGTTGACCAGTAATTTATCCTCCTGAGGTCATTAATACTTTCACTGTGATAACAGCATTGCTTTTACTGAAATCTTTAAACAGTAAAGCAGCTTAAATTCTGTTACATGCTTTAGAACAACACTTATGTTAATAGCATTAACAACACTATATATGGAAAGCAATTAATAGCTTTATCAAGGTTACCAGAGAACAGACATTGCAACCTCATTATCCATACTAAAGAACTATCAGATAATTTAGATCTCTACAGATGCAGCTGAAGGAAACTTAACTGGAACTAAGGTGCATTTCACTTTAATCCATGTTATGTGTCTTTAGGATTGGGGCCTGATCCTAAGTCTCAGGCTACATACACACAATACCTTTAAAGCACATTTGAAGCACATTTACCCCCTCAAAAGAACTCTGGGGACTGTAGTTTGTTAAGGGTTGCTTGGAATTGTGACTTTGAGTGATAAACTACAATGCCCAGAATTCTCTGAGGGAAGAATGTGGTTTGAATTTGCTTTAAAGGTGCAGTGTATATGCAATAAAAGAGTTGCTAAGGGGGAACCTAAGACTGGCTGTTCCAGCAAATAAACACTCATGGTGCAGAGTGTCTTTGGGTTTGAGAATCCATTTTGTTCCCTGGGGTTGTTCCTTTGTGTTTGCAGGGTGCTCATTGTAGACTTTTTAGTTCCTGAAGAAAGAAATAGCAGCCCTTTCTCTGAAATCTTCGTAGCTTTTTCATTGGGTAACATGTGCTACATTGTGCTTCTAGTGCCACAGTTGTACACCCTAAACAACAGTTTCCCAAGATGCTCTCTGTTCTGGATCTCACGCTTGCCAACATGGATGTCAGCTCATTATGTGAACTTCTTCGTCTGTGATTCTCCAGCAGACTTTACCGAGTTACCATTGTTACTAATTATGTATTGCTTCCTAACTATTGTTCTGTTATCTCTAAAGTCAAATCCACAAACATGGAAAGAAGGGTAGGAAAGAAGTTGGTATAACACAGCAAGCACATTCAAGGCAGGGATTTAGTTCCACAAACTGAATCAATAAAACTGATTTAATAAAACATGCCATCACAATCTAAACAACTATTTCATAGCCTGTACAAACATACAAGTACAGCCGGATAAAAACCAATCCCATCAATGAGCAAAAATCAAACTGTCTTTGAAGCCATCTTCATGAGGAGCTGTTGAACAACATACAATACCTCAGTTTATCATCTTCAATGTGTATTTAAAAAGAATCATTCCTATTTTCTTTGACCGTGGAATCAATTTACATCTGTACAAATATTTCCCCACCATGAGTCCATTGGGAGGTGAAATTCAATGAGTGATATCTAAGGTTAGCCATACTCAGAGCAGGTACATGGAAATCAATGCTTTATGTTACTTAACTTCAGTGATTTCAACGGGTTTACTCTGAGTATAACTAACAATGAATATCAGGACCCTTCCAAGAATCAGATTTGTTAGAAAGATTTGTTACTTTTTCCTGAAAATGATTTGCAGGTTTGTCACAGTGGTGTACTGAACTGTCAGCTGTTCCCAATTCCAGACCAGATTTAACTTACCCATTCACAACCCTAAAGCAGTGTTTCCCAAACTTTTTTGGGCAAAGGCACACTTGTTTGATGAAAAAAATCTCGAGGCACACCACCATTACAGCCCCGTGACGTCAGCGCGCAGCGTCACGCCGGGAGGGACGCACGAAAGCGTAAGTTTCAATTTTTTCCCCTCCCCCTTGCCGGGGAACCTCCAAGCTTTGGGGGTGGGGGGGAAGGAGGCAGCAAAGCGAGGCAGGAAGGAGAGCGCGGCTTGGCTGGGTGAGCTTTGGCAGGGGCAGGGAATGAGAGCCGCGAGGCGGGCGCTGCGGACGGAGGCGCTGCCCGCCGAGGTCGCAGGCAGCCAGGCAGGCAGACGGCGAGAGCCCCGCGCTGGGCGGCCTCTCCTCGCCGCTGCCGCCCCGCCTCTCGCCGCCCGACTCGCCCGCCTCTCTCCAGGCAACATCTCGCGGCACACCAGGCAACATCTCGCGACACACTAGTGTGCCGCGGAACAGTGGTTGGGAAACACTGCCCTAAAGAGCTTGGCTCCTTGAGAACCCCAGAAAAGTAAGTTTTTTTCACCTCCACCACTGTCACAAAGTAGGCACCATTATGTACTGTCATCTGTGCTGTGAGACGTGTCCTTGGCCTGCTTCATCAAATGAACTAGAGAGCCAATTGGGCTCCACAGTTTCGGAGATGGCACTTACGTAGGCTCAAACATGTTGTTAGCCCTTCCCATCTTGCCATTCCATAGCAGGGCCAAGTCCTTGACAGGACGAGTGGGGAGATATAAAATGTTACAAACTTAGTAAGGCTTTACTGTCAAACTTTAAGAACGTGGAAATGGATTAGAATTTAGTTCAATAGCTGACATCTAAAGCAAATAGCTGCTTTGGTAACTGGATTAAAAAATATTGATATTTACTTTCTTTAACAAGATGGATAATAAAGCATTTGTTGTAACTATCAATAACTAATTTGACCATTTCACACAACTTACATACTAAAAATATTGAACTAGAACCAAATATATTGGGTTTTTTATGAATAAGTAATGAAAGAATGAATAATAAAACGCTAGAAAATAGAGCCTGCAAATACTGCTGGAGGGCAAAAATAAGAACATGACAGGATGAGAGCAATAGCCTCCAGTGAAGAGGCACTTAAAATGCTGTTTCCTTTCAAGAAACACCCTATGCCGTCATTCTTAAGGTTTTCATAATTTCCTGCATGCCTAAAAATGCCTTGAGATTTCTTCCTTACTATTGTCATTAGATTCTTAGTAACAATTCCCTTGTAACAAGGGAATGATAAGCAAATTGTTGTGCTTTAAGGAAAGTGAAAAATGTGTCAAATGGTTGTCTAATCCCATCTAAGCAGGACATACGCAAATGCATATCCTCGGTGCAATTATGATCTTATTTCCTGAACTTCATCACACCTCATAATTAAAAAGGCATTCCACGCCACTCACTTTTCTAATAATGTGATACGCACAGGGAAGGACCCTGGGATCTCATTAAGTGTTCAATAATACAACCAACCTCTGCATGTGATGTTATGCGGCTCCTTCTTTCTTTGTTGACAAAACTTTACATCTGCATATATATGCATTGAAGTGAATGGAGAGCCCCCACAGTTGACAATCTAAGGTGCTAGTTCCTTCCCCCAGATAAAATGATTCCAACTAAATGACTGGCCAATGACATCACTGCACAAGCCTATAAATGCATTGTGTGTGGGAGGGGCATGGAATGAGTTTTGTGACAGCATCCTGCCCTTGCTATTGGTTAATTATCTTTCATGCATGTCTTATGTTAGCGCATCACCATGACCCCAGGCAGGGAGACAGGGGAGAGAAAGATTGAATTATGTTGGTTTTCACAATTGTTATGTTGTCTTTCCCCCCAACACTGTGTGGTGTTTTTGCCTTTGCTGTAGGGAAGCATAAATATCTGCAAGTTGTGGCAGTCCAAACCATGGAATATCACAAGCCATCTTAGTTGGCTTTAGGTCTGAAATGCCCATCTTTTAGTCCCACCACAGAGTATGTGGCCATTGACATCCATTGGCATCTTAGCCTCAGCACAATCCCCTCAGATGTTTTATGGTTCTTTATTTAGTGTGACTTTTCTTTGTCCCATCACACTCATTTGCTTTTCACCCCCTGCCCTCCCCCAGATAATTTAAAACTCAGTAGAAGTTACTGCAGTGAACAAAGTAAGAGAAGGTTCCCTGACAACAGGGAACCATCAGCATGGTAAACACCATCAATGGTCACTTGAAAATACTGAAATTATTATCACTTTATACAGCCTCTGCCTTTTTTTTCTTTGCCAAACCAGTTTGGGAATTAACTGCCTGAAGTACAAGTTAATGTTCTAATAAACTAGTTGTTAACTGGTCTAATGATTGCTTTCACATAGCTTATTGCTATTATAAACCATTCTCAACAGTTTAGGAAATCAATACCATTATATATATTTTCAGAAAGAAGTCAGTGCATTGAGAACAGTACCCTTGGCAAAACAGTTGTTTACCGACAATTAATGCCTGGCTTTCCCACACTTGAAATGTGATCCTTTTTTGCTTTTACAATGAACTTCTTAGTTCTGAACGACAGAACACCATTTGATGTCAAATTCAGTAAGTATTGCAACCAGTTTGAATTCACTCGGCTTTGAACAATTGTAGGAAATTGCAGCAGGAGACAGGAATTTTGCGGGCACACGCGCTAACCCTGTCTGGGGTGCCTACCCCTTTACCCCAAATGATGAGACAAGAGATCAGAGTATGGGTTCAAATTGGCCACAACTTTATTGAACTTCAGAAGTGGGAAACTTAGCACAGGCCTTGGCAGGTAATCCTCTCAGGCCGCCTGGCTGAGGATATGCAGGCAGATGAGGCCCAGTGAGAGGGGACTGCAAAGTGCAAACTTACACAGCATGCCCTTCCACCGACCTCATCCCAGAGTTTGACCTACATGCCACCGCTCTAGGGCCAGGGACTCCCAGTTTTGCCCTTTAACAGTCCCTGCAAGCGCCGCCGCATGGGGAGGGAGCATGAATGCATCCCCCCCGCAGCTTGATGTTAGACTAAAGGCTACCTTGCCAAGGCCTAAAAACTACCAAAGTTGTGACAAAATTGCTATGGGGAAGGCGAAACCTGCCAATGCAGGGAAAATTCCTTCCTGGTTCTGAATACAGGAACCATCTTACGACCGCAACAGCGTCCACTGACCTGGAACGCAAAATATTAGCCTGTAAAGAAAGAATCATTAAATTGAAGATCACTGACCTAGGATGAAATTATTAAGGGATGAAATTATAATTTGAGGGAGGGTGGGTGGGTGATCCTGGAAGGATGAACAGCAAAAGAGGCTTAAGCGAAGGAGTCAGCCTCTTTTCTTTTGGCCTTAGGCCCACCCCCGGCCGGCCGTCCATTGTCCTCCCTGGCTGAGGGTGAGTCAAAGGCCAGCTCAAGCAGGTGGGTGGCACCCGCTCAGGTGAGCCCTGCTCGGTGCCGCAAACCCCGCCCACCTGTGGGGAAGGGAGGGCGGATATTAGCAACACAAAGAAAACAGATGGAGAAGCTAGATCTTAAGGTTAAACAATATTTAAAGCAACATTTACAAAGAGTACAAAGATGTGTTACTTGCTAATTATCCAGGAATGTTGAACATTTGCACTTCTTCCCCTTGTACTGCTTTAATGATATTCTGTTTATTTTGCTCAGGTTTAACTGTAGTCAGAAAGCCATTGCATTTCTTTTTTTTCTCCATTAATTTTTTTATGAGTACTATATTTTAGCTGTAATCAATATGCCTACTCATCTAGAGAGAGGTTGCTGCAGACAGGAACAAGGATGGGTTGGCGATAGGTCAAAGGCACTGGAGTTCAAAAGAACTCCATGGCCACTTTGATGACATAGGGACACACATTTTTCAAAGTGCTCAGCTCCCAGCTGTTGCGCTTTGCAACTAAGGTGGCTCATAGCTTTGTTCTGTCATAAATTGCTTACAAGTCTTGGTAGTTATGCTATGATCTGTATCTTATTCCAACTTTTTTTGTGTGTGTAATATGTTAGTATATTGCTATGCCAATTTCATGGTCCGCTACTGCTGCTATGGTACAAGTATTATGGTCTAAGCAAGTAGGACAGAACTAACTAACCAGTCATCACTTACATTATCAAAATATTCTTTGTTTTCCATTGGTTCTAGAGATTAGCAGCATGACGTTGAACCAGCATGTTATGGTATCATGGTTCAACCATCCCTCCTTGGGGGACATAAATATACTGTAGATCTGGGAAAGTTCCAGAGGGTGAGAGAAGATTGTCTTCAAAGAAGGTTTTGAAGTCTTCTGCTAGGGAAGCCATTTTTTCCAGCTCATCTTTGGCCTGAGAAGGTTGTATTGCTTCCATCCAGGTCTGATGACTCCAGTGCAGAAGCTCCAGTAGAACAGCAATCTCCCCCATGCCATAGGAGCAAACAGGCATGGCCCCTTAAGACTTTTCCCACTGGAAGTGGACCACCCAGACTGAACTGCAGCACTATTTAAGGCCTGTTACTGAAGTAACATTCTAAATTTGCTGAAACTCCACATGGAGCTCATCCTGAACTGTTGCCATGCCATGCCTTGCTTTAGAATTGCTCTGCCTGGCCTTGCTGTGCTTGACTCTGCTTACTATGAATCGCCTGTTTAGACCAGAACCCTTGTTCTACTAGGCTCATCACCCGGAGCAGAACACAAGCAGCTCTTCATGAAAGCTCAAAGTGGTACTTCCCCATGTGCTTCCGGCAAACATCCCTAACACCTTGCAGAAGTGGGCACCGAACATAAAACCAACCCAGGGACAAAGAAGCTCTTGGGCTGAAGTTCTATGGCAGCCTCCCCCAACCAGGTACAATCAAGATGTTTTGAACAACAACTCTCAACAGGCCCAGCTGGTATAACCAATGGTCAGGGATGCAGCCCAGCAGCATCTACAGGGCACAAGGCTGGGGAAGGCTTCTCCCTAGTTGTGTAAGAACAAAAGAAGAATCCAGCATCTTCTTCTCACAAATCTAGGATAAGAGGACTGAGGGGAAAACATGGGCACAGAAGCACCCCTAAGTGACAAGGTGAGTTATGATGTAAGGCTGGACATGGAGGACCTGGAGGTAGGGCCAAGATAAACAGATGTTAAAATGGTACTCTACATTAGTTTAAGTGACTCAGTTTTTGGTGCAACACTTGTCAGAAATTTGGGCTTACAATTAGTGTCTGCTTGTTTCAGCTCCTGAAATTTATGTTAACTTTACTGGAAACTTCTTAAAAAAACAAAACAGGTCTGCAGAAACCTGGATAAACAAATGCATAAATTAACATGGTCTCTTGTGTTGGACATTCCCGTAACAGCAATATGCTTGCCAAGAAGGCCAGGAAGAAAACTAATGTTTAAAGTGGTCTCCTTACCGGTTGCTCTTATTATTTACTGTAGCTATTTATAAAGGTTCAAAGCTGCCAGCAACAAAAATGCAGATTTGCAGAATACATGGTGGCAACAGTTTCAGCTTGACAGCACTAGCTGTGGAGTGTCAGAATATATCAAGCTATCCTGCTCCTGAAGAATATAATGTAATCTTTTTGCTTCCACTGGATGAGTAGCCAGTAGGTATTTTGTGATGATATGTGAAACATCTTCCTTTGCTAGTTAGTCACAGTTATATTAATGAAGGCATTTTTGTGTGTACTGTCAAGAAGGTAAGAATAAAACATCCCCATGTCTATATGATTTCACACTTGCAGTCATGTGCACACTTACTTGGGAGTCATTCCTACTGAATATACTGGGACGTTTTTCTGACAAAATCTGAACAAGATCTGAGGGCATTGCTGTGATACTAAAGTACACATAGTGAAAGTAAAACCAAAGTAAACATATTTCCAAGTAATATGTTAGGCTGAAACCCTGTTTATAAATTATCTTAATAAGCATGATACAATGCTCAAAATAAATTTACCGGGCAGTTTCTATTTGAAACATTTTGAAGCCGCACATGTTTCCAGCTGAAAAGTGAATAAAATGGCTCAAGTTAATGAAAGTAAACCTAAACCCACACCCTGATTCTAAATATTTGTTACATCATGATGTCTGATGGCGTGTTGGCTCAACAGCTGATACTGTCCATCCTAAACATCACTTTTCAATAAGTCTTGCAATAATTATTGCCTGAAAAACCCTCAAACTGTTGATGTTATACATAGGCAATAAAGATATATATCATATATGCAGCTGTATCTGCTAAGAAATCTAATAAAGGACAGTCATATTGTTTCATCCTATACTTGCAAGCACAGTGGCATAATCCTTACAGAAATGTTGAATTTCATTGCCAGAACTGGGATAACTACGGTAAGCTTAAAAAAGAAAAGCACAGAAAACATAGCTTGCAGATTCTTTAAAGAATTAAAATAGATGGTATTTGGCAAGCCCAAGATGTAGCATAGGTGCAAACTTCCTGGGGCCCTGGGTGCCTGAGCACCCACAAAATTCTACATGAAGGGGCCAGGCACCCACAAATTTTCGGTGCCAGGGCCATGCACACTGCATGGCACCCATGGCCCTGGGCACCCATGTGTGTGGGGCCAAGCTCGCATTCCTGAGATGTAGCATACATGTGGCTTTACCTTGCATGTGGGAATGCAATGTTTGGATATTTAAAGCTGGGTAACAGTTTCAAAAAATGGTGAGAAAATCCCCATCTAACAAATAAGTCAATTGGGACCTCTGTCAGCATCCCTGCAGCTGGTGCAAATTAGTGCAGCTGCACTAAATTCAAGTGTGGCAAATCAATGTAGCCAAACAAATATAATCCAGCTGTAGCTCTGACCCAGAAAGTTTGATTTTCCTCAGTGCCACACATCAAATCGCTGGCAGAAGTGGAAGTATGCCTCTTTGCTCCAATCCACATTAAGAAAACAGGAGACAAGTCAAACCAATGGATTAAAATATATCTGCAGACACTGAACTTTCTTAAGTCCCAAATTTACAGCAAGATTATCTCACAAAAATGAGGAGGAGAAGGAGGAGGAGGAAATCATTGCAGATCTTCACTGCTGGAAATGGTCGAATTCATAGCTTGATTTTTTTGAGAGGAAACAATTTCAGCTAGCCTCTTGAGTTTCATATACCAATGTTTCATTACCTCATTTTCTAATACTTTAAAGAAGGACAAAGCCGATCTAAAGGCCAACAACAGAAGTTTCTTTTAGAATCACTCAATAGTACTCTCCTCATCCCTGGTGGGTGTTTCCCCATCACAAATAAAAAGTGATTAATTGTGACAATACTTGGTGGGTAGTTTAGAGTTGTGCATTTTATGGGTTGCAATTGGAGAAAATGTTAGGAAGAACACAAAAGTACTGCCCAGTTATTTGGATGCTGAAGACATGGCTGGTGCTTGAGTGTATTCTGCATTTAGCTTGTAAGTGCTCCCTGTTCTTACAGATGGAGACTTGCGATTATAAAGAAATCAAAAGAATAAAATTCTACAGGCTGCAGCAATTCATCCGAAGTAATCCCTCTCTTCAATGAAATAATTTCCTTATCTTTTGCAATTAGGCATTCCTCACATTTTACAATTATAATAGCTCCTGTGAAGTTGTTCCCTTTCTAACAATCTGGCCAGTGTCGCCCATTCTTAAGCATAGTGAGAAATGGAGACATACACAATCATCCTTATTTATTTATTTTTACAGAAGACATTTCTTACCCACTCTTCTTTGCCAGGATATTTCAAGAGCAAGTGACATTAAAATCAATACAATATACACATGAAAACAAAATAATAGAACAAAAGGTTGTATTTCATTAACTAGTCCTGTCAGCAAGCTCCCCAAATCTGTTCCAGAGATTAGGGGGAACCCTTAGAACAGATTAATGGGGACATATGGGGGGGAAGTTCACTTGTGCAAGCAGAAGTATCTGCACTGATAGTACTACATACTTAGCACTATGTCAAATATAATACAAGAAGCTACAAATCAATACTATGTACATAATGCTCTAGGAGTGCAATCAATAAAGTTGTGGGCACTTTTTAATCCATATTGTTGTCTGTTTGAGTTTGCTCTATCACACCTCTCTCTCCTCACTTGCCGGAGTGGGTGGCATAGAGACTGGGACTGCAATGGACACTCAGCCTTTCCAGATGGGTAGTGGTTGTGACCCATCGCTCTCTGCTGCCACCCCAGCAATCAGCTTGCATGTGTTTGCCAGTCGTTTGGAACCCCCCCCCCCAGCTGGCCCAATCTCAGGGTGGGACTTCCTGTCTGAATGCCAGCTTGAAATGGGCCAATCAAAGGCCCCACCTGATGGCTGGCTAGGCATTGGCAGCTGCCATGACCAGCAATGCTTTAAAAAGCCAGCTGTGCTTGCCTTTTGCAGTTCTGTTGGCTAAAAAGCAAACCCTCCCAATTGCCATTAATTGTCTTTTACATTTAGGTCAATGCCTTTTAAATATCACCCCTCTCTCTAGTATCTTGCTGGGCTGGAGGCACTGTGACTTGGACCGCAGTTGCAAAATGCTCTAACAGTGGTACTCTTCTCAGCTAGTTGAACAGTGAATTACTATTCAGGGCCTGTTACCATAGGTCAGGTTTCTGTTCAGGCCTTGCTATTCCTCAGTATGGTTGTATTCTGAAAGGTTATCCTCAAAAGGCCTCACTTTGTTTTTAGACCATTCATCAGAAGACGATTCATTGAAACTGAACCCTTTACATCAAAAAGTCTTTCATGCTAGTCATCACTTCAGTTTATGGTCATAGGCTGCTTCCAGACAGCCTATTGTTGAGCATACATCCTGATTTGTCCACATAAAGTCTGTCAGAAGGTTATATGATGTCATGTCATTCAATTGTTGTCCCAACTGTTCCGGAGCATTTTCCTGTCACTTTGCTTAGCACCAAAAGTCTTCTTTTTTCCCCTTCAGGAAGTGGGTTTGTTGCAGAAGAGTTGTACAACCTGAATTTGCCAGTATGCGACTGAATCCCACCTGTAAAATGGAAGCAGTCTGGAGGAGCATAGAAAAAGGAAAAGAACAAACTAAAATATAAATATCAATAGCCTCTCCCTAAAAAAAAATTTATTCAGAACCGCTGTGGGTTAAACCACAGAGCCTAGGACTTGCCGATCAGAAGGTCGCCGGTTCGAATCCCCGTGACGGGGTGAGCTCCCTGCTTCTGCCAACCTAGCAGTTCGAAAGCACGTCAAAGTGCAAGTAGATAAATAGGTACCACTCCAGCGGGAAGGCAAACAGTGTTTCTGTGTGCTGCTCTAGTTGGCCAGAAGCGGCTTAGTCATGCTGGCCACATGACCCGGAAGCTGTACGCTGGCTCCCTCGGCCAATAAAGTGAGATGAGCGTCGCAACCCTAGAGTCGGTCACGACTGGACCTAATGGTCAGGGGTCCCTTTACCTTTACCTTTAACACAGCAATTATGCACAACAGGAAAAGTGTAAGCCACCCTCTGACCTACAGGGTTGAAACAAAAGAATGAGCCCACAAAGGCTGATTTGACAAATCCTCCATCTCGGGTGTTGTAGGAACAGGCTGAAGCACCCTCTGGCCTAGATGGTAAATGGCAAATATTTTCACCAGGCATGGTAGTTAAAGAAGTTGACAAGTTATATATGTGTGGCATCTTCTGACTGCTTGGTTGATAAAGGTAGAAATCCTGCATTTCCTTTAAAGCACTTTTGTTTCTTTAAAATATCAAATTATGCTGTGCTTGCTTAGGAGTTCTAATTCCATAACTCTGCATTCTCTTTACTCCACTGACATGGTCCCTGTGTGTAAATAAACTTTCAAAAGCTTCCCTACCACCCCCATGTCCTTTGATTCATTTGCTCCAGTGAAGCTTCCTAAATGCTCAGGGATGCTGGCACATAATTCTTGTACTGATTTAGTGATACCAGCAACATATTAAGATAATCTCCTGGCCAAGGTTTGCGTTGTTGTCATCTTACACATTGGGAGGAATATACATTTCTAATATTTCCTTCAGTGTGCCACATCAGAGATGCATGACTTTCTCAGGCAAGCGAGGCTAACAGCATTGCAGATGGGATGTCTCTTGCCATTTCATTTTGGTTATATAAATGTAAATAGCACCTTTACCAATATATACTGTTATGCATGGATGACTTGAGTAGGGCTAAACATAGTGAGGTTAAATGGGGACCCCAGTGAAGCATCAGTTTCGCTTGTGTACTGTCCTTGTTGCTTTCGACACTGCAGTGCTCATACTAAAGGAAAAAGTTGTCTCTATGACTTAAATATAAAGTGTCACATAAATTACATATTGCATGGATTAGGGCAGACATTGGAGAATATAGTTTGCTTAACAACCAGTAGCTCGAGTGGCATTTATTTGTTCATGCTATTGCTTTATATTTGGGTCGATCCTCTCTGTTAACTGATGCTCCCTATACGATAAACTGATGTAACCCCCTTGTGTTCTAGAGTACTGTTTAATTTGTTAATCCATTTCTGAATTAAACTTCTGTTTGCTGTATGGAATAAAGTAGTGAATGGGTTTCTAGGCGTTTCAGTATTGTGGAGTGGAAAATACATAATACTGATGACTGGGGGTGGGGTAGGGGGCTAATGGTGTTGCCAAATGACCAGAAATAAATGTCCTACTTTTCTTGTACTTTTACAGTACCTTGTTAAGCAGAAATTAGTCAATGAAGTTTTCATAGCATCAAAATTATCTTTATCGACTTGCATATGTGTGCAAACCAAGTTGATGGCGAGGTCACAGCTGCTGTATGCATGCTGAAATGCTGCAAACCTAGGAAACAGCTATGAGAGGACAACATGGAATAAGAGACTGAAGTATATTTCTCATCTGTTAGCTACTCTCTCCCTGTTTCTACTAAACCAACACGATTATATGTCATAATGCAGCACTGTCAGTCACAACTTCAAGTAGACTTGGGGAGAGGGCACCAGGTGCTTTAACTTCAAACAGGAGGCAACCAAGGATTGCTCTTCTGCTTCCTCCACCCCCAGGCCTCTGTATACTCCTTCTTCACACTTGAACTTTGCCATTGTTTTTGCCACTGCTCACACAGCAACAGTGTTTTGCACTCTTTTCCCCACTACAGTGGTGCCCCGCAAGACGAATGCCTCGCAAGACGGAAAACCCGCTAGACGAAAGGGTTTTCCGTTTTTGAGCTGCTTCGCAAGACGATTTTCCCTATGGGCTTGCTTTGCAAGACGAAAACGTCTTGTGAGTGTTCCGATTTTCCCCCCGCTCCCCCCCCTTTTCTAAGCCGCTAAGCCGCTAATAGCCTTTTAGCCGCTAATCCGCTAAGCCTTTAATAGCCGCTAAGCCTTTAATAGCCGCTAAACCGCTAATAGCGCTAATCCGCTAAGACGCTAATACGCTAATAGGGTTGCTTCGCAAGACGAAAAAACCGCTAGACAAAGAGACTCAAGGAATGGATTAATTTCATCTTGCGAGGCACCACTGTATGAGAAAAGGGCAGGGAGTCCATCCTTAGAGGCTGAGTGAGGCATTCTGGGTAAGGTGGCTCAGGAGAGTGCCTGCATAGATTTTTGAAAATGTTAAATCCTTTCCCCCTCAATTAGAACTAAGGACCTGTTCCTAAAAGTGAGGAGAACCAGTGGCGTCACAATGGGGGTGCGGGGGTGGGGGCGCCCTGGGTTCCACATCTGGTAGGTGGGATGCCCGTGGGGTGCTTGCCCTGGCCTGGGCGAGGTAGCGTGAGCAGCCATCATGCCGCCACAACTGCATGTGGAGGATCCTCCATTCGTGGCTGCAGCTGTGAGCAGAGGATCCTGGCGCCAGCAGCAAACCGCCATGTACAGCGCATGTGCAGCATCACTACGTACAGCGCATGCATTGTACATAGTGACACCGCACATGCGCCCTACATAGCAACGCCCTGCCCCGGGTGTCACGACGCCTTCTTTTGCCCCTGAGGAGAACACAAAGCTACCATTGCACTAGTAGTGGATGAAACAATTTTAAAGTGGGGGGGGGGGAGAGAGAAAGGACTAACACTAAGCCATATTTAAGATATTTAAGATCAAAGTAATCAGAGGCAGTCACTATGGGGACCCAAATCTTCATGCCTTACTACAGCCCTAGAATTACTACTGACTTTTATTCACCCGCTTATCTTCCAATGTGTTATACACTATCATCTGCCACCAATGCCCTTCTGCAGTATGCATAGGACAAACAGGGTAGTATCTACTTGAGTGAATAAAGGAATACAAATCGGACATCAGAAATAGCAATTTTCAGAAACAAGTGGAAGAACATTGCAATCTCCTAGGACACTGCCACTGACCTTAAGATGGCTATTCTCCAACAAAAACAAAAAGGAACTTCAGAGGAAGCCTGCCACAAAAAATGGCTGAATTACAATTTATACAGAGGTTGAATGCGGCTTATCACTGTGGCTTATCACTGTTTCTTTAATCACGCTGCATGTGTTAATTCAATGTTTAATGCAGGGGTGTTTCTGCCATCTAAACTTTTTGGTTTGTAAATAATCACTGCTAATAATATACTTACCGCTGTCTAGATTTTCAGCATTTCCTTTTCAGCATTTAACATTTCCCCATTGACACCACATGTCTTATACCAGCAACTTAAGGGGGAAAATTTCATGCATCTGATGAAGTGGACTCTAGCAGGAACAGTCAGCCTTGCAGGGTGGGGGCACTGCAAGATCGACTTCCCAGCAGTCTCTGCAAAGGAATAGCAGCAAGGCCAGAGCACTGAATTGGCTTGACTTGTGCACCTGCGTGATCTTGGCCTCTCCCCCAACCCACCCTGATAAGTGGCAGAAGCACCATGTTTGTTCCCTCCATGGCTGAGTGAGATCAGTCCTGTCCCTCCAGTGACCAAAAGAGAGCTGTGTTTCAATTTGCATATTGTTTCAGAAAGTGCAAGTCTGATAAAGTCACCTTTAAATGCAAACTGAATTGAATCCCCCCCCCCACCCCTGTTAAGGGATCAGGGACTTCCATTACATCCAGTTCATAAGTGGACTATGCAGCATCTGACCAGCACAGCAATAGTGTATTCAGATTAAGAACTGGGACCAGAGATCTTTCCGCTGGACACTGATCTCCTGCCTCTTTCTCCCCTCCATCCCCTTTTAATCCTTGCTTACAGAGCTGCTGGCACACTGCAAATGCTGCAATGCCAGTGAGGCCCCAGCTATCCCAATGTGCACAGAAGTATCTATATACATGTGTGAATCAGCATGTACTAACTTGTGTCACGAAGAAGAAGAAGAAGAGTTTGGATTTGATATCCCGCCTTTCACTCCCTTTAAGGAGTCTCAAAGCGGCTAACATTCTCCTTTCCCTTCCTCCTCCACAACAAACACTCTGTGAGGTGAGTGGGGCTGAGAGACTTCAAAGAAGTGTGACTGGCCCAAGGTCACCCAGCAGCTGCATGTGGAGGAGCGGAGACGCGAACCCAGTTCCCCAGATTACGAGACTACCGCTCTTAACCACTACACCACACTGGCTCTTGAGCCTGTGCTCTGAGTCCTTTAAAGACCTAGCAACAGCCCAGATAGTGATGGCCTTAAAATATGCATAACACCAGAACAAAACTGCAACTAGGTTTGATACGCATCCCTAATTTAGTCATTTACCACTATGCAACATGAACTACATAAATGAACATAAGCCCTCCTCATTGTTCCATGGTGATTAAAATTGCACCCGACATGTCTTATCTTCTAGACTATTCAATTTTCATGTAATTCACGCATTATTATTTTTTAAAGCAACAAAGCATTGCCATTGGCCTGCATTAAATGTACCAGTACAAATTTATGCATCTGAACCCAGAAATGGCTGTATTTCTTTGCTTGGCTTAACAATGCTAACATTAATTAGTACCGTAGCAGCCTGATCGGATAATACTTTCTAACCCAACAGCTGACTTCTGATTCATCATTCTGATGTATAACTATGTCACCCATTCAGTACCACAAACTTCTGATTTAGTATTGCTAAGTGCTAAATTTTACAACATAAATTTGAAAAGCTGGATGTAAAGAATTTCCTGACTGTTTTACTACATAAAACTTGCCTGTATGTCCATAGGAACATACAGGCAAGTTTTTTGTGTGCAGTTTGCTTAGGAAACAAAAAAGAAAAAGGAAGCCGTTTGGCTTTCCCTTTCCCTCCAACATTGTTTAATTTAGAACAAGTGAGGACATCTTTAGCTTAAACAATTAAAACAACCCCATCTACAACCTCAAAAGAATAATTCAATTTGACAGGTTATAGAGTGGAAACCAAAATCTATGCTTACATTTTCAAAGGCCGAGGTAAAGCGGTGCATCTTCAGCAACCAATGGAAGGTGGAAAAGGATGATGGGAGATGCACTTCCATAGGGAGAGAGTTCTACATCTTCAGGGCCATCATTGAGAAGGCCGCCTGAGCATGATAAGGACAACAGCTCAAGGCTGAAGCCTCAGATGGCAATCCTGTTTAAGCTATTTGGAACTAAAGTTGCTATCCCATGTCACTGCCACGTCATACATTTAAAGCATGCTTACACCATGTTAACATTCCTGGCTTCTTCCAAAGAATCCCAGGAACTGTAGTCTATTCTGGGTGCTAGGACTTGCTGCTCCCTGGTGGGTCTCCTAACAACTCTCCACACCCTTAACAAACAGCAGTGTCCAAGATCCTTTGGGGGAAGAAATGACAGCTAAAGGGATGTAAGAGAACATTAAATGTAAGGTGTGGGTGTGACATTAAATTAGGACCTGTTGGTGTTACTTAGCATTCTTAGGGTTGCACTGCAAGTCCTGCTGAACGTAAAGTGGTCTATTTCTGAGAGAACCTGCATATGGCAGAATACAAGCCTAACCTTTTCTATTAATTTCTAGATATTTGTTCAAAATATTAAAACACCACTCAGGTGGAATTCTGTGTAGCCCAGTGGCATTCACTTCTGAATAAGCATGTTTACTACAGGGCTGCAATAAATATTGTGTAATCTAAGTGTGATAGTGAGTTGGGAGAGCCACTGTTCAGCTTTTGGAGAAATATATTAATTTACAGGTTTACTCCACCTACCCGAGAGGAATTATAAATATGTATTAGGTTTGAAAGTGCACACTAAAAATACAGATACCTGTACAGAAGGCTATTAATTGCACACCTACTGCAGTTATTTATTAATTCTCTGGCAAAATGTGGTAAGATAAGATTTATGATTATCCATTTTGTGCTCCTATCTGCTTAGTGTTAAGTTACTGCCCTCTGGCTGGGACACATTATGCTTATGGTGAATAAATATGGGATGCCAAAGCAGGTTTCAAAGAACCTGGGCAGGGATTATTCAAATAAAAAAATGATTTCATGTGGTCCCTCATCCTCAGTAAGGAGGATTTTATGGTATTCATAAATAATATAGAAATTTCAGCTGATCCTCTTTAACGTTTCCTCTCTTTTTTCCTCCCTCTTCACCTGTTGAAACCAAGGAGCAGTTTCCCCATCAAAACGCTTGAGCTGCTCTTCTAAGCTAAGCCCTAAAGACATTTGGCAAACAGCAAGGGAAGGTATAGCTTTGTAATTCCCTTAAGGTCAAATCCTGGCTGTGGTGCAAATCTATAGTTTGAGAAAGTAGTCACAGAAAGTATTCAATCCAATACAAAACACATTATAAACATAAAACAAGATAATAAAACACCATTTCTGTCGATGCTGTTATTATTTATTTTATTTATAAATTGCTTCTTAGGAGACACTCCCCAAAATTGCAATATAAGAAAAAAATACATAAAACAGTTACATATATGAAACAGTTAAAATAATTGCACATATCCAAAGAAGTTTTTTTGTGTCTATTGTTTTATTTTATTTTTTTTCAAGCTTATTTCCATGCTTATTACATACAAAAAAAAAAAACAATACCGAAAAGGGGTACAACTTAAGAGGGGAGGGGAAAGGAAAGAAAATAAATTTTACACAATGTGTTAATAAGATAAAAATTATGACATAAATTTGTGATTTTTTTAAAAGCGCACAATTATATATAAATAAATAGTTTAAAACAACAGCAGCATATACATAAAGTCAATTCAAATCCAGTACTGGCACCAGCTGGAATAAAGATCTCCATTTAAATAAGACACCTACCTGATATATAATGGGAGAGAATCCGAAGGTTAACTGCTACAACACTAAATACCTGATTCTTGTACCTGAATGGTACCTGAAGGAAGGTAGGCCATCTATTTGATCTCTGGATCCCAAGCTGTCTAGGGCTAATACAGTGGTACCTCGGGTTACAGACGCTTCAGGTTACAGACTCTACTAACCCAGAAATAGTACCTCGGGTTAAGAACTTTGCTTCAGGATGAGAACAGAAATCATGCTCCGGCAACACGGCAGCATCAGGAGGCCCCATTAGCTAAAGTGGTACTTTAGGTTAAGAACAGTTTCAGGTTAAGAACAGACCTCTGTAATGAATTAAGTTCTTAACCTGAGGTACCACTATACCTAGCTCAGTCATTAATTGGGAGCCAGCACAATTCTTTAAGCAATATTCTGCCCCAGTGACCAGTCATGCTGCCACATCTTGCATAAGCTGCAGCTGCTGGTTGGCTTTGCAGTAAAGAGCTTCAGGGTCTTCCCCCTACTCAAACAGCAGGCATGTGCATTGTTCATACACTTCAATTCCAGAAATACAACCCAACTAAAAAAAAATTCATAACCATTTTCTATATGCTGAAATGGTATAAGTTACAGTAGCACAGTTTTAAATAGCAGTGAATTAAAATTTTTTAAAAATCTAGGCAAGTGAAAATTCAAGCTGATGAGGAATAACTTTGAATGGGTAATTTTAGGTATATAAATATATACTCCAGTGTTTTTTAATTCTCCGCTCCTACCTGACTATGGTTTGCGTATATTTCCCAGACTATAACAACTGAATTTAAAGAGTATCACAACCTCATTGCTGAAATAAGAATACACAGACAACCAGCTCTTTAAAATGCTTCTCTCTGTTTCCAACTCCAGATTTCATTCACTTGCAACAATTCACCAAAGCTGGATTCCTGTAGCTCAGTAGAGCATTGTGTTCCCTAAAGGTAATTTTCTCGGCTTCCATAACTCTCCTCATTGTCCTCCTCCTTAGCTTCTTCCTTGGCTGCCCCAACTGCACGGTGACAAAATCCTCTCAACACCCTACATATGTAAGCCATGGTAGCAGAGCTGCCTTCCTCTGATGCTAATGAAGTTCCTTAATTCTTTTGTTAACCCTTTGAAAGTGGCAAGTCAAGATTTACAATCTCCTGCCCCTGCCGGGTCCAGGAAAAAAAGAGCCATCCAGATGGTGTAACAGAACCCAGCAGCTGCCCATCTCCTCCTCTGCCAAATGCAGGAATTCTGCTAAAGGCACCCAGCGCTCAACACAAGAATGTTCACAAGCCATTAGCAATGGTGCATCAAAAAGCATAATGAACAAAAGGGGGAAACGGGGACTCCACACTCGGCATCCCCTGGGCTTGTTGACAGTAGCATATGCAAGAGAAATCGGTGTCACGTTTTGCATAATGAGTGCTTCTTGACAGGCCACTGTATTCAAAGACAAGATGGCTTTGCAGTGGAACGGCGGGAGATTAGGAAGGAGGAGCCAAATCAGCAACAATAAGGCCTGGCACTGGAACTTACAAACCATATGCTTCAAACTATTACCCCCTAAGGACTCCTTACTGATTCAGCTTAATAAAATTGACACAGATGAGCTTTATGTATTGCACAGAGAGTTAATTTCACTGCAACGCATGAACATCACAATGTAGGAAGAGCCCCGTTGCATTAGGCTAAAGGCCCATTCAGCCCAGCATCCTGTTCTCACTACGGCCAACCGGATGCTTGTGAGAAGCCCATAAGGAGAACCTGAATGCAACAGCACTCCCTCCAGTTGTGTTTCTGAGCAACACAATTGAGGCATACTGTGGCTAGTAGATGTTGACAGCCTTATCCTCCATCAATTTGTCTGTCTTTTAAAACTATCCAATCTTGTGGCCATTCCCCCCCCCCAGTTTCTTTTTAAGTATAGAGAAAAGAAAAAGGAACTGCTTCCATTTGACTGATCTTTGCTGCTACTCCAACTCCCTCCTTCGGGACCTTCTGAATGGCTCTGATATTTTGACAAGCTGACAAGGACACGCTTGAGGTGGGGTGCTAATTAGGACATACGGCAGAACCAATAATATAAGCCACGCTGCAAGAAGGCAGAGGTTACTTTGGAGGGGGGAACGTATAACTTTGCAATTGTAATTTTAATGCCAGAAGACTGTCATTTTGTTATAAATTGTAACATTCAAAGGTTTACATCTTGGCTGTACATATTTCTTCAGACTGAAACTTGGCACACAAGGCTCTTGCTTGAAGCCAAAAGTGTACATTGCTAATTCCAAGCAGGCTTGGTCCTATCTATCTATCTATCTATCTATCTATCTATCTATCTATCTATCTATCTATCTATCTATCTCTATCTGCTTTTTTTTTTGCTTTGGCATTAAGCCAATTGCTTAACATGACTGTGATTTGGAAGACACTTTAAAATACCATATTGACCTTAACTAGTGACATTTTTACATTCAGTGGCACTTTTCTACAACAGATAAGGCAAAGGTTGTTATCTCTTTCCTATTTGGCAAATACTCTAACAGGTAGGAGCAGTTGGGCTGGGCAAAAAGAAATCTCAGCCAATGGTAGAGACAGCATGTCTTTGCAGAAAAATAGTACATGGTACAATGGTAGAGACAGCATGTCTTTGCAGAAAAATAGTACATGGTTAAATGAACCCACACCCAGCTCATATGAGACTTGTAGGTATAACATATGGGCTAGCTGTAGGCCCCATAAAGCAATAGACATGAGCATCATGCTACAATGTTCTGAGCAGGCACAGAGCCAGGTTGAGGGGTGTATGAACTGATACTACACTTGATCTTAGCCAAAAGGCCAAGAAGCGATGAGGGGTGTATGAACTGAGCAACACTTGGGTGCTAAGCAGAAGGTGTCACTGAGCTGAGCTCAGTGGTTTGCTTTTTGTCCCACCCTAACAAAGTCCCCCCCCAAAAAAAAACCTGGCTACGCCCATGTTCAGAATAATGTCTGCTGTGTACTAGGACAGAATTACAATACTGTATTTAGAAGTAGCTCTGGGCTCCTTTCACAGACATTGATGGGAAAGCCTGGAAGAAGGAGAGCCTTTTAGTTACAAGGCTGGGTTTTGAAATCCAACACAAGCCACACAATTTAGGAACACCTGAAAGCTGACCACGGGGAGCGCATTGCTCAGCCTGCTATTTATCCTAGGGCTGGCCTGAGTCAGGTATGTTGGGTGGGTGGACTATAACAACCCCTATTGTCCCTGTTCCGCTCTCCTCTGTGGATCTCATATGGTATTGCAGCAGTGATTGCTAGGTTCAAACACAATGCATATGCACATCTTTAACTAGATCAAAATTACTGAATTTTGTGGTGTGTGATCCATGATTTTGTAAATCTGTCCTGCCAGAACTAAACAAAATACCATCCTCATGGAATACATATATATGGCAACCTCAGAACTGTAAAACAGTGAACAAAATAGAGTCCTTTTAGAGTGAGAGGGATATGGCTATACTCTGTCTGCATTGTAACATAACTCATCTCATAACTGGATACATTTTTATAAGCCATTACATTATACAGGCTCTTTAGAACATTGATTTACCCATGAATAATTGACTAGAGATTTGTGCTGCTTTATTATTATTATTATTACTCTTTAGTGTAAATAGCCACTAAATGACAGAAAAGGAGCAGGTTTGCAAAAGGGGTCGGGGTAAGAAACAAGCTTGTGCCAGTTACCTGCCCAGTGGTAATCGCTACATCATAATATTGATTTGGCTCAAGATTTTTTTCTCAATCATCTCCTCTATCAACTTCCATTTCCCTTCCCTTTTTCTCCAGCAACTGTTTATGTATTCTTTCTACTGCACTTGATTCTCTTGCTTCTTTGTCCATTTCAAGGAACTTGTGCTCACCTCCTTTTCTTCTACTAAATGATCCATAGTTGGTTTCCTCTCTTTCTGGTTCGTTAATTCTCTGTGATTAATTCTTTGCTCCATCCTTACTTCCGTCAACTTAAAACTCCTCCTGTTTATGCTCATGGTTGTGTGTGTCCCCCCCAAAAAGCTGCTTTTCATTTCTCTACGTCCAATAGTTCTCTTTGCTTTTTGTGTTTTTCTTTCTGAATTTTCCTTTCTCCTATTTTGTCAGCCATTCATCATATTCCATCTCTGCTTCAGCCATTCATCATATTACATCTCTCCCCACCCGCCTTTAAACAGTTTGGTAACTTGTTTCATTTTTCAAAAATATAGGAGAAAGTCAACAGAGCACTATGGCAATTGTTCTGTTGGTGCTTTTCAGCTTGCCTGATGCAATGATATTCCCTCTCATCCATATTTTTGGGGGCTAAAGGGGGGCACACAGTAAGAGCTGTTCGACATTGGAATTTGCTGCCAAGGAGTGTGGTGGAGTCTCCTTCTTTGGAGGTCTTTAAGCAGAGGCTTGACAACCGTATGCCAGGAGTGCTCTGATGGTGTTTCCTGCTTGGCAGGGGGTTGGACTCGATGGCCCTTGTGGTCTCTTCCAACTCTATGATTCTATGATTCTAGGGGTTTGAGAGAAGGGGAAGACCTGTTGTGCTATTGGGAGTCCTTGAGCTGGCTTCTCCTAGTGGGACTTGTTAGTTGAATCTCACCCTAAATGTTTACTATTTCATTGGATTCTGGTTAGTTTATCTTCAAAACTGAATATTTCTGCTACTAAAACCACCCTCATACTGTTCTTTGTTGGCCAACCCTGAGTTCTTTCTTGTTTCTAAATTGCTTGAGCATGTTATTTTCTCTCAGTGTATGGATTTTATTTTACCATTTTTTTTTCTTTTTGAGATGCTTCTCAATGCTTGTCATTCAGCAGAAACTTTCCTTAACTTTTTATTTCCTTTTTAGTATTGTGTCACTGCAGAATTCCATTCATAGCTTTGGCTTACTCTCCTGTTTCAGGGTTGAATGCTTATTCCTTTCTTCTTCTTTATATAATCTTGATTTTTATGGTTCTGTCTTTTCATGGCTTTCTAACTGTAACAACTCCCATTAACTTTCCATCAACAACTTTTCTTTTCTTCAAGATACTGGGTTCCCCAAAGTTCTATTTCTTTATTTAATGTTATTTATATATTATTTAGATATATTGCTTTTCAAAATTAATTTACAAAATGAAAACACAACAAGGCATCTGCTAAAATCAAGCTAAGCTAACTAGAATTAAATTCGGTCAGCAGCTGCATATCAGTCAATAGCCTCTTTCAGTCAGTTTTTGTCAGTTTCCAAAGAGCCATCAGTGACGGGGCTGAGTTCACTTCACGAGGCTGGTCATTGCACAGTGTTGGGGCAACCTCTGAGAAGAGCCTGTTGCTGGGAGGTCCCAGTATAACATTAATACATTTGAGCAGGGTCTCTCTGACATTGTGTAGGCTCTTTGCTTTCCATTCTTTGCTCTTAATCATGATGATTTTGCTGTCAATACTAAGGGCTCATTCATACTTCTGCTTGTCCTGTGCCTAGAAAGCACAGGGCTGAGTGGTTTCCTGCTTAACCTGTGTTTCTAGGAATATGTCAGAGTGATTTCCCCCTTGCTCTGCTCCTTTTCAAGGAAAAAATCTGCTATTTAGCAATAGATTGAAACAAATGGCAATCTGGGAAAAACTCAAATGACCGTTTGCTCTGATTGAGCACTAAAGAGCAGTTTTCCTGGGAGAAAGCAGCGGGACAAGAGGAAGTTTGGATGAGCCCTGGGTTGTTATTTTCTGTCCTCTTTTGCCCATTGTTCATCATGTCTTTGAGCTTCATGGCTTTCTGCTCATTTTTCGAAAGTAAATTTCAAAGACAAAGTGTCTTATTTTTCACCCAGATTCTTTATTTTCCCTTTCATTTTTTTATACTGTTGCTAATCTTATAATTTCTTTTCTATAAACTAGAGTACTTGGTACCCTCTCTGTGTGTTTGTGTCTACTCCTATTTATGTTTAGCTATATCCTGCCATTTTCAGATGTAATGTATTGCTAAAAGTCTTTATTTTCTTTCTGTTGATTCTGCCTATGCCTTTGGTAGGATTTCTTATTTTAGCCCGATTTCATTGCTGTAATGTTATTACATTCCATTGTTGAGGATCTCCCTCATTCTGTTCCACAGCTAGTTTGGAGATTTTCATGTCCAGGAACTCTCTGTTCTGCTGATCTGCTATGATTTTCTACAGGAACTAAATTGATATTTTGTTGCATACACTCATATCTGAAGTCTGGGAGGCAGAGCAGTGGGTGGGTGGTGCAATACAAACTCACAAGGACAAGATAAAGAAAATAAGGACTATGGCTTCCATAAAGAGAACTGAATACTGTAATTATAAAAGGACATTGTGGCCTTAGAAAAAGAAATTGAACTAAGGGATACCCTTTAACAAAAATGAGGAGCCTCTGAAGATTTAAAAGGCAATAAAGTAGAGCTAAGGAGAAAAGTAGCACTCTATTGTTAATTACTTTGAAACAAGAAAAGAGGCCTCTCTGGGGAAAATCAATAAAGGCCTTAACTTCAGGCCTCTCTGCTTGCTTGCTTTCACATTCAAGATACTGTCTTTATTTGAGAATTTATCCTCAGAAATACGGTACTGTAGTTTGTTTATTTAAAGACTTTAAAATTATATTGTCTGCTCTGAAATTTCACCCAGATTTGGGGCAACATTACTGCCTTCCTACCGCATCCATTCAGTAGTAACTTTGGAAAAGAGTTTGCTGTACAGTGGTGTTGGGAAACTGCCAGGGAGATAGTGTCCATCATGAGCCCCCCAAGCTGGCAGTCGGACGTCCATCAATCTCCCGTAGCTCAGGCAGATCCAGCAGTTAGCGACACGAAGCCGTTCTGGAAATTCCTTGCCACATTCCAGGCTTGTGTACACTGTTTATCAGCAGATAAAAGCACAGCCAAAAGCTTGCACCGCAGAAGAGCAAAAGAGCATATTTACAGACTTTATTTAGAACATGAACAGAACAAAGAAAACATGTCCGTTCTCAGTCAGCGTCTCTGACCAACTGACAAAACTGAAAGGAATATCAGAACATAAACATCCTGTGATCAGGACATGCGCAGACTCTTACAGAAAGCCTGCTCCCTTTTAAGGTGGAACAGAAATATCCTAACAAGTGGTACCTCAGGTTAAGTACTTAATTCGTTCCAGAGGTCCGTACTTAACCTGAAACTGTTCTTAACCTGAAGCACCACCTTAGCTAATGGGGCCTCCTGCTGCCGCCGCGCTGCCGGACCACGATTTCTGTTCTCATCCTGAAGCAAAGTTCTTAACCCGAGGTAATATTTCTGGGTTAGCGGAGTCTGTAACCTGAAGCGTATGTAACTTGAAGCGTATGTAACCTGAGGTACCACTGTACAGACATCCAGTATGAACACCTAATTTTGAGACTGAATTAACACCTAATTTTGAGACTGAATTAATGTTTCTTCTATGTAGAATGTCTGAGAGGTCATTTCTGGACATAAATATCAATGAGGAAGAAAGTAAAAATGCTTTTCTTAAAAAAGTTTTCTTCTTTCTAAATGTGTAAGTCAATAGTGGTGCTGCTTGGCACTTAAAAGATCCCGGCCTCAGGCTCTTATTTGCAAATGCTAATTTATATGCATATGTGCAAATTTAAAAAATAATTGCTAGAATTTACTTTTCACAGAAGGAAAGCCACTTAATTTCCCATTCAAATCACCCCAAATAAAATTTTCAATCAATTTTTACCCCATCACAGGCCACCCAAGTCAGTTCAATTAATTTTTCCCATTGCCCCCAATTAATTTCTTAGGCAGATGATCCAGGTCCTCCTCCTAAGTAAATTTCTCTCCTGTTATCCCTTCCATTAATGTATTTTAAATGGGATAGTTGGTATATCTTGGCTATCTGAGATCTTTTTCTCATCCTCTTGAAATGTTATTGCACCTCTTGTAGATTCACATAGCTTGTAAAGTACTGGTAGTTTTAATGCATTTTTCCATCACAAAGAACGCCTGTGGATGCTAGAGTCATATGAATTGGCCACTCAT
The DNA here is from genome assembly GCF_964188305.1 of Podarcis bocagei. Classification (NCBI taxonomy): domain Eukaryota; kingdom Metazoa; phylum Chordata; class Lepidosauria; order Squamata; family Lacertidae; genus Podarcis; species Podarcis bocagei. Next base: position 47,404,064 of record NC_138130.1, read on the forward strand.
ATGAGCAATTTGACTTAGTATCAGAGAGAGAGAGAGAGAGAGAGAGAGAGAGAGAGAGAGAGAGAGAGAGAGAGATGCATTGCATCATAAAAAGGAGGAGGAAAGGGGATGAGAATGTGCACATGTCAATTTATATGTACAACTGCATTGATATTATGCAAATATAAATATGCAGCTATGTATAGAAATAATTACTGTGATTTCAACAGAAATACAGAGTCAAAGATATAGGTCCCCAAAAGAACTGAGACAGTGGCAGGCAAATATTGCCATAAGCTGCAGTATATCCTGTGTGCTTTATGGATATTTCCCAAGAACCTTAAAGTCTTTGCTTGCTTGCTTTCCTTATTTAGTCCACCTTTCTTGTTCACAGACACACAATGCACATGCTCCATTTGTCTTCTACTACACAAACACACAAATGGCCTGCCCTCCTTGCTCCTCCCCTTCCACCTTACCTGCTGCTGAATGACTCAGGGCACCACTGCATGAATGGCAGACTGATGCTTCAAGCTGTCAGTACACCTGCAAGCAAGCATTAACCATGCTGCCACCTCCATACTTCCTAATATATACAGTCTGTATAATGTACAGGGTACACTGGGTACATCAAGTTGGCAAGAAATATCCATGTCCATAATAGCTGCCTTGGGAATAAAAAGATCTGAATAAACCAAGGTACCTCCACAAGCCACAACACAGAATTAAGTTTTGCTTGTACAACTTAAGCCCTCAGATGTTGGCTTTAATACTTGAATGAATATGTTTTGCCAATGCGCTGCAAAAAATACACTTCATACTTATTGTGCATTATTAAAGCAGCCTAGGCAAAATCCAGACCTTTTCTTAGCATAATAAAAAGAATACTAAATGCAAAGTTAAAAGCATTTTCAAGCAAAAATTCAAATGTGGATTTAAAAGTAAAGCAAATAAATGAATTACCGGATAAAAGAGCATGCACTGCATTTAAATACAACCCTTGTTGAAATGAAATTAATTCAACAAATTACTTTTAGGCTTTCCCTTTTTTAGTGTGATTAAATTGCTTCTAAAATCTCATTAACTGAGTCTATGAAATTCCAACTTCATGACTACTGATCTGGACTTTCCTTCGCCCACCACACACAAGTTTCAGGCTGTTATTCACTTAGTGTGGTCCCAAAGCAGTTTCCAACCTAAATAGAACATATCAATAAATTCACAAATAACAGTTATAAACAACAGCACCAACTTGAATGGCTTTATAAGAGAGTCCACCTCAGTCAGAGGAGCATACTACTGATAATGCCAAGGGTGCAGATTTGACTCCTGTAAAGGATAGCTGCATATTCTTGCATTGCAGGGGTTGGACTAGATGATCCTCAACTCTACAATTCTGTGATTCAATGAGGAATTACAAATTTGTTGAAGATAAGGCCGTCAGTGACTACTAATCCAGATAGATATGTTCTACCTCCACAGTTAGAGGCACAGTGTTTCTGAATATCAGTTGCTGGAAACCACAGGACAGGGGAGGGCTGTTGTGCTCAGGTTCTGCTTGTCAGCTTCGCATGGGCAGCTGGTTCCATGCTGTGAGATCAAGATGCTGGACTAGATGGGCTGGTCCAGCAGGTTTCTTCATACATTATTTAAAAAGCAGAGACATCACCTTGCCAACAAAGGTCCGTATAGTTAAAGCTATGGTTTTCCCAGTAGTGATGTATGGAAGTGAGAGCTGGAGCTTAAAGAAGTCTGATCGCCAAAGAATTGATGTTTTTGCATTATGGTGCTGGAGGAGACTCTTGAGAGTCCCATGGACTGCAAGAAGATCAAACCTCTCCATTCTTAAGGAAATCAGCCCTGAGTGCTCACTGGAAGGACAGATCCTGAAGCTGAGACTCCAACACTTTGGCCACCTCATGAGAAGAGAAGACTCTCTGGAAAAGACCCTGATGTTGGGAAAGATGGAGGGCACAAGGAGAAGGGTACAACAGAGGACGAGATGGCTGGGCAGTGTTCTTGAAGCTACCAACCTGAGTCTGACCAAACTGCAGGAGGCAGTGGAAGACAGGAGTGCCTGGCGTGCTCTGGTCCATGGGGTCACGAAGAGTCGGACACGACTAAACGACTAAACAACAACAACAACATGGGGGCTAATCTGTGCCCTCTTCTGCTTTTCTTTTTTGGTGATGTATTACCCACGTTTCTGCAATGCTTTGGAGATCACCCTACATGACAGCCAAGTAGTCCCACAGATCTCAGAACAGAACTGGAAACATCTATGGAAATTTTACTACTGTTTATTTTAAAATCTTTTTCTTCAGTAGGTTCCTGGAGAGATCACTCTCTTTCTCAATATTTTTCCTTTCCCCATGGCTGCTACACCTCAAGATAGTAGAAAGCCAAGACTGTATTGCATCAGCAGGGCCCAAGATATAAATCACACATCATATATGCCCAGTCTATTGATATCACTGCCAGTTGTTATGGTATACACATAGCTGCACCAACTCCAGAAGTGCACCCAATATTTTAGTGAGCAACAGCACGCCGCATCATATTCTTACATGTGAAAATGACTAAGGCACGGCTCTTGTCTGCTGGAAATAGGTCAGGATCTTTGCTCACCTGCTTTGCGCCTGACCTCGACTACTCTGTCGAATCAGCTTTTTTCTCTGTAAAAAGGGAGTAGGAGTTGTTAACCCCGTAAGTGTGACGATGCCAATCTGTTAATGTATGCAAAGTAATCATTCTAATTCCTTTTAGATAACATTCATGAGTCATATTTGTTGCTCTGCAAGAAATAAAATGTAGTGACTAGTTTTCCGTAGACTGTTAACTCTGAACATCTGCTCATGTTTTATACAGAATTTTATGCTTCTCTTTATTCAGAGCTTTTCCTGAGTAAACTTAAAATAAAAACATTTCATGCCAATATACATCTTCTATGGTGAGGAATTTGAAGCAATTGGAGGAAGCAAAACTATGGCAGGATGATAAACTCTATCATATGTTACAGATGGAAACAAAAGTGAGCTAAAAACTTTTTGCCTTCCCTATGAAGGTGATTTAATTTTGCAGGTAAAGACTAGAGACAGTGCAAGGCTGAACTGTGTACTCAATCTAAATGTACACATCATTGTTGAAATGGTAGCAAATAGAGCTTGATTAATGCTCTATAGCCAGGCTTCCTCAACCTCGGGCCTCCAGATGTTTTTGGCCTACAACTCCCATGATCCCTAGCTAGCAGGACCAGTGGTCAGGGATGATGGGAATTGCAGTCTCAAAACATCTGGAGGGCCGAGGTTGAGGAAGCCTGCTCTATAGCTGATATTATGGAGCAAGGCAGAGATGCTTACTTGACCTTCCATAACCTTTCTCACTGCTGCTTACTGGGAGGGGGAGTCAAGGCCATATGAGTGCTACTGCCCCACCCTACCAACTTTTCCTCATCTTAAAATCTTGAAAATGTTCTTCCAGTGCTCTGTGCCCCATGCATATGTGGGTGTGAAACACTGAAATAGCAAAAAGATAAAAAAGGCTCCCAGTGTTCCTGGCTAGGGAGGAAATAGTTCAGGGGCAACAGAGAATACATTGATGTTCATATGTTAGACCCCCATTATGATCAGTACGTCTCACCAGTCAGATTCTCCATGCAAGGTGCAGGGACACAGATGGATAACAACCATCTTCTTACCCCATAATAAGAAAACACTGATGGCATAGAAAGGTGTCGTATTAGATGAAATAGAAGTCATAGAAACTGAGAAGGCTATTGAAAAGTAATAAGAGACATAATAAAACTGCCATTATGAGTTCAAAGCTAAAAATACATGATGCACCCCCTGCATTTCTAGCCCACACACTCAGTACGGCAGTGGGCAAGTCGCAATTTATAAAATCATGAGCAGAAATCCAGCAGATATTTAGAGAACGGAGGCACATATACTAAAGCAGCCCACACACTGAAGTTTGCCTGCAACCACCAAAAATCAGACCAAATAATGATAAAGCTCTAAGAATGCTTCTAGAATCTGTTCAGCCCAATTCAGGGAGACACCACACTCGCCTCTCCTTCTCTTATCTTCTTTGTTGCAACACTGGGCTGAGAAGTAAGTTTTGAACCCCAGCACTGCAATGGGGTGATTTCCTTTTCTGTAATGGCGCCATTACCAGAAGCTCTTACTAGTCAGGAACAAGAAGGAACAAGTAAGGCTTTCTAGGAGTGCCATACTGGAAGATGCACCTTTGCAGAAAGGAAAAGAAGCACCTGATTCTGGCTGGTGGGCCACTCATTGTGACTTTGCAGGTTTCATCCAGCTGATGGTTTGCCACTCCAGGACCACGGAACTACTTGCTCCTTCTAGTTTGCCATAAAATAAATGGCATATTCTTTGACTCTACATTTTGCTCTGTGGTCTGGCTGCTCATTCCCTCTTGTTTAAGTGTTGTTTGCCCTGTGGTGCAACGTGACTCAGCTAGCACATGTTATTTCTGCTCTTGTGGATGAAAATATGCAGGAACAGGGCACTGTGGGGAATTAAAATGGCAGACTTGCACTTAAATGGTTTTAAGTAGGACACGGGCCTGGTTGTGATATCTCACAGGAGCAGAAGAGGGGAAGATTACAGGTTTTGAACATGTTGGAAATGTAGGAATATAGGAAGCTGCCTTGTCCTCAGTCAGATGATTGGTCCATCTAGTTCACTGAGTGGCAGTAGCTCTTCAAGAGTCTCTCCCAGATCTTCCTGGAGATGCTGGGGATTGAACCCGGGACCTTCTGCATGCAAAGCAGATGACCTATCAGAGAGCTAAAGCTCTTCTCCTATCCCAGAGAGGGTGCATCAGACAGCAGGAATGGGAGGAATGTGGCACATACTTTAGATTCCCAGATTTAGATTTAGATTTAGCTATGCATAGTCAGCCAACTAGCAAGGCTGAACTTTAAGTCATATTGATGACTTGCCTGTGCACACCTTTATTTCTACCACCTCCGTTTTGTTTCCATAATATTCATAGTCTTCCAAGAAATCCATTTAACTGCTCATATGGAATCTTTTTAGTATTTGACAAATGTGCCAGTGTACATAGCATACATTATTCATGTCATTTCTGCTGCAAATTTTATATACTTTTTTGAAAAATGATTTTTATCCAGGCTTTCATTCCTTGCCCAAACAGAACTGAGAAAGCCCACCAGAGCTGTCTGAAATGACTTTAAAGTAACTGAGGCCGCCATAACATGTTAATTTGCATTTGACAACAACTCAACCTTCGTATGCATTTTTCCAAGGTTTGTTTCTCTGGTGCCTGTATGATGCATGTGTTAATGGAAATACTCAAAGTCAAGTGCATTTTGAGCCACACAACAGGAATGGCATGGCCACACAGCACAAACTTATATCTTCAACATAAAACCAATCATATGGACATAAGGCGGCTGGAGCTGGGGGAGAAAATGCCCCTTGAAGTTCATGAATTGGACCTGGCATTTGTGTTCCTCAGTAGCAATAACAAAACCCAGAATTAACTTGTATTACCTTTAAGACATTATCTGCATCTGGTTCTTACTTCAGTTTTTCCTAGAGTGGGGTTGTTAAGCAAGTCAAGGCCTACTCTCCCATTCATCTATAGTTCCTCCTAGCAGGGGCAGCCTAGCCCATTTTGCTTCCATGAGGGAAGTTGCTACCCTCCACCAAAGCTTTGTTTACTGGGGTTGTACAGCCATGGCAGCTTCTGGTAAGATTTCGTTGGAAGCTGCCACCACCACTTCTGGTGGCAGATCCCACCACCCAAGGCAGCTGTCTCATTCCACCTCATGGGCAGGCCGGCCATGCATCCTACTTCTTGTTGCATGTGGAGGTTGTATAACAAATCAATGGTGAGAAACCATGAAGGAAGATGCTCCTAAAACATCTTCAGGGCAACTCTCTTCTACAAGTTTGTTGGTTCTTTACTATTTAATTAGTCTAGGAAATGTCAGTTACAGAAAATGTCAACCTAACTTTATCTACTAGAATTATCATACTAGAATTTATCATACTAGAATTAAGAAGAGCAACAGAAACACATTGCAGTTTTGACACAGAGAAGCCAATGAGAGAGATATTAGCTGTAAAAATAAGTTTCTTAAAGAAGGTTTTGCTCTTTGATCTGAAGGACATATTCTTCATACAAACGTCACACATTAGTTTGAGAGGGAACAGGGTGTAAGGTGGGGACAAGAAACTTAATGTTTTGCAAGAAAAGTCTAGAGATCCTGGAGATGGGCTATTTTGGGATGGAGATTTACGTCAACCATTTCTTTTTCTTTTTTTCTGTCATAGCTGTTCCTTGGTACATGCAGCTGCTATCAATGTGAAATTATCATAATTTACACCCAGTAAAGAATCTGGGAGGATGGGGAAGGAAACACAATGCTCAGTACAAGCACACAAAATCATGGCTTTGGTGGTCTTCACATATCGTTACTCATACCTCAAATCCTCTGGAAGAATTAGGCCTGCTACATATCTTTCGACCCTTTGCATAAATAATGACAACCTGTTTTAGGTTCTTTTTCCTCTCCACTCTTGCTTTTAGTGTGAAACTTAGCAGAGCAAGCTGTACTATTAAGATTTCATAAACTAATTTTGTGAAGTGCCTAGAGGTGTCTTGGTATGATAATGTACTTTAATATTAAAACCAGTGAAGTGAAGGAATATCATGTTTCTAGTTATATATCCATATTCATTTGTACCTACTAAAAGCCTTTGTACATGCAGTGGCAATTCCCTCTCCCCCTCCTTTTTTTGGGGTGGTAAAAAGATCTCACCCCCCCCCCCCCGGCTGAACTGGCTCACACTGAATAAAACTACTGGAGGGATCACCTGATCCCTTTCCTGCATTGGAAAGCATGTGTCCGACAGACTAGCCTCATCTCTGATGATGAAGCACACAGGGCTCCTCCATTGGATGGGGAATCATGGTTGGCAGTGTGTGCACAGGGAAGCTTCATACATGGCCACCAAGTGCACACATAGTGGGGTGTGTGGTTCGGTGCATATGTCACTGAGTAGGGGTAAGCCTAACTGGTCCAACCAACCAGACAACCTCACATATGGAGGCAGGAGTGTGGAGAGGGCAGCTGAATGGGGCACAGCTGTGGGCAGCCTGAGGAAATACCATCCACTTTGGTTCTGCCCATAAAAAGCAAGTCTGGCATGAGACTTTCTAGGCCTGGGTCTGAGAGGTTCTTCTTTTGTCTCACTGCTTTCTTCTGGAAAACCCACAGTTTACTGCTGAATCAGAACAATCTGCAGAAAACCTGGATGAGGTTTGTTCCCATTCAGTAGGGAAAGTAGCGGGACAAAACAAAAATCGCTCAGAAATTATGGGACTAACAGAAGTGGGGATGGTCCCTTAGTTTGCTCCAGCAGAGCTTTTTGTGTGCTCTCCAGCTAAAAGTGACCTAAACTAGGCAACACTAATCACAGTCGTCATTCAGAGCCACTTTCATGAGCATTGCAAAATCATTCAATAATATTGTAAAGTTTTTATTGAACTGACAGTTTCCATCTAAAAATGGAAGATGCAGAATAAGGTACCATCTTTCCCAATCAACTAGCTTTATTCTTAAAAAGACCGTCAATTCATAGGGTTGAAAAACATGACTATACAAGCTCTTTCCCCTCATGACCTTATTTATGCCTAAAAGAATATTGGCAAGCATGGGGATAAATTCGCTGCAAATGATCACAAGGATTAAAATAAAATTTGTCAAAATAAACCCAACAAAAGAAAGGGGCAGGAAGAAAGATACAGGAAGCCATAACTGTGATGGAGCTGGTGTGTGAGGGGGGAGGGATCTCAGAAATAGTGTAGTAATGGAATGAAAAGTGTATATATCCCTCATTGATTTCTCAGCTAAATCCCCTGGTGGGAAAATCAGCAGACTGATTCTGGGAAGTTGGTTGAGGGCTAAAGACTGAAAATGATGGGACGCGGGTGGCGCTGTGGGCTAAAGCCTCAGCGCCTAGGGCTTGCCGATCGAAAGGTCGGCGGTTCGAATCCCCGCGGCGGGGTGCGCTCCCGCTGCTCGGTCCCAGCGCCTGCCAACCTAGCAGTTCGAAAGCACCTTCGGGTGCAAGTAGATAAATAGGTACCGCTTACCAGCGGGAAGGTAAACGGCGTTCTGTGTGCTGCGCTGGCTCGCCAGATGCAGCTTTGTCACGCTGGCCACGTGACCCGGAAGTGTCTCCGGACAGCGCTGGCCCCCGGCCAATAGATGTGAGATGGGCGCACAAACCCCAGAGTCTGTCAAGACTGGCCCGTTCGGGCAGGGGTACCTTTACCTTTACCTTAAAGACTGAAAAAGGGATGTATGGGGAAAGCCTAAAGTAAGCCTCAGGCTACTGAGTGAGCTGAACAAACTTGCCTCAGAAAGCAAGGAGGAAGTGGGGGGGGTCTTTTTTGTCAGCTGGCTGCTTTTTGTTTTGACTTACTGTATAGTACTTGCTGTTGTCTGAAAGGACATATCAACTGGGTTTTGTCTTGCTGCCTAACAAAAAGAATGGAGAATCAATATAAAAAAATACACATTCCCTTATAAGTTGCCCAGAAGGTTTTCCTCAGGTCTTCCCCACCCTCTCAGCCTTATTTTCCCATGTGAATGTCTACTCTGTATGTAACAAGCTGAGCCATGGAGAGTTCATGACTCAGGTGAGATGTAAACAGGGGTGCTCCTTTGATTCACTATAGCTCACTGGAACTCTGATATGTGGCCAGGTAGTATGTCCCAAGTTTATGGGAGGCTAATGGATGTATTAAAAAAAACCTGCCAATAGGTCGCTCCTTAAAATGCTGCTTATAAATGCACTATGTAGCCTTAAACCGCTATTCTCACAGTATCAGCCCCCCATTTACGATGTGAGTTTGTTTAACAGCCATCATGCAATATCATATACAAGAAACTACAGTGGTACCTCGCAAGACGAATGCCTCGCAAGACGAAAAACGCGCAAGACGAAAGAGTTTTCCGTTTTTTGAGTCGTTCCGCAAGACGAATTTCCCTATGGGCTTGCTTCACAAGATGAAACGTCTTATGAGTTCTTGCGAGTTTGTTTCCTTTTTCTTAAAGCCACTATGCCGCTAAGCCGTTAATAGCTGCTAAGCCGCTAATAGCCGTGCTTCACAAGACAAAAAAACCACAAGACGAAGAGACTCGTGGAACGGATTAATTTCGTCTTGCGAGGCACCACTGTACCAAGCCTTTGGAAAAATAAATGAAAATAAAAAATTGTAGGGGAAACTGAAACATGAAGATTAATCAAAAGTATAAAATGCAAATAATAGGCCTGTCCTGTAAAAGTCCTGTTTAGGTTTCAGCTCAACTTACAACCAGTTTACTAACAGCAAAAATGAATATAATATAATATATCTATATACAGTGAGGCTATCTATTCTGCCATAGGGTGGTTTATAACTATATTCAGGACATAGCTTCAATACAAACATAACCTGGTTTAATGATATTTTTAAGAGCCTTCACCAACCAACAGTAGTCAGAATTCTTTGGGAGAAGCTACATTAATTACACTGATATAAAACAAATATATGCTTCTATTGCAGATAAACTTTTAGATACACAGCATGTGAAATTAGCAATAATCTTTTGTATCCAAAGCAGTTTTCGCTTGGGTTTTATATTTGCATAAACTCATATTAGAATTGCATGTTTCACCAGCAGCCCCTAAATTAGAAACTGCATATGACCAAACCTGCTGTATGAAAACCCAGTTGAGAAACACATACACACTTTGTCTTGCCCTTCTTTACTCTAGTATATTTTATGTCCCTCTTCTAGACTAGACTGGAAGCTGTGTTCTCTTTTCTCTGGCCTGCTTCCTTCCGTATGCCTTTAATCTGTCATTGGAGTACTTTACTCTGACCATTTGGACTTGATCTTTGCCTAATTTCTGGACTGTTTGACCCACCTCTTGACTGGCACTTGCAGAATCACTTACGCAACTGATCACATGCCACACACCACTGAGGGAAGGGGAACTGCATTTGACAAGACAAGTTGTACAATGCAGAGTCAATGCATATTGATGGATCAATGTTAATTGTAATGATTGTACATGAAGTCATGAAAATCCTTTAAATTGTGCTATTTCAGCTCATTTACATTGTGTGTTATACATATCCTGTCACCTGAGTGCTGTCTTTTCTATCTACATAAGAATTCATTATTCTTGTAAGTAGCGCTTTAATGGATGTGGTGGACCTCTTCGCTCAACTATTCCTGACATTTCAATTAAGCCCTTGTATCACATGTCTTCCAGCATCCATGAAATATCATCATGAATAGCCACCTGAATGATTTCAAATCAACGTTAAATGAAAGTCTAAGACAGTTTTGCCCTAAAGCCCTGCACATGCACTAAGAGAAGTGGAAAACATTATCAATAAATTGCTATGTGGAAATTACAGTTTCATATAGTTTAAAAACTGAATGGCAAAGGCCCTGCATGGTAAATAAAATACTGAGATCCCACTCCAATACATTTTGAAGGGAGGGTGTGAAAACTCTGCTGTTAATATGGAGTTCTCTTTCCCATACTAGCTGCCTCATACAGTACTGTGGAGGAAAGGAAAGAGATGCAAATGTACATTCAATCAAAATGTAGAGCCTTGCTGGATCTAGCATCCTCCTGCCACTATAGCCATCCAGATGTCTTTCAGATGCTATGGGCAGGGCTTGAAGGCACAGCCTCTCCTAGCATTCTCCCTCAAAAGCTGATTTTCCACAACATACTGTCTCTGAAAATGGAGACTCCATTGAATCATCTGAAACTTTTGGACAAGTAAAGGTGAAATGCTATATTGTGGGCCTTCTATCTGGCTCAGCCCTGTAACTGATACAGGGAGCCACAATAATGCAGTGGCTGGAGGGTTCAGACTTGGACAAGGGAAGACTCGGGCTCAAAACCCCTCTCGGTCATGTAACTCACTGGGTGACATTAAGCCAGTGACGAACTCTTCACATAATCTACCTCACAGGAGTGCTGAGGATAAAAGGGCATAACTACATGCCCAACATGGTAAAAGGTTCCATTCTCCTTTGTGCAACTCCAACATTTTTTGAATATGATTATTTATTGCTCCAATAATTGCAGGAGTCCGACAGCATCATGCTATACCTTTAAAACAATTTTCTATTACATTTGTGATCAAATAAAATTGATGATCTTTTCTCCACAATTTCTCCCATGCCTCCATGTTTATGATTACTGTGTCCTGAGCCTACCTTATGTATAATCTTTTGCTTGTTCCTGTTTTCAGTCAGAATTTAACAACAGATGATATATCTTAGATAATTGGCATTTGCCATTCTTTATGACATTTTCCAAATTCTGTTAGTTCTCTCAGCATTACATTCTCCCTTATAAATTTTAATACTATATTTTGGACTACGTTTTGCTTCTTTGACTACTGAAAATTGAATCATTGTTCCATCTTGAAACAGTTGTCTGTACCTGAATAAATCCTTCTTGCCCATCCACTATTACAACACAACCCCTTGTTCTTATGTGATGCCAGGGCTCAAACGAAAGGGCTCCTGTAACCCCATATCTTTTGTGACAGGTGCCTTAACTCTAACGTGGATAACATGACTTGTCTAAACCTGGAGGGTGTCTGGGGTTGTGTTTTGTGGCTGCATTTTCCTCCCCACCCCCCAATAATTCAAGCATGGTGTGATATTAGATGTAGCATTCTGTATAAATGACCCAGAAGTAATAGCTAGCAATCTGCCATTTAGAATGCAAATAAATTACAACTGAATATCACTAATCCAAACAGAAACATTACATCTCAGCATGTGTTAAAGAGGTATGGAGAACTCAAATGCAGTTCTTCATGTCCACACATGTAGACAAATTCCAGGGGCAACAGTGCATACATTTGATCTCATCTGGAGGAGAAAGCACTCAATATGTGATGGTTCTTTGTAATACAGTATTTGGTTTATTTACAAATCTATAAGTAGAACATATGTGGTGGCAAATAACATACTTCCTGCTACCAGACAGCAGACCCACTGCCTCACAAAGGATCTCCAGAGAGAGGCATCTGGCAACTGAAAATGCTTCCAAATAACTCTTAATTCTCTCCCTGTTTCTGCCTTACTCTGTCTCAAAACTGCTTCCCTAGTTAGTTTTTTTCAGCGCATTGCTTCTTTGAAATACTTAGGCCACCTCTCAAGGTGGCTTACAGAATAGAAAAAAGTTTAAAAGCAACAATAGGTTAATAAAAGCCAATGAATGTGATAAAATAATCAATCAGGCCACATATATTAAAATTCAATACAGAAATGCAGCTAAAACCCGTCAGGCATTATTGAATAAAACAACAGCTCAAGAGACCAAATGGGTCTTTAAGGCTCTCTGCCATGCATGTGCATGCGCACGCACACCTTAATATGCTGAATGGAAAAGTGCAAACCAAATTTATTTTGTCCAGCAGGAAGCACTAGCTAATTTTTATGGCTGAGGTTTCAAGGAGCTGCACATATGATACAGATCCGGCTAAAATCCTCTCCATCATGCTGTATGCATATGTGTGCAGAAAGCAGGATGCAGATAGCTTTACTTAGGACACAGGCAGAAACCTTCTCTTCCCTTCCTGGCTGCTGTTCCACTGGGCAAGGGTCCCTGTGTGCTCCATCACATTACTCAGGCAGGAGCCTTTCCATGCTATGCAGGTTATGATCCAACAACCTGTTTCTCATTGAGCCCACCATGTGGCCCAGGGGGTTCTGTTGAGAGAGGCCTGTGCAGGCTGCTGGATCATTATAGGCAGAGTGTGAAAGGGCTCTTGCCTGACAGCAGTTGGGCTATAGTCCCAGTTTCCAATTCTTTTTTCTTTTAGCATTTTTGCTGTGTTTTACCTGCTTTTGATAGTGTGATTTTGATTAGTGCTCACCACAGGAACAGCAACATGGAACACCAACAGGAGTATAGGAAGGGCCTGGAAACAAATATGTTCTCTTAATGAATGAATGAATGAATGAATGAATGAATGATGAGCCAAGATTTCTGCTGTTATATGCTGGGGTTTGTGTAGAGTTGGAAGGGACCATGAGGTTCATCTAGTCCAACCCCCTGCAATGCAGGAATCTCACCTAAAGCTTCCATGAGAGATGACCATCCAACCTCTGCTTACACTCCACCTTCTGAGGGAGTGTTCCACTGTCAAACAACTCTTACCATCAGAAAGTTCTTCCTGATGTTAAGTTGGGATTTCCTTTCTGTTCCTTGAACACCACAGAACCCTATGGCATGCCACTTGTCACTTTCCCCCCCAGGAAGACGAGAAACCATTAGTGATCATTCTTTGGGTTCGGCCAGTCAAGCAGCTAGAAATCCACTTAACGATAACCTGATCCAGACCACATTTTACCAACTTCTCCACAAGAATATCATGGGCCACTTGCTTGCACTTTCTTCAGGTGTCGTTTTGCATGTTCTCAGGCAACATGGCACAGGCCTTGCAGGCCACTGCAGGAGCTCCCACGCCATCCATGTCTTCCTTGCTACGTGCCCTTGCAAACAATCCTTACCAATCCTGAACTCTTGCTCACAAGCTCCCAGAAGCTGCAGTCTAAACAGTACTGCTGCTGGCTGTTAACTCCACCCCCAACTCACTTTCTCATGCAGCCTGGCTTCCTCTCGGCAGTAGGCCCTCTCCCTCATGGCCACATACTGCATATCAACTAGCCAATATGGTGGGAGATATATTTTGAGCTGTTTCTAATCATCACACACTTTTGCCTTCAACAGAACCACACACCTGACTACTTAGGAAAATACAGACTTGTGCAAATTCCATAGGCTTGGCTATTAATTCTGCATGAATTATCACCTTTTCACAAATCAGCACGAGGCAAATGCTAATGATGTGCAATTTATAGCTCGTAAACTTTTAGGTGCTTTATCACCACACATACTTTTGTGCTGCTTGTCACTGCAATAATCATTAATTTATTTGATATCTATGTGGATATCATAGTCTCTCCCTTGAGATTTCAACTGTAATTCAGCATTAATTAAACACATCATTAAGTATTTAGTATTCATCATCATCCTATTCATCTTAATTGATTCATTTGATATTAATGTAAATGTCGCAAACGCTTCAACAGAATTCCCAGTATAGTTCAGTAGCAGTATGCCATTATGACAAGTGTTAGGAGCACAGAGTAAGCTGGTGTGGGGCTGCATTTTATGTGTTAGCATTGATGGACCACTTCCTTGATGTATGGCATGGCAAAGTGGTACATAGAATAACACAGCCACTTACAGCTGATTATTAGAATCAGTAGTCAAATGCAAAGTTATCTATTGAAAGGGATGGCACATAAATAAGCTGGCTTTGTACATTAATTAATTAATTAATTAAACTTTGTTTTCATTAGAATGATAAAAATAAGCTTGTATGGGATTTCAAGGCAGTCTTCCCATCCAACTTCTGTATTGTGAACAAGGTATCCTTCACTCAGGTTAACTTTCACTATGTTGTGCCCAATGGTTTTTTGTCAATAGAGGTATGATAGATGTATCTTAAAGAGTCACTTCTCCCACATGCAGTTGCCATTTTGGTAGGTCTTCTCAGTGTATGTGGCCTTGTCTGGATTGGGAACATATTGTGTGGAAAGGCGCTTAACCCTTTCCCCCCATTCCAGTTTGCTACCAAAAGTTCCCTAGTATTTGCTCCTGTACGAATTGCTTCTTTATCAGCTGTTCTTCTGGTGCACCTTGATCACCACACCAAAAGAATATTCTTTAACTAGCCTCTTCTAAACTGTGCTGGTCACTTTATAAGTATAACATACAGATCAAGGTTATGGGTCTGATCGTTATCCTGTACTGCCACTGTACATACACCCCGTGGAATTATCTTTTATCCTGTGCATGTTTTCAAGCATAATACCTGCTTTGTACAGTGTTGAATGTTCCTTGCAAACCCTTTATAATGAGTAACAGATGTAAATAAGGGTATGCCAATTTCCATCTTGCGCATTTCGCCTCTATGCGAGTGTTACCCATATAGGCTCTTTATCGCCATCTCTTATGCAAGACACTCAAAACACAAACAACCTTTAGTCAAGTGTTCTTCACTATTCTCTGCATGTATTTTATGCAGCTTCCAGCTTTATGTTTCCAGCTTTTATTTGTCTACCTTTTTATTCTGTTATGTGTGGCAGACTCTCCACCACCACATCACCGGCAAGTCAAATTTTAGAGATAGCATCCATTGCTTTATGACCTGCCTTGCCACAATGACTCCATTTTCCTTTTGTCTTTGCTTTGAAATTCTGTCATTTGTGGATGGTGTTTCCATGAAGATGACTGTTTTTCTTGGCTTTTGCTAAAGTAACAGTGGACAGGAGGTGCTTCTGAATATTTTAATCTCTGAAGCCACCACAGTTCGCAAAGCCAACTGTGCATGAAGTTCCATGAGTCCTCACCCCTTATTTGTTCATTATGCTTATAAAATCAAAGTCTCTGCAATCTCCAGGGGTTTTGGTGTAAAATGTTCCTGCAGCAAAGTCACAATTTCAGCAAGGGATTCAGAGCATGGCTTCTCTGGGTGTGTCAAACCACAAAGCAAGTGCACTGCCATTCTCCACATATATAGCAGTGCAGGGACTTTGTTTTCATGTGGAGTACCATGGAGTAGGAAATGCTAGCGCTGTGCCAAAAATTTCTCCTGCATTTTTACAACCATCCCACAACAATGAATGCGAAAATAAATGCCATTCCAAAATTATGAAGGGGGAGAGAAATATTCAGTGAAATTCTCATGGGTGAGATGTGATGTTTTTGTTGTGCTTCACTTACATTCCAGGTGGCCACGGGTGTTTGTGAGTCTACAAAGCATTTCTCCAATGGTCTGCATTCCATAGACTTCATAGGACCCCACATTTCCTGAAAATCCCATAATGTCCTTGGGCTGGACTTTCCTGCAATCCAGAAAGCAGGGATATCACTTACCGCATGTCTGTTTATTGTTGTTTTCAAATAAAGTAATGTCTTTTTACCTTTAAAGTAATCTGTTCATAAATATTAAAAAAGGACTTTACTGAAAACAAAACCATTGAGCACACTGACCTCAGGTGCTCTGAAGCCACCACACTTCAGTTCCTTCCCAAACTTCAATTAAAAAACCCATGTCATGAGGGAAAATGCCATGAAGTTAACTTCTCCTATGAGGCCTTTTGAGACCAGACTGCTCAGGGAGCTGGGCAGTTGTAGAGTGCTGGAGAAATGTTTACTGGAAAGGAAAGCAAGCATCAGCCAGGGATGGCTTGCAATAACAAGGCAAGCTCAAGTCACACCCACCAACAATATAAAGGAATTCTAAAACTCCCTATGAAGAAGGCTATAAAACAGAAAAAGGCACTTCTCCTGTGAAGAATACTGTGAAATTAGAAAACAGGCTTTGGCTGAGCACTACAAAATACTGCTCCAGACATTCAATATAATTAAACCAGTCTTCTACAGTAATATCAGAAGGGTCCATATACCTTATCCGGATTCTCATTTTAAAAAATATTAATCTTCATGAAGTTATTAGATGGTGACCTCATTTAAAAAATATTAATCTTCCCAACTCTTCCTCCTTGAAGCCTATGTTCAGGCCTAGTTTTTATAACATCCCTTAAATTCCACTGCTCTTCTACTGATAACTGTTTATGAAATTAGGTACTACAACAACCGTGAGAGTCCTTCCCATCCTCATTACCACCACTCAGTATGTGTACTGCGTTAATAATTTCTGGAATACAGCACTGTAACAACTGCTTGAGATCTTGGAGGTCTATGGGAAGGGAAGGCAATCTACCTCTGAATCCCAATTGCTGAGAATCACAGGCAGGGACAGGGCGTAGGTGCTCAAAGTCTACTTCCCAGCTTTCCATAACATGTGACTGCCCATTATGAGAACAGGATTCTGGACTAGTTGGGCCATTGGCCCGATCCAGCAAGTTCTTCTTATTTTTTTATGCAAATAAAGTATTTTGTTGGGGCATGTGCAGCATACCCATCCAACACACCAGCAGATTGTGCAAATGGAAAACCCAGAATGGGATTGTCAAAGAAAAACACCAGGCAGTTTGGGTAGGGTCAGTTCCTTTCCTGAGAGGTAGTCTGAAGTATAATGCAGTTCCTCAGCTTAGCAGTTACACACAATTGTAAAGTAATCTGACCTCAGTCTGCCCCAACAGACAGCAAAAGTAATACAGTGGTACCTCGGGTTACAGACACTTCAGGTTACAGATGCTTCAGGTTACAGACTCTGCTAACCCAGAAATAGTAACTCGGGTTAAGAACTTTGCTTCAGGGTGAGAACAGAAACCGTGCTCTGGCAGCGTGGCAGCAGCGGGAGGCCCCATTAGCTAAAGTGGTACCTCAGGTTAAGAACAGTTTCAGGTTAAGAACGGACCTCCAGAACGAATTAAGTTCTTAACCTGAGGTATCACTGTATAAGGTCTTCTCAGCAACATGTCCTCCTTGCAGCGTTCCAACAGAGATTAGGCAGGGGCTGAGAGTAAGCTTGCTACAAACACATATTAATACTTTATTTATTTATTTTTATTGAATTTATATACCGCCCTATACCCAGAGGTCTCAGGGCAGTTCACAGAACAAAATCAAAATATAAAACCACAATATATAAAATCAAAATAAAAACAACAACCCAATAACACTGCCCTGAATCGCTCTCTGACTCACTCTTGCAAATTTGCTGACTCACAGTTAACCAGCTGCAGGTATGGGGCAAGCACACCTAAATTCACCCTTTCTTGTCCTAGTGTATGCTCAAACCCACATACACTAACATATAGTTGTACGTATGTATGGTAAAAAAATAAAATAATGGGGAGAATACAGCACAATTCCACTGAGTTCACCCATCTGTACATTAAGATCTGCAGAAAGGGATGGGAGGTGGTGAGTGGAAGGAGGCTGATTTAGATGAAAACTATAAAATGTTTGTGAAGCAGATTCTCTAAACTCTCTTTCCCCTCCTGTATGTCATCCCAGCGAAGAGATGCTCAGATTGCTTGCCAGAGGGGGAGGAATATGACACAGAAAGTGAGAAGGATGACACGGCTGCATTTAGACTTAGGAACTGATAGATATAATGAGGCATGTTTTAGTGAGGGTGGACTTCGTTATCAGAAATAGAAAATAAGTCATCTGAGTGTGGGCATTCTAACACCTGCTTCCCAGCTGAATTGAGATGTTGATGTGCTACTTTCTATGCAAACCTCTCACCTAAATTTTGATGCCTCTTCCCTTGCTTTTTGTCCAAGCTGTACTTGTCATCCTTTGAGCTATTCAAAGCATTGACACTTAGAAAGCTGCCCACCAGTCAGTTCAGGGTTGTGTAGTCATGCATATGCCTATATTTCCAAGTAATAATTTCACAAGTGACAAAAATGGGATGGACTGTGATAAAGGACAGATCACCGTGGAAAGGACAAATCTTCTGGACATACGTCTCCAGTGGAATGTGAATGCCATTAACTTGCCTATTTAGTTAACCATAATGTATTTAGGTCACATTTCACGACAGAGTCCCCACAATAAGTGTGAACCATAAACAATTTTGCTAATGTGGTGCAATTTAGGAACATAAGAAAGGCCCTGCTGGGTCAGGTCAGGGGCCTGTCTAATGTTCTCTTCTCACAGTGGCCAACCAGGTGCCTAGCTATGGGAACCCCCAAGCAGGACCCGGGTTCAAAAGCACTTTCCCCACATGTGACTCCCAGCAAATGGTATTCAGAGGCATGCTGCCTCCAACACAGGAGGAAAACATAGCCAAAAATAAAAATAGAAACAACCAAGAGCAATACCTAAAGCTCATAAACCATTATAAAAATTCAGCACTTTCGGCATGCATGTGTTTCCTCTCCCTTTCATCACTCATTTCTCAGGCCCTTAACTCGCACTCATGCCTCGCTTCCATTCCCATTTTCCAAGCATCTAATGCCCATCATAACCTTTCTGAGCAAAAGAGCATGTCACTTATGTTTCTGTTATCACCCTGCCTAGCACACCGTGGGCACTAAATAAAATTTAAATAGTAAGGGTAGAAGTTACTTGAGCAGTAAATCTTCCAAGCTTTTGAGCCTCACAACATTTCTTCCATAAATCAATGTGGGCTGTGTGCTCCAACATTTTTAAAATTTCATGACAAAAAGCTCCGAAAAGGGAGACAGCAGCAATTCCAGGAAGCGATCAGCCAACGCAGTTTGTTAGCAGACATATGCCTCTGTCTAGTCATGTTTGCTTCCTTGGCAGCTAGAGTCATTTGCTGTTGTACATTAGCCGGCATTTCATAAAAAGAGACAGCTTTGCAGTGCTGGATGAACAAGGACATGAAAGTGCCCAGGCTGAACCGTGTTCCAGAACTCTGACTCATATGCCACACTGTCTCTTCCATTTCATTCACCCTGAGGCAGTCACAGAGAGTTGCGAAGAACCACTTCAACCAAACATATTGGGAACATGGTGAGTTAAGGCTAATTTTCAGTGGACTTTTTTTTTTTGTAAAATGGAATAGTAAAATTGAATATAAGACAATGTTGCCTGGATTTCAAGTAGGCTTCATGCAGCCACCCCATTTCTGAGAAGTCGCACCACCACATGGGCCTGTCCATGGTTTGCATGTTCACGGCAGACTTTGTGACTGCCATGGACTGAGGCAGCTGTGGGAAGGTGGGGACCGTCAGTCTCTGCAACTGCTCCATAGGAGCAGCTCACAGAGAGAAGCACCTCTACTTTATACCTCTCCTCTGTTCAGAATGGATAGGAGGCTTGGGGTCCAGTCCTGGCATCCAATGAAATGTGAGCATGTTTACGGGGGGGGGGGGTGTTTAATGTAGGGGAGGCTGAGCCAGTGCAAACAGGAATGGAGCAGGAAGAGCAAACAGCCTCTCAGGCAGCGTGAATTTTTGAGGGGTTGTTTACTGAGACCTTCTGAGGGCACCATGAGAGGTACTGGAGGGCACAGTGGGACACACAGGTGCTGCATTGGTGATACCTGCTTTAGCATGTAAGAGTGTGTCTGTGCATGCATGTGTGTGTTGCACACACACACACACGTCTTGCAGTGGCTTTAAGATTATGCTTTGTTATTTTCATTTTTTAAAGCACATTTCCTAAAAGAAAGAAAAAAACCAAAAGCTTTATAGCAAGCCAGATTGGTTTTTATTTTTACTTGAATATTTGTCAAAATAAATATCCCTCAGGAAACAGTTTGGGCAAGTAACTGACTACTTTAGCTGTTTATTTTCCTAATATGGATGTAATTATGGGTAATGCAGTATGTTGTTATTGCATTAATTGTGGTGGAGCTGCTAGTATTTACACAGCAAGATTCTCGGAGGCAGAGTTTGCTTTGTATTGCAGCTGGTATGGGTGTCTTCCGATTAAAATAAATGACCTTTTGAGTAATTCTTCATGTAGCATTCTGACCTAGGATAGTGCTGACTGAAACCAAATAAAAGTGATGAAAGCTTTAAATCCTTTGAGATTAATGAAGGCTTTCCCACACAATCAGCCAAAACATCACTCAAGTGCATTTTTGACTTTTTGATGACAATAGCACAATATCCCATCTGCACAAGATAGATTCATGGAAATGGTGAGAATAGCCTTGCTGTTCTCTCCCCGTTTCCCCCGCCACATTTTTAGATCTGGATGCATGAGCATGAATGGGGAGATGCACAGCTTCAAGTGTATTTTCAAAATATCCCTGTCTCCTCCATGAGTACACCACCAAACCCACATGCAGAAAATTCACAATACAGTGGTACCTCGGGTTACATACGCTTCAGGTTACATACACTTCAGGTTACAGACTCCGCTAACCCAGAAATATTACCTCGGGTTAAGAACTTTGCTTCAGGATAAGAACAGAAATCGTGCAGCAGCAGCTCAGCGGCAGCAGGAGGCCCCCATTAGCTAAAGTGGTGCTTCAGGTTAATAACAGTTTCAGGTTAATAACAGACCTCCAGAACTAATTAAGTTCTTAACCTGAGGTACCACTGTATACTGGAGCACTTTTGAAGAAGGAGGTAGTATTGCTAATCCTTTCAGTTTGATAGATACCTATAGCTCCTGCCTACTCTTCATCCAGTGTGCTTGACCGCTGGTTTGGGAAGTGGTGTATACAACATGTAAGCCACAACAATATATATCCTGTAGTTCCTTAGGAAATGATGTTTTCTCCCAAACATGCTTCAATCTGAATTGAGAAAAGGTATGTCCTAGTTTTAAGCCAGTAATGTGTGCACAGCCATAAACTGGCGTCATAGTCATTCTCTTTCCCTGTGGAAGGGAGCAGTTAGGAAGGGACCTCTAGCAGAGAATGCTTTGCCCCCTGACCAAACTTCAATTCCAAAGGTTCATGAGAATGTTATGAACCAATATAAGTTTGCATGGCAAAATTGCCATCCAAAATAAGTATATCATTGAATGCTTATATGCAGGGATACAGGGAGAAGACGGATTCTGGGTTTTTTTTTATTGTAAAGAATATGCAATCCTTCCTCAAATAAATAGCAGCTAGGCAACAGACAACCTTAGTGATTCATTTGAAGATAATATTTGATATGCCATTCAGTGTACAATTAGTGTCAAGCTTATTATAATGACAGGGTAACTATCAATAGAAATTCTACTCAGTGGGTTATATGATTTAATGAGGCAGGCTTGGATGGCAGCCAAGGGACATATGGTGGGGAAAAAATGACCTCAGGCAGATATTAAAACATGATATTTCTTTTGTATGGATTTTATGAGATTAAAAAAAAGCACACGCACAATCTTGTATGGAATTGTTCTAATGAGTGTTTCTTAATGCCGAACACAATTTAAATAGTTTTAATGAAAAATTTCAGAGGAAGTAAGGCATGTGGTATAGTGACAAAAGATGTGTGTTACAGGAATAAGGATCAAACTTACATAGGCAAAAGTCCTTGCATGAATGTAATAACTTCATTGGATACAACCCCTTGTCTTTCATGCCTGCAGCTGATGATCAGCAGTGTAGCTGAAGAAATAGTGGAGTCATATGTATATGATCAGTTCCTGACAGCTCTTTTAATGCTATTAATATTACCATTTCTTGTCCACCCTTCACAATAAGGTCCTAGGGTAACCCCATCAGATGGGATGGGTAAGTATATCTTCTCACAACATCTATCTGTGGACAGAACTTAAGTCTTTATGGAGCGTGCATATAAGATTAGGAAATTATAGTGCATGTTGATGCATCCAGGAAAGAGATTTCCTTCCAATATCGTTAGCTAGCCTGCTGTTTTCATAAAACAAAATGAAACAATAAAATGGCTCATTAGCTTACCTTTAATGCAAACTCACTGTTTGTAGTCCTATTCCTTCTCATAAAATCATAGGTACTATATACAGGTAAATGTCAAACAAGACTCTCCTGGGAGAAAACACCAAACCCTTCATTTCAGAAACAGACAATGACTGACAATCTCAGAGCGTGGCATTGGGTAAGTATACTCAGTCTCTTGACAGTTATGCTATGGGGTGCCATCTTATCACTAGTGCCATCTAACATCTACGTGAAGCTACTGGGTGTAATCATTAGGAAATCTGGAACATGGTGCCATAACCATGCTGACAATGCCCAACACTGTTACATCTGTGTCAGGTGCAAGTGTGCAAGGCTGAGATCAGTGCCTAGATTTGGTGGTAGGCTAGATGTGGACCAATAATCTGAATCCCAACAAGGCAAAAGACTTATGAGTCAGTTCCCTGTATATGGTCGTATTGTCAATCTGTTCAGATATACAATGTCCCGTGCTTTAGATAACCATTCCAGTTTTCCTTGATGATGATGATTTGTCCCCCAGCTCCATTCTAGCTTCCATAAGGTTTCATATAAATGATGCCAGAGAAGTGAACTTTGATATTCAAGTTGTACCTCTTCTTTTAAACTAGTCATGGAGGTACACTAACACTCCCAGGAGGCCAAAGGAAAATTTGCTGCTGACTTTGGTGCACTTAGCCTTTTGCCAGTGTTCGGAGTCTTTTACCTCACAAGAAATGGTAACCTGCCCAATGACAGAAATAAATGGCTGCAGTTAGCAGATTGATTTTCCTTGCAAGATATTTCCCCATTTAAGCCCTGATCCTAGTGCATTAGACTGGGCTTAGCAAGCAACGGAATGTGCCTTGCCAAGATTATCCCAAATTCCTTCTACGGAAAAAAGAAACAACAATATGCCTTTGGATGTTTTAGCGCACAAAACAAGGAGATTGAAAAATATGTGCCAGAAAATCTCAAAGCAAGGGAAACCATTTCCATGAAACATTAGTAGTAACATGTCCAGATTACTGTCGAAAGGGAGTAGTTGAATAATAAGAATTCAATATGTACAAGTTCCAAAGGATAGGTGATAAAGTTTTTCTTCTCTCATGCAATACATACAATAGGATGGTCCTATATACATTCTCAGCCGCAGTCGTGCCATGCGCGATATGAGGAAAATAATACCAAGTTACCACTGTTGCGAAGTGCTATGGGGGCACCAATTCTAGGGGGCCAAGCATTATTGGCCCCTCAATGTTCCCTGCCATCAGGGGGCAGAGGAGATCAAGCACAGAGCCAAGCACAGTTTCAGTGGTTGGCTCCACCTCCTCCCGCCATGAAAGGCTGCCAAGTGCAAGAGAGGAGGAGCTGCCGGCCACTGCTTGCAGCTCTGTCCCCTGGCTCTTCCTGAAACGGCATGCAACATCAGTCATCGTGCACGTGACATCACACGTGCTACCCGACCCCCTCAATCTTTGGCGAAAGTTGGCACCTCTGGCGCTATGCAAATGTTAGCAGTAGCAGCGGTCATGGTGGTATTTGGAAATGTATTTAAAGCAAACATCAAGGGAAAGCTTTCTTTTAAAATGAAGTGATGAGAGGAGAAAAAGAAACCACATAGGCAGATGTAGTCTGTTAAGCTTCATTTTGTGTACCCAAATTGCTTCCACTTAAGACACCACAGGAAAAATTAGCTACTCAATATTCACTACTCAGCAGTCCGCACTGCATTTCTTGATCCTTCACTAAAAAGTGACTACGCTAGGATAAAAGATACATGATTCCCCTCTTTTCTCCTTGACTCACTTGAGCTTTTCCTGGATGAGACTTGAGCCTCCCCCGGAAACCTTAGAACCCTTTTGCCAAATGAAAGTGGCAAAAATTGCAATTTGACACCCACACAGAGAACTATAGAAGTAGATTTGGAGGCTTGAACTACCACATGCAGAATAAAGCACAGATTAATTCCATTTCCACTTTTTGCCTTGCTTTAGAAATGTGATACAATTAATGTTGCATGCGATGGATAGATGTCAGCATTTTACAGGTAAGTAGCTTGGGGTTTATGACACATGATAATCTAGGCCATAGTGTGCCAACCACATAAATGTCACAGATGGACCATAAAACATGGTTAGAACATGATTAAAATCTCAATTAGAGGCCAGATAGATGGCTATAAAATAAGATACATTTGTTTTTTTAAAAAAATCCCAGGGAAAAAAAGTCAGAATGATTGAGTCAATTGCTTAAAAATGAAGTAAACATATCAGCAGCCCTGCTATAAAATGTGGCTAGTTTAAATTGTAGCAGTTGCTCCTTATCAACCTAAAAGGCTATTGGCAGCAGCTGCGGAAACGACAACAAAACAAGCTGCTATAGAACAGTATAGTGGTGAAGAGTATGTGCTATTAATCAGGAAGGTCCCAGTTTGAATATTTTCTATTACCATGAACTCCCTAACTGGCCTTAGGCAAGCTATTATTTTTCAGCCTTAAAACACACACACACACACACACACACACACACACACACACACACACAACTCCAATAAATATGGGGAATAATAATTTAGGAGCAAAACAATGGAAGGATAATGATACAGAGTTTTTGTAAGAATAATACAGGTAGGACACTTTCAACCCTGAGAGAACTTTTTTTCACCAGTTGCTTTTCATTCTGACTGTGTTGGGGACAGAAGAGATAAGCTTCCTATCCCCCACCCACTGTGTGCTGCCTTTTTGATAAGGCTCGCTCACCTATGCCTGTGAGGAAGAACTAGACATGTAGCTACATGTCATGTATCTGGTAGCAAATGTCTAGTTTGGCCCTGGGTTTTGGTTTAACTGGTTCAGTTTGGCTTTGGCTGGAATCTCTCTTTCTTGTTCATCACAACTTTAGCAGAAGGACCATAAATCTGGATGTGGACAATGCCGCTAACGTGCTGAGGGGAGCAAGGTCCCTAGCAGATTCAGATGAAATGGAAGATAGCAGCATAGCTGTCAACATTTCCCTTTTCTTGTGAGGAATCCTATTCGGAATAAGGGAATTTCCCTTTAAAAAAGGGAAATGTTGACAGCTATGGATAGCAGGAAGAAGCTCATGAGGCTGGAACAGCTCAAGGGTGCAACCAGCAGCTTTAGAATCTGTCTCATACCTGCCTCTCCCCACAAGTGGATTGGGTTATCACCCATCAGGCATAGGTCAGCTCAGGCTTGAGCTTAGTGGTAGCAGAGAGGTGCTGTGAGCTGCTATCTATCTATGCCAGTCTTGCTGGACCACTCTTTGGGAGGGATTATCAGAGCTATTCTCTCCACATGGGCGGAGCTATGCCATGCTCACTCAGTAAAGTTGTGTGACCTGTCTAATTCCAAATATTGGTGTCCAGCTTTTTCTCACCTTACTCCACTCTCAACTGTAGCAATGGTTCATTGGAGGCATGCTGGAAAGATCTTTCGCTTTCTGTAATATTCCAAAGTATAAATGCAACTGAAAGTTAGGGCATACCAATAGAATCTTCCTCCTTGAAAATGTAGAGGAAATCTGATGTTCCAAAGACATTCTTCATGTCAAACCAGGACACTATCCACATTGCTGTGTGACTCTTAATCCCTGGTGAAAGAAGGAAGAGACTGCCCCAGTTTTATCAAAGTCATACAGAAAAGAATGTACTGCTGACAAGTGCGGGCACGATGCCAAAAGGTGACCTGAGTACTGTGCTGATCAGAAGGCTACTTGCACATAAGATTGGAGGAAAACTAAAATGTAACATTTTTTTTACAATTGTGGAAACACACCAGGAAAACTAAGTTGCCTGTTCATTCTATGTAGCCTGTGATAAAGCGAAGGCAGACCAATGATATTTGGTCTGTATTCCTTTGAGCTGCCTTTAGATTTGCATAACATTTTATAGCCAATGATGTCATGTTTTTCAGATTGGATCTTGACATGGGGGCGAACAATAAAATGCATTGCCCAGACAGTCACATATTTGTGGCTTGTGAGTACAGTGGGAATAACACCAGTGTTGGGTGAATTTGGGGCACAACTTTATTGATGAAACAACAGGTAAGTAGGCTTGGCATGGCAGTGGGGCAAGGATTAATTCCTCTTCCCAGTCATTCCTTGCCCATGGAATGGCATTGCACTCAGGATAGGTAAGAACTCAACCTGCCAGCTTGGTAGTTGACCAGCATTGAACACTGGTGTGGTGGAAACCAAGTGTTCAGGGGCCCACTAGGCAACCAATGGAGAGATTCTAGCCAGGCAGAGCATCTGCCAGGGCTTAGGACATGCCTTGAGCCAGTTCTCTGCCCAGGCCCCCTATGCCCTGCTTTACTATGCCAATCCTGACTAATGCTGTTTTATCATGGAATCTTAGAGTCGTAAGTTGCAATACAGAAATCCTAACTAGATTGTACATGACAGATGGCCATCCAGCATCTGCTTAAAAACATCCAAGGAAGGAGACTCCACCATCTCTTGTAGGAGTCCGTTCCACTGTCCAACAGCTCTTACTGTCAGAAGGTTCTTCCTGGTGTTTAGTCAGAATCCCCTTCCTTATAACTTGAATCCATTGGTCCCAGCTTCCAGCGCAGGAGAAAACAAACTTGCTTCATTCTCAATGTAGTAACAAAGTTCTTGCCATCACCTAACATAATGAAGCATTTCACTGAGGGAAAGGCAGGAAAAACCCGTAATCAAGGTATGTGTGAGGTTGGGAGGAAATAATTCCTTTCTGGACCTGTCAACCAGTGTCCCAAGTACCTCCAGGGGGTGCGTCTAAGACCAAGGTGTGTGGGAGGGAGAAAACATGTGGGGCAAGATGGCTCCAACCACTTGTGAGCAAGGCCTTTTTAGACCTTGGCCTTTCCTCCCGCTCATGGAATCTTGTGGGACAATTGTCATCCCATGAGATATCACTAGCTCCTACACCACCAGACAAAGTTGCCTCATACAGAGGGCTCATCTGGAGTGAGACATAATGCACTTGTGTTGTTATTCTGATGTTATGTCCAAGTATGAAGACACCATGCCTCCTGTGTGTTCAGTGCTCGGTAGGATCAATTGTTGTTTACAATATTTCTTGCCAAGATGGCCAAATAACACTACTTATCTCCCATAGGGTACAGAACATCCAAATCTCAGCAGAGGTACAACACACTGTCCCATTTGTTATATCAAACTCCTTAGTTTTAGAACAATTCCCAGTTCCTGTAGTGATTTGGCTATTAGGCTGTCTCAATTAGCACTTTGGAAGCTGCATTGGGGACCGTTACTGAGCCCATTTCCCCAGGGCTGCACAATGGAGCTTGCACGACAGACAATTCAGTGTGATGACTTTGGAGTATTGAGGCTATTTGATTGATGGCTGCTGCTTTTCCAACACTGGGACAAATCCCAGGTCCAGTAAAAGAACATAAATTTGCTAATGCCTGTTAACGCAGCACCAGAATCAAGACTATCCTTGGAAGGGCAAGACAAGACAAGACAACTCATTTCAGCCAAGAGATGCACAGTGAACAGGTTAACTGCTTGCAGGTGTCGCAATCTGCCGGTAGCATTGTGACTCAATGCCCACCGGCAAAAGATCCCACCTGTTCAACTCTTGGGCATTCACATTATGCAATGCTGAATGAGTAAGTTGCTGGGGGGGGGGGAGTAAAGTAGTCACAGAGAAGCTGGAGAAAGAAAGCAGTTTAATGAAGAACAGCTTTACTATTATGTCCAAAGCCTATGGGATAGCAGCTCCATAGGAAAAAAAGGATTAATTCCTTCTTAGATAAGGCTATATAACTGAATATGTGGATTTCTTAAACTATGTTGTGATTTCTTTTGTCATTTATCTGATTTTAATACAGAGTTTTACTACAGGGCAATAGAAAACGCTGCCCTGATTTAAAATGTGAATAAAATCCCAGCCCATTCAAACTAATATGGATGGTTACACAGAATAACAGAAATGAACGCTTTTTTATAACTAGTGAAGATCTGTTCAACATTTGTCCAACCAATTGACTCTAATTGTAGATGTCTACTAAGAGAAAAAGAAAAGGGCAAGCACGTTGTGACAGAAGGACAAAAACAGATGATGGAATTATGAACAGACTTATAATGTGTAAGATTTTATTTTGTTAATGCAGGGCCTTTTCTTCTGTAAGTTTTTCCTGCACTGGAATGCTTTTTGTCATAATTCCTATGAAGCAATAGGGCTAAGTTTGAAAGGTGAGGGTTATATCTAACAAGCCCTGCACCAGGTCTTCCATTTGCCAGGTCTCTCCTTCCTAATGTGGCCTCCATGACCCCAGATATTGGCTCAGGGCAGACTGTAGAACCCACAGAACAGCAGGCGGAGAGTTCCATCTGGCAAGCTGAAATACTTACGCTGTCAGAATGATCAGCTTAGTGCTATGTTGAATTCATCCCATTGTCTTGGTGATTTCCCCAAAGAATCCAGAGAATGGTAGTTTGCCCCTCACGGTGCTACAATTCCCAACAGCCTTAACCCATGACATCTCCCAGGATTCTTTGAGGGAAGCCATGAACTTTAAATGCATGGTGTGGATGTTTAAATTTCCAGAGAAAGTTGTGTCAATAGCTATTGATAATTCTTGCATATCATGAACACACACACACATGCTGCATATTCTTATCAGATCAACTTCACAATTGAAAATCATCAGCTAATTTTGGCATGCCTGAGCCTCTTACAAAGAAAAAGAGGACATTCAAGGAGACAGAATGAAATGCCAACATGTTCATATTACATTGTTCTCGAAGACAGGTTTTTTTCGTTGAGTGAAAAAAAAAATAGATTTTCTTTGACTAGGAATGGAAAAATAGCTCCCTAATCTTTTCTTCCAAAAATAGACAAAAATGATTCAATGACAGAAGAATCTTATTCCTTTGAAAGGAGTGCACCCTTCAGCTGTAGAATTGCTCACTAAAACCAGACTGAAAACACATAAGTAATTGTAATGGTAGCTATCTATGGTTCAGACCAATCTCATTCCTGTCATTTTTAGTGGCTAAAATCATAGTACTTGATAAAAAGAAATCTTAGGTCACAACACACTCAGGGCTCCTTTGGCCAATGCTCATGGGAATGCACGAGAGACAACCAGGGTACAAAGGTCTCAAGTTTACAGCATGTCACAAACTCAGGTTTTTCTAGTTATGGGCCACATCATATTTTGTGCCCTAACAGAAGAAGGCATAAATAATATATGCTAATTGATCCAGTACAGAATAAGAGCTAGTACAATGGTCATTTCTTTGTATCAGACTGTAGAAATACAAAGGAAATATTCAGGAAAATCAACCTTTTGAGGTGTGATTAGGGTTGGGGTGTGTGTTCAGTTCAGTTCACATTTTAATGCAAATTTATGTAATTTATCTCTCACAAAACAAAATGCTTCTAGCCTTCAAAATTTGCACCTCTCAGAATTTTGCAATCCACTTATCCACCCAAACATGCATATATTAGAGGAAATTATGCATAAAACTGCATATAACAGTGAAAGCAACATACCGAAATGCAATGCATTGGAGAAGATGGCTTGTAAAAATTAGACAAAATTGCATGCAAAAATGTGAATATTGAAAGAAATGTGCAGATGAATTTTCATTAGGACTTTAAAAAAAAGAAAGAAATTTGCAAACTGATGCAAAACTGTGACAAATATTGGGAAAATGAGAAGCTGTGAAAAAACTAAAATTAACAGATTCGTCCATCCCTAGCTATGATTAAAAGTTTTATTTGCTAGTGAGATGTTGAAAATTTGATTGCCTTGTACTCACTTCTTCGCTCCTTATTTACTTTTAAGAGCTCCTTCATGTTCTCAGTGATGATGAGTTCTATGGAATTCAGAACCTTCCATAATCTTTCTTTGCATCAACTCATCATTCCCTCCCCCCCCCCACAGCCACATCTACAATCTGAAGTGTAAAAGTTATAGGACTGTTTTACTATCACATTTAAAATATATATATATACCAAATTTGGAATAGTGATCTTACCTTATTTCCTTTACTAAAACATGATGCTTATATTTACTAGGCTTGGTTGTTATATTAACTGTTGTGTTAGTATTTTTCATTTAGATTTTAGATCTAATGTGTTTCTCCTTTAAGTCCATGGCAAAATTTTAAGAGGGATACATTACATGAAGACACATGCACATGTCTTTCCTTTCTATCTTAAGAAAAGATAAAGTCCTTTCTTGGTGAGAAAACCTGCGGTGATCTTCAAATTGAAAGAATACTGCCACTCAATCTTTGTATAGCTGATGCTCTCAATATTAAAAGAGACAGATTTAACATCTTTTATATTCTTTTTATTTCACCTGTTTGATGCTCACAGTGGTAAAATTCCATAAGATAGAGGAAGAAAGATGTAGCAATCAATAAAAACTAGCAGATACAGCAGACTACTAAACTGTTTAATTTATAAGACATTTGCTCAGTTCAGAGGAACATGGTATGGATATTATTGGAAATGTGCCATGAGCTCTTCTCTCTCTCATTTCCTCTTATCAGTTCCCTTCTCCATAACTGAATTACTTGTGACCAAAGTTTGCCATGCCATGCCAACTGAACTAAACAACTGTGTTTAGTACTGAGCGCTTACCTCCAAACCATTGTTTACAAACCTGCTTCATAACAACACTATGAACCATAGTTCACATGTTCCTGAGCAGCTCATGTCCAATTATTCATGCGCAAATGCATCTTTTGTCAACTAATCCAGTTGTCGCATGAAAGGACCATTAGTAGAAATTTTGTCTGGAGATTAAATATTTTGTGCACTGGTGCAAAATGATTTTGTCTGATGATATAAACAGTCTTGGACCATTAATTCTATGGCCAACAATTTGGCCCTCAGTTCTATAAATTTACATACCTGTGGTGGCATGGAAAACTCTTGTTCAGAGGTGCCATGATATCCTCTTCTTGCAAACGTATTGTTTCTATCTGGAACTGCTCCAAAGGTCCATCTTCCTTCCCAACCGACCTATTGTAGAAAACCTAGGTAGAGGAATCCTGAAAATAGGATCCAGGTCTAGTGACAGAACCTCCAAGGTGGGTTGTCAGAACACCATTATATTTTGCTGTATGAAGAGATGTATTCACAAGTGACAAAGGTGGGCTGCACTAATGCCACTTATTTCATATAGGTTACTACTACTTCTCGTGGGTCATCTAAACATCTTTAAGGAATATGATAACACGTGTTTGATCGCTGGAAAATATTTGTCTTTTGTTTATGAAGTTGAGAAAAGGAGAAAAAGAGAAAAATAATCCAAGGGTCAAAATAAATCACATTTATTAGTCCCCCCCCCCAAAAAAAAAATGTGGGATGGTTTCAAGTATACAGTATTCTTCATGGATATTTTTATACACAACAGAAACAGTTTTCTCCCAGACTTTCGTCAAATAGTCATCTCAAGCAAACATCACAGTATTGCAACACTTCCTTTTACTGATTTACCAGTTTATTTTCCTACTTTTTCATTTTTGGTTAAGGTACAGAAGGCTCTGGTTTTTCCTTGTATTCATGAAGACCCACTCTCCCTTTTGTGGTACCTTTATGAAGTTATTTGTGAGATACCTCTGCAAATTGATTATCTAAATTGCAAAGGCATTGAGGTTTCCAGTTCATTTCCAAAACTACTAGAGAGATTTGAAGGAATCTTAGACCAAACCAAATCATTGTTCTATCTGGATCAGTACTGTCTACACCGAACAGCAGTGGCTGCTTGGGGTTTCAGGCAGGAGTCTTTCCATATCTGGAGATGCTGGGTATTGAACCTGGGGTCTTCTGCATACAAAGCATGAGCTACACTCCTCCCCCAGGAGTCACTAGTACCGTTTCCTCTTTATTTAACCTTCCTCTTGAGAATGATAAACAGTGCATGGTAGGATGCCAAGGTCACAGCTTTGCATAACGGTAGCAGTAAATTAAATTTGATCCTGTATAGCACTCTCCCCACTGCCTCTCAGTTCCCAAATCCCTGGAAAAAAATGCACTTAAGACTGCAAGCCAACTAAAGAGAAGGATGACTTAAAACTAAGGCAATCTACTATTTAAAACAATGCTCCCATCCTTTCGTGCAGTGAAACATGACAAATATTCCACTGTGTTCCTGAAGCCAGACAAAGATGCACTGTTGTTTCTTTTCACTGGGATAACAGAAGTCCTTATCTTATGAAAACATTGGTTTCCAAACTATGGCTCCATGGCAGGCAAAGTTTGGGAACCACTGTACTAAATAATCTGATCCATAGGCAAAAATGTGTTCAACTAGTTACTTTTGTACTAAGCTCTTTTAAAACTGTGTTTCTCCCAGTTCTCCCTGGAGATGGTGGCGATTGAAGCTGGGACCTTCTGCATACAAAGCAGGTGCTTTACCACTGAACTTTGACCCTTCTCACCGGCAAATATGTGACAGATCCATGGAACTGAGAACATAACGGAGAGGTACTTCTGGCTGTTTTAGAAACCGGTGTGTGAAGTTGGCAAGCCATAATGCTTTGGGCATCAGTTGCAAAATGAGTCACCTAAATTTAACATATAGCTGAATAGCATCTAATAGCATCTAATTTAGTAACAGTTTATAATAGCATTTATTTAAACATGCTATTTCCTGCCAGGAAATAGTAAAAACAGGGGAGAGATCCACACCACACATTTAGAACACATTCAATGCACATTTAAAGCATAAACTACAGGTCTTTATTCAGGATTCACCTCTCTCACTACTACTTTATCAAAATATTTTCTAAAACTTTGTTTTCAACTATTTTAGTGCTATGGAAACTGTCCTGAACATGCACTTCACTAAACTACTGGGATGTCCACTCTACTACAGTGGTACCTCGGGTTACAGATGCTTCAGGTTACAGACTCTGCTAACCCAGAAATAGTACCTCAGGTTAAGAATTTTGCTTCAGGATGAGAACAGAAATCGCACAGTGGCAGTGGGAGGCCCCATTAGCTAAAGTGGTACCTCAGGTTAAGAACAGTTTCAGGTTAAGAACGGACCTCCAGAACAAATTAAGTTCTTAACCCAAGGTACCACTGTATTTGGCATTCACTGGCTTACTTTAGCATAGGGTATACTAAAACATCCCATCTCTCCAGGAGCAAATAATTTTGAATATTAACATATAAAGAAATAAGGAAGTGTTTTGTAAAAAAAAAAAAAAAAAAAGACTTCTGAGCTATCTCAGGTTCATGAAATTTCAATTGCTTTTTTAGATCTCTCATTACTACCATCATCCTCATTGCCTCTTACACATTAAGTCAGTTTTATAATTCCCCATTGGCTTCTGTTGCTTTGTGTCATAAGTTGAGACTGTACTTCCTGACCTACTTTCCAATTTGCATCCAGCTAATATGTTTTGCATCCTTTGCTCCCTCGTTCATTTTGTTAATATTTTTGAAGGTTAAAAGCAAAGGAGGCAAATAAGCAACCAAGACCTAGAAACGTCTGATCTCATAGATCATTAAAATAAATATTATTGTGTATGTATTAAGTGGATTTGTCTTATATCAACATGCTTAGCGTGATCAATTATTTGATAAAAATCAGACTATTTATATAACTATATTACCTTACTAGACTTTTTTTCACTGTAGGGAATATTCAGCTCTATTGCTTACTACTGTTTGTAACGCCCATGGAAATGGGAGGATAGCTTCAGATTTTCTAGGCATGAAAATTAGAAACATGGCATGGGAATGGTGCAGTCCAGTGGCCCCCAATTAGCTAAGTACTGTGGACCCCCTTTTTCAAAAGCCAAGCCACAGACCCCCTACTTTTGAAAATGTTGATATCTCTGTGCAGGGTTTTTTTTCAGTTGGAACTTTCCGGAACTCAGTCCTAGCACCTCTCAGGTAGGCGCCATTCCAATTATAAGAGAACAAGGAAGGTGTTCATGGTGAGTTCTGGCACTTCTTTTTCTAGAAAAATTGCACTGTCTCCATGAGTTTTTGTTATGTGAGTCATGCCATCATACTTTCCAATAAGTCCCAGTTCAAAACCAGGCCGTGCTACTGCATGAGTCACGTGACCCATGTGAAAGCTTGGTGACCAAAAATGCATGTCCAGCTGCGAGAGCACAGCCCCTCAAAATGGGATGTCCCAGACAGTTGATGGATATGTGCCATGGGCCCCCCAATTGGGAACCACTGGTCTAATCCAAGATCCTTTGGCAAGTAAAACACTCTCATTGCATGCATGCAGGCTAAACCCAATTTCCTGGAGCAAATCAATGTGCCGTGTAAATATGCCCATGAAGGGAGATAAGAAAATAAGGCTATGTTTTGTGAAGATGCATAGGTTAATACACTTTGTGTTAGTTATCAGATCATTAATCCACTCTTTCTATGGAGGTAGCAAACCATTCTCTAAAATAAATGCTTCAGTAGAATAGAATGAAACATTAACCTCTACCATGTGCCCCAAATGAGGATATTTTCCTAGCAGTTAAAGAACAGTCATTTCTCCTTCCAGCAGAGGCACCTCAGGTTATTCAGGGAATCTCCATCCTTTGGAAGTGACCTTTGAGGAGAATGCAAGGGGTTTCTTTTAGAAGGAGATATCTGAAAAGCCCCTGTGTGCTTGATGTATGTATCCTTTTGGATCACAGTCATAACGCACCAGAACTCCATGGATTCCTTAATAGTTCCCACCTGTACTTCAACTTGTGTGCTGCCTGATTTTTATTTTTATTTTGAAGTTTCCTTTTCAGAGTTAAGGGACGCGGGTGCACTGTGGTATAAACCACTGAGCCTAGGGCTTGCCGATCAGAAGGTCAGCTGTTCAAATCCCCACGATGGGGTGAGCTCCCGTTGCTCGGTACCAGCTCCTGCCAACATAGCAGTTCGAAAGCACATCAAGTGCAAGTAGATAAATAGGTACCACTCTGGCAGGAAGGTAAACAGCGTTTCTGTGCGCTGCTCTGGTTTTGCCAGAAGCGGCTTAGTCATGCTGGCCACATGACCCGGAAAAACTGTCTGCGGACAAACGTCGGCTCCCTCAGCCAGTAAAGCGAGATGGGCGCCACAGCTCCAGAGTCATCCATGACTGGACTTAACGGTCAGGGGTCCTTTACCTCCCCCCCCCAAAGTTATTTCCACAGAGTCTCCAAATGGCTGTCAGAAATTACCCCTAAGCTCAAGGACCAATTTGCTTAGGGCTTGGGGGGGAGGGAGAAACTTGGGGGAGAAGCCATATTTGTTTAAAAAAGTAGCTATGATCCCAAACTGCTTTTTGAACTGGCCTGGGGACTGGGGATGATGGTTTAAGTAGAAGTTTGGGTTAAGTAAAAGAGGGTTCTATGGAGACAATTTCTAAACAGAAAACTCTGCGACGAAACTGTATAGAAATAATGTCCCTGCATGCCTCTTCAGACGATGGCCTATATGTTTGTATTAAAGGGTAAGAAAGGGCAAGGATGTGCATTTTATTCAGTGAACTTCATTATTCCAGTTTTGCTGTTTGCACTTCCACATTCTTCTTGGATTGAAATGGCCCAATTGTGTCACCAATCAATTAAACTCCTATTAATGCCTCTTCCAGGGTCCCTTGACTCATTCACTATGCTGAAGGACATGTGTGGCAGGTAGGGCATGAAGTTATATACAGACCTAAGAAGAGAAATCCCTGTTCCTTATGTAGAGTATTTCAAGGGAAAAAGGCCTTGACTTTTATTAACTCAACTACGTTTAAAATGTGACGAGCCCCCAGTGGGTGAGGATATGCAATCTTTACCTAAGAATCCAAAGAGGAAATAAAGTGCCAAGGTTAAACATACTGCCTAAGGAGCAGGGTTTTATTACCAATTTGTAACAGATTTAATAAAACAGAAACTTCCAATAAATAAGTAACTTCTGTGTAATAACTCAGTGCAAAACTGCTGCTGTTAGCATATTTCATTGGGCATGCACATTCAATAGCCTAGACAAGACATACAGTTTCGGAGATGACTATGAACTAGGATGAATTTAAATTGTGAATTAAAAATAATAATAATACCAGGGAGAAAATCATACTCCAAACTGCCTCATTTGTCTCAACAGCAGTTTCATTTCATTGTATGTATGGACAATCCCTGGGAGATACTGAATGAAATTTATTTATAGCTCAAGGCGTTCTTAAAATTTATGGACGAATTCGGGACAGGGTAGAAGCATGAAAGGAGAAGAAAATTAGTGAAGCCACGTACCAGTGGTGAGTGGGTTTAGAGGCAAAAGTGGGTGAGGTGGATGTCAGTTTCACCTTTGTACAGTATGCCACACACACACACACACACACACATACACACACACCTCTTTATTCCATCCATCCAAACAAAAGCCATTATCAGGGTTCAATAGCACGGAGGCAAAAAACACTCTGTGTGTGAAACAGAGCCAGGGCGGGTTGTGGCCTGGGGAGAATTCCAAGGGCCAGGGGCAGAGGCCTGGAGGGCTGCATTCAGCCCACCAGCAGACTTTCTCCAATCCTGCGCTGTTCCCTCCAGAGGCGGTTTTGGGGAGCGCAACCAGTGTGGTGACAGTAGGCACCATGCTTCAGGGGGCACCATGCTCTAGAATGGAGCTCAAGAGGCAGGGGCACCAAATTTTAGCATCGTACAGGACACCGCTGACATCTGAGAACCCAAGGTCTGCCACTGGTCCCTCCCTCTCAGCTCATTCCAAAACCAAACTAGGAATGTCTTTAAAAAAATACAAATGGTTAAATGCAGCTCCCCCTAGACACAGAAAAACTTAAACAAAGTAAGAACATTGCTCCGTCTAGCTTAGTATTATCAACACTGACAAGAAGTTACTATCCAGGATGTCAGGCAGGAGCCATTCCCAGCCCCCTCTGGGCATGCCAGGGATTGAACTTGGGCCCAGCTTTTTCAAAAGATGTCATTATTAAGGAAAATTTGCATAAAGATTTGGTTTTCAAACTAGATAGAGAATTTTTTTCAGGCTTGCTTGTATTAAATGGTAACAACTAAATTGCACTAAATGTATGTGCTTGGGCCAGGAAATGGTGGTGGCAGCGATGGGTGGGTGCACAGAAAGAGACACCAGTGTGTTTGTTTTATCCAAGGACTACAATATAAAGGGCTTTGCAAATAAATTGTTTATTATTTTGTTTAACTAGCTACCATTTCCTTGGGGCTGATATAGTCATGGGTGAGATATAATGGGGCCCTTTTTCTCCTACCTTGGGCCAGGATGTCCTAGAGCAGGGATGGGGAACCTGTAGCCTTCTGGATCTTATGGCTCCCCTCACTACCGGTCACACATACTGGGACTGATGGGAGTTGCAGTCCAACATCTGGAAGACCAAAGGTTTTCCACCCCTGTCCTAGAGTAGTTGAAATACTCCTGATTATCACTCTTCATGGCCTAGATATCCAATGCAGGGTCCATCCCCAGGCACATTAACTCTGGGTGGTTGCAGAGTTAGCACCTGACATCCTTGGGCAGCTACCAGGGATTCAGGTTTTTATTGTTCTAGTCCAGCACTCCAAGCAGCAGCTGGTGGCTGGATCTAGCCACTGTCTCTGGAAATTAACTGGCTCTGTGAAATTAAAAGGGATTCTAGACCCAGCCACTTGGAGAACCACAACCACCAAAGACAGGTATGCCTTCCATGAACCACTGAAGGCCCACCAGAGGTCACTTTGCCCATGGCCTCTCAAACCTGGAGTGGCCCTGGGTAGGAGAGTTGGGCAGGCTCCCTATTTCTCTCAAGCCTGATAGTCAAAAAACGCCTCTCTACGTGACCTCTGGATGCTCATCAATTTTCTACCTGCCCTCTCCCATTATCCATTCTATTTTAATTATGATAGTAACTTGATTACCAGCTTCACACCTGAAATAGAGTAGGCATTTCATTTATTTATTTAAAAGGTGCTTGCTGAAAATCCAGTTTTAAGAATTTGGTATTAAAAGTGCAAGTTCTTTCTGCACTTGTAATTTGTCCTTCATTTCTTTGGATAATATTCTCCAACCTTTGAGATCCCTTGCGTCTTGGCTATTAATACAGTGAAGAACTGATAAATAAATGTGGCAAAATATAGCCTGCATTCCCTGTAGAAATTTGACTTTGATGAGACTGGAAACTATGGCTGAAATTGAAATTAATCTGTGTGCTCTTGAGCTGATTCAGTACTTATGTGCATAGCAGGTTTAAGAATGCAGTGGTACGTAAGCCAGCAATTGGAGAAGGAATGGATTGTTGCCCTCAGAGAACTATTGATTGCTAGTAAGTATATGACAAAAATGAATGATTATTCATCTGTGTTTTTTTTTTGTTGCTATTGTTGTTGTTTGAACTCCGAGGAGAGAAGTGAGAACAAAGCCAACTGACCTAAGTGAAAGGAAGATCAAATCTGGGCTAGTATTTTGAATTCCCTTATAACAACTAAGTCTGCACATAGATTTCTGCTCCAAGAACACTTTCATGTATACATTTAGCTGGTACCAATTCTTCAACTTCAGTTCTGTTCACACTTCACTGTTATTTTATAGCATTCCCATTTCAATTAGTTACTCATAGTTTTCTTCATGTGTTCTACTTTTTAAAGTAATGGCTGCCCCAAAATCTTCTTGTGGCAGTGTCAGTTCTTGTGTGTTTGACTAATATGGTAGATAGATAGATAGATAGATAGATAGATAGATGATAGATAGATAGATAGATAGATAGATAGATGATAGATAATTTATTATGCTCAAAGAACAGCTTGCATAACACAATAAAAACAGTGTCCATAAAGATAAAATATAGAATTAGAGCAGATTGCAGCAATAGCTCATGAGTTAAAATTGAGATATATACATACACCCGTACAACTGAGATTTGGGCTACCATAAAAACTGACCCTGAGGCGCCCCAAAGGCCGACTTCAGCTCTTCCATAGTAAGCTATTTTATTCTAGAGGATGATCTGTGCCTACAAATCTGGGCGCAGAATCTGGCTACCAGCCAGGGACTAATATGGTATGATCTTCAAGTAAACGCCTCAGTATTGCCTCAGTTTAACATGAGAAAACATTTGCCTCATAAATTATAAAACATACTACACCAGAGATAAATTTCCTCTCAAGAGGGCTAAATGCTGTCCTTTTCATATAGCAGTGATTTCAGATATACATCTTTGAATGTGAAACAGAATCTTTATTGCAATCTTTATTTGCTATATTGTACCATAGAGATATTGAGATATTAATCCTAAATCAGAAACTTATAACAACTTTATGTAACCCCTCTTGCTAAACTCTTTCTCTTGTGTGTGAAAGCTGCTTTATACTGAGTCAGATCATTGGTCTTTCCCACTCAGTATTGTCTACATTGCATTTTTTGTTAAATTTTAGACCAATTATCATAGAACCATAGAATTGTAGACTTGGAAGATTCTTCTAGTCCAACCCCCTGCAATGCAGGAATATTTTGCCCAATGTGCCAGATTCAAAGAATTTATATTTTGTTACCCCATCACACATAAATCCCCAGAGTCCAATAGAATTCACAATTTAGAATAATGAACTCCAAACTCATTCCAAATTTGTAAAGAATTGAAATTTAGTGTGGAGGCAGAGAAACTACTGTGGGCCTTCTCGGGGGAATCCCCATATAGGGAGAGAAAAGCACTGGCAATTTCTTTCCTTCCAGACTGTAATCCTTATCCCTCCGAATGGAAAGGAAAACAGCATGGTACTTCCCATTGCCCAGGAAGGATTGAATGGGAGTAATAGTGGTAGAAAGAAGATAGTATATTTCCCCACCATTCATTCATCTAGCTTCCCAAACAGAAATGATTGGATGGAAAGGAAAAACACACTTCTATTGCCCTTTCCAAGTGACAACAATGGAGATTAGAATAAAAGAGTCCTGGTTCAATTCACTATGGGGAAAGAGAATTATAATGCAATATACAAGGAATTAAACATAGGAATGTCCCCAAACAGGAGCCTGTGGTTCTCCAGATGTCATTGAACTTCAGCTCCCATCAGCTACAGCCAGCATGGCCAATGGTCAGGGATGATGGGAGGTGCAGTTCAACAACATCTAAAGGCCTGTAGGTTATTCATCGCTGCCTTAGGGGGAGGTATTTCTGTTTTCTTTGCTCATGTTGCAAATTGCCTTCCTCACTTTGCAGGCAACCGTCAAAGTTTAATATCCATTTAAAATGCTCAGAATGGCAGTCAGTAAAGGATCAAGTCCCTACATCATCTCCTAACAATGATAACTGTGAGTCTGCATTAAACCAACAAGTGGTGCTGGGGTAATCCTGAGCACCTCAGTGAGAACTGAGGCTCTAATTCAGAAATGATGAAAAACTCTGGAAGTACAGAACAGATGACATTTTGCTTCCAATTCAATATGACGAAAGCATCTCAGGAATGAATAAGAAACTTGGAATATTTCAATATTGATATTTCCGGGCTGAGAATTTCTCAGACTTTAGTTTCAGTTTATAAGAATCACAAGTCTCTAAATAGAACTGTGTGGCTTTAGTAGATTTTACTAAAATATTTCTGAGTACTAGAATAAACAGTTTATCTGTTTGATATTCAGTAGTGAGATTTCAGGGCTGGTGGGGAGACAACTATTAGCTCTGTTTTCAAAGTTCTGTAGTTCACACAGGTAATCTTTGTAGCCCTTTTCATGTTTATACTAAAGGGATTTAGAAACTGCTATCTCAGAATTCTTATCCTGAAATGACAATCTTTCCATCCATAAAGGAGGTTTTTCAGGTTTTTTCCAGTTTTATGCTGACATTTTGCTGCAAATTCCACCCATCAGAGACAACAATAACAGCCATGCTATTATTAACTTCATTACTCATCCCATAGAAGGTCCCTATATTGAGCTGTTTCAACACAAGGCACCCATTTTTTAATACACGTTTTCCTCATCAGGCTACATTAGCTTCAAACACATCTGGAGCTGTCATAAACAGCATGGAGAGCTTTTCTGTGCACAGATGAAGCAGAGTGTGACAAAGCAAGAAACCTTATCCATCTGCTTTTCTGTCACATATTCTACCATGTAAAATAGTTAGCAACATCAGAAGGGACCTTATGGACCACCCAACCCTAACTAACTGCTGCAGAAATGATTAATGCTTCCTAGAGCTGTGAACTCTCAGCATAAATGAGAGTTCATAAATGTCAGTCATGTCTCATAGATGCAACATCCATAAACTAATACAATATAATAAAACCACCTTAGAGAACACTCCCTCCCCCCCCCCCAATATAAGCTTCATTGGGTAATTGTGGTCATCAGAGATGACCTCTTGGACTACAGAAAGCATAGGGTAGTAGTTGGCAAACTTATTTGCAATGTTTCCCTCTTAGCCAATGCACTTTAACATGAAAAGAAGCCCTGGATAATTATACTTTGAGAATCTCTGAACATCATAAGCTGGTTTCTGTGCATGGTTAAAGCATAGAACTAGCTGCCCTTTAAGCTCTGATGTGAAAACTTGTCTTAACAATTTGTATTCACAGCTGGGAAGAGAAATGCAACTGAGTTTATAATACAGAAGGCCAGATGGTGATGGGAGGCCAAGAGTCATGAGTTTGTTGAACTCTTTCTGCTCCTCTCAAATTCAGACGACTTGCTGTTGAGATTATGGCTCTTCTTGATGAGAGAGATAGGAGGCTGGAGAGCTAAACAGTTCTCATTAAGAAAAGGCCAGGGCAGCTAGTCAGTATTTACATAAAATCAATTGAACTTTGCAGACATTTTCCTGTACTCAAATTAAGGCCGAACTGTTGTTTTCATCCAAATATTGCCTGTGGGTAGACAAAAGCACACAAGCATACACATGAGCAACCTCTTGTGTTTTTCACTTTACACATGTATAAAGAATGATTGTGAATTTATGTGATACACAGAGATGGGTGAATTCCCCAGACTTTATTTAGATTAGGCTCAGCAACTACGAATGAAATTGGGGCCTCTATTTCTTTCCTCTTTCTCTTCCCCTCTTTGTGGCAGTGGTGCAGTGAGAGCAGAAGAGGGGAGGTCAACCTATCTATCACCTTCCCAGCAGTGGAAACACTGTTGCATGAGTGTGTCTGCAATTTTTCCAAGGAATCTGATCTTTGTAAATCCTCTTGTCAGGTGCACTAGGAAAAATATATTTCCCAAGGCTCCCTGTACATGCTACCTAGATATATTTCATGTGCCAGATATATAGGGAGACTGGGTTGTGAGATAAGGGAATTTCAAGATCACTCTCTCCACCCACAGATTACTGGAGTTACTGCAGCAGCAAAGTTGGTGGGAAATGTTGGATCACCTTATGGCAGATCAAAAGGTACAAATGTTGGGGATGGAGCCATTGAAGTTATGCCCTGAGATGTAAAATTCTCAGTTACATTAATAGTAATTCCAAACATGGAATCATCTGAAAAGTTTAGTTTTAAGTTAGTTTTCAGTAGGCTCAGCCTGGAATCTCTGGTCACATGAAACATGTCTTCATGGGGTGGTGGTGGGGGGGGGTGGAGTTGAACAATTGAAGTACCTGAGCATGTGTACATACTGTTCCCTTTCTCTGAATAATTCCACCATACATCACACACAGCTTTCAGGTTAATCAACCTGTGTTACCTCTGCATTTTTTAAATATATCTGTCTGGTTTATTTTATTGGAAGCTGGAATATTGACAGGCAATTAGACATGTGTAGTCTGAGTGGAAAGTGTGATATGTGTAACATTTCTAAAATAGAAGTCTGACAAGTGAATGCCTGTAATTAATTTCTGGTCATCAGCGACCTCTTATTCACAGTTAAGAATGACAGTCATTTAGTTCCAGGGGGTTTTTTTTAGCCCTCTTTACTCTGTGCAAGTCCACTATATTGGATGGCATGCAACATAAATTTGTCCCATTATATTCAAGAAACAGCCAATTTGTAAAAACCTATGGGATGAAGATCAAAGTACTTGTTTACGGTACATCTGACCAGCAGAATCAGAAGATATACATATCAAATTCTGGTTGCTGACATAGCACCATAGATCACACAGTAGATGCACTTAGCAGAAAGATGCACGATCTTTCAGGGATGCATGCACTGAGAATGTATTGCCATATATTTTATTTTATGTGTGTGTTTCTATAGTTCATGCACGAGACATGGATACTGCTAGGGTTGCCATATTTTGAAGAGCGAAAAAGAGGACGCTATGACAATTCTCATTTTCAATACCCCTACTTTATGTAGGCTATAGAAGCTGTGATATATTGCTGAAGGGGGCAGGAGAAGTGAAGCCGCCAGTTACATCTATGTCTCATCCAGAAAGTATAGCCAGAGACATTTTGGCAAATTTAAAAAAATTCACCTGGACAGAAATTTTACTCCCTGAAAAGGGTGTGTCCTGGAAAAAGAGGGCACATGGCAACACATGCAAATGACTAGGTGCAAAACAATCTGCAGGTGAGACAGGCTGAATGGAATTCATCATGAAAATACTTCTCTGACCGCAGAAATTGTCTTGAAATCCCCTTTTCTCCAGTGATCAGATCAAGCATCTTCTAAAAGCTACTGGGTAGTTACAGAGTGCTGTGGAGCACAGGACTGAGTGGCTGGGGGATCAAAGACGCACAGGTTCTATAACCCATGATCTATAAACAGAACACATAATCTAATGGCGATATCAGGTAGACTAATTGGAACTAATCTGCATTATTTCTTCAAATGGGGTTGCCTGAAGACTATCACTTTTATCTGTAATGATTTGTAATGCTTCAAGCAGTGTTTTGCTTTGTAGGTCTGTGGGCTGGTGTCAGTATCTTGTGTCACTATCACTTTGCTCTATCTTGCCAGTATTAAGAGCTTAGGAAGCTACCTTATACCCAGTCAGACCATTGTGGTTCCTCAAACTCTATATTGTCTTTGCTGGCTTGCAGCAAGTCTCTAGTGTTTCAGAAAGACTATGGGTGCTATTCAGCTATGTTGTACTCAGAGCAGACCTATTGAAATGGCTCTTAATTTTGATGGGTCTACTCTGAATAATACCTAGTTGAATACCACCCTTTCCCAACTAGCCCTTTCTAGAGCTGTCTGAGACTGAATTTGGGAATGTTTTCATGCAAAGGATTTACTCTACTACTACTATGTTCCTTCCCCAAGGAGACAGAGCACCTAGCAACACTACTATCCAAGACAAATGAAGACTGAGAATACCCAGGAAACCTTGGTCATCTTTCTTTTGGTCACCAAGCTGCAAAGTTCCACAGCCCTGAAGCAGTACATTAGTAAATCATTTCGAATGGATTGTTTTGGAGAAAGTGATTTGAGCACTATGGCCATAATCAATCAAGCTTTTGTGGCATAGATGGAAAAGGTTATTCAAGTGTCTGGCATAAGTATATATTTTAAATGGTCTACTGGCGAAGGGTGTCTGGAAACTTAACGATGGTTTGGCTAGTTCAAGATATCAGGGTTTGCTATTCCAACAGAAGCAGAAGACAGAAGCAGAGCTTTTATATCGAGTGGTTCCATTGGGAAACTGAACACTGGCCTTGTTTAAAGGAGAGTACAACTGGAAAAGTGTAGCAGTAATCTATCTTTATG
Source organism: Podarcis bocagei (assembly GCF_964188305.1). Taxonomy (NCBI): domain Eukaryota; kingdom Metazoa; phylum Chordata; class Lepidosauria; order Squamata; family Lacertidae; genus Podarcis; species Podarcis bocagei. Next base: position 47,449,041 of record NC_138130.1, read on the forward strand.
TGCCTTTCAACACCATAAAATCCTTTAGATTGCAGTTTGTGCATTTCAAATATAGACATTAATAAAGCTGTACTGGAAGCTATCCATTAGAATTTATTGTCTAAATTGCACAGCACTTCTCAGCTATTGTGTTAGGCTAATTTAATAACTCCTTTATAAGGTGAAAAGATGAATCAAATGCACGTCACTTGAAGTAAATATAATCACAGCTTGACTCATCGTAAACACAAACATTATTTATAAAAGGAAATCTTGTTTCTTGGAGAATTATTTAACAAAGGTACTCTATATTTTAAACATCCACTGGGGGGGGGGAGAGTATTTATGGCATTCCATTTGTTTTATTTTTTACTTAGCTAGCACAAGCTTTCCAACACCAGGCAGTTGTTGGACTGCTAACAGATTAAAAACAAGCACTCAGCAGAAGACCATGTTCATCTTCACACTAGTTGCCCCATTCAAAAAAATAAAATCAATATTTTTAATGTGCAGTCCAGGCTTACATGCATATGCACTCAGAAGTAAATTCCACTGAGTTCAAGGAGACTTGCTCTTAGATAAAGGTGCCTAGGACTGTAGCCTTAAACGGCAACTCTGTTTACATATATTCAGAAGTAAGCCCTACTGAGTTCAAGACTTGCTCCCATATAAGCATGTTCAGGTAGAGTAATCGCAATGAAGGCACAGCGAATAAGATCCTTGGTTGCATCTGAAGCCCTGTCAGCTTAGGTCACCCAAGGCAGAAAGTGAGGACATTTTCTTTCCTTTTCTTGTTGTAGCTAGGAGCTAGAAGACTGAGCCTGTTGAGGGATGTGCAGGGCTTAGAATCTAGCTGCCACAGGCATAGGTAATCTCAGCCCTCCAGATGTTTTTGGACTACAACTCCCACCATCCTACTTAACAGGACCAGTGGTCAGGGATGATGGGAGTTGTAGTCCAAAAACATCTGGAGGGCTGAGAGCCGAGTTTGCCTATGCCTGATCTAGCAAATCCCCCAAGCCTCCAGCACCTCCCACTGCCACCACAACACCCAATTTCATGGTCATTTCACTAGCTAGCACCAGTGGGTGAACCACAAATGATAGCTTAGTGCCCACTTGGATGGACCTGGGCAGATGTCCACTGTAGCTAAGGCTCCTCCAATGTGGAATGGTCCTCTTGGCAACCTTAGTTATGTTGTTATGTCGCAACAACCTTAACTGTGTAGTTACATTTAATGTATATGTGAGATATATACATATATGAATAATGTGTAATTTATTTTGTTTATAATTTGTTTTGTTTATTAATAATGAAATAATGCAGCCAGTACTTAGTCAAACCTTACACCTTTTCCATCTGGAACCTTTTGATTCAATTACTTCAGTGGCTATCAGCCCAGAATATATTTCCACAATGTTTCATGAGTGGCATACATGAACCTAACATGACTCAAGCATTAAACTGCCCTCACTGTGCCCAAACCACCTTATGGGGAGCTGTGAGCCTGCCTCCCTGTTACTGGGTAGTTTTAAAAACATATGTCCTTGAAACAGCTCTTTGGGAAAGGACCATGGCTCAGAGTAAATGTTTTTGCATGCAAAAGGCCCCATGTTCATTCCTTGGAATCTATTGGCAGAGCTTGGAAAGACTCCTGTAGGAAATCATAGAGTTATAGAGTTGGAAGGCATCTGAAGGGTCATCTAGTCCAACTCCCTGCAGTGCAGGAATCCTGCCCACAGCCATCCCTGGGTAGGCTCAAACCACCAACCTTCAGCTTAACAGCCAGACAAACTGACCCATTGAGCCACATCCTGGAGCAATGTTGCTAAGTCTACATAACCAATTCAGAGCTAGTTGGACCAAAGTTCAAGGCAGCTTCCTGTGTTTCCTAATACAGGTGATACAGGTCAGCTTAGCATTGGCACAAGACCAATCACTATTGCAATCAAGTTCGCAGACCTTCAGAATCCCCTGCTCAAAGCACTACAGCTCTGCTGTAAAAGTAACTGCTGTGTTCTTTAGATTCAGTCCCAATACACATTTTAAGATATGCTATCCATAAGTGTTGGGAGTTTCCTAAATAGCTTCTTGAAGGTATCTTGTTCTGTTCATTGGAACATGGGCCTTTTAAAACCGGTGAGCTTTCCAAAATACATCAATTTTATTATTACTGAGTTAATAAAGAATCAAGTACACTGGTGCCAAAGGCCTCTTGCGGCTTGTTTCTATTGACTATGAAACTTGATCAATGTCTCTATCCAACTTTGTAGAAGCTTCCTGTCTCAGTGAGAATCTCTATGATGATGTCTCTGTTTATTGACCTTTCTTTGTTACATGAAATAACATGCCTGCCAGGAATAATATGTGCCTAAGGATGGGCAAAACTCTAACCATTTTATTTTCATGGGTATTTTTACCTTTTTTAACATTGGCACTCCATGTTTGGAACTTTTATCTGCAAATACAGATACCCTGTTTCTGTTTTGGTTCGATATTAGCAATTAGAGTGCCCATGTGGTATAGTGGCTAGGACCTGGGAGATCAGGGTTCAAATCCACAATCAGTTCATTGGGTGTTCTTAGGCCAGTCACTGCCTCTCCACCTAACCAACTCACAGAGCTGTTGTGGCGATTAAATGAGGGAGAGAATCATATATGCCAGATTGAACTCCTTGATGAAAAATGGCGGAATATAGATATAATAGATGAATAATTATTTCAGAATATTCCGCATTCAGAAGCACAAACCCAACACCAATCTGAATGTCTTGTTGTACAGCTGCATCTTTTTTGGTGGATGTGTAAAATTGTTCATGACCCTGTTGCTTCTTCAAGATGTTTATGCACAATGATCCATATGCTAAAGATACTATTTGTTCTTCAAGAGCACAAAATGACCAATATTCACAGCATTCCTGCACCTGCACCTTTTTCACTTCATTTGTATCCCTGCACACAGGGACAGCAAATAAAGAAAAGGTGCACAGACATTTGCTTCACTTTCACATATAAGATACAAGAGCATGGCACTAAATTTTGAAATTGTTTGTTGAAGGTAATGTTAGAGCACAAGGAATCTCTTCAGATGATGGAGCTCCCATGTTGTTTAACACAATAATAGTTTTGTGTCCAGCACACAGATCAGCAACATGGCCCCTGTAGTGACAGAGCCATGCTAAATTTCCACATAATCCAGAACCCAATCAAACAGGGTCCAGGTTGCATGGAAGCTTTGCATGTACTGTATGTACAAAGACTCCATTTCTACAGGTGGTTTCAGCAGAAGGTGGAGCTACAGAGTTCAGCTTTATTTGTTTCTTTAGTGGAAAGTACAGAATGAATGACACAGAAAGTCCTGTGTGGAAATTCCCAAATACTATGTGCACGTAGGAGTAAAGGAAACAGGAACCATTACTGTTATTATTGGGATTATTAATATGAAAATAGTGGGTTTTCAAGAAACCACCCAGCTTTATGCCATTAATAGAGGATAGCACTGTTAATCAATCCATTAATTTGGTGAATAATCAGTTTAAAAAGGCAGGTGAGTAAACAGTTAATGCCACCAATCTATATATGGCTACTCCAAAGTAAGTGGGTATGGATTACACCGCAAGAGTTCTTTAATTTGTTGTCAGCCCCAGCCTTCACCCAGCTATACATAACTGCAAGAATGGAAACTCTTATTTGCAGATTTATTAACTTACTCTCGAGCATTAATAATGCAAAGATAGTAGCATATAATTTATTTAGTCTATGGATCTTTATGAAAATGACTGTGAAACTCTAAGTTCCACTCTCACAGTTCTCTTCCTGAGCACCATTGTACAAGTGTACCCTCAGCCTCTGCCAGTTACTAAGCCTTATTATACTATTCTTCATGTTAAGAGGGTATTTTCTATTCCTTCCTTTAGTCTATTGTAAAATACTATCCTAGTAGGCCAGGGCAGACATCAAAATAGGCTTCTGTGAAAATGGATATAAAGTACATTGGCATAATGAAGAGAAGAAAAATGTGCTGGAGGTAAAATTTAACTTATTGTGCAGGAATTGGTGGGAACTGAAAGAAGAAGAAGAAATCTGTTTAAAAGTGTGAATCAATATAAATTTTTTATCTCTCGAAAGAATGAATTGCATTTATTTCGGCAGCCAAATGAGGTAGCTGAGGTAAATAGGCTCCCATATTAAATGGTTCCTTGAAGGATTTCTCCACAAAGAGTCATTGAGGAAGGGGAAATGGGATCATGCCTTCACTCAGGCATAATGAATGTGCCTCAGCTGAGCTCTGCCTGAAAAGGATTAGCTTTCATACTGAAGAAACCAAGAAAGAGCTGGGCTTCTGCCAGGCCAAGCCCCCAACACCAAGGGGTCTAGAGGATAATCTCGCCACTTCTGCTGGAGGAATGTGACTGACTACAAATATTTTTTTGTAATGATAGGTCTCTGGTTTGGGGATCTTTCAAATATGGCCTTTCTGTTTGATCCATGACAGCAACAAGGGTCCTATGCATGTAGGGCCACAAGGCAATTGTTTCTTCATTCACAAACCTGAACTGCTATTTCAAAACAAAGTGTTTTTTTTTTTATTTAAGGGGATAATAACCTGGAGTTTTAGCCATGCAGGGAAAACCAAAACCATAATACACAGAATTAAGCACTGCCTCAGAAATCCAGTAGAAAATGTTTTCCCAGTAGGGTTATTGAGATCTGCTGTGATCTGGCTTCCTCTCTCTGAGGCTCTGTGGGGCATCTTGTTTGATGCAATCTTGTTCACGTCTACTCAAAAGTTAGTCTCATTGAGTTCAATGGGACTTACTCTCAAGTAAAGTGGGTACATCCTAGGGGTTCGACCTACTAAGAAATGCTTGAAATTTTCTCAGACTTCTAAGCATGCTTGTGAAAGAAATGTCTATAAACATCTTCCTGCTAGCTCAGCCCGCAATATCCAATCCCTGCCTTTTTGTGGGACAATTTGTTAAAGGATAAGCTTTTAGGCTGGTAAACCGAGAACTTAGTCTAGGTAATCAATCTTCCTTCTCCTTGAAAAAGTAATTGTTACAATTTCTCCTTGCTTTTTTCTTAATTCGTTAAAGCCATTTAGCATGGAGGCTGTTTGAAAACTGACCGACTACTGACCCTCTCCTCATAACTTTCATTGTTCATTGGAAAATGGTGAACATCAGAGATGCATTTATCGTATGTCTCAGTATGCATTATGCAAAATTATATACTTCAGTAAAATAGGACCCCAATTCAGTCATCGTTAAGCATTTGTTAGACCCGGTTTCTGTCAGTTCAATTGCCATTAAAAACAAAAGGGCTTTAAAGTCCTTGACATTGGACTGCATTGTAGCCTAAATACTTAAGGGCTTATTTTGACTGGAAAGCCTTTTTTTATATTTCAGTAGCATTTCTGGAATAAAACATCAGTGGTGAATAGATTTCTTTTCAGGAATGACAGCACAGCTTTTCTGTGACAGGGTGAGCTACAGCAGACTTCACTATGTTAAGAAAAGAACAAGAAGTGACAAACATCAAGAATATATGTAGCACTAAGAAGAATGTTATGTTTTGAGTGACAGAAAACACACTGGACGCAATCCAGGCCCCTGTTAAGTGCACAAACTCATTGATTTCAAAAAGTTCGGGTACCAGTCTGGCTCAGTTGGTTAGAGCATGGTGCTGATAATGCCAAGGCTGTGAGTTAAATTGTGGTCTTTATGTTCTCTTGGGTAGGCTTTTTGTTTTTGCTTAATGGGATATAGTTGAAAGATTCTGTTTTCTCAAAGTCACCTTCGTGTTCTTTCCAAGCCAAAACTGGTGCCATTATTGCAGCAAAAGGAAACTATTAAGAACCCCCAAATAATTAACCTACCTAACCTCCATGTTTTCTACAAACACAGAGAAAAATGTGAGTTCCTTTAATGTGGAGATTCTATGTACAGGAGGAAGTCTGTGAATGTTTTGGACTTCATAAAACAGGATTAAGCCTGAGAAAACAGACATGGAAGTGCCACAAAATAGACATGTACATCTCATTTAAAACACTTCATTGTTCATGTAAATTTATGGAGTGGCTTTTCACACCTATTTTTAAGAAGAATAAATTTGAGAGCTCTAACACAGTGTTTCCCAACCACTGTTCCGCGGCACACTAGTGTGCTGCGAGATGTTGCCTGGTGTGCCGCGAGATGTTGCCTGGAGGGAGGCGGGCGAGTCGGGCGGCGAGAGGCGGGGCGGCGGCGGCGAGGAGAGGCCGCCCAGCGCGGGGCTCTCGCCGTCTGCCTGCCTGGCTGCCTGCGAGCTCGGCGGGCAGCGCCTCCGTCCGCAGCGCCCGCCTCGCGGCTCTCATTCCCTGCCCCTGCCAAAGCTCACCCAGCCAAGCTGCGCTCTCCTTCCTGCCTCGCTTTGCTGCCTCCTCCCCCCCCCACCCCCAAAGCTTGGAGGTTCCCCGGCAAGGGGGAGGGGAAAAAATTGAAACTTACACTTTCGTGCGTCCCTCCCGGCGTGACGCTGCGCGCTGATGTCACGGGGCTGTAATGGTGGTGTGCCTCGAGATTTTTTTCATCAAACAAGTGTGCCTTTGCCCAAAAAAGGTTGGGAAACACTGCTCTAACAGACATAAAAAATTACTGCTAGATACCTATGTTCTCAAAGAAACTGAACATGAAAGCTGCACTATTGCCAAGGTGGTTAAGTCCAGTCAAAGACGACTATGGGGTTGTGGTGCTCATCTCACTTTTCAGGCCGAGGGAGCTGGCATTTGTCCACAGACAGCTTTCTGGATCATGTGGCCAGCATGACTAAGCCGCTTCTGGCGCAACGGAGCACTATGACAGAAACCAGAGCGCATGGAAACACTCTTCCCACTGCAGCAGTATCTATTTATCTTCTTGCTTTCGAACTGCTAGGTTGGCAGGAGCTGGGACAAAGCAACGGGAGCTCACCCCATTGCGGGGATTCGAACCACCGATCTTCCGATTGGCAAGCCCAAGAGGCTCAGTGGTTTAGACCACAGTGCCACCCGCGTCCCAGGTTTGAATAAACTCTGCTAAACACAGAAACCCCCTGGATTTAGTTATGCTAACAAGCCCAGTGGGCAGAGCTAGCTGGATGTGCCATTAGTAGGGGACAAAGGCCAGTGATGGCCCATCAAGGAAAGCATCAGAGGACAAGATTGCCAGGCAAAGGGGTGCTAGTGGGCAGAGGCAAAGGCCGGGTTTAAGGTTTCAACTTTGCCTCAGAGGCAAAGGCTGAGGTTGGTTGGGGTCCTTGGAGTCAGCAGTGAGAAGGAGAAGGTGGGGCAGAACTCCATGTGAGCTGATGATGACAAGCTGGAACTAAGAGACTGAGGAATGCTGTTTGCTGTCCTTCAAATCCTATGCTGCCTTTAATGTGGAAGCCAGACCCACATGGGAAGTGGATGCTCTGCAATCCCTCCATCTAGGTGCAGATTGTATATATTGGGGTCAGGGGAAAACCATGTATCATAAGGACACAACAGTTTCTTTTATGCCTCATTGTTAATTGTTCATGACCTGAGACAATGCATTTCTTTTGGGGAGCTGTTTAATAGCAACACCATTATTTCTATGAAAATAGATGGGTGCATGTACTAAAAGACTTTCTAGTCAACCATACCTATTGAGGGCCCTCTGATACATAATGAAACATAGGAGAACATTTTACCCAAGCCATTATACAATTTATGATGTTTCCTGTTTTATTGGGGATGTAAAATCAGCCCAACGGAGCCATATGGTTGTTGTGTCTGACTCATTTTTTAACAAATATAATTTTAGCACGTTTAAGAGCTTGCCTGTACTAGCACGTGAACTACTATTCATTCATTTAAATGTTTGTAGCTTGCCTTTTGACTAAAAGTTTTGAAGAAGCTTACAAAACATCAGTAGCAATATAAAACCAAATGAGATGCACTATTCTCTAAAAACGAATTAGCAGCAGCATTGATCAGAGCAGCTGAAAGGGAAAAGAGGGCAGACCAGATATGCTTTGGAGATTACTTTAATAATAATAATAATAATAATACATAATGCTGTAAATAAATGAAATGAACTTCCTTAGGTTGAGCTTCCACAACTTTGGTACCACCACAGAGAAGACCCTGTCTTGTTTCACCACTGTTGCACTGCTGACAGTGGGGGCATATGAAGCAGGGCCGCCACTGTAGTATTGGTACTACTTTATACTATTATAGGGTCAGAGTCATGTTAAGAGTGAGTTGGGTGCATCACATTACAACATTATATTAACAAATCAGAGGGGGAGCAGGTTCTATGGCTCCTAGCTGGAAAATGATTCAATAGATTGATTTTGAAACTTGGCAGTGTAGGAATGAGTGACCCACAATTTGCTTCCATTTCAGCCAAATTTTGACTAAGATTTAAATTAAATTTTTCATTGTTAGATTAATTTGACCACTCTGTGTGCATTAAAAAAACACAACCCTGGAGAATAGTACTGATTACTACCTTTACTTTTGCTGTCATTAATTGTGACACTATACTGTCAACTTATGCAAATTAACTGACACTTTTGGATTGGCCGTCCCCATTATGAAAGCTGTGGGTGCTGCTGTATGATTAGGATGCTGTCATTTCAGCACAGTTGCAGTCTGAATATAAAATGCATTCAGCCTTGTGACAGGCAGCTGTTCTTATACAACATAAACCTTGGGCCACATGTGGCATTTGGGAATGGGGTTGTGCTCATACTGGTGTATCCCAAATTTGCAATCCTGATCTACAGATGGGTACATGAGACATGGTAATGGTCCCACAGACACTCTTCTTTCTCTTCGAAAGAAGAAATTCTACCTTCTTTTAGCAGTGCTTCCATTAATTGCGCCACCCAGTTTAGAATACATATGGTGATTATGCCTGCAAATGGAAAATCTTATCATTGTCTACTTCAATTATCAACTGCATGCCTCACACACTGATCGTATTTCAAAAAGCTGGCAAAGGAGGAAATGAATATTCCTCATTCATGGGCAATGTCAAGAATGTAACTTTTTTAAAAAATGATATAACATGAAAAGTGGCAGGGAGAAACCACACCCCTTTTTTAAAGAAAAAAGAAAAAGAAACAGGTTGGATAGCTGCCATGTAGCTTTCCTTAAGTAGACTGCTAGTTACCACTAATTGCTATTCCTGAATTATTTTCCCTATGTTTATCTTATTTGAAAACTCTGGCATCTGATCCACAATGGGCCGTCTGCACAGGGAACCTGTTTCTTGCATGAATTACCCCCTGGATCAAAAGGGTTTAAAAATCAGTCCAGAGGAACACAGCAACCTTTTCTGGATTTAATTCATGCACATATCCCCTAATAAGCTCCTTAATCCTTTAATGAGTGAGGTATGTGAGAGCTGGGTGCATATTTGTTTTGGGGTGTTTTTTTAAAAACCTCATGCATTCCCTTTTAAGCAGGGTCTTGGTTGCAAGGTTTATTTAATCTAAACAGATTGCTGCACACTGTGTTACAAAGTAATGGACTGCATAGGCAGCTTGTATAACGGTATATATTCTACCACTAAAGATGGGGAAGGCTATTGCCGTCACTACCCTAAAGGCATGAACTTCAGCAAGGCCTCACAAGTGTCGTATAAGGTAAGCGTGTCCGGAGAAGCGCAAAATGAGTACATGGTGAACTAATTAGATGACTGCATGGCTTGAAATGTGTATTTTACCGTTCTGATATCACACTATTAAAAGGGTCTTGCGAATTGTCTCTAAGTAGTCCTGGCAAGGCTGAAAAGCTTTTCTCTTTCCTCTTCACTGCTGCTCACACAAGATCAGCTAGTACTGCCAGAGCCATTTAATGCTTTCACAATGTAACCTATAACACACGTTAAAACTTAACAGGGTTTTGATGTAACATTTTCAGGAAAGTCCATAGAAGCTTGGGCAGATCATAATTGCTGAACCGAATAAGATCTTAAATATAAAAAAAACCCTGCAGCATTAAATGTTTTTGAACAGAGTCTTTTTCATTGAAACTAATCAGAAGAGAAATGCCATTGGTAGACTAAATTGTATAAGTGGGCAGCACTGATATAGTAAATGAAACCGTTCCAAGTGTTCAGGCGGCGAGTGTTGTTGCTTTTGGAGCCAAAAATGCACAGAAACAAGAGACAGGCATCAAGCTTGAGGGAGCCTCAAAGTTAGAAGAAGAAGAAGAAGAAGAAGAAGAAGAAGAAGAAGAAGAAGAAGAAGAAGAAGAAGAAGAAGAAACAACTTCGGGAGGGGGGAACCTTGAGGTGAAGACTGAATGTATTTGGTGACCATGGAATGCTGACTGACTGTTGTCAGGGGGCAGAATGGAAAATGGGAAGAATGGACTAAAGTGGCTGGAATCCTGAAGAGGGAGCACTTCACACTTCAACATTGGTATCAGACCTCATCTGTAATACAGTGGTACCTCGGGTTACATACACTTCAGGTTACATACGCTTCAGGTTACAGACTCCGCTAACCCAGAAATAGTACCTTGAGTTAAGAACTTTGCTTCAGGATGAGAACAGAAATCGCATAGCGGCGGCATGGCAGCAGTGGGAGGCCCCATCAGCTAAAGTTGTGCTTCAGGTTAAGAACAGTTTCAGGTTAAGAACGGACCTCCAGAACGAATTAAGTTCTTAACCCAAGGTACCACTGTACAGATTGATCTAGCAGTTCCTTGACAGAACAGATCATGGCAATGTTTTCTACCTGAGCAACCATTAAAAAGTAATTGTTTCAATCTTTTTCACTTACAATTCTCATAGTCGAAAACAAACCTGGACAAAGCCAGACAATTTGCTGCATCCTTACTATGAGGGGTTAAAAAAATAATCAGACCATGAGCCATACTATCACGGAAAACGATAGTTGAGATCACAAAGTTTAGTAGGACAAGGACACTAGTAGGATTAGGACAAAGATACTGAGATATAACTTCTTTTTACATTTCAACGATCCCCACTTTGTGTTCACACTCTACAATTTTGAGTGATACCAATAATTCAGAAAATATAACTTTCTGTGTATATATATTTCCTTCCTAGCATTAGTTGTTCTAAAACAAATACCCACCATGATGCCTATGGTGAAATAACAGTTTGAGTAGTAACCTTATCATCACACAAGAGGAGGGTATGGATTTGGAACATGAAAATATAGAATCAAAACAAATGATTTCTCACTTTCATTTCTTCTGCTACAAGCTGCATTTCTTGTACTGGATTGATTTGCTTTATTTAGAAGAATGGTATTTCCCCTTGTTTCAATTACATGTACTTCATATTGCAAGGAATCACTGCCAGTTTTTGACTAGTTCTGAACCTTTCTGAAAATTATATTTCTGGTCACATATGCATAGCTGCATTGATTTCTATTTTACATACAGTACCTATTTGTTTGGAGAAACAGAACATTAGATTTGACAGGGCCTTTTCAGTGGTGATTACCTGTCTGTGGCATGCTTTCCTTAGTGAGGTGTGTCTGACTCCTTCATTACTGACTTTCAGGACAAATTTAAAAGTATTCCTGTTTACCCAGGCATTTGATCAGTGAAAGATGCTGTTCCTGGCAATCCGCAGATTGGCTGAGACCACTTTTAACTTTTTAAGAATGTTTTTAACGAAAGTAAGAATATTTTAACTATTTTTGCTTTTTAAAAATGCTTTATCATTGCTGTGTAGGCTCAGAGAGCAAGAGCAGTATATAAATCAGATGCATAATAATTAATAACAATTACTCAAGTTTGCTGTTTGTATTTTGTGAAAACAATAAGCTTGATGTTGAAGAAGTGCACATGACATTTTGAAAGTCAGGAAATATCTGGTGCAGCAATTCAGCTTAACTCCCATGATGTATGGTAGTCTTCCAGAACCAATGGCAGATCAATGTTGATGATGAAAACACCTGTGGCTCACTATAGCTTTTCTATACCAATTCACACTTTTCTTCTGGCCTACCTGGTGGTAGTGCCTTGGCTAGCTCTTTCTTGGCAGCCATTACTAATATAATTAAAGAGCTTGTCACTCTTTCCCCTAGGCTGAGACCTTCTCTTTCTTACCTAGAGCAATGGGTTTTCTATTTCACACTTCAGTGCATCCCCGATAATAAGAAATCCAATCATCTAGACCACCGAGCAGGTGATGATTGTTCCTTGACATAACCTTCAAGCAGTTAAACAAATTCAGAAGCCAGGTTTGGCTTGTTCCTCCTCCTCCTCTTCCCTCCATATGCATGTATTTAAATTGCAACAGCCAATAATGCAGGCATTCCAGTTTAAGCGACCTCTCCAGCAAGTTACATAAGCATGTTCATATTTTGTTTTTCAAGCACATAATTAAGCCTATGAGATTCAATCACATTACTGTGGTGTTTTGATGCATGCAAACTTACCAAATATTACTGCAAAGCTGTACTTTCTGCTGGGTTTTCAGAGGTAGAATACAGATTGCCAAGATTTTGAGTGAGCTGCCTCAGAGACCATGTCATTGGGAAGATAGCCAATGACAATCTTTTAGCATCTGGATTCTGGAGCATCTTCCTTATCTCAACAGAACATGAAACCATGCTTGAACTATGCTGTAAAATGGTTTTTAAAAAGGCACCACATGGACAAGCACACACGCACAGGCAGAAAGATTACAGGCTGTGTTCGGTTGGCAGCTTCATGACAGAGACCATGACCTGACTGAGTAGTGTAATTATGACTCCTGGAAGTGCTTTTCCAAGGTTGAGGTACTTCAGTGTGGTAGCACAGAAAAAGGCCAATACTGAAGCTACTTGAAAAATGGAACCTATGGTAATTCTCCATAAGTATGTATCCAGTACCTTATATTATTACATTCTGACGCTTATTAAGCAAAACATTCTTTGACAGCTAGCATAGGCTAGCTCTTGGCAATCATGGGATAAGAGGATAGGTCCACTTATAGATCAGCAACGGGTTAAAGAAAATGAAGCTGAAATTAGAAATTAATCGACAGATCTCATAATGGAGGGGTGAAAGAAGGGGGTGTCACACGCACACCCCAGATAAGTACGGGGGCTGTGCTTTGTAGCATGTTTGTAAATGACCTGGGATTAAGGATGAGCAGGGCTTTTTCCTGGCCTGAACTCACTGGAACTCAGTTCTGGCACCTCTCAGATGAGCACCATGGCCATTATAAGAGAACAAGGAAGGTGTTCACCATGGTGAGTTCCAGCACCTCTATTTCTAGAAGAATAGCATTGGGCATGAGAAGTATGGTGGTTATGTTTGTGGATGACACCATGACCTGCTTGTGGGTTTCCCACAGGCATCTGGTTGGACATGGTGAAAACAGCATGCTCAAAGGGCATCTTCATAAGAGCTCAAAGGGCTCTTCATAAATTTGATGGTTAAGAATAAGAAGTCATGGTCTTTGATTATGAGCAATGAAACCTATATGCATTCTGCAAACCATGACCCGTCATTTTACCTTAAATAATGATTGTGGGGACTTTTTTTTTAAGGTATTATTGTTCATCTTAATTAACTTCTCTCTGTTGATGACACATACCTCCATTTTAATGCTGTTTCTCCTGTCTCTGTCAGATGTTTATATTATCATCTCTTCTAAATGTTTACTTGGACGTCCAAGTTACAAGTATTCTTAAAAGAGAATAGTTTTCTGTTCTAAATCCTTTCTTTCCCCCATGCTGCTTAGCCCTTATCTTAGTGAAGGGGGGAGTGGGAGGGGGGAAAAACCTATTGACAAAACAGTTGCAGAAGCTTGGAACTGTCTCATATATGTTTATTGGGAATTTAGCTATCCATGTAGTTCAAAAAGCTTCTTACAAAGCTATCTATCAAGTAGAGGGGGGGGGGACAAGAAACGTGAGTCTAAACCAAAATATTTTATTTTGCCTTTGGAAGCAAGGATATTGCAAAACAGTAGGAGCAATTACTTTCCATGTGTATGGCTACTATTTAGTGCTTCTAGGGGCCTTTCAGTGCTTATCATTTATAGTAGCATAGTTGCTGTTTGATCCAATGTTTTTAAGTGAATTCATAACTCATTGCCACCTTGGTCATATGTTGCTGTTATTAGAGAGCGAATGTGAAGTTTTCTTTTCCATGCAAATGTGCCTGAATTGAGAGAAGTTCAGTGGCTGTAATCACGCCCCTTATATACTCCTGTATTCCTCCAGCCGGTAAATGTCAGAGTTATGAGCAATTGCATGGGGACAGCCTTTTCACAGCTTTGCGTGGGTGGGTAGGGGTTATTTAATGTCTAGTATTCCAGAATTCTATTTTTGTGGGAGTGTGGGAGATTATAAAAGGAAAAATGTGCATGCCTGAGCTATGGCGAACCCAGTTATTGTGATGAAATTTTGTCTGCTGTTAGTAACTGCTGTTATGGGCAGTACTTTTGACTTGGTACTTGTCTCTGCATCTGCCATATCACTTCTCTGAACTGAGCTAGCAGCTCAGAGGGACGTGGCACAAAACAGACATCTTTCAAACCAAACACCAATCCCATCCTCACAGAAACAGGGGTCATGATTCTACACACGCCACACAAATGAAAATATTGAGGATCCATTCCAGATCTTTTACAAAAGTCAGCTTTTTGTGGGGTTTTGAGTACATTATTCCAGAGTACTGGCCAAATAATGACAAATTCAGCATACCAGAAAATCTGGAGAAAAAGCAGCAACTATGCCACTATAAATGTTAAGTGCAGAAGGGCCTTAGGACCAGAATGGATAAGCTCAGATCCAGGGGCCAATGCAGCCCTTCAGGCCTCACTGTGTGGCCACTAGGACTCTCCTTGGGCCACACATCCTCTTTCAAGTTCCCCTCCTGCTTTGTTCACAGAACTTGAGCTCTGATAATAGGCTTGCCTGAACAGAGGGGGGGGGGTGTGAATATGGGCAGAAACTAACCTACTGTGCAAAGGTAATATTCACATTTGTTTCTGCACACACTTTTGCCTCTGGCCCTGCTCACCACTGGCATGTGGCCCCCAAAAGGCTGCCCAGAAGGGAATGTGGCCCTCAGTCTGAAAGGGGAAAAAAGGTTCATCAGCCCTGCTTTAGGATGATACCTTAATGAAAGCAACATTTTTTCCTGAAAACATGAACATATATGTTGATATTTAGGGGGGGGGGAACCCTCACCTTTGTTAATGTGATTTTTATGCTCTTTGTACTTGTGGCATTTGTAGCTTGAATAAGATTTGCACAGAAAAGCATTTTGTTTACTTTGGAAATCCTAGGCAGCCATCTTTGTTCATTGTTCCACTAATGCTTTTTCCCAGTCTTTAAGGCAGCTTGCTTTGCCAGTTGTATGGATTTACTTGATTAAATGTTACCATATAAATAGCATTGCCTTCATTCTTTTGTTATAAGTAAGCATTCTTGTCTGACGCCTGCCAAAAGACATGTTAAGAAATCTAAGTGCATTATACTAAAAAAAATAAAATGTGTTTCCTTTATCATTAATGTCCCCAGGGCCAAAAAAATGTTGGGAGGCATGATATAGCTTAGAAGTCAACTGACACATCAGGACCATGGACCACTCACCAACAGGAGAGCGGAACGGCTGAAGTATCCAAAAGCCAAGCTTTGGTGTTGGTCTAGAGCAGGTAATGCAGTAAAGGATTAATAACCATAACTCAGTAACAGACATATACAGAGCTGTAAGTGCAGAATATTGACATAAACCGATAATGCCTTTTAGTAATCAATGAAGAACCTGGAAGCACTTCGTGCTCCAGCATGATTGAAACTAAACAGATTATATAATATACAGTATGCCCAACAGGTTGCATCCTATGTTTGTGCAAGTGTAACACATCTTGTGCAACTGATCTTCTCCCCCTGCAGTTCCCCAAAACATCTCCAGAGGTCCTCCAGGAGAACCACCTGAACCTTATAGGCTGGGTCATTTTGGAACTGCAATGGGATAGAGGAAGTACCTGGAAGTGAGTGGAGGGATCGTGTAGCAACAAACTCCCATTCATTCAAGGTCCCTTCCTCCTGGCACTATAGTCCCACATGACATAGTCCATGCTGCTCAAGAAGTCCCCTTTCCTCAGGACAGGCTTTTGGGGGCAACCAAGGGGAGGGAAAAATGGGCTGTGCAAGCTGGCTGGATCTGATAGGAATTGTAATCCAAAACTTAAGGAGAGCCCCAGGTTGGACAAGGCTGAGCTAGCCATGCACGTTAGGACCTTTGTAAGGCTTCTGCCTCTGTTTTGTTTTGCTTTGCACCACGTACAAAGAATATTTATTTAGTGGGGAAGATTCTTGAGGATATATTTTGATGGGTGAATTTCATGATGTACCTAAGGATGTCCCTTTACTGATGCGAGACATTTGTGATTCAGTGGAGGCTTCTGTCAATGCTCCAGGGAGGGAAGTAATTTTCAATGAACTCTATGGGGCCCCATTTTCTCTGTCCCATTCTGTCCCAAAGCACTGGAGAATTACTTGAAACAATATGGGTAGTAATATGCAGGCTACAGGTGGGAGGGGAAATTGGCAAAAAATCCCCTTCCTCTTTATTCCACTGATGGAACCCTCTGGTGGTTCAAAGAGTCTCCTGTCAGCAGAGGAATACCAAACTGTATACAACCCTCAGTTAGTCCAGTTTTTGCCAAGGCAATTAAACTGAACAAGAGGTCTTATTTTGAAATGAATGTTATTTGAGGAAAAATGTGTGGTTTGTGAGTATTCAAGATTAATGTGAAGTCTAATTAATGTGAAGTCTAAATTTACCACACTTTTCAAAAGATGCAATTATCAGTCTGAGGGCAAAGCAAGGGAACAGAATTATGACATTTAAAAGAATGTTTGTACTAAATTTTAGAACTGTGTTCTAACACAGATCCTTAGAGCACTTCTGCACAAGCTATTAAGGAAGAACAGGATTTTAAGGACTTCCCCTGAAAACTAAATGAGTGACTGTCCCAATCTCAGATTTTTGGTACCCAGCTTCCTGTGCTTCAGTCGATGAGGGCTTCGTAAAGTAATTTCTGCATGAGATGTTTTCAGGAAGTGCAGTCAGTCAGGAAGATTTCAGAGCACAACTGCAATATACAATGGGAAGAAGAAGAAGAAGAAGAAGAAGAAGAAGAAGAAGAAGAAGAAGAAGAAGAAGAAGACTCGTAGCCACCTCACAATGATTAGGGAAATTAATCACACCTACTAAAATTTTAAAGAATTTCAAAAATGCTCTGAGAAATAGGCAGGAAAAAATGAAGTCTCTTTCCCAGGAATGAAAAAGGAAATGGGGAAGACACGTTTTGGAACAGCACTGGTTTCAAAACATCTGCTGGCCTCCCGCTCAGAACTTCTTTTTCAGGGCAGAGGGTGTCCAGCAATGGCATGCTGAACCACTACGTCTGTTCTTGGGGAAGCATTCAGACAAGCACATTCTGTGCAGATTGAAATAGCAGCACAAGCAAATTTTTCGTATTGCTTTCTGTTGGCAGTTCTAAATGGTTTCAGAAGAGAGGCTCTTTTCAGTTATCTGGCTGAGAAGCAAAAAACAGAACAAAAATCTTCAGCAAGAATAGTCAGTGCAAAACAAGCATTCTACCAGGTATAGAATATTAGACCCCTGGAGTGCAACCCCCTTTATTGTGCATCTTCTTCTGCATTTTTTAAAATCTTTTATTGAAGTAAAATTGCTTCTGTGTAGGAAAGGAAAAGCTTTTGCTGTTCTCCCTGCCTGCTCTCATTTGAAATATCTAATTTTGCATGTGGCTGCAGAAGAGAGGCTCTGAGTGATGCTTGTCGGAAGCTCTTTATGTGGGTGGGGGGAGGAGGTAATAGTGTGGAAAGAGAGCTAGAAAGAAGGCATTGGACTTGCATAAAGGAGGGTTTCTACCAATCTTGCAAGTCAAATCCCTGAAGATGTGTGAGCTCTGAAGGGTCCTCTTTAGAAACACATGAAAAGATATAATTCCACATAGCAGGCACTAGCAGGAGCCAAGGGATATATGATTTGCATCTGCAGGAGGCACACATACTATAATAATATAATAATTTATTATTTATACCCCACCCATCTGGCTGGGTTTCCTCAGCCACTCTGGGCGGCTTCCAACTGAATATCAAAAACTATACAGCATCAGACATTAAAAACTTCCCTAAACAGGGCCGCCTTCAGTTGTCTTTTACTTTTAGTTGTTTATTGCCTACAAATGACCTACAACCCACTTTGAGAGAATATTGCAAAACTATATCTATTATAATCTGAATCTCTGATATCATATTTGTTCTTCAATCCCTAGGTTGCCAAAGAAAGGCACTTAAAAAACCTACAGAGAGCTCTCTTGACTTCCAAGCCCTCTGTGTGAAGAAATAAGACATGGAAGGGAACAGAAGTGTGCCTTCTGGTCCCCTTCTCAAAGGGCTCTGCCCACCAGTCATTATCATCCACCCCCATGCACCTACCAATCTATGCACTTCTGACTTCCATGGTTTCATCAAAAGTCTGAAGGACTGGTCCCACATGTGGGCTCCACCTACAGAATCTCCATTCACATAGGGCTCCCCCAGTTGTGTGGAGAACCCCCCATGCTTACATCTGGCTTCCCCTTCAGACCCCCACCAAATGCAGAGGTCAGAAGGTTTCAGTCAAGCTGGGTGTTGGGAACGTGGGTAGCAGGGTAGTGACCCTGATCTTCCTTATTAACATGTTAGCCCTCCACATGAAAATAGAAATTCAGATCATTGGGCAAATATTTTGGCATCAGTCTGAAAAAGTTTGCAAATGCCTGAGAGGAACCTGGGAAGAGGTAAGAAACTCTATGGAGAACGTCAGTAGAACTGGACACCTGGAAGAAACCACTTTGGCCAAAGGCACCTAGTACCATAGCCATGTTGCCTCAGCCTTGGAGAATCTCTCTGATCATGTTCCAAGACCTACCTTGTCCCTGATTCTTCCCTTCTTGGATCTCAAAGGTGGCAACATTTAGGGATGTGTGTGTATAGATGCTAGAAGAGGATATATTCTTCCTTCTTCACATGTGTGAGTTCAGCAGAGTGCACCCCTTTGCAGATTAAAATGGAAGCTTTGATAGGCTAGTTTTAGCCTTTTAGTTTAAGTAATCCAGGATGCTTTAAGGCAGTCTAGATTCTCCTGGTATTTCCTCCTTTTCTCCCCGTTAAAACAATAATCACACAAACAGTATTGTAAAAGGTAAAAAGAGCAATTACTCACTCAGAATACTTGAAGAGTAACTGATACAGCAGCTTTGTTCATGTGGGCTTAAAATGGTGATCCAGTTCCAAAGTCATACTTTAGTCTAGACCAGGGGTTGTCAACCTGGTCCCTACAGCCCACTAGTGGGCGTTTCAGGATTCTAGGTGGGTGGTAGGGGGTTCTATGGCACAAGCTGAATCCTCCTTCCATTGAGCACTGGTGGGCGGTAAGGATATTTTACCATCAAGAAAGATGCATTAGTGTGCAGTAGGTATAAAAAGATTGACTGCCCCTGTTCTAGACAATTGTTCTCACATAGCTGGAATGAGGGGGAAAGAGGAAGCGCCCTGGCCAGGTGAGGAGATTATATTGAAGGATACACCCTCCCCTTGACAGGTTACTGTGGGAGTTTTTCCTCAGAGTCCACTAGAAAACTTACAGGACTCTGAGCTTCAGCACCTATCATGTGTCTATTTAACAAACACGCATTGTTGGCTTGACTCTATTGTAAATATCCCAAACACCAGACCTAGTGGGAAAGCAAGTGTGGAACAGGAGTTCTTCCTAGGCTGGCAGGAGGCTTTAGGGTCTCTTTGGGATGAACAGTCTCCTCTGTAGGAAGGAGATGCCAGAGGAGATTCAGCTTTGGACAATGGCCTGGAGATGACCAGGAAAGGGAGGGACTGGCATAAGCCTCTCTGGTTCTTTGGGACCCTTAATGCAATAACAGTTCCAGCACGAGAGCCAGTGTGGTGTAGTGGTTAATAGCAGTAGAATCGTAATCTGGTGAACCGGGTTCACGTCCCCGCTCCTCCACATGCAGCTGCTGGGTGACCTTGGACTAGTCACACTTCTTTGAAGTCTCTCAGCCCCACTCACCTCACAGAGTGTTTGTTGTGGGGGAGGAAGGGAAAGGAGAATGTTAGCCGCTTTGAGACTCCTTCGGGTAGTGATAAAGCGGGTTATCAAATCCAAACTCTTCTTCGTCTTCACTGCTCACCTGACTCTGGGCTAGGTGAAGCTATGGTATATAAGGATGCTTGATATTTTTAGTTGTCACTAGGGAATCATTGCCACAATTGTGCACTTGGCCCTAGAAATTTCATGTCACAATTCTGGATTTTCACTGTTTAAAACAGCCACTGTTTAAAACAGCAGCAGCATAATAGCTAACAAGTTAAATGGCAGGAAATAGTGAGAAAAACTGCATGGAGCCACACAACAGAAGCAAAGGCATAATGGCAATTGTGTTGTTGTGTTTTCCTTAGACTAATAAGGAAGGCTGACAATGCATTCGAATGGTCTAATATTTCCTTCCCACTGTGTACCACAAAAGCGATTGAATCACTCTCTTCAAATAATATGTAAATACAAAGTTTGGCAACTATGCAACAGGAAAAAGTCTCTGAAAGTATAACATTTCTGTGAGCTTCTTGAGGAAAAGTGTAATATAGAACATCTACTTAGGATGATTAATTACCCCTGTCTGTCACTTTGCCTTGATTAATTTCAGCTAATGTTTATCATCAACTGGTAAAGTTTCTTTCAGTTAGTTTAAAGTGCCCCAGTACTAAAACATGGTAATAGCTGACAAATCCCAAATAAGCTGTATTTAACAGACTAATTTCATGCACATTCTGCTGGCAATTGCAAGGGTGTGCCAATTTTGTGTTCAATGATTAATAAGCAGGTTCTATATTGCACTAATGTTTTACTGGATTAATAAACAGTGCAGAGATAAATTTATCCTACAAAACTCCCTGCACTAAAATTTACAATGTTTTACTATAGTAGCCTGTTGGGGTTAATTAACATTTCTTCTGACCCTTCAGGATAGTATTAATCTTGTTCAGTAAAACTATATGTTTTCTTCTAGTGGGAATTCAATTTGCATGTTTAGACTTATCTCCAGAGTTAAAAACATACATGCTATAAGAAATGCAGAAAAATTGAAACAATTATTGTGAATCAATTATTAAGATTTCAAGAGGTCATCAGGAAACCTCAGAAAATTACCTCTCTCTCAAGAATTGAGTGCAACCTATTTTAGTGCACAAGACAGGCCAAGAGTTAGGGAAAACAGAATCTCATCTGGTCTCTGAAAGGAGGGTTTTATTGCCAGGGCTAATCTCTTGGCTCAGGCACTAGGGTGATATAGATAGACCAGCTAATCCCAAATAACCTCACTCAGAACCTTTAACATTTAAAAGGGCAGTTTCATTAGGAGGTAGAGCAGCAGGAAGGCTTAAACACAGCAAAAGGAAAGGGATGTTAAAAATCTCTTTCTCAGTACCATCACTTTTCTTCTTGGCCCCGCTCTCTGTTTCCTAGGTAGGCTGAAATCTTATGCACACCTAATGAACACTGGGATGGCAGCACCTCTGAAAGGAAGCTGACTGTTCCCCAGGCAAAGCTTAAGAAGATTAGTCTGCAACTGGAACTTTACATTTTCTCAGATCTAGCAAAATTTCTTATAGAACAAGAACAAATTAGTAATTTTTAAATCCAGTACGTATGATTTCCCCTACATCAACAAAACAAATCATTTCTAGGAATTGCCAAAAGGAGGACTATCTCTGCAAAAATCAGTTGTCATCACTGAACCTCCCTACTTTGGTGATTTTTTGGGATGTAAGTATGTAAGGCAATAAGATGTTTCATGTACTCAAAAATAGCATCTTTGGTTTCATTTGCCCTCAGTGATGTCATCAGTTCCGTATTCTTGAACGGCTAGGATCACCCATACAATTCATCCAGAAAGCATTAACTTTATAATCCACAATGCAGACATTTTCTGGCTTGCCTGAATAAGTCCTGATATTTATTAGCAACCAAATGAAAAATGGGTGGATCATGCAGCCAAGGAACTCTGCATTCTTGATACATACCAGTACTTTTCAGCAAGCAAGGATGCAATAATCCACTCTAAAGGTATTTTTTAGGTGGGCACTGTACATCATTGATCTTATTTATAAAATATAAACTCCAATATCTTCCCAAGATGCTGCTGTAAAAACAAAACGAAACACAAAAGGTGTGTGTTTCCATTTATGATGGAAGTGTCATTCAGTGACAGCTTTTGAGGAAATGCTGTTCTGAGAAATTAATAACAAAGCTAGAATGGATGCCAACCACTCAGTTAGGCATTGCTGGGGATATGAGATGGATCAAATTATTAACATCATTATATTTATTTATACCCCACTTTTTTTCCCTAATGGGACTCAAGACAGCTTACAGATAAAAAAGGAGAACCACTAAAAACATAGGGAAAAAAACATTTAATTCAACACTGATAGAATTAAAACTATATGTTTATATAAATCTTACCTCCAACATTCACATATTGTCCACATATCATCAAAATATTTGAATTAATATAGTCTCCCTGCAAGAACTGGGACTGATATATACGCAGTTGCTGCAAAACAACTGATTTTAATGGAATCAAACCTAGTTTCACTTTAAAGCAAATCCATTGATCAGCACACTTCATTGGCAAGCCCAACACAAAAGGATCTATATAGTCAATACAAAGTTCTCATTGAACAGAACTGATAATCTTTGACATCGGTTACAAACAGTTTACAGAAATGGATAAAAAATGCAGCATAATTTCCATAGGTCAGCTTTGAGCAATTTGCAGAGACAAATTAAACAAAAATAAGGATGACTATGACCCTGGACACTAAAAAAATATATAGATGGGTTGTACATTGCCACATGTCTTTTCAAAACAAGCATGCAGGAGGATCACATGGGTGGATCATAGTAAGGTGAACTAAAACAGAGCCCACAAAATAGAGAACTTGCTTCATTATGCTTACAGGGTTTCAATAAATAATGAGTTTCTTTATATGAGTCCCTTACTTAATAATTTGCTGCTTGCAGCTTGCTAACCTGCCATAGCTTATGGTAGTTTGCAAATCCTTAACCCAAGAAGCACAATTCCACATGATCAATGAAATTTCCCAAACCAGGTTATTTAAAACACTTGTTGGAAATTAGAATTGTGGATTTCAGTGTAGCAGGTTATAACTTTATGACCCAACAACAACCTCACTTGGCCTACCATAGTGCTTCTCAGTTTTTTGTTACTTTTTAATAAATAGTCTGACTCCTTGATGCCCACTGCAGAAATTCCTCACAGCATTAATAGCTCCCCGATGTGTTTTTTTTGTAATTAAATTGCTGCTGTTATTGAAATACCCAGTTCTTGAGATCAGCTACATCTGTGCTTTTAAGTCAGCACACTCAACCAAAAATTAGTTACTCCTTGGACCCCTCTTCACTCCATCACCTTCACCCTCCTGTCTTAGAACTCTCCTTTAAAATGAATTCTGTGGTTGCCCCTGGCAACCTGTCCCTTGAATTCTGATTCTTCACTGTGGGTATTGTAGAGTTAATTGCTAAAGATTAAGCATCAATTGCCTTTGAGAAGCTTTGTTCACACTTCAGCTAAAGCTGCTTCCAGACAAAAGCCTTTCAGATTGGGGGGGGGGGTGTCAGACATGATTATTTTTTGTATCTGGCAAACATGGCAGCCTTGATCCCTGTTGGCCATGGGGCAAGGGAACTACAAGAATGTGGCACAGAAATAGCTGGCACCTCTTGCATGCAATACTTTCTTCCAACTCAAGAAAAGGCTGTGTAGCTCAAGTTTATGGACCAATGGAAAGGCATGGGCATGGCTAGCCCTGAATCTTGTAGTTCACACTACAAATTGTGAACATATAGTTTCTCCCACCTGTGCATTCCAAGGCAAGACCAAGGCACCAGTATGCAGGTTTTTTACGGCCAATTTTACTACAGTTTACAAAATTTAGTGGACAGCAACACTTGTGGGAACTTATCCTTGTGGTGTAATCCTAAGTATGTGGACTCAGAAATAATTCCCAGAGAGTGAGCCACACACGCCTAGTAAATAGATTCAGGACTGCATCCTTCATTATGTGAAGATAGAAATGCACAGGGTAGGCAGCGTTTTGTGGACTAAGGTTCATATCGAAGTGGTATCCTCATAAGTAGTACTCGTCTGGATATCCAAACCTACCCTTAATGACCTTTCTGGAAACATTGCTTTTAACAGAAGCAGATGATATAAGTGAGGCTTGCAACCTGGGGAGGTTACTTCGGGGCTGCTAATGCAGCAGTTTGACTTCACCTCCGAAGGCACACTCTATCGTCTCTCAAGACAGTCAGATGCCAACAACAACAAAGGTGAGGCATATTTGCCAACTAAGCACACTTTTGCTTTGCACCTTCTGCATAGTCTGTAGTTCTCTGGGAAGAAAATACCCAGAAAGGGCCCACTCTATTTGTGTATAGCCCTGATGGGATTCTACGGTGTGTTTCCTACCTACAAAATATCTTTCAACAGTATCAAAGACCTAACTACAAAACAATAATGACATGAAGTTCAGAACACAATGGCTTAAAGCCTATAACACCACATAAGAAACAGTTCTTAATTTCCCCTGTGGTTTTCTGTAATCTCTGACAATGTATTTATATTCTATGTAGCCTTCCAATGTGTGATAGGATCCCTGAATAGCAATATAAATGTAACATGATTCCAGAGAGTGATATTAGGATACAAGAGTTCTCCCAGACAATGCATTAGCTATTGATAATCTTTATGAATAATTTTATTGCTTTTTATTGCTACAAGATTCAGTTTTATTATAGTCTATTCCTTGCATTTTCAAATGAATTATTTTGACAGTTTTGTCAAGCAACCCTTTTCAAATGCAATTCTGGAATTGCAATTCTAGTTTGGATACAAAATGTAATTAACAGCCCCTCATCACTAATGTGAAATTGAAAGTAAAAATATATCCCTGCCTTCTTGTGCTTGTCTTGCTTTTTAGTCTCTTAGACACATGATAGTGTCTTACTTTTCACTTTATAATTCAGTGTGCTACTTGTAATAAAACACTAATTGTTCAGTGCCTTTTGTCATTAGATATTCCTTATTAAAGTTAAGCATTATTTGGGCCCAAGCTGGCCAGGACAAGTATGTGCATTTCTATGCATAAGAAAAGATTGTACAGATGTCCAGTGCAATGAACATGTGCATCACCACACCTGCATTAACTTTGTATGAGGTCCTCTCTTGCTGTGGCAAGGATATGGGAGAATGTCTTTTTATGGGAGTGATATTCTACTCCTTTTAATCTTCACACTAGTTTGAGTCTCTCTTTTTTGTTCACACTGCCTCCCCCCCCCCCCCCAGTTTCCCTGTTGTTGTGTGTGTAATTTCTCTCACTCTTGCTACAAGAAGACTTTCCTCCCTGAAAAACGTACTGGTTTCTATTGCAAGGATGCTTATATAGTTTGTAAGAATCATGGTGTGAGACAAACTTATTTCAGGCTGGAATCCTATGTGCACTTATGCCAGAGTAAGTTCCAAGGAACACAGTGGGGTTTGGTTAGGTGTAAACATGCATAGGATTGCATTTCCAATTCCCTGGGGAGGGGCGGGAACCTCACCTCGGTCTTGCTGCAGATAGTGGGTTAGTGAAGTTGAAAGGTGAAAACTAGAGCAACTATTTGCTTCCAAGGTGGAACTAAAAGGTGCTGAGACTAATGTCACCTGTAAAACCCAGGTACAAAGAACAATATGTAAGTTATTGCAGTTTTCAGAAGAAACTCCAGAGAGAGAAAGCACACTCACACAAACCAAGAGATGAGGTAGAAATTTAGCTGAAGCTTACGTTTTCCACTTTTTTGTAACAAACCTACTTCACATTTCCCAAAAAAATATGGAAACCAAAATGCAGATATCATTCAAAATTCACACTTCTCTTAATTTTGTGATGCAGTTCTCCAACCAAAGAATAAGTATAAAAATGTGCACACTCAGGAACAGTGTGCATGAACAAGCATATGTTAGTGAAAATAGCAGATAATGAAAATCGACAGATTTGTCCATCCTTGTACACACCTACCTGTTTTAGGCCACATAGGAGCAATTGGGTTGTATATGCTGAATTATTTGAAACTTCTCCCTTGTTTGAAACCTCCAGATGAGAATAGTGAGCTAAATTAAACGTTAAGCACCCTACTGGGTTTGCCTGAAAAGGCTGCATATTCCAGTGTGTAACATTTGCATAAGATGATTTTCTCTTTCACCATCGGTTCAGCAGAATATTCCTGGTTCTGTTGAGGGGTATCATTTGGGAACAGAGGCATTTCCATCTTATCCTGCCCATGCTTCAGTTTACACCTGATTCCTCACAGTGGCTGTATCTATTATTAGCTATAAAATATGTAGACACCAGATGATCCTTTATCTCACAAATAATGCATGAGCTAGACACAAAGGGGCCCATTCAGCTTTACATATTCCCTGTCAGCACCTTGGTCTCACCTGTTCTGTTCTGGATGATGAGGTCTTTAAGGTGCTAAAAAGGTCTAATGTAAAAACATCCTCATTATTGGAGAATACCATGAGGCTCATCTGCAGAATCTGAATGTACTTTTAGATTGTCTAGCAAAATGTGGGCTAAGAGCATGGCAAGGTGATGTATGAGTTTGTCAAACCTTTCCATGAATACTTCAGGTGTTGTAGATCAGGGGTGGCTTAACTGACAAAGCTATATGTCTTGTCAACATAATGTTTATTCCAGCTGCTTAA
This sequence comes from Podarcis bocagei, assembly GCF_964188305.1. Taxonomy (NCBI): domain Eukaryota; kingdom Metazoa; phylum Chordata; class Lepidosauria; order Squamata; family Lacertidae; genus Podarcis; species Podarcis bocagei. The sequence continues at coordinate 47,475,856 of NC_138130.1, forward strand.
TTATAATGGCACATTTCTACTGAACTTAATTAGCCAGTTTATTAATAGGCTACATGAATGTCTACCAGCAAAGAGGAAATGGATCACATAAACATACATGAAGATGACCAAAACACTTCAAACACAGTTTAATCATTTTGTATAGCTCCTTTCATATGTCAGGAGTGCTCTGATGGTGTTTCCTGCTTGGCAGGGGGTTGGACTCGATGGCCCTTGTGGTCTATTCCAACTCTATGATTCTGTGATTCTATGATGATTCTATGATTCTTTCTTTTGCAGCCAGCATGTGACCTCTCCCCATATGAAGTGGCCATGGTCCTCTCTCACATTTCTTCTGATGGCACAGTGAAAAAAATTGCTTCATGTAAATGTAACACATCTGAAAGGCATGACATTTAATGACGAGGATAAAAATAATTTAAATCCTTTATCATTGGTATTTGCCAAATCATTCCTAAGGCAGGGGTGCAGTTGTCTTAGATCCACTGAAGTTTGACCTTCAGATATGCTTTCTATTTTCACCCTCTCCAATGCATGCTCTAGGAGTAATTTTGCAAACCTGACAGCCAGCTCTGGAAATGCCCACTTCAATATAATTTTGCAAACCTCGTGAATTTTCTCTCTCAGAACCAACATATTTAGAAATGTAAAGGCTAGGGCTATAATCCTAAACACACTTGCTTGTGGATAAGTGCCACTGAATAGAGTGGGGCTTACCCTTGAACAAATATGACAGGCTTGTGCTATTCCCAGAATTCAGGTAAATTGGACCAGAAGGATAACTGACTATGAAAGCAGCTATCAACAAGAATCTATATACAATAGCACCATGTTAAAATTTAAAATCAGAAACCATCAACTGACTATTAAAGAAATATATTTTCTTAACTGCTTGCCACAAGCCTGGTGGAATAGAAGAGTTTTCAGCAGAGATTTAAAGGCACCTACTGAAGACACCTACTGACTCTCTGTTGGTAGAGCATTCCACATGACTGGGGTGATGACACTAAAAGCCTGGTTTCTTGGTGCTGTCAGATGAGCCTCACGAACTCAGGGCACAACCAATGATGTCCCTGAAGATGATCTCAGTGACTGAGATGGAATAAGAGAGTTTAGGCAGTCCTCAAGGTACCATTGCAAGATCGACAAATATTTCCATAGGGGACAACAGTTTGCACTGCCACCCTCCTCTCCCTCCTTGTGAACTGCCCCAACAAATTTTATGGGCATTTCTGTCTCTCAGCTCCTGATGGCCCACCTACACTCCCCTCTACCTACAAATACCATCCCTAACTGGCAGATGAGGATGTTGGCTAATCTGGATAAGATAAGATAGGAAGAATGTGATAAATAAAGACAGCCTTTCCACAAAAGTTACCAACCTACAATTTTTTTACAGTGGTACCTCAGGCTACATACGCTTCAGGTTACATACGGTTCAGGTTACAGACTCCGCTAACCCAGAAATAATATTACCTCAGGTTAAGAACTTTCCTTCAGGATGAGAACAGAAATCGTGCTCCAGCGGCATGGCAGCAGTGGGAGGCCCCATTAGCTTAAGTGGTGCTTCAGGGTAAGAACAGTTTCAGGTTAAGTACAGACCTCCGGAATGAATTAAGTACTTAACCTGAGGTACCGCTGTACTAGCCTGCCTCGAAACACACACCTGTGTTAGCCATATGTGGCAGATTGACTTGAAAGAATAAAAGTATCATCTCTTTTCCATATTATGGAAATTTTCTTGCCTGGCCACATGAAGTCAGTTTCTATTTTCTTTATTTTTTTTAAAAAAAATTTTTATTAGTTTTACAAAAAAAATTTTAAAACAATACAAAACGTATAAAAAGACATACAAACACGTATAGTTTCATATCCTTTTTTTTCGTAAGCCTTGTTTCTCAGACTCCCCCATACCTTCCCTTTCTGCATCCCAATGTCCGAAAGTTTTTAGCAACTCTAAATTTTTCTGTCGATCCTCTGTCCTCTTAATCTTTCCTTCAGTCTAATCTTATGTCGCTGTAACCCTTTCTTACTCAAAACCTCGACATTCTAACATTCATCAAGTTTATAATAGTCCTTAAGATAGATTTTAAATTTCTTCCATTCTTCTTCCGCCGTCTCCTTTCCCTGATCGCGGATCCTGCCAGTCATCTCGGCTAATGTCATATAGTCCATCACTTTCATCTGCCATTCTTCCAAGGTGGGTAGATCTTGTGTCTTCCAATACTTTGCGATGAGTATTCTTGCTGCTGTTGTAGCATACATAAAGAAAGTTCTGTCTTTCTTTGACACCAATTGGCCGACAATGCCCAAGAGAAAGGCCTCTGGTTTCTTAGAGAAAGTACATTTAAGTACCTTTTTCATTTCATTATATATCATTTCCCAGAAAGCCTTAATCTTCGGGCATGTCCACCAAAGGTGATAGAAAGTACCTTCAGTTTCTTTGCATTTCCAACACTTATTATCAGGCAAATGATAAATTTTTGCTAGCTTGACTGGGGTCATGTACCACCAGTTTCTATTTTCTTTAGACCAGGAGAAGTAATGGCTTAAATGAATGCCACGTTCTTTGTTGTTCAAGTCATACATTGTTGCATGCCACCTCAATCTCTGAGTGGTAAGGTTCTAGGGTTTGGTTTCTTTGGAATGAGAGACAGCAGAGACCGCGGCGTCCTTATGATACATGGCTTGTTTACACATATATACAACCTGAGCCTGTGATGGAGGGACTCACAGCATTAATATCCCAGAAGGTCTTGCTTTTCCCATAGCCACAAAATTGGATCCCAGGAGAAATCAGGCCTGGCTCTATCTCTCAGCTGCCCAGCCTTCTTCCTGCTTCTAGCTTCTCACTCATACTCAGGTTTTTGTCTTTCTAACTTCCAGCAGGTTGAGGGAGGGGAGCCACTTCCTTTTTTTATCTTGATGACCCATACAAAGGCAATTCTTATGAAGCTGGCCTGGCTATTCCAGCAATGGAGTCCTCCATTTTTTAACCTTTGCTGGATCAAGGAATTAGAAGGATCTCTGGTGCCAAACACACAATGCTATGTAGCCTTATTTCAGGGTTGGCCATAGTTAGTTTCTGCAAGAATCCAGAATCTCTTTCCCTTCTTCCTATTGCCTGTACCATCTTTTTTGTAATCTCCCAAAATATATCTGCTTTTAGTGATGTTGAATATTCAAACTGAATATCCATTACAAATCCTGCAGGAAGCAATTTGGAAGCAACATAGGAGTAAGTTTATCAATATTTTTACATTAATATTTATAAAGTTCTCTATCATGCTTCCTCATCAGTAAATGTCACATTAAAAAAAAAGCTTTGGATCAAATTAAGATCCCAGTAGAGGGAAGATATTTGTTGGATAATTAGCAATTGGAGGAGATAGTAATGAAAGCTTCCTGTGTTGTAAAGCTGTTTGCTTAATGTAAGAGAGAGAAGGAACAATTATTTCAAATCCAAGGTTATGAAGAAATAACTCAAATATCCTCAGCAGTTTAATTTAAAGGTTTTGTACTACTGACCTGCTCCAAAGGTTATTAAGCAAATATCTCTGTGCCACAAGACATGCGCGACCTCAGCATTGTTCCACAAGACATGCATTGTGCCACAAGACATGCCTAACTACCACTGCCATAGGTGGTAGCTCTGTTTGTTTTTAAGTCCACAAATATAATTTTCCTTGGCTTTTTATTCCACACTAGTTTTTCTTTTTCTTTTTGATAGGATGAGAGGGAAATGTGTACTTGAGGAGTTAACTGAAGAAGAATTGTTCTGGGATTATCAGGGCTGTTAATGAATTGGGTGTGAAAATTAACTTGTGCAATTTGTGAGAGTTTTCAATTGGGAGAAATTAATCAAAGGTAAACTGATTTGGCAGAGATATTGGTGTGATATTAGTTGAGGAGTTAAATAATTGAATGGAAAGTTATTTGTGGGTGAACTGGGTACATGTTTATAGGTTTGTGTGTTGTGGGCATTGTGCTGCATTAGTAAATGTGGAACCAAAGGTAAGATTTGGTGCTTGGAAATCTTCTGGGTCTTGAACTCAATTCCTTGGGACATTGTCTATCTGTCATTCTCTCTGGTCTGTTTTCTGTGAAACTGATGCTTTGTGTGTCGCTAGATGTTGAAGCCATTAGGCTTTGCTGGCTAGTCTTACTTGGCTTGGTGCATAGAATATAATGTGTCTTTGACTCACCAGTCATCATTTTTACGATACCATGAAGTGAAAAACCCCCAAAAACTTTATTTAACCTGGACCCTAGAGTTATTGTTGAATGTCACTTCAGCTTTCCTATGATAGCATTTATAACAGTGGATTAATGCTCAAAGATTATTCATGACATACCACGATATGCCCTGCCATATGATTACATATCTAGAATATTTATAAGACTTAAATTCATTTGAAAGAGAGAAAACTTGAAGAAATCTTTTGACAGTGGCATAAAGTATTACCGCTAAGCTCTAGAAATAATATTCTCTGTCAAAAATATTAGATCTAGTGAACAAATCATGGGACACTTTTGCAATGAAGAAATTGAGAAAATGTCCATTTGAGGAATATTTTGTAAGGAGCTTGGCACTATTACTAAATTAGCCGATTAGTTTATACGGGGATGATCTAGTTGCCAATGCAGACCATGTAGCAGAAGCTTTGATCAATAAATTTTTAGCAGAAGAAAGAAAGAATTAGGCCTACCAAATTCCCTTCATCTGAGAAAATGGAGCTATTGAGGTACTTGACACAGCAGGGCTCCACTAAGTCAGTACATTATTATTAACATGTCCCTGATGCCAAAAGTCCCTTAGCCTATATACTTAGCAAACTGCATAATAAGAAGAGGATGAACGCTAAAACATTGAGATATAAAAAGCACAAATATGCAGTCCACAATGCACTAAATACACTGAAGTCATGCTCCATTATCTGAAAGAGAACTAAAGCAAATGTTCTGCTATCAGACCTCCAAATATCAGTCTGATACTTAAAGTGTTAATAATTATTTTCAACACATCAATATTTGCGGGTCTAATGTACAATGCAGTGACATTCGGATTTCTAGGCCAAGTTTTTGAAGACAAACTTTCTTGTTTGTTTTTCTTTGCAGATGGAAGTTGGCTTAGATTTTTCCAATATGGATGGAAGAATCATTCATTCCTTGATGGCTAGCCAAGGAATAATGTAATATACACAACAGCTGCAAAGGCAGCTGCACTTGCTACCCACACAGATGGAATACAAGTGTTCCAATGCAACTGAAAGATGAGGCAGAATGAAAATGGGGACAAAAGAAAACCAGGGAAGGCTCAAACACATAATTTGGTTTCTTTGTAGGATGTGAATGTACACATACATCCCTAAGATTGCTATTGCATCAAATAGCTATGAGTCCAAGAAGAGAAGCCAAAAGTTGTACTGATGGTTATTATAAGCTCATGTCTGTAGAAAAACAGGTTGCTTAATATATGAAAACTCCACACAAGACCCTAATGAATGGGTAAAATGGGTACTGTGTTATACTCACAAACATTAATATCTAGCATATGTAATTGTTACTGCCCTTAATAACTCTGTGAAGAGAAAAGGTTCAGATGGGCTGGTCATTATTTTCACTTAGATGAAAATACCTTTTGTAGATTGAGGTTTCAGGATATGTGTGAGAGGGCTTCAACCTACAGGAATAGCTGAAATTGGACTACAGAAAAAGGTTTTCCCCCAAGGAATTAGATATACAGTACCATTATATATGTATCTGGGTATTGTGTTTGGTGTTGTGTATGTTGAAGAGGGGACTTTATTGTGCTCATATATGCAAGGCAGAGAAATTAGGAGTTTAAGCAGTGATTGTACTGCTTTTCTGGTAGAGAAACCTCGCATATCAGTTTGCAAATAGTGATCCATAATATAGTACCACACCGAAGAATTGATGCTTTTGAACTATGGTGCTGGAGGAGACTCTTGAGAGTCCCATGGACTGCAAGAAGATCAAACCTATCCATTCTTAAGGAAATCAGCCCTGAATGCTCACTGGAAGGACAGATTGTGAAGCTGAAGCTCCAATACTTTGGCCACCTTGTGAGAAGAGAAGACTCCCTGGAAAAGACCCTGATGCTGGGAAAGATTGAGGGCACAAGGAGAAGGGTACGACAGAGGACGAGATGGCTGGGCAGTGTTCTCGAAGCTACCAACCTGAGTCTGACCAAACTGCAGGAGGCAGTGGAAGACAGGAGTGCCTGGCATGCTCTGGTCCATGGGGTCACGAAGAGTCGGACACAACTAAACAGCTAATTATTATTATTATTATTATTATTATTATTATTATTATTATTTATTATTTATACCCCGCCCATCTGGCTGGGCCTCCCCAGCCACTCTGGGCGGCTTCCATAAAAACCAAAAATACAGTAAAATATCACACGTTAAAAACTTCCCTGAACAGGGCTGCCTTAAGATGCCTTCTGAATGTCAGGTAGTTGTTTATCGCTTTGACATCTGCTGGAAGGGTGTTCCACAGGGCGGGCGCCACTACCGAGAAGGCCCTCTGCCTGGTTCCCTATAGCTTTGCTTCTCGCAATGAGGGAACCGCCAGAAGGCCCTCGGCGCTGGACCTCAGCGTCCGGGCAGAATGATGGGGGTGGAGACACTCCTTCAGGTATACTGGACCGAGGCCGTTTAGGGCTTTAAAGGTCAGCACCAACACTTTGAATTGTGCTCGGAAACGTACTGGGAGCCAATGTAGGTCTTTCAAGACCGGTGTTACATGGTCTCGGCGGCCGCCCCCAGTCACCAGTCTAGCTGCCGCATTCTGGATTAGTTGTAGTTTCTGAGTCACCTTCAAAGGTAGCCCCACGTAGAGTGCATTGCAGTAGTCCAAGCGGGAGATAACCAGAGCATGCACCACTCTGGCGAGACAGTCCGCAGGCAGATAGGGTCTCAGCCTACGTACCAGATGGAGCTGGTAAACAGCTGCCCTGGACACAGATTTGACCTGTGCCTCCATGGACAGCTGTGAGTCCAAAATGACTCCCAGGCTGTGCACCTGGTCCTTCAGGGGCATAGTTACCCCATTCAGGACCAGGGAATCCTCCACACCTGCCCGCCTCCTGTCCCCCAAAAACAGTACTTCTGTCTTGTCAGGATTCAACCTCAATCTGTTAGCCGCCATCCATCTTCCAACCGCCTCCAGACACTCACGCAGGACCTTCACCGCCTTCACTGGTTCTGATTTAAAAGAGAGGTAGAGCTGGGTATCATCCGCATACTGATGGACACCCAGCCCAAACCTCCTGATGATCTCTCCCAGCGGCTGCATATAAATGTTGAAAAGCATGGGGGAGAGGACAGAACCCTGAGGCACCCCACAAGTGAGAGCCCAGGGGTCTGAACACTCATCCCCCACCACCACTTTCTGAACACGGCCCAGGAGGAAGGAGCGGAACCACTGTATAACAGTGCCCCCAGCTCCCAGCCCCTCAAGACGGTCCAGAAGGATGCTATGGTCGATGGTATCAAACGCCGCTGAGAGATCCAGCAGAACTAGGAAACAGCTCTCACTTTTGTCCCTAGCCCGCCGGAGATCATCAACCAGTGCGACCAAGGCAGTTTCAGTCCCATGATGAGGCCTGAATCCTGACTGGAAGGGATCCAAATGGTCCGCTTCTTCCAGGCGTGCCTGGAGTTGTTCGGCAACCGCTCGCTCAATCACCTTGCCCAGGAACGGAAGATTTGAGACTGGGCGATAGTTGGCCATCGTGGCCGCATCTAAAGATGGTTTTTTAAGAAGCGGTTTAATAACCGCCTCTTTCAGCGGGTCTGGGAAGGCTCCCTCACGGAGGGAAGCATTCACCACCCCACGAAGCCCATCACCCAGTCCTTCCCGGCTAGCTTTTATAAGCCAGGATGGGCAAGGATCCAGGAGACAGGTGGTTGGTTTCACTCGTCCAAGCAGCCTGTCCACATCCTCGGAGGTAACAGATTGGAATTGATCCCACTCAACTTGACTAGACAGAACTCTAGCACTCTCCCGCCCCGGTCCTGCTCCCACGGTGGAGTCTACTTCTTCCCGAATCTGAGCGATTTTATCTGCAAAAAACTTTGCAAAATCATTGCAGGAGAACATGTGGCCCGTACTGGGCCCTGATGTTGCAGGTGGTTCCGCTAAATTGTGAACCACCTGAAAAAGTCTCCTGCTGCTTTCTGCAGATGCAATAGAGGCGGCGAAGAAAGTCTTCTTCGCCGTCGCTATCGCCACTTGGTAGGCTCAACGTTGAGCTCTAACCTGTGTCCGGTCAGATTCGGAATGAGTTATCCACCACCGGCGCTCTAGCCGTCTCAACGATTGTTTCATTGCCCTCAGATCCGTGGGAAACCACGGGGCTGTCCGGGCTCCATGCAATCGGAGAGGGCGCTTCGGAGCCAAACAGTCAATAGCCCTGGTTAACTCCACATTCCAGCGGGCCACCAGGGAATCAGCTGAAAGGCCATCAACATGGGATAAATCATCCCCTACCACTCTCTGGAAACCATTTGGATCCATTAAGTGGCGGGGGCGGACCATCCGAATTGGTCCCACCTGCCTGCAGAGGGGATCGGTTGCAGAAAAGACCAGTTGCACCAGGCAGTGATCTGACACAGCAACAAAAACAGCAACAAAAAGCTTTCTAAGTGTGCAATGAATGATGGACTCTTAGAAATATAACTGTGTTTCAACTGGCCATCAAATTAGACATGGGAACCTTCTTCTATACGAAATATTGGTAGTCATAAGTTCTGAGGGAACCTACTGTATTTATTACCTTTATGTTTCATTTGCTTCTTTAAAATCAGCTAAACACAAACCATGTGATCAATAGCGATGTCCCAAAGGTTTGCAGTAACATTGTTTAGATTACAAATTTGTCTTGCTTGTCCTTTACAAACTACTTTCTGTCTCCAGCTGATAGATATTTTTCCATGCCATCAGAAGCAAATATCCTAGTACAGATACTCTTTGTATTTTAGGGCTGATATTTCCATTCTGTGTCATCTCATTTATGTAATTTGTTTGTTCTTTTCTTAAATACATATCCTGTTTTTCTGCCAAATGGTGCTCAAGACAGCAGCAATCAAATATAAAATTTAAAAAATGTAAGAGTGGGGCAAGCAAATCATCAATAACAACCAGTTAAAACCAGCTCCAACTTACAAATCAGCTTATGGGCCAAAGACCTGTCTAAATAAAAATATTTTTGGCAGTCTGCAGAAGGTCATTCTAGACAGGACTAGATGTGTCTCTTTTGGCAAGAAGTTCTAGAATCTGGAAGCAGCCATTGAGAAAAATATTTTTCAGGTTTCTGCCAAATGTCATTCAGATGTCAGTGGGACAGAAAGAAGGGCCCCTGCTGAGGCTCTTAAAACTTATTCAGGCTTCTTTGGGAGAATACGCTCTTTCAGATAACCTAGTCCCAAGTTGTGTAGGACTTTGTAGATCCTAAGCAACATTTTGAATTGTGTCTGGAAACAGACCAGTCAAATGGGGTTTAATGAAAATCTATCTAATTTACACTGAGCCCAGTATACCTGGACCTTAGCCCAGTATACCTGAAGGAGCTTCTCCACTCCCATCATTCAGCCTGGACACCGAAGCCCTACTCTGAGGGTCTTCTGCTGGTTCCCTCACAACAAGAAGTGAAGTTACAGGGAATGAGGCAGAGGGCCTTCTCGGTAGTGGCACCCTCCCTGTGGAACACCCTACCTTCAGATGTCAAGGAAATAAACAATTATCTGACTTTTAGAAAACATATGAAGGCAACCCTGTATCGGGGAGTTTTTAATGTTTGGTGTTTTAATATGTTTTGATATATGCTGTAAGCCGCCCAGAGTGGCTGGGGGATTAATAATAATAATAATAATAATAATAATAATAGTAGTAGTAGTAGTAGTAGTAGTAATAATAATAATAATAATAATAATAATAATAATAATAATAATATAAAAAACCAATATATAAACTGAAAGACAATTATCATTTGAAATTTTCACTTCTATGAATTTTGTAACACAGCTCTCTGACCAAACAGTATTTACAAAAACATACATTCGGAGAAACTGCATATTTTCTCAGGAAATTCACTGCAAAAATGTGTGTATTAGGCAAAACTGCATACAAAAAAGGTGCACTAGGAGAAATTCATATTAAGATGCTGGTGAATTTTCTTGAGGATTTTTTTTTAAAAAAATGCAGATTGATGTGGAAAAGTGGAAAAATGCTTTTAAGATGTGTAAATTATATATTCAGGCCATACCCAGTGTCACTCTCCCTATATAAGAGGACAATAGAACATTAAACATATCAGCAATAAGATGGGATGTCATTTAATAGAACCATTTAAAGCAGTCTGAATTTAGGACTTCAGAAGCAAAGGGCCTCAGAGCTTTTGCAAGACTTCCATTGTTGAAAGAACCCCCCAGACCTATTTTACTAAAAGCTCAAGAAATACATCTTCATTTCTAGGCTGTTTCTGAAAAATGGATAAAATGAAGATTCTGTTTTGTTGTGCATGGTATTTGATTGCACCATTAGCATGTTCTTGCCCACACAAGCAAACAAGAACCAGCACAGAAGGGTTTGGAAGAGCCTGGCAAGCCTTTGTTATGTCTCCTTGAAGTTTGTCTAATCACAATGAAATCTCTTTAGACAAAGAGTTGTTTCAACTTCTTTAATTTTTTAATTAAACTTCTTTTTTTTAATTGAACTTCTTTTTTTTAATTGAAACTTTGAAATAGAATAACAGGTAACAAGAGTGTCTTTTACAATCAAGAAACCTTCTGTAACACAGTAATGTCTCACAGGAGAACAGTCTGCGTACTAACAAGAGTCACATATTATGCAAGTACATCATGACATAACAAATTCTGAGAGGTAGGCAAGCTCACCTCTCCATCTCTCAAATTGACAACTAATATATAAGTATCTTTCTTTCTTTTTTGTAAAATTCTCTTTCTTGAGAGACTGCTGCATCATTGTGCTCAAACCAAGATGGAAGCTTTCACGGAAATGTGATATTCCTACTTATATAACTCACCCATTATCAGTGTTAATGTGCTCCTATGAAGTGTACAATCTGCTCCTAAGAATTGCATAGCATGTCTATGTTGATTGAAGTTTATTGCCTACATTATTGTTAGCAATGTAGAATACATTCCCAGCTCCTTAGCCCTCTGCTTGGCATCAACGCTATTGCTTCATCTTGTTCAAGTACTGCTGGTGATTGTCTGTAACGAAAAGCTCATCTAGGTCCGTTTGATCACAAGGCCCAGGAAGGTTAGTGCGGATACCATATGACAAAAGCAATCTAACATGTATCTTCTTTGAAGCCCTGGGCAGGGTAGATCGATATGCCATTAAGATCTTTGATAATTCTTTTTTTTTTTCCTAGTTCCTCTCTTCACAGTGTGCTGCTTGCAGAGTTTTCTTCAAACAGCAATGAAAATATTTGATCTCCCCACTACTTTTGGATAATATGGGGAAGCACAGATATGTTTACTACCACAAGACTTGAAAAGCTGTTCAGTGAGACAGGCAACAAACTGTTTAGCATTGTCAGTGCCAACATCAAGAGGACATCCAAAACTGGCAAAACAAAATCTGCAGTATACTGCTGATAGTATCTGAAGAACTATTTCTTTAGCAGTTCCATTGCTTCTGGGTAAGAAGAGTAATAATCATTCACTGTAAGCACATCTGTTTGATGTGTAGATCCCAGAATGTTGATGCCTTGCTTGTTCCAAGGAAGAATTTTAACTGAATTGGTGATCATGTAAATGTTTGGGTCTGCATGCAAGCAACACAGGTAACATACAGTTTGTCTAATTTGTATACAGCACACTGCATCCCTGGTGACTTTCACATCTATTTTAGCCTTGGCTTGTTGATTGACATGGTTAATGGAAATATTGGCAGAGTCACCAGTCTTGGAAACCATTAGGCACTTTCTTCTTGAGCCCTTTCTTACAGCCAGTGTCAAGTCATCCTGTAATATTTTGTGAACACATTTCCCCACTACTTGATACATAAAGATATCTGCTTCTAATGCTCCATACACACACGATTTAGCTAGTTCCTTAAGTGCACTATCATATGCATCTATAGATTTATCAGGGGTGTGTTTTCTATGTCCAGATAAGCCTTCCCATCACAGCATTTCTATGTGGTATGAAATGTAGCTGTAGCTGGTGCAAAGGTGCCACTTCCTTTTGGCAAATAGCAGGAGTGGGGTAATCTATTATACTGGAGCTTCCAGTCAGTTGTTCGTTTCAGGACTGGTGCTCCTCACACATTCAAGTTTTTGTAGTGTTCATACAACATTGTCGGCACCAAGACACCAGCCCATAGTTTTCCTCACTTAATCTGGGAAATACCATTTTTTGAGGAAATCTAATATATATTTTGCCAGTTACCTGCTTACAATATCTCAACAACCCATTTGCAAATTAAGCTCCCAGCTGGGAGCACTCACTGTAGCTGTGTTGCGGTCATGTTGTACTTTGAAGAGCATTATTTACCTTGTCCAGTTTGAATTTTGTAAATGAGTCACAGTATTAACAGTGTTCCAAGATCCCACCTTCATTTCCAGATGGTTGTATCCCTTTGAAGTTTGTCTAGCAACGAAATCTCTTGTAGATGGTTAATTGTTTTAGCTTCTGAATTCCTCTAACAGCATTTCTAATCTCTATGTTTTTCTTAACCCTTTGCCTAGCTCCTACTTTCTGATTCCCTTTGCTTCCTATATCCCTTAACAGAGACTTCTGGAAAGTGTAGCATGGAGTGTATATAAATGGATAACTTGACAACAGTCAAGCATTTGAGTGCAAGTGCTGTGTTCTTTCCCCCTGAGTGCAAGCAAAGAGTGATCTTTCTGCTTGTTGCCTTGGTTAGGAATAGTTTCCTGCCAAGCTACTGGGGTGTTTAAAGGCAAAGCACAGAGGTTCAAATCAAGGGTGCTGATCTTTTCCTTTTCTCAGTTGGGAAACTCTGGATGTGGCTTGAAGCCGAGGACAAAGCAAATGTAACAAGAATACAAAAAGAAAACAGCTACCCTGATTCAAAATTATCTATCCCAAATAGATTGAATCGAAAATACCTTTCTGAAAAGAAACAAATTAACTGAAAGCTATTTTTAAAACAAATGCAGACAGTTTGTTCAAGGATGCCACAGAGCTGGTGATCTAGATACGGAATTTACAATTGTGTCCCAATGAAATGACGCACCCGTCTGCATCTTCCAAACAAAATCTATAATAGATCAGAATAAAAGATGCTGTGCAGCAACTCTTTATGAGATGAGAGATCCTAATTAAGATAAATGTTACTCTGAGCTGTAATTATGAAAAAGTACCTACTGTGGAGGGACAATACTTTAACTTCAATAATTAATTAGTCGTAGCTGGAACCTGCCTAATTCCTTAAATCAATCTTCAGTTTTGAATTACTTTTTTAGTCTTCAACTTGTTGTTTCAGATGGTTAATGACTAGCTCCCGTGTATGAGTCCTTGGAAATAGATTTTGGAATTACATGTCATCCCACATTTTTCTCTCTCAAATAGCAAGATGTATCATTATTTTAGCTTGCTCTGTTCACAATCTCACCATTTTAAATTTTCCATAGAATCTGAATATGTAATGCAATGGCAGATGAATGTTTAGGGCACAGTACAATGACCATTGCATTGGTGTACTGCCACAATATGATGGCTCCTTTGGGAGGATGGAGCTAATTCTATGGTTCTTGGGTTCCTAGCCCAGGTTTATTATGGTGTTGCACATGTTTAGGGATGTTTTTAATGTCTGATGTTTTATCGCTATTTTATTATTATAATTAATTCTGTTGGGAGCCGCCAAGAGTGGCTGGGGGTATAAATAAATTATTATTATTATTATTATTATTATTATTATTATTATTATTATTATCAACAACAACAACATTGGGCCTACAGTATCTAAAGAGTTCCTATTTTTAAAGTTCAGAATGACCAGTGTCCAGTCTCAAGTATCTCAGAACAGAATGATAAAATCAAAGAAATAATGAAATATAATGTCAACAAAAGTTGGAAGATCCTGAGAGGTAGGCAGAGAGGGATGCTGTGAGGGGGGGAAATCAGGTGGTAGCATGATCTTGCCCCACCTTCCATGTACAGAATAAACATCCAGAAGGGAGGCTATGAAATGATGTGTGGAATTGCCAGGAAAAAAATCCTTCGTGAAACTCATTTAGCTTCCCTCAGAATTCCTTGGACATTTTGCCCAAAGAAGAATCTCCAAACTTGCTTCACACATTTACTTTTGGTCATTTAGGTACCACATGTGCAGCTCAGGAGAATGCTGTTCTTGCTCAATAGCTCTGAAGCTGATATTAATCAAGGGGACAGCCAAATTAGATAATCTTTATCTTATAAATATAATCTTCCTTCATTCACAACCCTGCCGTCATCTGGGAGCCATTCTGGCACTTAAAATATCAAGTGCGAATAACCTCATTTCTTTAAAATATGGCTATACCTCTGTTTCTTAATAGGAGAAATATTTTTTACTTTCCTTTACTGCTGTATTTCTCACATTACGGTATATTATATGGATCCTAACTTCCATTTTTTGAAAGAAGCAAGAGTCCACATTCATGGAACAGGTCTTTCCCACCGCCCCATTTCTTCCACACAGCTCTGGAAAAAATGCTTCTGTGCATTGAGAGACCCTCAGGAATGATGTAAGACAGGTATGGCGAACCTGCAGCCCTGGTATCTGGGGTAGAGTTAAGTCCAGCAACATCTGGAGGGCCACAGAATCCCATTCCCTAGTGTAGGTGATGGTCCAAGACAGTGGTCACCACCTTTTGTGGGTCTGGGGACACATTTTGAATTTTCAGAAGATGCTGAGTGCATCAGTTAGAAATGGCTATCACCAGGAATATGACTTTTCACAAAATGGCTGCCACCTCCAAAAACAGCAGGAAAACAAAAGAGTCAGGAAGATAAAATACAGTGGTACCTCAGGTTACATACGCTTCAGGTTACATACGTTTCAGGTTACAGACTCTGCTAACCCAGAAATAGTGCTTCAGGTTAAGAACTTTGCTTCAGGATGAGAACAGAAATCATGCTCTGGTGGCACGGCAGCAGCGGGAGGCCCCATTAGCTAAAGTGGTGCTTCAGGTTAAGAACAGTTTCAGGTTAAGAACAGACCTCCGGAACGAATTAAGTACTTAACCCCAGGTACCACTGTAGTTCAATTATGGAAAAAAACTATTCTTTTTGTAGTTTGAAAAAGTTTTAAGTTGTAGGGTTCACACTATTGCAAACATTCCACCCACAGAAGCATTGCAGCTTGCTGGTTTGAGTGATCCCCTCATCTCTTCGCCACATGGGTCAATAAAACATTTTCCTCTCTAATAATAAAATATGGGAGTAATTAATTTGCAAAGAAGGACTGAGAGGCTAACCTTATTAGTCAGGAGCCAAACATGTGCATGCCATGATCTTCTGAGCATGCACGGAGGCCTTCCTCAGTTTCCTTTCAGGCATACCTCCTTATGCCACATCTAAGGTTGCTCCCAAAGGTCCCTTCACTTTTGGGAACACTTGGCCGTCTTGCATAATCCCTGCACAGCACTTCAGATGCTGACCACTGAATGTAAGCTTTTGAATTATACCTTCTTCTTTAGGGATAAATGTTCAAGGCAAATGTAAAGTAAAAAAGAAAAAGAAAAAAAGATGCTGGTACAACCCTAGGCTGCCATTTACCTACTGGAAAAGCCTGGTGCTGCTTAGAACAAATGAAATATGAGGCCAGAGCAGGCTGTTCTAATTAGGATGCAAATAGCCCTGCTGTACAGCCCTTGAGTTAACTGGCCTTTTAGAGTCAAAAATGAATGAAAAATGTTCAGCGAAATAATATAATATTATATATACTCTATCACTAGTTCCCTGTGGCCTTACAGGATCCTTGTAAAGCAAAGAACAGTTTTGCCAAAAAGAAACAGTTATTATATTAGCATGATTAATTTAGGATAGTTCACTAAATAGAGTGTTCCTTTGATTTGGTTTGATGGTATGGCCTATTAATGGAAGGGTTTAGTCTCTTGCGTCTCTCAGAACAATGTCCCGTCTTTCAAAGTTGATGACTTGGTATCAACAAGACAGAAAAATTAATCCACCATTAAGTTTCCTTAAAGATCTGCCTAGCTTTTTTCTGTCTCAAGACCCTAGAACAAGAGTGGAGAACCACAGGCCCATGGTCACATTATGGCCCTTGCTCTATCTGGCCCTTGAAACTTTTGTGAGGCCATATCCTCTTTCTCCAGGGTACATTTCTCAGTGGCCTTGCTTTACATTCCCCCTGAGTGTTTTTGCTAGGCAGGAATGGGTCCTTGAACTCTGATAATGACTCATGCTTGCTTCAATGGAGGATCAAGAGAGTTGTCTCTGTGCGTAGAAACTAGCGCACTGTACACAGCTAAAATTAAATTTGTTGCTCCACCCACTTTTGCCCCTGCACCTCCTCCTGCTCACCACTGCTATGCAGCTCCCAAAAGGTTGCCCAGAAGGAATGTGATCCTTGGGCTGAAAGCAGTTCTCTACCCCTAGCCCTAGAATGTGTAGAGTTAGCCCATGAGACTGATGAAGAGAACATTCAGAACAAACCTGGAGTTCACCTATGTTCCAAAATCTGGTTTCGAACCTGTGGTGCTGTACATCCGCAGCATAATTTCATAATTTCATATATAAGCATTTTTAGAGTTATATGCATTGTTGTATGTATCTGTTCATGTGCTGGTTAGTTTGTGTAGCATACAACAAGACCTTTAATAATGTGTGTGGTAGTGCATATAACATGTGAGAATTGTTTGTATATTCAGCAGAAAGAAAAACTCACTTCAAGGGGCGAAATGCAAAATAGGAAAAAAAATATCTTATGTGATTTCTGGTTCCTTAACATTAATAAAAAGATGTATTGTTGGTCTAATTCAGCAAAGGATGTATTTATTTATTACATTTATGTCCCATGTGGCATAAATGGTCCTCACCCTCCTAAAATCATCCTCACAACTACCTTGTGAGGTAGGTTAGGCTGAGAGTTGAGGATCACATAGCCCAAGACGACCCAGTGGGGACCACAATATCCAATATCTGACTTCTCTTACATTACGCTCATTCTTCTGTTATGTTCTTTCTTTAAGATTCAGCTTGGAGTGTATGTGGAAATAGCTGGAAAAGGGGTGAGTAGCTCTCATTTTTAAAGATGATTTTAAAATCCTCAGCTTCAAAGATAAAGCAATGTTCAGGAACGCTTTTGGATGTCTATTCTTGTTACAGTGTGAAATGACTGATCTTCTGTTTGACAGCCTTTAAAATTGAATATTACAGAGACAAATTTTGAAACCTAAGAGAGATACTTCATTTCTGCCTACAGCTGAGGTCTGACCTTTGCTCACTTGAACTAGAGTCCAACTGCTCTCCCCCAGGTATGTTTTGGTTGGTGTTCTCCAGTCATTTGAAATTATTGCATGGGAAGTCAGTGGTAAAGTGACAGCTTTAAGATGCCACACTGCCAGGCAGCTTGCTTGGCTGGAAGCTAGAGCTGCATTGAGAACATTTGTAAGAGAGGCAAATCTAATAGCTTCTATTAGATATAGCCAAGAGGAATATTTGGCAGAAAAGGAAATGTTCCAACATCAGGCTGTTACCAACTCTTCCCTACACCCAAGGAAACATACATACTAACAAGATACCTGGTCCCTGCGGTGAAACAGGGTGCTCATAAAAGCCATATTTCTCCTCTCATGTAGGCATTTTTATCATTTCACTGCTGCACTACTGTAACACACTCAATATGGGGGTTCTCTTGGGATTGATCCAGAAGCTGAAGCTGGTACCAAATGCTGTGACCGGGTTGTTGAGTGGGACCAAAGCACAGCAGAATACCTTTGAAGCACAGAAGTACAGTCCTGCTCCTTGAGCCCTGATTGGCCAGGTGGTTAAGACACAATAGGGTCAAGGCTCGAAAAGGCAATATAAACCTTTCTTTATCACAGCTGTGAGGTGGATGCCTCTAAGGAGTCACCTCTCAGGTTTAACCAACTAACCACCCTGGCTAGCTTGCGTCCAATTCCCAACATCCCTATCCACCCATTCAAGCAATCTCACCCACCTTTTGTGAGCTGCATAGCTTTGCCTTAGAGCTCATGGCTCCTCACTGTCATGGGCCATCATCCTCTAAATGACGTAGTTCTGACACGAACTTGGGAGGCTGGTTCTCTGAACCAGGAGGCCCTCTTGAGCCGAGGGGCCTTAGTTGCCAACTGCCTCTCTGGCTTCTCAAGCTCATGAAAAACAGCACCAGTACCCTTAACCACATGCTGCAAATTAAGTGTGTGCTGTGATGCAGATAGCCCTTAAAGCCCTTGTTCTGTCTTACCACGATTAATTCCTTGCCTATCAAAGAGGTCTGGAAAGAACACCATAAGGATTATTTAGTCTCTAGTAGACTCACTGGAATGCTTCTTTCAGCTCAACGTGCATCTCTCCACTCTATCTATCTTGCCACAAGGTTGTCGCCATTCATTATTAGTGAATACCTTCTGAGTCATCATTAGCATTTCATTCTTCCTGTGCAGAAGGCCTTCTCATAGTTCACAAGGGGAACTTGCCTCTGCTTTTTGGGGGTCTGAAATAAAATAATGGGAACAGCATGAGCTGTGACAGTTCAATTAGGAAGTGCTTGGAATGGCAATGTTTGCTAGAAGCAAAGAGTATCTTGGCCTTGGAAAGCTTCCTGCAAATGAGAAATGTGAGGCCTTTGGCACATTTTTGTAGTACAACACAAAAATAAATTAAGGAGTGGAATATGGGTAACCAAGCTGGAAAGCTGGAAGAGCAGCAGAAAAGCTTTGTCTAAATGACTCTCTATTGGCATGTTCTCAGTCGACAGCAAATGGTTGCTAAGAACTATGCAAACTATTTTCTCTTCTCATTGTGCTTTTCTGCAAAGAACAACTTCTTTAGTTTGGTGATTTGATGTTGTTGGACTACAGCTCCCATCATCCCTGACTACGAGTTATGTTGACTGGAGCTGAAGGAATCTGGAACCCAACAACAAATGGGGAGGGCACAGATTCCCCAAGCCTGTCTTAAGGGTTGTTTCACACATGAATGTTCATTACTTGATCTGCAACATCACATGGGAGAATGAGTCATCATAGATATAATGCTGCAGGTAATACTTTTCTGATCACCATATGCCACCTCAAATGCAATGCTTTCCCATTGAACCAGTTCACATATTTAGCTGTCAGTCGTCAAGAATAGCATTTGGAATGTGCATTATTGCATTACTGAATCTGGTTTTTAACTATCTCTGCTTTTTATACAAATTTATTGTAGTAATTTGTTACATTCTGCTGCTATTTTAATATGTTATTGGTATATTGCAAATGTTGTTTTAAATTGTCAGTTTATTATTTTATCTTTGTCATTAGCTGCCTTGAGCTCTGCAGAGAAAGGATGAGGTATAAATGATTTAAATAAACTGCTTTTTCAGTTTAATAAGTCACATTCAAAGCATGGAGTACGTACTCTGTTAGTATATATGATGTGCACTGAATGCAAGAGGCATTATTATTATTATTATCTATTAAATTTGTATGCTGCTCTTCATCCAGAGATCCCAGGGCGGTTCACTTACAAAATATCATACAAGGTGGTTCCTGCTCTTAAGCTTATTTAGTTGATACCATCCAATGGCACTGTTCATTCAGTATCAACATGTTCAGTAGTAGTCTTTACAAGTTGCATTTTACAGTAAATGGACAATAATCAGAAAGACCATTCTCCAGTGTGGTGTAGTGGTTAAGAGCTGTAGACTCGTAATCTGGGGAACCGGGTTCGCGTCTCCGCTCCTCCACATGCAGCTGCTGGGTGACCTTGGGCTAGTCACACTTCTCTGAAGTCTCTCAGCCCCGCTCACCTCACAGAGTGTTTGTTGTGGGGGAGGAAGGGAAAGAAGAATGTTAGCCGCTTTGAGACTCCTTAGGGTGGTGATAAAGTGGGATATCAAATCCAAACTCCTCCTCCTCCTCCTCCTCCTCCTCCTCCTCCTCCTCCTCTTCTTCATTTTGTGCATGTATTTGTTAGGGCTATGAAGTCTGACCAAGAAAGATTACTATTTGAAAACCTGTTATTTGGAAGGGTATCACCCTTGAGGACGTAATGCTTATGATTAAAAAGTTAAAATTTGGCAGCTATTATTATGTACAGTAGTATTCAACAGCCCACATCTTCTCCTTGTGCATTAAGCAAGTAAGTTATGATGGCATTTGGGGTGCTACCTGTAAAACATCCACTAGGAAAAGTTTGATCTTTTCAGTTCTTATTTCTGCATCTCGTGTAGGTGTAAACAAACCTAAGATAGATTTATCTGCAGGAAAAATGTGAAGTCGAAGAAACCATTTCCATCACCCAGTGGGAGTCTGTGTTCAATGCCTCTGATTATGGGGCTGTTGCACATGAGTTTTTGAACTGATCAATACTTTGAAAATTCAGGCAGACTCTGTTTTCTATCTTCCTTGCTGAAACTCCTAAAATATTCTCTCTCTTTTGCCAACACCTGAGACAAATCAATGGTTAAGGTAATGAGATCTTATTCTTTGACATATCGTGTTATTAGAAGAGTGAAATGTGGGACTTTTATGAGATCATTTCTGTTTGAACTGAGAGTTGCAAGTTATGAAATATTGGTGGTGTGTGTGTATGTGGATTCAGGTTATGCATGTAGTCCTTGGTGGGAGAGGAAAAAATGTTTTAATATTGGCAGGTTCCTTTGGAACCAGCCCTTTGGGGTTTGAATTGTTTGTCACTTTATAATATATTTCAGGTAGAGGTAGTTTTCTTGTTGTAGTTACAGCTTAGACTTTTTACAATAACATGATTTGTCATGAAGCTGAAATGAGCAGTGAAATCAGAGTTTAATAAACTGCATATATGTGGCTAAGGCCAGTTCTCTAGGCTTCTCATGTCTCAGCAGCAGCCAGAGGATTTTTGCAACCAGAAATTCCAGTTTCTTGTAGTGTCTTGTACTCCCAAATTGCTTAGCGGGACTGCTTTGGAATTTACATGGCATAATATAAACACAAACTAAATAACTCTGTATTTCTTGGAAAATGGTATTGAGCTTTGTGGAGGATATAATATAAATACAGACTGACTAAAGTTGCACATGAGACAGATGTTTTATCCTCATCAAGAATTTGGGAGAAATTACCTAAAATACAAACTCTATTCCATTAAAACTACCAGGATTTGTGACACTAACAAATTAATGTCATTTAATGTATGAAGTATGAGCCAAAACTGATGTATTAATATAATCACAGTATAAATATGACAGTGGTCATAATCCAATCAAGGATCTAAATTTGTTGACATTTAAAGAGATAATCCTTTAAATCACCTGGCTAATGCTCCTCTGGTTGGACATTTGAGAACAGGATACTGGACTAGATGGGACATTGTCAACAAGCTTTCCTTATGCTTTTATGATGGCTGAGAACTGCATTAGTCAAATGTGCTGTAACTAGCTTAGAAAATATTAACTATGTGTTAAAATGAAGCCATTACTGGAAAAAAATAGTTAATAGTTATAACTTCTCAATGTTATAGTTTGGAAAGATTTTTTTATAGACATGTTCTACAGTGGAGAAGAGGCTAAGCATAGACAGAATAAATAGCCATACAGTGGTACCTCCGTATATGTCCACCCCGTCCAGCATCCATTTCAGCTGACATCCATGGCCAACCCAGAAGTACCGGAACGGGTGGCTTCTGGGTTGGCCACTCACGCATGCACAGAAGCGCAAACTGCTCCACATGCATGCACAGAGCGGTGCTTTGTTGAGCATCCTTTTCCTCGAGCGTCCGGGGCTCCGGAACGGATCCCAGACTCAAAACAAGGTACCACTGTACATACATGGTCTGTTATTCAACCTGTGGTAATTTGCAACCTGGATTAGCACTGCTAAATAGTTCTCAATAAGGAATTATGAGAGTATAGTATTGGGTCTATGCTATGTCTATCATTGACTATAAAATCTTATCTGGAGATAATATTTTTCATTGATGCATCATAAAAGGTAAAGGGAACCCTGACTGTTAAGTCCAGTCGCGGACAACTCTGGGGTTGCGGCGCTCATCTCGCTTTACTGGCCAAGAGAGCTGGTGTTTGTCTGCAGACAGCTTCTGGGTCATGTGGCCAGCATGACTAAGCTGCTTCTGGTGTACCAGAACAGCACACGGAATCGTCGTTTATATTTGTTCTCAATTCAGTGAAAATTCTTACTGAAACTTCCATTTATTAAATATATGAACATTTCAGCTTTGTAATAAAATTAGTACTTGTGTTGGTGGTACATACTAGATTTTAATCATTTCTGACATTATGTTCTTTCATCCTTGTATTTCTTTCTATTTATAATAAGATTGTGAGGTTGCCTCCAACCCATTTTGATAAGAGAGATTTTCTTTAGCATCAAATAAACAAATTGAATGACACACAAGTTTCCTAAATAGCACACGATAAAGTGGAAAGGTTGAGGTCATGATTGTTACAGATTAAGCTTTCAAGTCCCATTCCTCATCAAACTCTTCAGCCTTCTAGTCATTGCAAACATAAAAGAAAATTCTGGTTCCTGTACCAAAGGATTTAGAGCAGGGATGGGAAACCTGTGTCCCTTCAAACATTGTTGGACTTCACTTCCCATCAGCTCTGTCTATTGGCCATGGTGGCTATGGCTATGGGAGTTGACGTCCAACAATATTGAGAGAGTCACAGGTTAGTCATCTGTCCAGATCCTTTACATAAAACAAGAGAACCCCTGTGGATGCTACGCACTACTGACAATAAGTATTCAAGAAGAATTTAAAGAAGCCCCGTGTGTACAAAAATGTATATATTAAGGAAAGGGATGTATTAAAATGATTATATAAGTGAAAATAACATTAGTATGTATTATATATACAGTGGTACCTCGGGTTAAGTACTTAATTTGTTCCAGAGGTCCCTACTTAACCTGAAACTGTTCTTAACCTGAAGCACCACTTTAGCTAATGGAGCCGCCTCCTCCTGCTGCTGCTGCCCTGCCAGAGCACGATTTCTGTTCTCATCCTGAAGCAAAGTTCTTAACCTGAAGAAATATTTTTGGGTTAGCGGAGTCTGTAACCTGAAGCGTATGTAACCTGAAGCGTATGTAACCTGAAGCGTATGTAACCCGAGGTACCACTGTATTAAAAGCAGTATACCCAAAAATGGGTATATTAGTCAAAGCTCCATACAAATATGTTATAGTAGGAGAAATTCACTCTAAAATGCTGATTAATTTTCAGGAGGATTCGCAAATAATGTGGAGAACTGAATTTAAGACTGGGCGCATAACAATCTGAAATGGACAGCTTTGTCCATTCCTGCTTGTAACTATGGCTTGGTTGAGTCTGCTTCCTTCAGGCTACAGTGCCAAAACGGGGGGGGGGGGGGATACAAAGTGTATGCTGAAACATATTAGTATGTTTGCAGTAGCATGCTCAAGGTTCAATGTTTCTTAACTTCCACTTGACTAGGCAGAAGACAGATTTTAATAGCAGAGTTTCCAGCATGCAGGAAGCAACGAAAATCAGTTGGAAACTGCATCATTTTCTGCTCAGTCAGCACCAGCTCAGGCATCGCTTGCCACATCCTTTCTCCACCCATCATTTCTCAGCTATGACTGTATCAGCACTCAATTTGCAATTCATGATTTTGTGGGCATCATTTCTTTTCAAAATGGGGGTGCTTCTTATTTCTCAATGTTTGTGAGGCTGTGAACTCTTTAAGGTATAAAAAGTCACCGACTCCTGGCCAGTAGCTTTCTCCTATATTATTCCACACAACAAACCACCACAAAAATAAGATAAAAGATTTAAGGCAAATAATTTAAAAAACAAGTAAGCGTGATTCAGATAGAACCTTATCCTTCACAAATTTATCTAATCTCCTTTTAATTCAATTTAAGTTGGTGGCCATCTCCACATCTTGTGGAAACAAACCCCACAATTGCTACTGAAGTATGACATGGGTTGAGTAGGCGTTATGTCTAATCAAGTGCAAGGGATTAAATGAGTTTGGTGATAAAATTGGGATTCTTTGAAGAAAAATGTTAACCCCCCCCCCCCAAAAAAAGGTGGGGACAGGGCAGAAGGGAAGCTGCATTGTTTCATAAATTATGCACACTCGTTTTTATATGAATAAAAGATACCAGCCTTCTGAGACAAATAGATATTAGGCTATAATCAATCATTCATGTCATTTAATCCAACCGTAGCTCCCAATACGAAATTAGACCCTAAAGCTTTACATTTTGTTTGAGTTATTTTGGGCTTTACACCCCTTTTCTTTTGTCACTTAGGTGGCTGGATATTTAAGGCAAACAAATGCGAACTATCAAAAGTGATTAATTAATGAACAGTTTACATACACCCAGGACAGCAAAAGCTGTGCTTATTTGGGGGATACAGACTATTTTGTGTGGGCCCCTATAGAAGTGGTCATAAAGCTATATGATCCTGGAATGATAATTGTCCATTATATGGGTAAAGCTAAATTGATTTAGTCTTGTGCATCTAGGGCAGGGCAATGAATACATTTTTGAAATAGCTTTGTGGGCTTTGCTACAAAGGAGAACAAAGAGAAGTCTGCACTTTTGGAGAATGTATAACCAAATGATACCTACAGCTGTGGGGGGGGGGGAATGGTCTGAACAATAATCAGAATGCATCTCCACAGAGGACTATACTTGAAAGTGCCCTTCCCTAAAGTATTACATGCATTTCAGCATTGAAAACAGAACACAAGATTGCATCTGAAGGGTTGCAATGAGCATAGGTTAAACTCATGCCATTTCCTATTCATGTTACAATCTTGGTCATGAGAAAAGATTGCGGAAAGAGCAGAGTGAGGGTTTTCTTTCTTAGCTCCCACTGTGTCCCAATAATTGATTGCTGTCTGCTGTGAATCTCGGTGTTTTTGTTTCTTCCTGAATGGGGAACAGGAGGCTATTTTCCTGCTATCCACTGTTTTTATTCCAAAGTATCTACATTCTCTGCTCTATATTTATATTCAATATTGCTCAGAAAGAGGAGCCTGAGTATCACTAAATGCCTTAGTAGGCCATGATGTGAGACCCATACATAACACAAAATGCCCTAGAGAAGTACAATATGTTCAGCCTGAAATTATCCTCTAAATCAAAGCGTTGGCACCAAAGGTATAATAAAAAGATACAGACTCAATTCCCCTCTCTTCTTGGTGTCTAAACTTGCCTGCTATTATTTACAAAGGAGATACAAGCAATCAACATCCATGCCAAGGCAACTGGCTCTGGAGTGGCTCATGGTGACCGTGGGTCTATCCCAACATGTCACCGATCCGGTGCTTATGGCAGGCCAAACTCTGGACCTTGTTTTCTCAGCTGGGCAGGAAGAAGGTGATCTGGAAGTGAGTGGGGTATTGATGCCAGTCCCTTGTCATTGTCAGACCACTTCCTGTTGACATTTCAGCACCTTTTATTCTCTGCACAGGCAGGGGACCTATTAAGATGCTCAGCCGTCAAACGCTTATGGATCCAGTGGGTTTCCAGATGGCTCTGTGGGATTTTGTAGCTGCTATGACAGGCACTCTTGTCAAAGCCCTGGTCGACCTATGGAACATCCAAATGGCTCAGGTCATTGAAACAATCGCCCCAAGCATCCTCTCTCACTTTGTGGACCCTTTTTGGCTCCCTGGTATACATGTGTACATGTTTGTGCATGACCATGTATACTTTAGGATGTTGAAGCTGCAACCCATCTCCTCGTCATTATGCTGAATTGATAGTGTGTATAGCCTGCATTTTAGAATGATCTGTGGTGGAACACTAAAAGCCCATTTGGGGTAATAAATGTAGAAGGGCATGCATGCTTTTCAGTGCATGCATGCACTGGAGTAGTTTGGAATCAACATGGCTCTTATTCTTGTGACCACCATAGTAAAACACACACACAAGAAAATATATATATTTCTCTGCATTGCTTTAAACATTTTTATTTTCTGATATATCATTTATTGTATCATTTTTATGCATAATTTCTTTGTCTTTTTTGGGGGGGAGGTAATTTGGTTTACACAGCAAATTTTAGTATTGCGTGTCTGTGATCCCAAGCACACTTTCAGGAAAATAAATTATTTTGAAATCAATGAAACTAACTCCCCAATAAATGTTCTGAGACTAGAAAATCTGGTCGTAAGATTTCACAATGCATTGAGAAAAGGGCTTTCAATCTATAAAAAGGAGGGCTTTTGTGCTCCTTGATCTTTCACAACCATTTCCAAATCTCGAAGAGACAGGATTCTCACCAAAGTAAGTGTGACTGAGTAGTCTGTCTCTTTAAATTTAGTGCAATGTTGCATTCTGCTTATATAGCATCACTGTTGGCGGTTGCAGTAGCTGACAAAGTGTGAATCACAAGAAGGTAACCAGAACGAGAAGGAAACAGAAAACTATAAATGGAGCAAGTCATAAGAAGGCAGAATCCATTGTAGCAATTTATTGAAGACTGCTTCTTTCTTTACAGTATGAGTTCAGCTGCATGGGGCTGAGTCAAAATGGCCCCTCTTTGGAGAAAGCTGGGGGGACCTGTCAATAGGCACAAAATAAAGAGACAACCTACTGCCAAAAGGGATTGCTTTCCTTCTGCCGGGCACATTATTTTTTACCCACCAGATTGTGGGAATAGTTCATTGTCTCTTTAAGAACTGGAGAGGAAATGTTGTCAGTCAGAAGTAGCAGACACCAGTCAGCAGGACTTTGTTAACAAAGCACAAGGAAGCAAGGCCTACATTTGTAGTCTTATGTCTAGAAATGTTTTACCTTTATAAAAAATTTTTTTGCTTGTAATAAAAACTTGCAATCTAAACCAAAACAATACACAGATGTGACCTGTGGAGGACAGGAAACAGCTCCCTGCACTTCATGTACTACAGTAAGCCCAAAACTTACATGGAGGTTACAGCCCAGGGATCATCTTTCCCCCCTGGATGCCCACCTCATTTTCTCCTGTGTTTAAATTTTATTTAATTTTTATTGCCCAGTGCGTAAAACTGAATGCACACAAGTTAAATGCACATAAGTTGTGGGCTTACTATACTTTTGTTTGCATGTACTCTCATAATGATCCTTTGAGACGGAGAAAAAGGGATCTATGCAACAGCGCCCAGTAAATCCATGGAAATCTTCTTCATCTCCTGACCATACAAATTCAAGTCCAACACAGATTTCCCTCCACAGATTAAACCACACACATATGATTTACAGGTGGAGTAACAGCAGGGTCATACCTGTTTGCCCAGCTACTAGCATTGGTGGTCCCACTGCCTGCATCCCCCTATGTGTTGAGCAAGGCAAATAAGCAAGAGTCAGATACACATACTGTTGTAGACATGTAAAGGTAAAGTTAAAGGGACCCCTGACCACTAGGTCCAGTTGTGACCAACTCTGGGGTTGCACACTCATCTCGCTCTATAGGCCGAGGGAGCCGGCGTTTGTCCGCAGACAGCTTCCGGGTCATGTGGCCAGCATGACTAAGCTGCTTCTGGTGAACTAGAGCAGGTGCTCCATAACTGCCTAGAGGGGAGGAGCTGGACTTTCCTTAATGAGAGCTTCGGAGCCAGCCTAGAATGTCACCACCCCACCCAATGCTCTCCTAGTTCTGCCTCTTGGAATATGTAAGGTTTCCAAACCTTACCTAGTCCATCCCAGTTTCATTCTTACTAAAACGTAAACAAAATTGTTGTCTGTGTCTCCTCCCCCAAATTTGGGCTCACGTTTTTTACAGCTGTGTTCAGTTTTCTATTTCTTGTCTTTATTAGTACTTGTCACATGTATGTGTGTGCCGCAAGTACATTGTACACAGTCCAGAGTTGAACAGGTCTGGACTGGTCCAGACTGGATCAGGCCCATTCTGGATGTACAAATTGAAGCCCCAATCTGTGCACAGCCCTAATAAATAACCTACATTTTGGGGCTATCATGTAAAGCAGTGTACTGTACTCTGTCAGATAAATCTTACTGGCTCTCTACTACATCAGTGATTCAAAAATGATGAGTTGGTCACTGAATGCTTGTGAATGAAGCACCAGGAGACCATATGCTGCAAGTGGAGAAAAAAGAAGGGATCATGTCACAACTCCCAGCTATCAGACAAAGCTTCAAATTCTGTTGGTGGTATTCCTTACTTCAATATTATATAAAAGAAGTCAAGGCTTTAAGAACAAACCAGGGCTGTTTTACACAATACAACAAATCCCACTTCACGAGGCAGATACAGTTTCTGTAGCAATTCTTTTGATTTCTTTGATAACATTACCTCCAGTGGTGCTGCCTGAGGTGCTTCTTTAAGTGCTGTGATGCTCTGCAGTTTGCTATTAGAGAGAGAGAGTTCAGTCAGTGTTTCCGTGTAACATGTCCCTCCATCCTACATTAATGCTACAGCAGTGACAACCAACTAGCAGAGCGGTACTCAGCACCTGTCTGCTATCTAGCTCACGTCTTCCCATCAAACTTGTCTGCAGGAGAGAAATTAGCTAATCATTGATAGGGCATGTCGTTGAATAAATTCCAAATTGCTGCTAGTGCTTTTTATAAATAATTCAAAATAAAATGAACGCTAAAGCAAACACAGCTGTAGCTCACACTCCATCGCCCACCTGCTGATGGTACATCTTAGCTGGCATCTGCTCATGCAAAACTTGTACGCCTTCCACGTCCTCCTCCCCTTCCATATCCGTACAATGTCAGCAACCATGAATACTCTCTAGCCTTCTCAAGCAGTGCAATTTGGGTTTTGATTGGTGGCATCAGCTGACACATGAAGGCTTCATTCCTTTCCATAAACCATCATATTCTATTACTCTCAGTTCAAATGTCTCTATTGGTACACATCTTTTGGAAAGAGCCTGAGGCTAGTCTGCGACATGCTCATGCAGTTGCTTTTACAGAAAAGATGTAGAAGGAATAACCATTTGTGTTTGCTATAAATAGAAAGAGATATCCTGTCATGAAGAAGACTGTTGGTCCATATAGGAACACTGAAAGTTGCCTTGTACCAGATCCTCACTTGAGATCCCTGAGATTGAAACAATGACCTTTTATACACATTGTATGTGCTCTCTTACTAAGTTATGTCTTTAGCATTTCTCCTTTTATTAAGTGGACATTTGTGTGCCTCCCATGATTCTATTTCAGAGTTAGAGCACATAACTAGAAGCAGGAAATGTTTCCTCACCTGAAACTGTGATAAAAAGGGAGATCCTGAACATATAGTGTCATGACTATTTGAGACGAAATAGGTTTGTATTGTGAGCCTAGAAGTCTCTGTTCTTAATAACTTGTCATTAATCCTTTCTTCATGACTGGATTGCTGTCTATGAACTCATTTAAATATTGAAAAACAACAAAAAAGAATTCATTTTTATATTAAACTTTATCCGTATAGCTAATATCTCATTGTACCAAGGTTTTACTAATTAGTGTCCCCCAATAGGGTTAGATACTTACTTACCTGGTTTAAGAAGAAGGGCCTTTGCTTGCTAACATAATATGAACACATATTTGGAGCTTCATATCGGTCATATTGGGGATCACAGGAAAGAAAACTGTATCTTGGTTTCAGAAATTCTTTGTTTAGTTGTAACCTGGATTTCATTGTTTAAGCAAAGAAAACAATATTTCTGAAGTTTAAACAGGGTAATAATGAAAAAGAAAAATGAAGGTTTAAGAACTTTTTTTTATATACCAAAAAAGGTCCTGTTAAGTAAAGGCATATAATCTTTGCTCAGTCAAGTAGCAGGTTGCTTGTGAAGGTTCAAAACTGCTCAGAACAGCATGTGTGTTTGGGGTGGGGAATTTGACAGCTACTTTTTAGTCAAGTACAATTCAACTAGGATAATAGACCAAAATGAGGGTAATTCGTAGGAGGAAAAGTATATCTTTAGTAGAAGCTATCTTTAGCAGATGCTTGAAAGCTTGGAAATATCATTGGAACGTCTGTTAAAACACAAGCATTTCAATTACTTATACTAGCAAATCCTGCCAGTGTTGTGAAATCAAAGATGACTTTGAAAGGTAAAAATATAGATTACAAAATACACAGCAGGACTTGTGTTTAGATCTGTAGCTTCCAAATGGTGAGCTCAATTTGTAATCATTTGATAGAGCTCTAGGAAATACATCCTCTTTTCCCTCTTATCAGAAGCAAAACAAGAACTCATTTCATATCTCGAGGTCCTGACTGCAACAGCATTATTTCTTTCCACTCCAGGAATAATTATCATGTCTTAGATCCTTCACATTTTTGGCACTAATAGTCTTTTGTGCTCTAAACACAACAAAAAAATCTCCTGGAATTGTAGAAAGACAAGGGAAAGGCGACAGACTTTAGAAGAAGATACGGTAAAGTAGCCTGTAGAATAGGGTGTATTAGGACTGCTTCAAAAACAATTTTAAAAATAGAGCCTCATTTTCTGAACTTCAAAAGGTCTCATTACTTTAAAAAGAGACCTGTGGGTTGATGAAAAGTGGTATGTGTCAGAGAAGATAAGTTTCTGCAGTTATATTATTCAATATTTTATTGGGTAGAATAGTTCCTATTTTAGTAACAAGTACTGTAGGGTAATAATGAAAAGGCCCAAATGGTTATCTCAGTGAGCAGTCACAACATCTGAAGTTGAGCAGTTGCTTTGTGATGAACAGAAATGGTCCAGCCGGTCAGAAAGAAAACTGGTGGTGAAGAAAGGCCCAGTATGTAATAGTAGGTGGCGTGCTGGTAAATGATGTTCTTATAGAACTAATTGGCTGAAGAATGGAACAGGAAGGAGCATGCAAGGATTCTAACAGGGTTGAATAAAACATTGGATGGCCGTAACACCTGTGATTCAGTTGCATAAAGTGAAAACGCCATGTTACAAATGACCCTGGCTGCTGGTCACATCGCAATATGAGAGGGAAGGGTTGGGTAAGAGCACCTCTCTCTATGCTGACCTTAGACCAGAGCTAGCTAACCTTTTTTATGCTTTGGGGCACACTTAGGAATGATTAGCCTCTGAGGGCCACATGCCACTGCAAGCCACACATGTGGACAGTTAGACACACAGAGCAGAGGTCCACCCAGTTTTCTAACTCCCGCTTGCTAGAATTCCTCTTGTCTCTCCATCCTCCCCCCTCTCTCATCCTCACTGTGAACATATAGCACATTCAAGCACACAGCTCAATTCACACTCAAACCGTTTAGATAATGGCCACTCGTAGGGTGTATCTGGTTCATGTCAGCTCATCCCTAAGAGACAACGGTATAAGTGTTGTCATTTAAATGGTAATTGAATTAAGCTTGGCAATGAATATTCAGAAATCAATGGCATCTATGTAATAGAGACTAAAGGGCAATTGCATACAAAACAACATTTAGAGAGGGGTGTGATGTACATGTGTTTATATAATAATGTCTGTAAGCCAGGTCTGGATAAATGAAGTTCCTGTTTTTAAAAGCAGGACCGAGCTTAAGTTTCTTTAAGTTCTATTTTCATGGTTAAAAATATATATATATTGATGACAATCAGTTCTGTTTGTTACATCTGAATCAGGCGGGCCATACAGGTTCTGGATCAGTGCCTGAGCAGAGTAGTGGTTTGGATAAGGGCGAATATGAAGTCGAATTCTGACCTTTTCTGGGACACTGCAGATTAGTGCTCCTGCAAAGGTTGACACAAATAGGAGGGGACGGGAAATAGTAACAAAAATACCAGGAGTAGTTCTGTCACTGCACTCCAGGGGAAAAACCACAGCTCAGTGGTAGCGTGCATGCTTTGCATGCAAAAGGTGACAGCTTCAATCCCTGGTGTCCCCAGTTAGGGCTGGGAGAAACACCAGCCTAAAACCACTGACAGTCATTGCTGACAATACTGAACTCGAAGCAGCTTCCTATGTTCTTGGGAAAATCTTATGCTACTGAGACTTAGGGCTGTCTTGATTTTTTTATTCTTAAAGGTAAAGGCCACAGCCTCCTCCCCCAACCTGTTGGATGAGTCCTCCTTCCAGTCACTGTGAAACTTGTTTTAGTAGGCAATGTAGGTGGTGGCTTAAAGGCAATGTTTACCTTGCATTCCTTCTACAGGTATGGGGGCGAATGGTGTCCCATGTGCTAAGCTGACTGCTAGACAGCTACAGCCTCTGAATGAATGGTGATGATGATGTGGGGGGGGGGCCTATTTTCACCCAAACTCATCTTGAGATTTTGCCATTCTGAATTGCTGAGCAATCATACGCAACTGCCTAGGTACATTATCAGGAGCACAAGTTAGTGTAATTGAAAAATAACTACTTTGTCATCTGTAGTAAGCGCCTATATTTGGCCATAAAAATGGCATCCCCAGTGCGTGATTTCTTGGGTTGTTCTAATTATATTTTATAGCTATTCTGGTTTCCGTCCAGTTGTGCTTTTCTTTTAATAGCTCCAGGAACATCCAGTAATAAACATTAAAAGAAATTGCAGAATGATCAGCCACTACTTTCCGCAAGCTGTACTGATTAAATTCCTGTAGTCTCATTTTCATAACAAAGCCCGAGACAGAAAATAGTACACTCTGAATCTTCCCTTGACAATGATTAAGATAAGAACTGAAAATAGCATGAATGAAACCAATTCCTCCATTTCATCTTTGTTAGTGTATGGCTGACTTAGTCCTTTGATCTTTGTTCACTCTGCAGGAGTCAAGACATACAACTTACAGAGATGATATTGACATGCTTTATCTTTGGTAAAGTAGGGGGTTCAGTCTCTAGCAACTGCCTTTCTAAATGTCCTTGGAAAAAAATGCAAGATCCTGATCCTGCCAGTGCTTTCTGCTTCTCCACCTCACTCAGCAATGACTTACACCCATGCCTTTGGTGGACGTAAGATAGAGGGCAGAGGATATTTCAGCAGTACTATTAAAGAAGCAGAAGCCCTCTCCCTCTTTCACATCTTGCCATGCTAGAATCAACAGAGTTCCCGGGAGCAACATTTTACTTTGTAAGTAATATTACATTTAAGTGAATAATATCAAATTCCTTAGGACTACAAATAATACACGAGTAGGCAATCTTGATCAATTTGTGTAGATTTGAATGGTCCCACACACACACACACACACACACACTCAGAGATTTTTTATTTTCTGACATTCCAAGAGCAGAATTTTTTTCCTCAAATGGAGGTAACCTGTTGCTCTCCATTTCCACAGTGTTAATTTAAGCAGAGAGAATGTGTAGGCGAACATACTCAGTTCATTGTGATGTTCATAGTAGAACATAAATATATCCAGCTAAATGTTAAAGCTAGGATGAAGTGCTGGAACATAAAATTATTTTCACAGTTTGACCAAAGATCAACTCAGGGGATTATATTAGGAAAGAGGGGAGCTTTGTCTTTAACTATTGGTGTGTGACCTGCAATTGATTTTGAGTTCTCAAAAGTAAGGAGGAATACAAATGCTTGTCACTTTCTCATGCGTTAAAAGGTTTTTCCTTGGAAACCACAATCTATTCTAGGTGCCTGTATTCAGATTCTAGTAGAGCCTGATTTGAACACTGAATCTAGATGCATATCTGGTATTTTAAATAATTTTATTATTTTCCATTACAGTATTTGATTTTGAAATATGGTTAATCTAAAATCTCCCAGTGCCATATCACTGTGCAGCAATGTAGGACTAGTGATGATGTGATAAGCAATTGGTTTTTACTGTTGAAAATGAAGAGGGTTCAATGAGTATTGGTGGTTCAATGAGTATTGGTTCAATGAGTGTTGGTGGGAAAACTTCCTCTGCCCCACATTTCAGTTGCAATTGGTTTATTCTTTCGAAGCATTTTCAGTGACTCCACAGAAATGGGTTGGATTTTTTCTCAAGTATTCCCCGAAATATTTCAAGGACTTGGCCTATTCCGAATTATTCTCCATCAGTCTTTTTAATATGCCCTCCATTTGTCTTCTCCCTGCTTGTGAGCATTCCTGGACCTTCCTGGACCTTTTACTTTCCAGCAGCAATGAGGGTCCTTCCGGCATCAGTGACTGGGGAATGAAGGGATTAATTAGGTCACAATGCTTTACCAGTAATACCCAACAGAAATATATTTGGGAATTACAATTTGCCATGGTTGTTGGGACTTTACTATAAAAAGGCGCTTATATGCCAGCGATCATTCCAGCTCTACAATTCTATTATTTGTTCTGGGAAATTCCTGTAGGAAAGCTACAGGGGCAAAATTGGTGCATTGGTAACTACTATGGGGCTCTCCTTGCCCACATCTTGCCTTCCTCCAACTCCTCTGCAGAAGCTTTTCTCTCTCTCAATGCAAATCACTTTCAATACTTATATGCCAGCGATCATTCCAGCTCTACAATTCTATTATTTGTTCTGGGAAATTCCTGTAGGAAAGCTACAGGGGCAAAATTGGTGCATTGGTAACTACTATGGGGCTCTCCTTGCCCACATCTTGCCTTCCTCCAACTCCTCTGCAGAAGCTTTTCTCTCTCTCAATGCAAATCACTTTCAATACTGAAGCACAAGCCATCCTTACAAATTTGTATTTTTCTGAATTTTGCAAACCTGTTCCCCAGGCAAGCAGATTGTACAAAAATTCACATATTGGAATAAAGTGCTCGTAAAAATGCATATATGAAAGGAAAATACAAGAATGCATTATTTCAAGGAAAACTGAATTGGAAAAAAATGTGTACATTAGGCAAAATTGCAAGCGAACATGACTATTGGAAGAAATTCATAGTAAAATACTGGTGGATTTTCATGAAAACTTTTTTTAAAACTGCAAACTGATGTGGAAATGTGGAGAAGTGCAGTCTGGAAAAATGAGGAATTGAAACTGACAGGCCCACCCATCACTACCCCTCATTCACATACTTCATTTCCTAATTCAACAGTTCACAGGCAGGATGGAAACTGGTGTGATTCTGCTGTTAAGGGAAGGAAAAATCCAAATTACAGAAAATGTTGAACCAAGTGGGGGGATCTGTGGGTATCTGTCTGTGGGAAGGAAACTGATACAAGTTCTTTAAAAAAAAAGCTTTCTGAGAACGATAAATAAGAATGTGTGATGTTTCTCCTTTATTTTGTTATTGGGGAAATGAATCCTAATCTTAGACAGACTTTTTTTAAAAGTTAGAAATATACCCGAAAGCAGATTTTACAGATTAAGGGTCCAGATTGTTCAAATTAAAAGGTATTTGATCTGTGAGTTCCAGCATGAACTCTCACTTCTGTTCAAAGCAGAGAAAAAGAGTTATAGGAGTGTTTCCATGTTTCGCTGTTTCTTACTGCACTTCAAGGAGTGAACTCCATTGATACTAGTTAGAATTTATGGATGACTTGCCTGGGCGAATGTATTTTTGATAGCTCCCTTCCAATTTCATCTTCTGAGGTACAAGGTTCCTATTCCCATAAAGAATAAAAATGTAGGTTCTTTTTTGTCTACTTTTATCCTCATGGGAGAGCCTTTAATGGCCTGTCTTTCATTCCTTGCAGCTCCTGCATAACTTTCTCCTGTGCAGTTAGAAGTATCATCACACAAATGGGAACCGGGGGGGGAGGGGAATTCAGAGATTTGTAGCTTTGGGAAGTCTCTTGGCAACTGATCATGACAGTATCGGTTGGGTTTATCTAAATTAAAATTAATGAAAAGCAGATCTCTGAAGTATCCTTGAATAAAGGATAAATACCCTGTCTATACTAAAACGTTCCCTTTTCTGAACCAAAGAAATATTTTCTTGGGCTGTATACATCAGATTCAGATTAATTTCTGAATTCTGAAGTCTGAGTCAAAGCAGGATTCTTACAAGGCTGCATGAATTGACAATACAGACGTCAAGAAAAGTAGCATGGCATTGGGTCCCAGGATCAGTTTATCATTCCACAAGCCCCATGTTGATGGAATGGATCTGCTGGTTTTGGACTGCTCCAAACCTGTACCCTGAGAGTCGGCCATTGCTGTGGTGCAAGCCAAGTAAGAAGGTCTTACTGGAGGATTAGGGTGTAGCTTCCAAACAGGCAGATACCAAACCCAAACTTAGGTTTGATATGGTCAATCTTCCCCTGAGGCCCCTTATGTGTCATGAATGAGCCACCCACCAGGGAAGGTTTGCAGCCAGCCCCCAGTGAAGGTTTACAACCAGATCGCAGTAAAGGGTTGCAACAAGCTGAAGAAAGCTGCCAGGAACAGAAAGGGTTAGGGGGCCACTAGGGGCGCATCGGAAGATGGCTGACAATAACATCTCTCCGACCCACACGAGGTAATTAAGAGGCTGTGATGGGAGTAAACAGCCTCCCCCCCCCAGCGTGCGGGGGGGGGGGACTGCCCTTGCCTGCTGTGCCCTATACCACCCCCGACATCATGATTCCTCAAAATTCTAAATGTAAGCTATTGCTAAACATGTCCTCTGTATCTTCCAAAAGGGTAGAAGGCATGGGCTTGGTCAAGGGGGAGGCAGCTGCCCCCCTTAGATCAAGTAAAACAATAGAAATACTTCACTAAGTGACCAATCATGTGGGTTTTGCTCCTCCCCCCCCCAAAAAAAAAACCAACCCTGGCAAAGCCCACGCAGTAGTGGACAAACGCCTCCAGATTCAATTCTGATTGGGGATATCAGTTAGAGAAAGTGGAGAATGTTCAAGAAAAAGTTCCCCTTTTCTGTGTTCTTTTTTTTATTTTAAGAATGGTTCCCTTCATTATACATGTACTCAGTCCCAAGCATCCTCACCCAATTGCTTCGGCTATTATGGCTCTTGGTTGGTCTCCCAAGCCCTAGTTTATACAAAGTAGTAGGTGAAATAGCTTGGAAATAGATTTAATACTGTCATGTGTAGCTCAGTTTATTTTTAATGTAGATTTAAAAAATGAACATATCTAGCAAAGCATACCTTTGGAGCACACTTTCTAGAAAAAAATAACAAGACAAACTCATTACTAGATGTTGTGGCAACTTGACATGTAGGCTTGGGTACTTATAATGTGTATTATTGCTGAATATTGGAAATGGTAATAGAAATCTTGGCACATATTGCTAGAGCCTTAATAATTATTTCTCATTTCCAATACTGAAAATAGATGAGTGAGTGGTGGAATAAAGGAATGCAGTAATTTACAAAGCAAGTTTGCTTATGGCTAGGCATGGTATAATGTAGAATTCTCACAGTCAATGTCCTGCGGCAGCAATACAGAATATTCTGTTTATGGCACAGATATTGTTGCCCATCTTTCTGTGTCAACGTATATTTTGCAACGAAGCCCAAAACCACGCTCCAGGTAATGCATATTTGGTTAGCTACCTACTATGGGATATGTTTCTCTGTCTTTAAAAAATGAATGTGCAGTGCACATTCCTGAATTAATTTTCTTAAATGAAGAGCTTTCATTCAATCCTATCCTTCAAAAGATCACAACAGATGATGATGATAGATAGACAGATGATAGATAGATGATATATAGATATTCCTTGTGAGATACCCTGTGTGCATTTAACAGCTGTGCAGTAGGTAAATAGCCAACAGCTACAGCTTTTACTAGCATGAAGACTGGAGGGTATGAGATTCATTTATTCTTATTGTGCAGCTGTTAAAGACACGGGAACTCCACTATGGAAAAACAAGAATTCACAGAATCATCTCCAGGAGTAGAATAGTAGAAACCTGCTTTTGTGGCATGCCAGCCACACACTACTGCTGGGGCAATACCATGTAAGTCTATACCGTTTCCCATTTGGTAGAACAAAAATAGGCAGATGAGTACTTGGAGTGAGTTGCAGGTTGAACTTTATTATATTCATCTTGATTATTCCCATTCTATTTATTCCTGATGTCTAATTATACAGACTTCTGTTTTATGAGGAATAAGAAGCATTCCTGGCATGGAAATCCTGACCAGTACAAGAAAATGGATTAAATTACTCCCACAATCCCTTACAAACTAACTGTGCCATAAATAGAAATGCAGTAACTCTCAGAAACTCTCATTGGATTAAGTCTGAAATTTCCTGATTTTTTCCTTGGGGGGGCGGGACTTAGGGGGGAAAGAACCTAGAGGACCCAAGTTGTTCAGAGTTTTGTAAATCAATACAAGAGCCTTGAACCTATGCTTGGTAGCAGATGAGCAGCCAGTGTAGCTGTTTTAACAATGGTGTCACATGTTCTTGACCAGAAGTTCCCATCAGCAATCTGGCCACCACATTCTGTTCCAACTGGAGCTTTTGAACTAGACCCAAGGGCAGCCCACATAGAGTGCATTCGAGTAATCTAGCCTCAAGGTTATATCCCTGTCCAGGAACAGTTGTAGTTCCCATAATCCTTTGGGGAAAGCCGTTGCAGTTTGAAGTGATATCATAGTGCTTTAAATATATGGTGTGAATATGGCTCATATAACTCTCATGTAAGAGCACATGCATGCTTTTCAATGGGCAAAATGCTAAAGAGTCTTTGACATTTATTACAGTCTGTTTTCTTACAGAATGAAATCTATGTAGGAAAATAATTTATGTGAAGTGACGCCGACACTATTAACGCCGCGGGTAAAAGTGGTGAAATCTCATAAGAACATCCCTGAACATTGCATTTAATTTAGCTCATGAAATGCTTTGGTATCCATTTATAGACTGTGCAGATGAGGGAGCTATTTTCTTTTGTCTCACTTTGTGGCATAAATTTGAGGTCTCACCACATTTTTCTTTAAAGCCTAATTTTCTAAATATCAAAATAGCTTACCCAGCATGGTCTTTCTCCTGTCAGGTTTGTTGGAGATGAGGTTAGCAGCAATTTACAAGAGCCATTCTATTTTTGTACCTAATAATAGGGAGAGGCAGGCAATCTTCTGGTGCACAGATTCACCTTTTTCCCAGGGCTTTTCAGTTTGATTCACTCACAGCCTTGTGCAAATCAAGGTTCTTTTTATTAAACAGCCCAGTGCATTGTTTTACTTCAGTCCCCCCCCCACACACACACACAATTGATGGCGAATCTCTGGAATTAAATGGAATGAGTGGCCTTTAAGTCGGGAAGAAGAAAAAAGTGTTTAGTGTTTGGATTCATTTCTATGGCAACAGGATGAGTAAAGAATAAAAAGGAGAGTTCACAACAACAAATAACATGCCTGGTTCCCTTAGTGTGTCCAATACTGGCAGATATTGCCAAATGCAAGCATTCTGCTACAAGTGTCAGCAAACAAGAATGAGACACTTTTAAAGCTCATTGATGTAGAAGAAGGTGGCAAGTTCTGTTTATTTCGCCATGATGCTTCAGACATCTTACATTTTAACTATTTGCCTTCACATGATGGGGAATGACAAATTAGAATGGCTTCATATGTATGTCAAAAATGTGCCCCCCCCACAACGCTACGCCTCTGGTATCGCCTCTTATTTGTGCAACAATTAAGGAATGTGGTGCCATAAAACTGAGCACCTTCTAGATGGTCAGACTCTGTCTTACGTCGTAACATGTATGAGGTTCAATTGCATTGGTTATTGGGGCCAAATGGGAATGGCTCACAGGAGCACCATCAGTCCTATGACAATACATTGTATATGGGTTTGTAAATATTTCAAAGCACAGCTGCTAGATAGCTAACAGGCATCAATTGACAGAATCATCTCTCTTTTGTGCAGAAATAATTTCAGCCCGGTTTCTAAGCTTGGTTACATGTGCTGGTGTTTACCTTTTAACATCTGAGGCTCTTCTCTGGGTCCCTTACCTTCTAAAGTGGGTGAATGGAGAAGGAGCCATCTTTAGAATACCCTCCACAGGAAGGCTTGCCCGGTTACACAGAAAAGTCCTTTTTATTTTCCCAGGCTTTGAAAGCCTTTTTAAACAGTTCTGGGCAGTGTGCTTTATTCTGTGTTCTTCTGCTCTGTGGTTATTATGTATTGTTGTCCTGGGCTTGTTTTATTGTGTATTTCATTTTTTCTATAAGGTGCCCTAGGAATGCAGTTCTGTTGGAGGACAGAATATAAAATGTGGAAAATTAGCAAATGTATATGCTATGGTTGCATTTTGGAGTCTCACCATATGGAATAAATTTCTTGGGACCTACCACATAATCTGGGTAAAGTATGAATCAGGCTTGTAATGCCAAAATAGATCTGCTGAATATGATGGCTTCCCTGTTTTCTTAAGTGTAAAGGGCACTTTCGTAGAAGGGTCTGGGAAACCTATATGTTTAGAATTTTTGTAGAACCTTCAAACTTCAAAGAGATTAATGGATCATGAGAGAGAGAGAGAGAGAGAGAGAGAGAGAGAGAGAGAGAGAGAGAGAGAGAATACATTGGTACCAATGTAGAGAAACAAAACTGCAATAAAATATAGAATAAAGTGCAGAGCAATAAAAGAGATGAGAAATATAATTCAGACCATGCTTCTTTCCATGAATTAACCGTGAAAGAGAAGAGGAATCCCAATTTCTTTCTGCATTGATGTCAATGCTAATTTAATGTATTTTGAAGACCAATGAAACAACTATGCAGTTTAAATGAAGTGTTTCTACAATATTATAAATGAGATTGAGAATGATATTAGTTGCAAGGTTGTGAAATGTGTTCCTTCTTTGCCTCAGATTAGCCAAATCCAATCTGCCCAAAAAGATTTCTATGAGCAAACAGATTCTGCTGCAAATGTTGTGCTGTCATTAGAGGCAAATAAGCACCAAGATTGTGTTGTAAAGCCTCAGTGCTCATTTTACTGTTGACATGAGCTAGATTTAGGTAAAATGCTCAGGGATGAAAGGCTGGGGAAATGTCTTAAGTGGCAAGCAACTAGTTTCCTTGCCCCTGCTGCATAACTCTTTCTGGTTCCACATCTCCATTTGTCATTTCTGAGTAGTACACGGTGGTTAAACCGAGCCCTGCAGCCTCCTTCAAATCTAGACAGGTTTGTTTACCAGGCTGTATGTCACTGTCAGGAGCAACCTTTGTAGGCCTCAGAGGAGGCTGGCTAGTTCTTACATACAACTTCTGTTCCAATTTTCCTACCTGAAGAACAAGACGTAGTAAACATAAAGCATGGCCAAAGGGTCCAAAACCTATTCAAAGTTTATTTAGCTTCCTGGAAAAGGCAGCATTAAAAAGGGAGAAAATAATCCGTGAAAATCCTTCAACGCTGCAAATGCTGCTCCTGGGGGGGACGGGGACCCAGAGACCCTTCTAGGACCTTTTCAAACAGTGAGGCAAAAACCTGACTTTTACTCCAAACACTAAAGTAATGCTAGCCTGAACTGTGCGTTGGCATGATTTTCTGTTCAGCCACAGCACAACAGCTTTATTTATTTTCCTTTTTTGTTTTGTTAAACAAGTTAGATGTTGTAGTGCTCTGCAGTAGAAATGGCGGAATGCACAGCCTAGATAAGAAAGGGGGGATGGAGGAACTGGTGGACAATTGCTTTGGAGAAAAAGAACACCTTGCTGAGCCTTACTGGGGTATTTTCTTTGAAAAGGTTGCATGAAAACATCATTTTGAGGTGCCACAGGGGAATCTACATAACACACCATGCAGTCTCATGACACTTTATGTTTACTTTTGAGAGCCAAATTATGGTGAGTAACCCATTCTTTCTCAATGGGTGAGGAAGGGACATAGCATACAACCATTCTGACTAATTTTGAATTACCGTAGTTAAGAGACCACCTAGTCTCATCAGAGAGTTGCAATTCCCAGAATTCCCTGGGAAGAGCTGCTGCTTCTTCGGCGATCACTCATAGCCAAGTAAGATTGTCTTCCATAAACGCAGTTTAAACAATGAGTCCATAAGTGACTGTGGAGGCCAATTCTGGATCCACACATCCTTCCACAGTGGGGACACTGGTTTCCCGGTGGGAGGTGATCATGGTGTGGATTTGACAAGCATGCCTTCTCCCTTGCATCCTGAATTCGGGAGCAACTGATTGTTAAACCACTCCAAAATTGTAGTTCTGTGAGGGGAACATGGGTCTCCTAACAATGTTTAGCACCCTTAACAAACTCCAGTTCACAGGATTCTTTGGAGAAACCATGATTGTTTAAAGTGGTATTTATTTATTTACGTAGTTTTTAAATTTATATACAGTGGTATCTCGGGTTACATACGCTTCAGGTTACATACGTTTCAGGTTACAGACTCCGCTAACCCAGAAATAATACTTCGGGTTAAGAACTTTGCTTCAGGATGAGAACA
Source organism: Podarcis bocagei (assembly GCF_964188305.1). Lineage (NCBI taxonomy): Eukaryota > Metazoa > Chordata > Lepidosauria > Squamata > Lacertidae > Podarcis > Podarcis bocagei. Next base: position 47,518,193 of record NC_138130.1, read on the forward strand.
GAAATCGTGCAGCTGTGGCGCAGCAGCAGGAGGAGGCCCCATTAGCTAAAGTGGTGCTTCAGGTTAAGAACAGTTTCAGGTTAAGAACGGACCTCCGGAACGAATTAAGTATGTAACCAGAGGTACCACTGTACCGACCTTCGTCCAGAGTTCACACGGCAAACTGCATAAAAATACAAAATGAAACTACCAAATACATAACATAACAAAAAAACAAACAAACAAACAGAAAAGCCAATAATTCTCTCAAATAAACACATTTGTAATCAGCCAAAGGTCTGGTTATTGATGATTGTTTTCGCCTGGTGCCTAAAGATATGTGATGAAAGTGCCATGTGAGCCTCCTTGAGGGAGAGCATTCCACAAATGGGGAGCCACTGAAGAAGAGGCCCATTCTTGTGTTGCCCCCCTCTGGACCTCTTGTGAAGGGTCCACATAAAGTATGATGCTGCTCTAAATGTATAGTGTAGATGGGGCCAAATTTGTTTGCCTAGCCTGGTGCTATCTATTCTGATTAGCTGTGGCTCTCCAGAGCCCCAGGCAGGCATTTTTTCCATCACTTCCACCTGTTCCTTCTAACTGGAGATGCCAGGAAGTGAACATGGAACTTTCTGTATGCAGAGCATGTGCAATCCATTTGTAACATACCTTGTTAATTATTTTCCTCTTATAATAGTCTCTTGAAAAGACATAATTCATATTCATCTATCCCTTTGATATAATCTTAGGAAGACAAGTTAGAATTTTGAAGGCAGCGATGAAGAAAGTAAAGTCTGACTCATTTCCAACTGTTGACTCTTGGCATTGCCAAGCACAGCTAATGGAAATGGAGAAAAATATCCTTTGTAGGTCATCAGACTAATTAATCTTGACTAGTCACCAGTGCCTGAGGAAACTGTAGTACTGGCACAAGATCTTTCTGGATAAAACGTTGGTCTTAACCTTTGTTCTTCTAATTATGCTTTATAATAGGAGCAGAATGAATATGCACTGCAAATTTATTGCCCTCCAAATAAAATCTTGGAAGCATCACAAAGAAAGAGTTTTTGCAGGAGCTACTTAATTAGGGGAAGATTGTGTCCTTTCCAGTCTCTTAAGATGACCTTGTTATATAACAAATGTTTAGAGAAGTGTTTGCTGTTGATTGTCTCCCCCTACACTTCATTTATTTTCTTTTAGTGTGAAGTACACTGACCAAAAGAGCACAATCTTTCTTAGTCAGTCTCGGGGAAAGGAACCTTGTATAATTCATTTTTATTTTATGGGTTGTAAAAGCAATTTTATTTCATTGTCTGACAATAAAATCATGAAATAGCCATTTTAATATCTAGACATTCTCAGAGTACCTTTTGATGGGCAATATAGAATTGGGCAATGGCAGTTTTTCCTTCATGTGAGGGCACAGCTGACCTTCTGCATCAGGGTACTTTCTAGCAAGGTATCCTGATGATGCTCCTTATTTGTGGGTTGTATTCTCATCTTGGACTAGGCTGGGTGTACCTTATGACCTGTAGCAACACAGAAGTCTAGCATGCAGTGGAAATGAAAGCTAGCTTTAATTAATTTTTTTAGTTGTGCTAATACTTAGAACCATTCTTTTTATGTTTGATCTTTCAGAGATTGTAGTGCTGATGGTTTTGAATATGAATGCAAATGTAAAGTACCTTACACTTTTGTAAGCCCCCCTGGGAATTGTTCTACACTGAAGAGAAGGATACAAATCCAGAGAATCCAACCAAGCAAGCATTTTGTCTTTCTCAGCAGGGTATGTTTCATGCCTCTCTACAGAACAGATATTTAACCCTATCCGCTTTGGCAATGCCCTCCGTCCTACTTCTGTTCCTTGTAATAAAAGCAGGTAAATAGGCAACATCTATGAATAGATAAAATTTTGGGGAAAGGAAGCAAGCTATGTTATGCCTCTTATAAAAGTAGGGGTTGTACAGTTCCTCCCTCCCACTTTTAATATCCCCATTCCATCTTCTCCAGGTCCATTCAACTTCAATGAATTTTCTAAGCAGTATTATTGGCAATTAAGTTTGTCTGGTGATACCATAGGAGACCTCTTTATCTTCACACCTAGTGAGACTGCCAAGGTAATGCCATGTCATTAGGGTTGCCATGTGTCCTCTTTTTTCCAGGACAAGTCCACTTTTTCATGGGTAGAGTTGCCATAGTGATCCATATTTAAAAGTAGAAGTCGGCAAATGTGTCCTCTTTTTTTCTCTTCAGAATATGGCAGCAATTTAGCAGAGGCGTTGAAAAAGACATCACATTCATTGACACATGTCGAAGTCAACCAGCAGTTCATTTCATTGAGGTGATGGGGACGTCTCACACCTTAACAATCCAAAACGAGAGCACTTATTGGGACTCACTGAAGTGCCCACATACCCTTTTTCCTCTGTTGTCCTAACCTTGCCTCGCATCTGTTTTAGATTGTAGACTCCCTGGAAGCAGGATCTTGTCTCTTTTGGTTTACAAGGTAGCATGTTCCCTGATAAAAGTTTGCAAGGGCTGAACGCACCACTTGCCTAAGTAAAACCAGGAGTCCTGATGCAAAAGACAAAGTCAGAGGACCCAGTCAGCGATAGGAAAATCCACCAGGCCTGTCACAGTAAACACTCGTTCCCCTCTTCCCACAGCACTAGGGCTCCAATGAAATTTGGATTCTCCTGTACCTATATTAAAGTTCAAATAAAAACATTGGAAGCTCTACTCAAGGATCTCCCATCTAACATGTTTGTGACCCGTAAATGGCAAAAATGTAGTGGTGTACATTAGAAGCACCATATTGCTTGATATAGTATAATCTTGATTAAAATCTGGAGAAAGACTAGGGCTCTGCAGCAAAGAACCCACCAAGCCTTAGTGGCAAAGGATTACATCAATCTGGCCTCAAGCAGAAAATATGAGGAACTGTTAGAATTCAGGGGCTCTTTGGCCATGGTTTATAGGTAATCATGGATGATGCAGGTGCTCAAAAAGAAAAGAAAAATTGGATATGATATGTGCCCCAATGGCTGAAGTGGTATATAGGGTTGAAGATCAGCAAAGCCATTATTGGAAACCTTCACTTCCCTGTCTCTTTCTTTCAGGGCCATAGAAACACACACAAGGTAACAATGCTTATTTACTTATTTCCATCCAACCATCCTTGGCATGATGTTTTATGAGGAGGAAGTTTTACTTATTTTCTTTCTGGCTGAAAGACAGCTGTCAAAGGTACAAGAGCCAAGTAATGTAGAAATGGTGGGAATCTCATGTCCTACAGATTTAATAATTTTACCCTGTATACCATCTTTGGTTTATCCACATGCCTGAACTAGCCAAAGTTCTTCTAATTTAAGTCAGATGGGTTTCAATTGGAATTAAAATGCAATGGGATACACATCTTCACTTGTAAATACTGTATCTGGCTGACTCTCAGCTAAGTGGGCAAGGAACAGCAGCCGTAAAGTGCTTAGCCCTGGCTATGTTGTACCCTTGATTTGCACATTTGAGAGTATTCTCTGGTTCCTGAATTACTGGCAACAGGATAGAAGGTTGGTTATAATTCATGAAGAATGTGATGTGGTGTGAAACTAAAAGCTCAAGAAATTGCATACCAGGTCCAATTCACCATTAACCGAACCTTAACATTTAGCACTCTGCAGTTCTTTTGAAACAATTGCTTGCTGGACCAGTTCTTCTCAAAGAACTGATTTTCTTAGAAGAATGGTCTCATTCGGCATTTTAAGAAGTGACAGTAAATTTAAGCCTCCATATTAAAAACACAAGAGCAGCCACTTTTCAGCTTATGTTTAAGAGGTACTCCTTAATGATTTCAGCTTAGTACATTAGTCTATGTTCACCAAAGGTCAGCTGCAACTAAAATCATTGGGAGCTGAGCCATTGATTTCAGCCAGAGTAGCCGAAAGTAGCTATTTTTAACAGCAAAAGAAATACAACATACTTTCTACAGTAAAAATTCCAAACATTATCTGGGTTTTAGGATGAAATGTCCTGGATTAAATAAGGCATCAGGACATGTGATGAAGCCAAAGTAAGGCTATAAAGTCTTGGCTTTCACTGAGCTTGAAACAGAGAGCAGATCCTGGAATTAATGGCTGTGCTGCAGCAAATCCCAGACATAAAAAGGAAGAAAAAGAATTTAGGAGATTGCATTGGAGACTAAGATTGGTGCAGAGATATTAGAAAGTAGTGCTTTACGATAAGAGAAGTCTTGCTGAAATTGAATAAAAGGAAAGGGTTTAGAAATGGGGAAAGGCATATAGATTGGCGAGTACAAACCAAATCATCTCCAGCTCAGTGATTTCAGGCAGGGAAGTAAGAAAAGAAATATTTAAATGAAGTTAAAAACAACAAAAACTTTTCTCCCAATCAAAATTCATCCTTAGTTTCCACATAGGTTATGCTAATTTTCCTAGATTTAACTAGTCAAAAAGAACAAATATTATTCCAGTCTGCAAATCTGGAGACATTTTGAAGGGAGAGATTCATTTCTTAAATGTATTTAATCTATTTTTTCCAATTCTTTTTCCTGTTTCAACTGTCCATCTTTTTGCATGCAGTACTGTTGAAAGCGAATCACCTTCCAAAATCCTATCTACCCAAGAACTATGCTCCGAAGACAAAGATTGACTGGGCTAGCTTCACTGGGAGAAGATATTATTAATGTTAAGATTTTTGGTAACTGCTGATTAATTTACAATGGAGGGAGCTAACTACATATTTCAGGGACAATCTATTTCTGATCATATTTGTAGCCTTTCATTATTGTTTTTCTGTATGTTTAAAGCAAAACAGATATCAATGCCCATACTAGTATAATACTTGCAATATACTTCCTGTGCTAGATTTTGCAACTTATGAAAGTAAGCAGTTCTCTACATATCCTAGATAAATGTACTAAACTGACTACATTTCACAAAATGGCATATATATTGACTTCCATGGAAGAGGGAAAATTAAAACAATCAGCCCATGTTGTCACAACAAAGCAACACCAAATCATAGCATACCACCACCAGTATACAAGCCCTGCACAGAAAGACGATAACTTAAATGATAGGGTGCATGACATGGGGCTTTATCTCTCTGACCCCATGTCCTGCTCAGAAGGTTTCTGTGTACTTGGGGAACTCCCGACTTAATTGGAAGCGTATTGCTATAAGATTGGAGTTTGGACTAAATGGCCTCTTGGGATCCTTTCCAACCATGTGATTCTCTGGTTGTAAAAAGAAACTGCTAAGATGGTCAAAACCCGTTAAAGTGTTGATGGGCAGGTTCCAGTCGTCTTCTTTGCTTGAAATGTAGCTATTAAAACATAATATTCTTAAACCAAATGAGTGGCTTGGCATAATTATGTTTATAGATATATGTAATGCTCCTTGTTTGTGTTTGTGTGTTCTTTGTTATTATTTATCCTTTTATTTTTCCTATATCTTATTTGATGAAACTTCTTATGCATGTTGTATAAGTCATGATGTAATTTGCCTTCTGTGTAACCTTGATGCCCTGCTGTTCTCGATGTTATTATTTTATGTTCTGATGAACCTTAATAAGCATATGTGTGTTTTGTTTTATTTTGTTTTCTGTCTGACAAGGTACATTCTATTATTAGGTAAACTAAGGTGTGCCATAGGAGCTAATTGTTAGACCCACTGCCTCTGAATGGGTCTGTCCTGTAAGTTGGGTTACCATCCCAAGCCTCATCTGGCAGTTACTGGAATAAAGGCAGACTGAGTAGGACAGAGAGTTGACTTTAGGGTGCTGTCTTTCACCCTCGAAAGCTGATCTGGGGGCATTAAGCATTGAAACATCTGTGAGTGTTTAATGCTGGTCCTCCACCCCCATCCTGTACAATGCAATATTGAACGCAATATTATCAAACAGCATAAGCCCTCTGTTCAGGCGTGTCAGACAATTCTGACAGCAAAGGGGGCAGAAATTCCTGCTGTTTGCATAGTTCCTTGTTGTCAGGACCGGATTGAGTTCATGCAGATGTAAGTGGCATGCATTGACACTGGATTATTATTTTTTTCAAAGCAAGCTGCAAATATTACATAATTAATAACTTTGCTGAAGCTTGCATTTGCATTCTGAGGACTTTAATGACAAATAAAAGATGAATAAAATATACATGTTCCCTATCTTCCCTGCCATGGTGATGTGTTGGTGATGGTTGAGAACGATGGTACCCTTCTGATTTCCTGTCAGCTTGCTAGTATGCTAGCTCCATTAAAACCAGTGAAACGTACTTCTGAGTAGATTTGCATAGGATTACCATGTAAATCCCATACATAAGGTTGGGTTTTGACTCCAGGCACCATCTGAGCAACAGTCTATGGTGCTGTTATCAGTGTTTTTAAAAAGTGAAGGGAATGGGAAGGCTGGGAATGGATGTGGCATATGTAGGATTCCCAGCTTTTCTGGCTAGCTTTAACAGGCAAAAATCCAGCAGATTAAGTTCTCCTATTACTACAACGCTATGATGGTTCAGAGTGCATTTCTCTGAATCTCTTACTAGGCAGTAAGCCCCATAAAGCACAACGGGACTTCTGAATAAATGTGCAAAGGAATGAGGCTGCAATCCTAACCCTGGAAGCGAGCCCCATTGAATTCAGTGGGGCAGTTCCCATTTCTAATACCTCATTTAATATCCCCATCCTGCATTTCCCTGGTCAAGTCAACATCACTGAAATTGCCAAAGCAATAATACTGACTGGCAATACAGTAGACCAGTAGCAGTCTTCTCTACCGCCACAGCCAGTAAGACTTCCAAGATGATCCACCAATGATATCTTAAGGGGAGTTGAAGACAACATTCCATTCCCTAACATTCTTAACACACATTGAAGCCAGCCAGCAATTAATCTCAGTGTGGCCATGGGAAGGCTGTAACAGGCAACAACATTCAGAGTGCTTTGCATAAAACAAAGACATAGTAACTCAAAGAAGCTTCTGAAAAGTCATGTGGCAAGAAAGACTGCCATTTTGGACTTGAGATGCGCATTTAAAATATCTAATCAAGTGTGATTTCTCACTGATTATCTCAGAACTAATTAGGAAGAGGTTTCTTCAGCTTAATCAGAGATATCTGGAAAGAAGTTATTTGCATAACTTCAAGTCACATTATGTCATTAGGACAACCATGTTAATTTAAGCTGACGTGTACTGTAAAATTAAAATATATTGCATTCAAATAAGGAAACAAAGAGGCAGTGGGAACCTACAAATTAGAAACTAGCAAGAGCAACATTAATTGATGGAGTGCAATATCTCTGCTTCATGAAGCATATAAGTCCACGAAGCACAAGGAATGTAAATAGGCAAAGGCCAGGATGATAACAGCAGGGAACAGCACAGGCATGAGAAATGTTGGCCACCTGAATGCCATTCCATTGCTTCTGTGGATATTTTTGTTGTACTTGACAAAAGAGCAGAGTTCCCATGTTTAAAAAGAAAATGATGCATGTGAAACGATATGGAGTTTCACAAAGAAGCCTTCAGGGATGGAAGGCATGTAACAAGAGAAAGAATTTACACTTACGCTTCTACAAAACTACCAGAGAGAGAGAGAAAGAAAGAGAGTGAATAGGAAGAAAGAGGGAAAGTCTCCCAGAATTCACAGGAAAGTTTAATCTATTCTCAATTTCAACAAATCTGTATGTTCCATACTTTTATTTGATAGCTCATTCATATCTTGGTCATCTTAGCTGCATTACTGTTCTTATCTTAGCCAAACAAAATGGAGACCTCAACAAAATGAAGTATCTGTCTGAAACTAAGAATGGCATTGTGATTAAGAGAGTGCATCCTTCTTTGATGTTTCTGGGAGACATTTCAGCTACATATGTGGTAAAGTTAGCTTTACTCTAAGAATGTGAACTAAGTCACTATTCCTACACAAAGGGAAGTGTAATACAACCCTACCATCACATCTACCTGTTTTGATATTTTAGCAATTGTGGTTGAAACTGTGGGTTGTGGTTAAAATTGTGGCATTCCACCTATGCCTAAAGAAGAGACCAAGGAGAGAATTCACATTTGTGAGGCACGTTTCTGGTTCTGGAGTCCACAATGAAGGAATGTGTGAAGGGCTTCTGGCAGGAGCAACTGGTGGGACAGGTGCTAAGCAGGATGGCAGTGCTGAACATGGTAATGTGGGCAAACCAGTGGGAATGCCAAATTGGCTCCACGACTCTGCTCCTTCCTCCCCAGTCCCACCACCTCCCTATCCCAACCCATCCTGGTAAGTGGCAGCTGTGCCACTGGTGCTGCCCTGGCAAGAACTCTTAGCCCATTGAGTTCAATAGGGCTTGCATTCAGTTAAGTATGCATGGAATTGCAAAATAAGATTGAGGCACTCTACCTGGGAAAAAGCTCCATTGAACAAAGCGGAATTTGCATCTGAGTAAACATGCAAAGGACTATGCTGTGAATATTTTGGTCTATACAAACTAACTAAGATGGTGGTCTAGTAGTCACTTCTATAATCTATTTCCATGGGCTGAATTTGTTACTATCTTAGTTCTCACCAAAAATGAGACAAAATGCTTATTAAGTACACTCATGTATCCTTGTTGATCAAGTTCAGGACCTCCAGAAGTAGCTACAATGCCCATCACCTTTGACCCATTGGCCATGCTGGGAAATTGAGTCCAACCACATTTGGAAGGCCACAGGTTTAAACCCCTGTTCGACTATATAGTTTTGTTTTTTTATTATTGTGTTTTCAATATTTGTTGTAAACATTGGGTAAACATCGAGGGAAATACGTGATAATTATATGAAGTACTCATTTTACAGCACTTTTCTTTTAAAAGCAGAAGCAGTGTCATTCTTATCTCTCTTTTCTTCACACATACTTTGAGGTACATAAGCAGAAGTTACCGTATTTTTCGCCCTATAGGACGCACCTTTTCCCCTCCAAAAATGAAGGGGAAATGTGTGTGCGTCCTATGGGGCGAATGCAGGCTTTTGCTGAAGCCTGGAGAGCGAGAGGCATCAGTGCGCACCAACCCCTCTCACTCTCTAGGCTTCAGGAGAGCCCCAGCGCCAGCCCCACAAGGTTGGGGGACAGCGGGGAGGCGGAACGCCGCCATCCCGCTGGATCCCGATGTGGTTTGGAGGCTGACGGCGGGGAGACGCGTGCTTCTCCCCGCTGCCGCACCGCAAGCTCTGGGGACAGCTGGGAGGCGCAGCGCGTCTTCCTGCTGTCCCTGGACTTGGTCTGAAGGCGGGCGGCGGGGAGAAGAGCGCTTCTCCCCGCTGCCGGCCCCACAAGCACCTGGGGGGGAAATAAAATTTTTTTTCTTTATTTCCCCCCCGAAAAACTTGGTGCGTCCTATGGGCCGGTGCATCCTATGGGGCGGAAAATACGGTACCTGCAGACCTACAGAACTGAGCAAGTATTTTAACTTCAGCTCCCCATATTTGATCAAATGCAACATTGTCATGCCTTGATCTAGCTAAGGAGATCTGTGCCAAATCAGGAACAATAGATGCAATAAGGTACACAGTCAGATGTGTGGTAGAATGCATAACTGAGTGTGGTGGTTATTTTAAACTCTTTTTTAATATTTTGTTTTAATTGTTGTAACCCATCCTGTGAACTTAGGGTGAAGGGCATGTAATAAATTGTAAGGATGAAGATGATGATGATGATGATGATGATGATGATGATAGTAATAATGTCTCTCCAGACTCCAACACTTTCAATACAACACCCATTCAGATGTGCATTCTCAGTTTCACTGGCACAACTAGCTGCACACATACTCTTCTAAGTAGAACTAGAGGTAGATTGTGACATTGTTCTCCATTGTAACACACTTTAACATAAATTTGGGGAACTCTGAAACATAAGCCTCACTGGACTAGCTTTCACTCACAAAAGCTGCTGATCCCATAGACTGTTTTACTTGTTGGTTCTCTCACATTCCCTGAGACAATCATGACTTCGCTTCTTCAGCAAAACTGCTTTGGTAGCAAGGCAGGCATACTGTGCTCACCCGTATAAATGCCTTTGCTGCCTTATATTGCTTTCTTTCTGCCATTTATAGCGGGAATTTCTTGCAAGCTTGTGATAAACTACGGCATATAACTCTAATGACTCGAGGCCTTGCCAAGAAATTCCTGTTCTTTGCACTCAAAGATGGAACATCACAGTCTCGCTCCAAATTCAGTTCTGAAGAAATATCCAAATCAACTAACTTCAATTTGGTATACCTACCAGTGGTAAGATCGCCACTAGAGCAAAGGTATTTTGATCAGGATACGATTTTCTTTCTTACACTTCAGTCAGATAAAAAATGGCAGTGGGTTACCCAGGCCATGTTACTTATGCTTGCATGTTTCACTAGATTAATTGTGTTTTTGTTTTTTGAGCTGAGAACCATATCATAAAATTTGGAGAAATGTGAAATCTGAAGGATGACTATATTCTGATCCATACATTATTCTGGCAGGTGCAAATTAGGCCATTCCACTTAAAAGTGCAGACCAAATGAAATCCCTGCTCCCACTCTAGTGGCTGACAAAACTAAATGCCTCCATCTATTTGAAATATTTGATTACCATAACCAAATTGAAAGTATGGTGCCTATGCAGGACCCATGTTACCCAGCCACCACTTTCTGAAGAGCTAACAATGAGCTTAAATTCCTGTTATTATCCCACTCAGTGTTAGAAGCCAACAACCAATTCTGCAGAAGTCATGACACCTTTGACCTTTATAGGGAAGTTGCTGGTGTTGCAGAATCTCATGCTGTACCATGCATAGTTATTCAGACAAGACATAACAGTGTTCAGATGTGACTGTTTTCTCTCCATCCTGAAAAGAGGTCAGGCCTAGTTTACATGCAACCATTTCCCATATGGTAGTCAATTTCATGTAACAAATTGTTTTGAGTCCTGGTTGTGACTTATCACATCATTTGTGGCTTTGCACCAAGAGTGCATTGTCATTAAAAAAAAGATGTATGGCAAATGGCATGTGAGACGTATACAGTTTCATACACAAAAATGATTTTTGTACAGAGTATTCATCGTGTATTAAGTGCTTCCAGTTTCACCAGATGAGCTGTACTTAAGCTGCTAATGCATTGTCACTCACAACCTCAGCAGGTAAACACCATCCTAGAATTTTCTCTTTTATTATTCCATCAATTTAGCTAGAACTTTCATAACCTCCACTAATCCTTTTTATAGCAATTGCTAAAAAGGATTTCAATTCAAGCATGTATTGCTTGGAACGTAAGCCCCTGTTCAGCACCCATGCTAAAGCTATGTATAAGACTATTAAGGAGACTGAATTCACTGTTAGTTTTTCTAAGCCTGCATTATTAAAACTTGCCATTCCAGAACATGGCAACACTATATATAGGTTTTGTCTGCTTTTGTTTTCATACATACTTGTTTTTTATCCATCACCTGATGAACAAAGGGATATGTCTTCCCGTTAACACATTTATGTAGCTAAAACAGAAAAGTCACTTATATTTTGATGACATGAGGCAGTATATTTTACAAACATGCACCTCTTTGTTGTGTTCTTAGGCAAATAAATGTCTCTGTGCAACAAAACCGAAGCACTGCATGCTAGGAGATGTAATTTAACGGCACAGGAAGTAAGGGCAGGAAATCATGCTAGGCCTAAAATGAGTTAATGCAGGGATCCACAACCTTTTTGGGCCAAGGATCATATTTGGGTATCTTCAAAACTGTTGTGGGCACTACAAAATACCAATATCACAGAAGAAAAACTGTTGATGAGCTCTCCCCACAAATCTGGCAAATCACCTACACATACCTCAAAGCAAAATACAAACAAAAAAGGAGGAAACCCCCAACCCAAAACACACACACACACACACACACACACACATATATATCCAGGAAGGCCCCATGCGCACTATGTTGGGGACCCCAGAGTTCTCTGAGAGCAGGAAATCTGTCTTTCCTGAACCAGGAGTTGCGGGGGGTGGGGGGGGAGGAAGTGCTTTGCCCCTTACCCTTCCAGAAAAGGGACAAAAAACAAACAGTTGACTAGCAACCTCACCTTAGCCACCACAGTTTTTCTTTTGCCTTCCCTAATTCTTGGTTCCTGTGTTATTGTCAAATGACTGTGATGTATTTCTTTATTTTGTTAAGAACCGGGCATTCCAATTAGCTTCTTAAGGAGACACATTGCTGCAGCAGTCTGAATAAAGCTGCTTAGAACTTTTATTACAAGTTGTGTTTCCCAGGGAGATGGAAGTTTTCAAATCACTGCTCCCGAATTGCAAATATTATTAACAAATGTGGTTGGATACTGCACCACTAGTTCTACAGTTTTAGATTGCTAAGCCATTTACACACTCTGAAAATTAGTAGTCTGTGAGACAACACTGATGCAAGTCATAAATCACTTGTGGTTTGAGTATATTTTGGAAGGTTCCCAGTTTATTTTTATCCATGAAATGCCACCTAGGAGCAAGTATGCAAAATCCTCTTTATCATTCTTGTCATTGACCAATGACCTAAATTGGTCTGAATGAGGAGAGGTGTGATAACCCTTAGCCATAATTTATATCAAGGGCATGAAAGTTGTACATGGAGGAAGGGTGAATAAAATACCTGATGATATAGAACTTAGAGAGAGAAGAACTTAGACATGCTGCTCAAAAACTATAAAATGGTCATATGACACAACTCTCATTTCTGCTTACACAGCTAGTTAAAGAAATAAACTAAAAAGTTCAGAAAAACAAAATCATTTTATTTATTCTGAAGTAATGTAGTGGCATGCAATTTTGAAGAAAAAGAAAAAACCCAACCACAACCCATGTATGTATATGGTAGAAGATCATACTGACCATAACTCCTCTTAAAAAGTGGGGAGAGCCCTCAGCAACCATTGATATTGGAAACAGGACCAACCTGTTTCCAAAGAAGTTGGAGCAGCAGCCATCTATGCCCTTGCAGGGTCTGCAGTCCAAGGTCTTTTGAGTCCGCTCCATGGATGGATGGATAGGGATTTGAACCAAGATCTTCATTACAACAATTCTACTTCATATTACAATACTAGAAGATATCTGCTTCCATTTGACAAAAGAAAAAGCTTTGATCAGATATTTCATCCCTCCTTGCCTCCCATGCCTAAACCCTTGGAATGAAAAACAGCAGTAACAATAATTTTGACTGTGTCCATGTGCTTTCCTTGGTCTTTCTTATTATAGTTCTTATCCCTTTCTCAAGATCAAGAGCTTTTCCATGGTATGATACAACACCAGTAAGAATATAAGAAGCTGTTATACTAAGCTGGGCCAATGGTCTGCTTAGCCAAGTACTGCCAAAGCTGCTTGGCTGCAGATCAAAAAAGAATTCCCTGAAGTCCAATACAAATCTCCTTATTACTTCACATAGTGGGAACTGAATCTGGGATTTCATACATCCAAAGCATGCACTCTGCCACTGAGCAGTGATCCCTGTACTGAGGGAGTGAGTCAGATTAGTGTCTTGTGACAAGAGGTTTTAAATCAAGCTCTTCAGAGCGTATTCGATATAAGATCTTAACTGGAAGGACTTTGGATCAAATCAGGAAGCTCAAACATGCAAAAGGAAACTTAAATTCTATGAATGAGGTATTGGTCCTCTTCTGCTATGGATCATACTTTTATAATGAATGCACAGAATGGGTTTATGTGCCTCGGCTATAAAGATTATTCACACATTGTGTGCAGCAAAGTAATATTAGACCCTAGATTTAATGCTCTTATGGGAACTCTCCATGACCATGTGTGTTATTTCATTTGTGAATAGGAATGATCTGTCAATTTTGGCCTGCTCAGTTTCTCGTTTTTCAAATCTTAAATCCAGTTTTCCACATTCCTGCAGCAATCTGAAGTTATTTTTTTAAAAAAAAACAACCATGAAAAATTATCCACATATTAGTGCAAATTGCTCTTAATAAACACATTTTGCAAGCAATTTTGCAGTTTTTACTAATGTACACATTTTTGCCAGCAATTCTCCCCAATATTTTTCAATGTTATCATCACTACTATATGTATTTCGTCCACACTTTACCCTCATATATGTATTTTTGTAAAGTGTGGTTGGAGAACTGCATTGCAAAATTTGGATTAGTGCAAATTCAAAGGACAGCTGTATTTCATTTGGTATATTGGATCAAGAAGTGCAAATCAAGTAGTTTCCCATTAAAGTGCAAATAAAATTGAGTTTTCCTTTTTGCCTTCTCATTTTCACATGGAATTTTATGCTTCCTCACTTACAGAAGTTTGCAGTAGATGTCTTACAACATGGGCAGTGAACCTGCAGCCCTCCATGTGGACTACAATGCCTGTAACTCCTGACATTTGGCAAGCAGTCTGAGGCTGATGGAAGTTGGAGTCCAACAAGATCTAGAGGGCCACAGGTTCCCCATCCTTCTCTGAAGAGCAAGCAGTGCTTTTTTCTGGAGGAACTCAAAGGTATGCAGTACTGGCACATTTTTTTCTAGAAGAAAAGCACTGAGAGCAAGTAAATCTGATAGTATGGGATGCTGTTCACACAATTTACCAGTCTAACTATTTTGTGTAAAAAAGAGATATACCTAGTTTTCCTTCTAGTGTGTTTAACAGTCAGAAACTAATGTGACTCACTAAGTCTCATCAGCGAAGCAGTAAAAATCATCCCTACCTGCTTACTACCTTGTAGTTTATTGCATGTGTAATGAGGACAGTTATTTTAATTGCCTGCCTATTAAATTATCACTTCTCAATTGTTTGAATATTTTCCTGCTGGGACTTTTTACCTCCTGCTGTTGCCACTGAGGGGCACCTGAACATACTAACACTTGTATGGTTGGGCTATCAGTTACGGATATCTTTTTGTGTCCCATTATATTAGTCTTGTGATTGGAGATAAACACTCAGTTTCATGATTGACTGGATAGCTCAGTTGGTTAGAGTGCGGTGCTGACAATGCCTAGGTTGCAGGTTCAATCCCCATATGGGGCAGCTGGATATTCCTGCAATGCAGGGGTTTGGACTAGATGATTCTCAGGGTCCCTTCCAACTGTGACTGAAGGTGCACAGAAAAATTCTAAAATTATCTGTCATATCTTACTAAAGTGACACGTTTGCTCTTCTGTTCCTCAGATCATATATACCATTCTGGAATCTACCTCTTGTTTTTGGAAACAAAATTTGTCCAGTCGTAATTCCCTTCAATAGCACATTGACTACCAGGCCAGGTTATACAGAATGTTCTTTAAGGGACTGTGTGTGTTTTGAAAAGCTTGCTGCTTATTTCCCCCTCATTAAAAGCCAGTCTACTATTAATATTATAATATAGCACTTATTTAGACTCAACAATGAGGCAGTGTGCCATACTGGTGACATTCCCCCCCCCCCACTTCTCACAAATATCCCATAGGAGTGGTTGAAAGAAAAAAGACATTTTGAAACTTTCTAAGCTCATTTCATTTTGAATTTGTAACCAAGTGGTTACGAATGGCTTTTGGAGCACTTAAATGTGACAGGGCAAAAACAGCACAGGGTGTACTAATGCTGAATTTCACATGCACTATAATGAGCAAAGGTGCTTCTGCACACAGGGACTTTCCTTGTATTTGAAAGATGGGTTGAACCCATTCATGAATTCATTTACATTAGTGGGTCATATTTCATCAAAGAAACAGGGTGGCTCTTAAGAGTTAGATTCTGCATGCATAGAACTCATATGAACTTAAGAAGATCAGACCAAAGGTCTCTCTCGTCTAGCATCCTGTTCTCACAGAGGCCAACCACATGCCTATGGGAAGCACATGAGCAGGACGAGAACACAATAACACTTTCCCAGTCATGTTTCCTAGCAACTAGGATTCAGAAACATGCTGCCTCTGATACTGGGGAAAATAAATAGCCACCATGATTAGTAACCATTGATTGCCTTTCCCTACGTACATGAAGTTTCTAACCCCTTCTCAAGCTATCCAAGTTGATGGCCATGTCTACATCTTAGGGGAATGAATTATTTCTGTGCTCTGTGAAGAAATACCCCCTTTTGTCCGTCCTCAGTCACCCTCCCCTGAGCATCATTGGATGATCCTGGTTTCTAGTCTTGTGATAAAGGCCTACCCACTTCCTTCTCTGCCCCATTCTCTGATCCCCCTAAATGATAACTGGATCAGGAATACAATACTGACGAGGATAATGATCAATGTTTAGATGGCTTACATGGTCCCACCATCAGAACAAGTAATTAGTATGTCTAGCTATGAGTTGATGAGAAAGCCACAGCTTAGTTTGAGCACAGTGACGAATGGATGGTGTTTCTAAAATACAATAAAAACTGACTGGTTCATTATCGTTCCCAACATTAGAGTAACTTGCACACATATTCAAGATTCCTTTCATAAGCAAAATTAAACCCATTCATCTGGGGCCTATATGTATGTGTGTGCGTACATTTCTCACATGCTAGGTCATTAATATATAGCATCTGCATATCTGTACTGTATAGTCATATGAGGCTGTCTTATACTCAGTTACTATTGATCCATCTGTAATGGTGTTATGTACATTGACTGACAATGGCTCTCCAGAGTTTCAAACAGGAGACTGGGATGCTCCAGAAAACCAGTTTATTGAGTCTATGTTTGGAATAGTCATTTTTATTTGTTTACAGGCCAGCAATGGGACAATGAGCATTCATCCTGATTTGCTCACAGGGTAACTATAAATCTTCCCAATAATAATCCATTCATCTCTACAGTGCATTTCCCCATCACTTTCCTAATCTCAAAATGTTGTGCATGTCCATGTGTGTGCTTTAAGTGGATTTGTTGTGCTGGGATAACAGAGTGTTTTAATCCACTTTCATTGTGAAAACCTACATTTCCAATAAGTGCTTGGATCCCTGCTGCAAAACAGTGACATTCTGGAGTTGGCATTTGGCAGTCCTACCCTGAGATGCCAGGGTTTGAGCCTGGGGGCCTTTTGTATGGAATTCATGTGGTCCAACACTGGCAGCACATGAACTCTGTCAAGATGCTGCAGAATTATGGGGTAACAACACAGGGTAGGAAGGCTCTTAACTTCCAGATGGACAACTGATAAAGGAAAGCTTAGCAGGGGCAAAATACTTAAAACTGTCCCTGTTTAAGCAGCTAGAAGAATTTTAATTCAAGCAACGGAAAGTGGGGAACAATTGGGAGCTAGCTGGTGTTATTTTCTGTCTTCCCTTTCATGTCAGGAGTAGATATGGGACAGGTCCCCAGTGCACAAGTTCCATGCCCTGATTTCAAGCTTCAAGAGCTGCTGGTCTGTACCTTAGCTAAGGAAGGAAGAATTCAGCTCAGCAGCCTGTCACTGTAATTGCCTCCTTTCCGGCTTGTTCTACACTCCTCTTTGCATACAAAGATCTTATTTCCTCTTGCGAATCCTGCAGACATCATTGGAACTTATAATACCCAGGATGCAGTACTTAAGAGCACAGCTCCAGAGAGAAACTTCAGTCTCTGCTATAAATTGGTACATCTCCTTGTCAATTTGATAGGTAGCTTTGAGGAAAGTCCTTCAAGAGGAGGAACTCGATTGCGTTTCACCTTGGTGTCTTTGGTCTTTAACACATCCTTGTTAACTCTCTTACTGCAATGTATGTCAACCTATTATTTGGGATACATTTATTAGATTGACCAAATTTGTTTAATTTTTTTAAAAAAACAAACAAAAAATCCCCTAATTCAACCACTACCAGTGAGCAATTACATATCAAGGAGCAAGAGGGTGGGGGCGATGGCTGTTTAAGAAACACAGATCAGTGGATGTGTTATTTAACAGTCTATTAGACTACCAAGGAAGAGATCCTTGAGAAAACCTCAATTAAAAGAAATCTATACCTTACTTTTCTCTAATAAATTAAACTTTTTCTTGCTTGGTCTGGGCTTTCTTCAAACAGAACAAAACCTTTTTCTTCCTGTAGCTCTGTGCCTCTCAATAATTGCTTTTGTGCTCACTCTGTCTTGTGGTAACCTAAACATGCTGTCCTCAACTCCTTTGTGAAGAAGGGCAGGATAGAAATGTAACAACAACAACAACATTTGCTTATAAATCCTGCTTGGACAAGTTATTTGAAAACTTATGGCACAACTCTATAGAGGGTTGTATCCAACACTGTCATTCTGCTTGCACAACAGACTTCCACGTATGCAGTGGATATTTGCCGTCTTCTCCCCTGCACTCCTCCATGCACACTCAAAATCTGCTCCAGAGGATTTGGTGGGCTCTTCAGAGCAGATTTTGGATGTGCATGGAAAAGGGAAGGGAAGTCCATTGCAGAAGCAGACTTCTATGTCCACAGCACTGAACAGAACCCATAGTATTGTATGCAACTAAGGGCTACTTGAAGGGACACGGGTGGTGCTGTGGAGCCTAGGACTTGCTGATCAGAAGGTTGGCGGTTTGAATCCCTGCAACAAGGTTAGCTCTCGTTGCTCGGTCCCTGCTCCTGCCAACCTAGCAGTTCTAAAGCATGTCAAACTTCTCCGGCAGGAAGGTAAATGGCATTTCTGTGTGCTGCTCTGGTTTGCCAGAAGCGGCTTAGTCATGCTGGCCACATGACCCGGAAGCTGTACGCCGGCTCCCTCGGCCAAGAAAGCAAGATGAGCCTCGCAACCTCAGAGTCGACCACAACTGGACCTAATGGTCAGGGGTCCCTTTACCTTTACCTTTAAGGGTTACTCAGACTAGACCTATTGAAATTAATGAACCTGTTAGTCCTGTCCACTCTGCACAGCACATTGGATACCATTCATATATTATTGTATATATTGCAAATAGTGTGTGGGACTGGTTACTCTTATTATTATTCCATTGCTCTAATTCACACAAGTCTCCCCCAAGCACATTTGTAACTTTAAAACTGATCTCCACCATGACATTAACATGTCTGGCTGATGCATAATGCAGTGCCACTGTTTCATAGACCATTGTGCTGTGTTCTTTACACAGATTGAACTTGTCTGCCTAAACAGACCACCCATTAGCCAGTTACATATTTGGAACTAGGAAGCTCCTGTTTATATACATAAAAAATGGCATCAACAATAATATTGCAAAGGCAACAGATGCCAGACATGGCTTCCAAGAGGTAAAAAGTTGTTGGGACTTGGAGGCGAGTGGTTTAAAAAAAAGAAGATTAGGTTTGTTTTTCTTTTGCACACAATGTAAGACAGAGCCTTTGGTATGATTTCTCGAATTCTCTTAAATTTTTACAAGTACAATTTGGGGTGCTTTATATGACAGCTGCATCTCAAATGACATATTAGCATAACAACATTTAACACCAGCTGTAACACCCAATAAGTTGGTGCTGACCTTTAAAGCCCTAAACGGCCTCGGTCCAGTATACCTGAAGGAGCGTCTCCACCCCCATCAGTCTGCCCGGACGCTGAGGTCCAGCGCCGAGGGCCTTCTGGCGGTTCCCTCACTGCGAGAAGCAAAGCTACAGGGAACCAGGCAGAGGGCCTTCTCGGTAGTGGCGCCCGCCCTGTGGAACGCCCTTCCAGCAGATGTCAAAGCGATAAACAACTACCTGACATTCAGGAGACATCTTAAGGCAGCCCTGTTCAGGGAAGTTTTTAACGTGTGACATTTTACTGTATTTCTGGTTTTTATGGAAGCCGCCCAGAGTGGCTGGGGAGGCCCAGCCAGATGGGCGGGGTATAAATAATAAATTATTATTATTATTATTATAAATTGTTCAACTGGTCCATTCTCCGCAACAAAAAGAAATGTTAGGGTGAGGGAGAGGTCATAGTATAGAGTCATAATACATTTTTCTCCAGGAATAATTTGACATCCTATTTGGACAGGGCACACTGTCATTAATTTTTCATGTAGGCAGGGACGTCACTTGATTCCTCCATGCTTCATGACCAGCAATTGAACAACCACCCCTAAGAAAGCACTGTCAATGACCGAGGTGAGATGGAAATTCCCGGCTTGTCTTCCCTTACCTTTCCTCTTCTCTTTCCAGGCATATTCCTCACTTTAAAAGTTCTGTGTCCGAGTGACCTTTTTTGCTGCTTGTTTGTTCCAAAGTTTGCCCCATGAAAGCTTGCTCTTTAAACCTGCTCAACAGGATCAAATGGCAATTCACAGAAAACCCAAATTTACGTTTGTTCCAACTGAGTGCTAAAGAGCAGGTTTTCACAGGGAAAGCTCTGGAACAAAAAAATAAATTAAAAAGCCCTCAGACGTGGAGCTTTTAAGCACAGGCGTGTGCCTGAAAGAGCAGGCTGAAAGGTAAGTGTGGATAACCCTTCAGTCTGTGCTATATGAAGTGTGAAAACTCTTTCACCCATTCAAGCTCCTATTTGAAACGACAGTCATGAACACATGTGTGTGAATCAAGCCAAAGAATCTATCCCAGGGATCTGAAATGGCAATTTAAGCAACAGAATCTGTGGAACCTCACTCAGGATGAACAGTCAAACACTCAAAGGAAGATGAGGAGACAAAGCCCTCAGAGCGTTTAAGAATAGGTAAAGCATGTAAGGAGATCTTAAATGATGCATGAAGCCAGTAGAGGGCTAGGGAACAAGGTGGGTGGGATAAACATCAGCATTTAACATTTATTACCATTTTGGATTCATGAAGAAATTTCTGTCCTACTAAGAGAAACACGGGATGCTGGTATGCTCCAGGGGGAAAAAGGACTTGTGTTCAGTGATGTGTACGTCCATGCCTCGCAAATAAAGACTGTGACAGGTCTATTTCTCTTTGACTATGCACTAGGAGTAACAGGCATACATTCCGTGTTGGCTTGAACACACATTCTTTGACCTGAAAACAAATGCTTTTGAATGCATCAAATGTGTATTCTAACCACCATCATCACACTTAAAACTTCACATCTTTCTTCATCCTCAGTCCACCTGCGTATGTAGAATGCTATCCCTGCCCTGTGGAACGCCCTCCCATCAGATGTCAAAGAAATAAACAACTATCTGACCTTTAAAAGACATCTGAAGGCAGCCCTGTTTAGGGAAGTTTTTAATGACTGATGTTTTAATGTATTTTTAATCTTTTGTTGGAAGCCACCCAGAGTGGCTGGAAAAACCCAGCCAGATGGGCAGGGTATAAATAAATTATTATTATTATTATTATTATTATTATTATTATTATTATTATTATTATTATTATTGAGATTTGACTCTGAACCAAAATCAGTAGAATTATCAGGTGATTGCAACCAACATTCTTCAGCCCTGCTCCGAGTGCTTCGCATTCGCTGTCTCAGTGATCTTTTTAACAGATAAAAGTTACCATTGCTGTGTTAGGGATGGTTAGACTGAGAGAAAGCAGCTTGCTTAGAATCCCCTGAGGCTGAGGTAAGCGTTGGCCTCTGGGTCTCCCAGTTCACTTTCATAACCAGTCCATCCATGATACAAAATGTCTGTGCAATTCAGATGTTCTCAATCAGCAGAGCTGATCCCAGCAAAGCACACATTCCAGAGGGGCTTGGACCACATCAACCACATCACCATTATTCTGGTTATTTTCTACTATCAGAACAGGGCATTTCCTATGTTACCTTTCCAGGGACCCATTGCTGCCATACAGGTGTGGTACATAGTGTACATGCAGCACATACACACTCCCGCTTATTTTGCACCCAGTGTGCTCCCACTCCTGGTTTGGGAAGTGGTGTGCACACAGCGCTATCCACAAACTATTATCTGTCCTGTATCGATCCTGTAGTTTCTTATGAAATACTGCATTGTGATACATTTCCCCTCAAATCAGATTTGATCCTAATTGAGAAGAAGAATGACCTAGCTGCATTTTAATCCAATAATGTGTACACATCCTTGATTTTAAGTAACAGTAGTATTCTATTCTGCTGTCATCCACTGTCTTGGTATTCTGTTTCATGCACTTCACAGAAACACTTGTGATCAATTACTTAGCATAATTGTAACATATACCATTCTTGCAACTGTCTTGGGCTGTCATGTACATTACAAACTCGGTACACATTGCTTGTTGAGAGTGGGAAAGGGATGGTGCTCACATGCCCAGGCAAGGAATGGAGTCCTGTCTGCATGACATGCAACAGCTGAGTGCAGCACATAATGGATGGCGGTGACATTTCTAAACAATGGGATCATTGTCAGAGCGTTGATATATCTGGACAAAGAAAAAGTATCTAAAGCACACATAATGGAAAGCATTTTGTAGAATTACCTATCCATCCTGATAATTTATTAGTGAGGTTATCTACTGATGGCAGGAATGCTGTGTTTCCTCTGCTTACAAATGCTGCCGTAACCTGAGCCTTGGGGTTTAACTAAATCTGATTTAGTGGTCTTGAATTTCAAAAGCAAGACATTAGACATCTGTTTCTGTGGGTCTGCGGGTCTTTAGTATTCTCCATTGCAGCTGATAGTCTTCAGACGTCATAGGAAAGAATTCTAACAAGCAAGTTCCCAGAATTCAAGGGAGGCTGACTGAATTTCTATGAAGCGTGCAGGCTGCTGTCTAAATGACTTGGTGAGAGCTGTGCATCTGCTACCAGGAAGGAAATTATTTGTATTAGTCCCCGAATTTCACATCCCATTCTAATTTCATTCTTCCCCTGTAATGGTTACAGAAATTTCTTTCCCTCTCTCCAAGTTTCTTTTCTTCTTCTCCTCAAAGAATGGTTAGTCTTTATTCAGCAGAAGGACTGAACTGACACACTGCAAGTCATGAAATAAGCAACATGCGTGCAAGGAGAGAGAAAGAGAGAGACTAAAAAATGATAAAATCCCTGGAGGGAAATGCATGCCTACTGTGAAACATTCCCAACAGATACCATTACACTGTGCAATGCTGCAATACATTTTTTTTTATGCTGCTGTGACAACATGAACTATATGTCTTTTTTTAAAAGCTAACGTTTTGTTAGATTAACATCCTATCTGCATCCAGAAGAATACGTGTAATGTAGAAGAAGTGACATAGTCTGTCTGTCCAAGATGGGAGTAGGTATTTTGACCATTACTTTGAAGGCAGAATGAAAAGATACAAGGGTCCCAAACCAAGTCATAAAGTCCCATTAAAACCCAGTGGAATGTGTTCATTCTTGCAACTAATTTTCAGTGAGGCTTACAACTAATTTCAACTGGATCATGACCATGGTGTTTAAAAGTAGCTTCACTAAGAACAGAAGCAAATATATCTTATCAATCCACCCCCCTTCCCTCTCAGTTCCTTTCTCTCATACACGCAGTTCCAGTTTTGTTAAATTCCATATTCCAATTTCTTCCTTCCTCACTTGTACAAGTATTTTTTATAATAAAAATACCATGCATTGCCGTGTCATAAATATAGAGGTATAAGCAAACTGTGGGCTCCTCTCCTTCCATCGTCTCTCTTACCAAATGAAATCCCCTCTCAATCCAAACATTTTAAATCCTTGTAACTGGGTTCATTTTCTCAGTTTCTCATCTCATCATCTCTAGCACGCACTGTAGTTTACTCCAGTTAAAAAAACCAATTAGCAGGATAACCTGTGCTTCCAGGAATGGGATTGGGTGATTGTGGCAGCCAGAATGCTCCGTGCACTCAGTGCCTTTTCCTGCCCTCACATTCCATGGGGAAGCGAGGGGCCAGACCATCAGGCAAACTGCGGGTGAGAGCCTAGTTCCTCTTCCAACCAAAGAGGAATGCAGATAATAAAATTCCCCCATCATTTTCTGATTATCTCTCTATATCTCTCCGTGGTATTGGGAGAAGTGTCCACCCCCTGACACACAGGAAACAGGAAGCCGAGGGGAGGGGAATTATCATGCAGGTCACTTCTCTGAGTCTCCACTGCCAGAGGAAGAAGAAACCTGTCTCACGGCTGCAAGATGAGTAGGGAATTATTTATTACATGAGTTATTACATGAGCACTGTTCCACAGCATTTGATATTTTCATTTACATACATTCATTCGAAATAAGATGGGTTTATGAAGCAATTCTATATCCTCCCACCACGCTGACGAAGAATTATACAAAATAGTCAATATCCGGAATCACTGTTCAGTGTTGGACATCATATTTGCTGAATACACAAAGCTTCACAGCTTGTCTTTCATCGTACAAAGTCTGGTACCTCGCTTCATTTTAAGATTTCCAGAGACTTTGAGACTAAGGATTTCATTTTGTACTTGTTATGGTTTGAAGGCATTCTATAAAGATTGTCTATTGCTTATGTACATGGTCATTGTGTTGCCTAGACATTGCTGACGTTCTCTTTGCAACACAGGGGTTTGTTTTGCATCTTCTTCACAGCAGTGCTAAAACTGCTCCTAGAAGGGTTCCATATTCACAGTGATTTTGCCTTTAGGTTGGCAACAGGACAAAATATTTCCTCCACCCTTTACCATGATACAGATTTTCTGCCAGAATAAGAATAAAGTTGATTCAATCCATTATTATGTCAGATATTATTATTATTAAGCAAAATGTATTTAGGATGAGAGTAGAAAAGAGGGAGGAGGAGGAGGAGGAGGAGGAGGAGGAGGAAGGTCACACCACTTTGCAGAAGCATTAGGAAGTTCCAGGAGTCGGCCCTTTAATGGGTCTGTTTTCATTTAATGAGAGAGCTCTATGCACTTTTTGTGCCTTTGTGTTCTCTGTTTAGTTAAGAAATACACATGTTCAGCACAGAACAA
This sequence comes from Podarcis bocagei, assembly GCF_964188305.1. NCBI lineage: Eukaryota > Metazoa > Chordata > Lepidosauria > Squamata > Lacertidae > Podarcis > Podarcis bocagei. The sequence goes on from NC_138130.1 coordinate 47,542,895, forward strand.
CATATAGACAGTGCTAATAATTGAAGGTCCCCAAAGCAAACCACATGCCTTTGGCAATGATCCACTACCCAATTGCTTGACTGTTTCAGCTGCCTACATTCCAGTCTAAATTCCCCCTCCCCCTTTACACACAGAAAGAGAACAGTTCATTCATCTGAGCCCATTTCAGCAGGTAGCTGTCCCATGCAAGGATCGTACCTGCAAACTTGGTGTTATCAGCACCACACTCTAACCAACTGAGCTATCCATGCACTGAGAGAAGTGCCCTTTACCTCTGACCTTATGGACCACTTTAGAACCATCAACTAGCCATCAGCAAGCAATCAAATACAATAAGAACGGTAACTTAACAGTTGTTATAATCCTAAAATACATCATCAGCCAGTTCTGAGACCCAGAGTTGGCTGTCATGACACCTGCTTTCTATATCAACTTATCTGAGGACATTATATATATATATATATATATATATATATATATATATATATATATATATGGTTTTCTGTCAATGTGAACACCCCTTTAGATTGGCTGTCTCACGATTTATCTCACTATAAATAATCAGGCAATGTTAAGGGATGACCATAATTATTCACACTTAATCCTGGCAGGTAGCAGAAAGGGAAGAAGGTTCTTCTGTAATCTGTCAGCTCTGATAAGATAAGATTTGATTGATATGACAACCATATGAATGATCTATGACAGAGGCAACGTTTGGAAACAAACAAGTAAGGACTTTCAGTCTTCCATCCATTTTTTGCAGTAGAAGGGTCACATTCACAAATGTGTGTTTATTACATTTATATCCTTGCCCTTTTCTCCAATGAGTTCAGGGCAGTGTTCAGAATCCACTCTCCCACACTCCCATCCATTTATGTTTTCATCAGCAGTGTGAGGTAAAATAGGCCGAGAGAAAACAATTGGCAAAAGGCCATCCAGTAAGCCTCATGACTAAATGACTGGTGTGTTTTTTTTAATCCAGGTCTCTCCAGACTTGGTTTTGTTGTTGTTGTTGTTTAGTCATTTAGTCGCGTCCAACTCTTCATGACCCCATGGACCAGAGTACGCCAGGCACTCCTGTCTTCCACTGCCTCCTGCAGTTTGGTCAAACTCATGTTTGGTCAAACTCACTGTCCAACCATCTCGTCCTCTGACATCCCCTTCTTCTTGTGCCCTCAACTTTTCTCCACACCAGGGTCTTTTCCAGGGAGTCTTCTCTTCTCACGAGGTGGCCAAAGTATTGGAGCCCCAGCTTCACGACCTGTCGTTCCAGTGAGCACTCAGGGCTGATTTCCTTCAGAATGGATAGGTTTGATCTTCTTGCAGTCCATGGGACTCTCAAGACAACACACTTTACACAGGCGTGGCATGTCCTGTTTTGCCACTTGAGGCTAAATGGGATGTGCCACTCCAGTCTGCTGCCAAGCAGGCATTGGTGAGGTCTCACCAGAAATTGGAACTGATGCTGATAGCGAGGCAGGCAGGCAGGGTGCCATCTCGGGGGCTTTCACTGCCTGAGGCGGCTGTTTCACCCTGCCTCATGGGTGGGCCAGTGCTCTGACAGGGGTGGGTGAGTAGGAAGCTACCTCCCTCAGGCTGGATCCACCTCATCTTACATTCCCATCTAGCACACAGCTTCTCCTTTGCCCAACACTCTGATCCGTGTATAAAAAGTTACTGCCCCTAGGACTCATCCACCCCATGTGCAAAGGATTGTCCTGAACTTGCCATCCAATGCTCAGATGCACATGGACATACACAACGTATATTTCATCCCAGGGGTCAGATTGTGATGTCAAGGATATCCTGCATAGATCCTACTCACTTCAACACTACTTTCTCAGAAACAAAAGCAGTTATCGTACCAACAGTAAAAATACAAAAAACAGTAGATACAAAATCAATTAAGCTGTTTATATGGTTCTCTTTTGTAGGCTATCTTGGAAATCTAGATTAATAAAATTATCGGGTGGTGTTTTTGTTTTGCTTTTGTTTTGTTAGTTTTTTTAAACTACCGGTACTTTCTTGGCACACTAGGAAGTTTCAGATGGAAACATTCAAGAACCTCAGAGTCTTGGCATACCTGTTCTGTAGCCATGGAGAAGCAGCATTTTGAAGCACTGTTGTGAAGGTTTTCTCAGTCAGAAAATTAAGATATTAAAAGCAACTTCTGGAACGATAAATATTGTATGGCCACGAACACAGAGCATAGTCAACTTCAGGCTTGTTTATTTTGAAGCTTTTAAAATATATTTTTCATATTTCCTTTGAACATATTTTTTAGTTCCGTCTGGCTTTTGTCACTGAGCAAATAGTTTGCCTGTCAGCCCTTGATGAAAACCTTTTATCTTCTCAGATGAGGTCCCCAGGCCAGAACAAACAAGCCTGTGACAATGATCACAGATTTACAAAGCACTTTTTATCCATGAAGATGTCAAAGTAAATCATAAAACTGACGACCAGCACAAGGCTTTACACACTTTGTTAAGGAGTTATAGGTACAAAGGGTGTGACTCTTTATTATAGATGATTCCAGGGAGTGAGGCACCTATTGGTCGGTGGAAAGAGAGTAACAGTTTTTAGAGCAATGCTTCACTACTTAGAATCCTGGAATGTGGAAAATATGTGCTCCAAGTCATCCTAATGTCAAGAAAGGCCAGATAATTGGGCATTTATACGTTATCAGACTCACTATGGAGGACTTAAAATATGTGCAGACTATACTAGGTAGAAATTTGCAATATAGAATATGGATAGCCCCCAGAGATGGGGAAATTATTCAAAGTGATACTACATGCAACAGTGAGAATCCATGCTTCAGTTAGAGAAGTCCAAGTTAAAAGTGACCATGCAGCCCTTTTCAAGTTTGCAACTTGCTTCTAGGGACTAATCTACATTCGTCATTTAAAACGTGTTATTAAAATGTGACACCACAGGGTGCTGCAGAGCAGTGAGTCACTGGCAATGGGAAACTCCTATTAAGCTTTATAGAACATTTTAATGTAAAATGTTTAGCAGATCAATGTAGACCCAGCCTAGCATTTGTGGCCAAAGTTACATGCTAAACAATCTCTGGCTGCAAATTATACTTCAGCCCTCTACTGTCCAGTATTCCCCCTCCCCCAATATCTATTTTTTTTCTTTCTTGGGGAAGGAGGGGGCTGTGAGCAGTACTTGAATGAGAGGTAGACCTGGCCCTTTACACACTGTAGAAGGTTATAGAGGGAAGATTTTACTAAGTTGTGGGGTGTCAGGTGAAGGGGCTCGTGAATTTTGTTATTTCTCCTCTCCCCAATTGGAGTACTGACTAGCAGGAAGGTCAGAGGAGAGGAGAGGACAGGACAGGAAGGACTTAGGCAGGGAGGACTCAGGTTGCTTGCATGTTCAAGTCCAGTTCTTGAAAATAATGTATCAATGCTTTTCAAATGTTCAATTTCAATATTTGTGCAACCTTATTGTTTGAGGGGCAAGTTGGTTACTGGCTATTCCTTATGCCATTAGACACCCTGATTCCCCCTCTTTATGTGATTGGAGCAGACCAGGATGCAAACAAAAAGGCTAGCCAGTTTCCTGCCAGTTTAAGTTCTGCCATGATAAGAATGAGGCTATAGTGCAAGGGTAGGCAACCTAAGGCCTATGGGCCGGATGCAGCCCAATCGCCTTCTCAATCCAGCCCACGGACGGTCCGGGAATCAGCGTGTTTTTACATGAGTAGAATGTATCCTTTTATTTAAAATGCATCTCTGGGTTATTTGTGGGGCATAGGAATTCGTTCATTCCCCCCCAAAAAAAATAATAGTCTGGCCCACCACGTGGTCTGAGGGACGGTGGACCGGCCCACAGCTGAAAAAGGTTGCTGACCCCTGCTATAGTGCTTTAAGCTCTGGATTTCCTGCATGGAGCAGTGGCTTGGACTAGAGGCCCCTCCAACTCTCTGATACTATGATTCTAAGTATCTGTTTCCCCACTAGCCTTTATAAGAACTGCTGTAATATATATCATAGTACAGGGCTTCACCAGGACAGATGAGATCACAGAATTCACCATTCCTTGTTTATATGGGGACAGATCTTTTGCATTAATTGTTGCAGTACACTAATTTTTTCCTGCCACAAGTCCATGCTACCACAATCTCTTTATAATCCTTCCCTCTGTCCTTCACTTTGATCTCCATGTTTCTTGTCAAACTGTATCAGAGCACCAACAACTATCAGGGAACAATTATTATAAATACCAATTCTGCTTAGACAAAGGGAGGAAGTGCAGAAGTCTCATTCTTTTGGAGTTTGCCCTCATCCTCTGGGCTATTGCATTTACACTGTCACATCTGCCTGGGAACCTACCACAGGTCCAAATGTGTCCCCCCCCCCCCCGCTGTATTCTTTAAGGCTACTTTAAGTGGTATATAAACTTGACAGTAGACTTGCCTATTGTATATTCCTATTTTTGTAGAATGTAATTACTGTATGTTGAAATTATAGACCTTTAGAAATTATATACAGCTTTCTTAGAAATTGACAGAAAACACACACACACACACAAAATATACAATTACAACACAGAGAAGGCGGTGAGGCCCTTGTAGATGATTAGATTATCTGAAGAGGTGACACACACAAGGTGGATCAATCTACTCAATAGTGCCAGACCAAGTGATTTTCTTTCTTTCTTTGCACAAGAAACACCACACATCAAAATCATTCAAAAATAGCCCTTGGTTACCATGGCTTCCTGAAAGCCTTGTCGATAACAAAAAAGATAATTTAGTAGGCTGAGGAAAAATGTAAATATATGCTCGTTTTGGGGGATTTGTGAGAGGGTTGCTCACCTTTAATTTTAGTGGGGTTACTCACGAGGTTTGAAAATACCAGAGAAACTAATGAGCTTCCCTCAAAGATGGGCTAAAGAAAAAATTGTCAACCAAAGCCTTGACAAATGTAAGTCAAAATGGTTATTAGATAGTGTGGTCATGTGTGCCCGCTTGAGACTTTGGTGCATGATTAGAAGAACAATTAGAGATGTGCAAAATCCAAAAGAGTAATTCCGTGTTCAAAGTCCGTTTCTCAATTCCTGGCCAATGAATTTCCATAAAATGAGGTCTAAAATCACTTAATAGCTGAGCACTTTCACAGTTGCAGGGCTTGGAACTTCTGCAACTTATGGAAGGGAGCACTAAGTTCCAAGAAGGTATAGGATTCTGAGGAAGGTGGAGCTTTTCTCCCCTCACCAGCCAAAATGTATGGCTGAGCTAAATCCCTATTAGCCTAAGATGCTCGTTGATTCACGCTGGATTTCTGCAAGTGACTCCTCCCCCTTTGCTCCAGTAATTGCAACTTGATATAGGAGGAGCTGCAGTCATGTTCCAATGCTATTTCTATGTATGGCTTTAGAACATTGAGTCCAAAATGTCTCTTTATATTCCAGTTGATAATGTCAGTGTTGGACTGCTGTTCTAAAGCTCAGTTTTCTGTTCACACAGCAATGGGCTGCATGCAAACAAATAAACAAACATTTGTGGACGAATCTATGCAAGCTCTGCTGTGGAACAGATATTTAGCCCTGGTTTGAAGGAAACAGACGTTTGGATAAATTTATAAGGAGGCAAACTCAAAATATAATTAATTTATGTACAACTGACATTTTGTTCCAGGTCAGTGAAAAGTAAAACTAGCTTGATTTGAAACTAGGAACTAGATATCACTGCTTCTACTGGAATTGTTTCAAGCTTTCTTTCAATGAATAGATTTTTTGATATATATTTTTCTTCTGGACTGAGAAACTGAGTAATCTGAAGCTGGTTTGTGCAGTATTAAATCACTGCTCAAAATGGGTTAGGATGCTGTCTCACTTATTTTCAGGCACTTGTAATTGAGTCTAGCCTAACCACTTCCTTAAAAACCACCTCCTCCCTTTTTAGTTCCTTCTTAAGACCACCTGTTCTAAAGATGCATCGAGAGAGAGATCAACGAGACCAGGGGTTTAGCTACGCTAAAAATAGTATAGCACCACACCTTGCATTTTCTCCACTATATATTATCAGAGAAACATGGTGGGAGACATGGTGGGTTGGTGGAAACTACACAGCTCCAAATAATGTGCAATTAAGGTTGCCTGTCTTTTCATAAAGGGAGAACCTAAGGGGCCAGATGCAGGTCCAGCAGTATATTTGAGGGGGCCTTCGCACAGGGCCTAGTGTGCCCCCTGCCCCGGTTCCCCTTCCATGGAAGCATGTGACCTTTTCCTTCCCGCTCTTGTTCCCTTTTCACTCTTTCGGACATGGGAAGAGGGCTTACCACAGGAGGACAAGGACAACATCACTCTGTGGCAACTGTTATGTACTGAAGTTCTCAACCTGGGCCAGCAGGGGGATACTGTAGATAGCTTTCACTCAGGTCCACATATGCAAATAAGGGATTGAAAGTGACGTTCAGTGATTGGATAGTTACAGAAAGTGGTTACTGTTGCGTTGTAGGGGAGTTCTATATAAGCAGGCTGGCTGAACCCTTCAGTTCAGTTCTGTTCTGGTCTGTGAATAAACAAGAGCTGTTTGAAGAATCACTGTGTCGTCTGATATGTTCACCCAAAACTTAACAGCAACAGCAACATTTCTCACATGAGTTCAGAGTGGCTGCCACTGTAATTGTCCACAATGCCTCAGAGTGTTTAAGAAAACAGGGCAAGTCCTGGGGCTGCCTGGGGCATCAGCAGGGTTAGGCCTTAAACGGCCTGACAAGATGCCCTCCTGCTGAAGCAGAGAACCTTGGGCTGAGACTACGATGTGACTGCAGCCACCGATTTCAAAGAATAATTTGACTTTCACTTCAGAATGTAGGGTAGCTGGGATTGTTTATGCTGCATCAGTGAATTTAAAAAAACATACAAGTTTGCCATAAATAACTAATTCCAAGGCTATTTGAAAAAGAATGCTGATTACAGAATCCCACATTCATAAAAATGTTTTTTTTAAAAAAACAACAACACCTTAGACTCTTAGGAATGATACACACACACACACACACACACACACACACAATAGTAAGGAAGAAATTAAGGATTCATAGTTTGCGTGTAGCATACTAAATTCTAAATAAATGTTTAATACTAGCCTTTGGAGCTCTTTAAATTCTGCAAGCAGGAGGGAGACAGGGCAGAAGACTGTCCTGAACACCTCTGCTTCCCCTCACATTTTGTCTGTCATTACAGGGGGGGGGTGGAGAGAGTGTGTCTCAAATGGAGATGAAAGTGTTCAGCCACACTCAGGTGTGACTGGTGCCCATTCCTAGCCCTGGTTCCTCAGGGAGCAGAACTCTGCAACCCATGTCTGTCTGTAGTACTAGTGCTATTTTTTCTGATTCAGACCACAAGCTTTTTCCATAACCAGTGAGATTTGCTTTTGGGCAAGTCAGTGCCCTATCAATGGAAACCATCAACCAGGCAGGAGGTTGCCAAGGTGATGGGGAGGGCGGCGTCACACAGGAAATTTGATGTCTTGGTAGCTTGCTGCCATTCAGCAGAGATTAGGGGTGGCACAAAACCTTTGTAATAATATTGATCAAATGCTAGAATTGAATCTTCCATATCTTATGTCAGTTTCCTTACTTACATAGGCAAGCCCATATTAGATGTAGGCATGGGCATGCTTAACCTAACTCAGCAAAAATGTAACTGGAACCCATTTTCCCAGAATTCCTTTATTATAAAACATTAGCTGCTTTGATATAGTCCAGCCCATTCCATTTTCAATAATGTATGATTCGACATTTCCCTCCTTTTTTTGTCCTCATTAGCTTATTATTATATTACCATTTGAACTGACGACACAAACAATAAATTGGTTTCTGGAGTTAATGAGAGAGTAATAGTGCTGCAGCATGAAAAGGTGGGTATGAAAATGCATCTATTTAAAGAGTGTCTGATGATTTGTTTCCAATAATATCATGGTCAGTAGCCTAAGAACCTTAGCAGAATGCAGATATGTCTCATGTTCTTATTTCCACATTTGCCTGATATTTAAAGCTTTTCATCACCATAATAGTAATTTCACCTGATTTCAACGGGAACAGGATGTTTTATCAAGAAACGATGTACTGCAAAACAAACATATTTGTGAATCAGACAAAGAGGAAAATAATGCACTATTTAGTATTTGAGTGCTATTTTAGGACAATGAAGTCATCAGTGTTTTACAGCTTAAGAAACTCATTTAATAATTGGAAGACTTCCTGCAGTAGTCATCATGCTCTCACCAACAATGAATTTTAGCACTGGGCCAAAGCAATCACTATGTGGAATCCAAAACTGATGGCAAGTTTAGAATGCTGATTTGATATTTTTATTGACTTAGATTGGTCCAAGATGGGATTCATTTCTAAAAGGGAAGATGCCAGAATTCAGTGTGCCCATAAATCCTTGTCCTAAACAAGTGTAGAAGGTATTGGCCACATTCTGCACATGCTCAGTTATGTGCTTTATTACAATTTCATATGGCTTGGGGATTAAGTCTTGATATTGAAATCAGTGTCCAGGTTATCCCTCATTCAGATTTGGTTATGCCTTATTGTAGTTATCATGCCTAATTCAATTTAAAGGTCAGATTCAGGACTTAAACATTCCCCGCACCGTAGTGATCTGGGAATACTTCCTGCCTTCTGTTTTTAGCTTGTAAAAAAATCCACAGCTTCTAAATGTTTGTGCACTGTGAGCAAGTGTCTTCCCCTGTGCTTTTCTTTCTGGAAGCTGCATTGTACAGTTAGTTTCAAAGGTTTTCTTCATGTGTACGCCAATAGTTTAACAAGGCTGGTGAAGCAAAAGTTGGCTGTATATTTTTTTTAAGCACACCTGTAGGTAGAGTTTTTCCTTACATGTTTTCATATCCAGACGTGCTTGCCTTGCTGACAGCAACACATGAAACGGAAAGCGAAACAAAAAGTGGAGATGTGATACCACTTGGTGACTTGACTTCAATACGCCTGCTGAGAAATGCACTGCTTCAACAAGGATACGCCTTAGGTAGATTTCCAGAAGCAGAACTGCTGCTGTAATGTCTGTCAGAACTGAAGGAAATTCAAGGCTGCATTACCAAGAAAGCAGAGCGTGCTCTCTCTCTCTCTCTCTCTCTCTCTCTTTCTTTCTGTGTGTGTGTGTGTGTGTGTGTTTTTCTATCTAATCTTTCTCAGCCCAAGAGCTGCCTTCCATTCTGCAACCCAAATGCCAGTGATGTGTGGTGCCAAAAGCAATAGTGGGTAAAGCAATTACTTTTGTACAGCAGGCTAGTTTCTACACACCTTCCCATGCTCCTATGTGTCCAGTCAAGCAAGACTCATTTTCAGAAGTCAAGCACACATTCCAGCCAGACAAAGCAAACACTCAAGAAGGGTGTGAAGCAAGCTCTAAGGGGGCATAGGTGGAGCCATGGGAGTGCAGGGGGCAGCTGCCCCACCTAAATCAAGTAAATAAATAAAAATACTTATTAATTTATTTCAACCAATTGCATTGCAGATAACTCAGTTCTGCCCCCACCAACATAAAGCCTGACCCCCTAAAATAAATCCTGGCTATACCCATGATGAGGGGTGCGGCTACAGAGGATGTGCAGGCTGGGGAGATAGAGAGGCCTGGAGGACCACATTTGATGATTAATAGATGCATAAGTGTCGTGTCATAAACACCATTTTAAACCAAAGAAAGAAAGAAAGAGAAATCTGGGAATTCAGGGAAAGGGCTGCAATAGGATAACAACAGTGGAGAAGGATGGCAAGAAACATCTCTGCAGCCCAATTGCTAGGAAAGGTGTCTCTTTTTAATTGGATGTGACTTTTCATGTAAAAGTTCGACGTAGAATTCCTAAACGGACTAGTGTGTAACGGATCATGGTGCTACCTCTTTGCACAAGTATTCCTCACAGAACACATGAAAAAACAGCTGTTCAGGATTGACCTTTATTGCAAGCATCAAATAGAGTTATTTCCCGTCATTTTCTTGGTTGGAAACTCTCACACAGCCAGTGAAGGAGAAATAGCAGCACAACAATACCCATGCCCCTGATGATATTTGGCTGCATTGTTGGGGCCTTCATCTTTGGATGTGGTCCTGTTGATTTCTGACCTACCAGTGCAAGAAAAGCTTTTTGAATAGAAAGCTGTCCAGTAGGTTGTTATTGCCATGTTAGCCATGATATATCGCCACTCCACACATCTGATTCCTTTGTGCCTGCTCCTTTTGCATCACAATTGACTGTCAGATGGAAAGCTTTATACAGCTATGAATTTCCCCCCTCTGGTAATGAATCTTCAGCTGAGAAGGCAGCCTGGTATTTCTGCCGTAGCTGTGAATTTATGGGAGCCTTCAGCCACAGACAGTAGCTATGACAGCAATGCAATGTGCCTGAGCTATTCATTCCTAAGCCTCATAGATGGGTTATTATACTATATTGCACTCACAGAAAACATTTGCAGGCAATCTTCAGGCAGAAAAGAGAAGGAATTTCACAGCGTTTGTTACATTCAGTAGTCATCAAACAGAAGTGGAGACACCTGAACAGAATGAGTGAATGTGCAGAGGAAATCAAGACAGTGGCTATGAATAGTAAATAAGGAGGTGCAGCTTTATCAAACAGCAGCATATCCTGGAAAAAACCCTGACTAGTTTGCAAGCTTGGAGCCAGCTGGAAGAGGCATTGAGTAAATTCAGTTGTGTTTGACACCATATAACAGCTCTGTGTAGCTAACCCACCACACTTACATTAAGAGCAGGAAAAGGATAAATACACACACACACACACACACACACACACACACACACACACTCACACACTTTAAAGGGGACGTTCATATTACAAAAGAAAAAGGCTTTAGCCTTAAGATTACATAGACCAAAAGGAAAGTAACAGCACAAGAGGACTATGCAGAAAACATAAATGATGTGTTAGCGTTGTTAGGAGACCCTCATTCCCCTCAGAGAGCCACAATTCCCAGAGTTCCCTGGGAAGAGGGATTAATTGTTCAACCATTCTGCAAACTGTAGCTCTTTGAGGAGAATAGGGGTATCCCAGCTACTCTCAGCTACTGAACAAACTGCAGTTTCCTGGCTTGTTTGTGGGGAGGCATGACTGTTTAAAGTGATATAATCCTTCTTTAAATGCATAGTGCAGATGGGGCCTATGGCTGGGATGGGTGATTGTGCTGTACACCAGTTGGATATCTAAAACAGCTGAGGAATGTCCTTGCTATATCCCTTTGAACACACCAGAAAACAATGGTGAAGGCAAGCGAGGCCCCAGAGGACTAGAAATGGAGCAGCCTGCTTCTCCCCATCTCCCTCCCCTCACCTCTAGCTAGGTGCAATGGGAAGGAGATAAGACCCACAAAGGAGTGAAGGGGTGAACTTTGACCTTGCCTCCCATTTTGCCTCACAAAATGACAGCTGCCATTTTAAATATAGATGCCTGTTGCAAATTTGAAGCCAAGGTGAGCTGCGTAGCCTAATTTATGGTAGGGTTTGAGAGAGGAAGGTTGTTATTTATATTTCAGCTAGTTTACTGCATTACCTGAAATCAGACATGGGGTAGGGGTGTGTGGATCAAAAAGAAACGTTCCTTTGTTTTTAGGAATAACATTGCTACTGCTACAAAAAGTAGGAGTACCTTGATGCATTTCCTTAAAAACAACATGAAAATTGTGGGATTTAAAATCCCTCAGTTTAAAAAGAGTAGAATTAAGGGTTTTACATACTCCCTAATGCCCAAGCAACAAATGTGCTAAACAATTAGTAAAGACATTTCCCACATACTGTGCTTACTTATAATTTAGCATCCACATTCTTGGCTTGGGCTTTTAGCTGAAATCCTCCAACTGTCTGGGAAAAACTGCTAGAGAAGAGCAATGGAAAAGAAAATGAGGCAAGAGGGTTAAGAAACTATATCCTCCACATGGATCTTTTCCTTTAGACTGCATCCTCTGCAGCTTCAGGTTTAAATAAAGAAATAATATCCCTCAGTGACTCACAACATCATGTGCTGTTTAGCCTACGATCGTATAAAAAATGACAGGGTCCAGAGGCATCCAAAAATGTAATAAGGATGTAGCCTTCCACAGGCACATAAAAGGTCTGGAAAGTTGAGGTGGGGGGCGGGGAGAGAGCGCGAGAGACCAGAGTATAGAGACTGAGGGACAAATACTTTCACACTGTGGGGCTAAATGGCAAAGAAAATGCAAGAAATAACACACATGATCCCATTAGAATTAGGTGTGTCCGAATCCCAGTGAAGCCAAAGAGTAAAATAAATGTCAAGCCATTAATTTCAGTTTAGCCTTGGCATACTCTGCCAAGGAAAATAGAATTCAGTCAGCATGCCTTGATATGATAATATTAACACGACATGGGGTAGTGGGGAGATGACAGCTCTTACTTATCGTACTGAAAAAAACAAACCACTGTGTTTTTATTAACAAACCAAGGCCTCCCTCAGTTATTTATTGAGCATTCTTCCTGATTTGTGGGGTAGTTATACAATGCCCTTTCTTTATTAAACATGAACAATGGTATGATTGTGAGGAGGTTATACAAGGTAGCATCAAGCAATTGTTATCCCACACTTTCCAGTGTATTCTTCTGCACTGCAGAAAGTCTAGGGTTGGTCTTTCTGTGGAAGTGGTTTTGTTGTGCAAAAACATCAAGTCCACTTTTGTTCTGCAACCTGAATTTGCTGCTATGCAACTGAATCCCACTCACAACATAGGGGCAGTCCGGAAGCAGTTTGGGTGGTACTTTTTGCTAGTGGACTCTGATTTTGATGCCACTGTACTCTATTCTCTTGTGCTGTAGCAGATTTAACACCAACAAACTGCTCAAGAACCTGCCCACAAGTCTCATGGGGCTTTGGGAGTCATTATCATACAGCATTAGCCCAGCAGTATCATACAACAAGTCTACTCAGAAATAAGCCCCAGAAACTCAGTGAGGCTTATGTCTACTCAGTTTGGTTCAGGAATGCAACCTTAACGAAAAGAGTCTGCAGAAAAGCCCCTTACATTTTAGTTTGCAAAGATAGGAACCATTTCATTTCAATTTGACAGTGTGACAACTGGTTGACATTGGAAAGGCGAACAGCAAAATGATTTACAAGGCATGACATATTTCAAGTGAAATTGATTGTATTAAATGCTTCATTGAACAGCATGAATGGCAGGACATCCATGGTATTATTTTTCAAATACCCAAAGGTAGCAATTCTATAGTTATTAGCATCTGGTATGATGAAAATATTTTAAGGGAGTGACTTTTGGCTGTTAATGCTACATATCATATCACCAAAGGGGGAAAAAAAACCTGGCACATTGAAGTGATTGTGCTGAATCTGATGAGATGTGAAGACATTACATTAAAAACGACTGTTCTCTCTGTGGATCTGGGCATCTGATCGTGTTATGTTAGCTATGATTTCTTTGCAAAACTACAAGAACAAGGACAGATGGTAACAATGAATTGGCAGTGACAAGAGAGTTGTTTTAAATCGTTCTGTAGATGGTTCTACCCAGTCTACATTTTTAGTGATCCATCTATGCTACTCAGCGGACAACATTCCAATTTCATATATTTAATTATAATATTAGAAACAAACAATGGCCAAAGGGAATTTGGCTCAATCATTCTGGGAGAAGTGCCAACCTTTGTATAATTGGGGCATTCATATCTGTGATTTAACGTTTTTCAAGCGGGCCTATGCAATTTGTTCGTAGTCTGCTTCTGTTGCAAAATGCTTGCACTCTGCGTAATCTGGTGGGTTTGGATGTTATACACACACACACACACACACACACACACACACACGTACCTTTGTTTCCACGAAAGCTAGGGGGTAAAGAAATAGACTTGCCTTGAACCCCAGCTGATCATTCATAACAACTCCCAACAGTGGTTCATTTCTGTTCTCTGTGACAATACCTCATCCCTTTTCCTTTTGAGTCTTTGATCAAGCCAGATTGTCAACACATGTTTTGCATCAGTCATCCCTCTGAAGCTGTCTGCTCCAGGTAGTCTAGGCAAAGGGCTTGTTTAAAAAGCCTTCTGTTTCTTTTGCTCGAATTGCAGGTTAGCTTCTGGATTTGTTTCAGCAAAAATAGCACATGTGACGCCTGACAAAACGGCACCACCTGCTCTGTGCCTTGATTATCCATGCCGTGCTCTGGAGTAATTAGCTGTGGCATCTGAGAGTTATAACCAAAGCAGGTATCTGGAATGATGCGAAGAGTCTTCTAAGCTTGTAATTAAGCAGGCACTCTTGAGCAACCAAAGTATTTGTTTACGACACAAATCATCAAACTCTGCCACTGAATGCCTCTGTAATCTGAATGATCAATTCAGTACATGCCAAAGGTGCAATGCAGCAATGGCATGATTATCCTGAAAGCCTTAATTCAAAAGCAGTAGTGAAATATTCAGCCTTGCTAAGGGTATTCTGTGTGCATGTGTGTATAAACTGCTGTCAATGGCCTTTTTCTATCCTTATGATCTGTTTCAGGATGGAGGACCTGTGGCTGCCAGATGTTGCTGGACCACAGCTTCCATCATCTCTTTAACTATTGACCATGCTGGTTGGGGCAGAGGAGAGTTGGTATCCAACAACATCTGGAGGCCACTGGTTCCCTATCTTCTCTACATGATTAAGATCTCATGGAAAGTGAGTACTCAGGGCTGAACCTGCTGCCTCTGCACCATGCAGTTCGCACATTAGCAAAATGCCTATACCAGACAAGTCTTGTGAATGTGCCTAGGCTCTTACCGTTGCCTGAAGCCATGTGTGATCAGGGTTCCCAATCATGGGAAGAGTTTGCCTATGCTCAGCAAACTTCCCTCCTTCAGGGTATAAACAGGGCAGGTCAGGAAGGGCATGGGACATGGCATCAAGGACAGAGGCAGAGGGCACAATGCCGCTCATCCTATAGACATTGTGTGGAGTATAGCCAATGAAGAGGACTAATGCGTCCCCCGTCTTTTAATGGGTTGATAGTGTGCACTCCAACAAAAGTGAGTGACTTAGAGTTTTATATAAGTAGGTATATTCTTATGCAAAAGTGTGTGTGTGTGAAGCGCACATATGTTGGGATATATAGGGAGGAATTAGAAAATACAGTAAGAATCATATTACTGATGCAAAGAAAATGGAGTTTAGGATATGAATAAAAACCCAAACATATTTTCCACGCGCTCTTGCATGCCATACGCCCCTCAAAGTTTCTTGATTAAATGCTTATTTATGTGAGCCATTTAAATACAATTAACATCAGATTTCAAAGTCCCAAGTGATCCAGTGTGTTCTATCTTTCAGAGTTTCAATGAATTAAATTATTGTTATTTCCTCCAGAATCTTTTTTTATGAAGCATTTTTGCCTTCATAAATTAAGTTTCCAAGGGGCAACATAGATACAGAATCGAGTGCCTTGTAAATATAAGAATCTGGTTTTGGACAAGAGGTGGAACCCTGGTGAGAGGAGAGGTTTCATTGGGCTCTTTTCTTGTTGGGGTGTGTCTTCCAGTTCTGAGACTGTGTATATATTTTACTGTTAGGTCCCATTGATGGGAATTGCTAGTGCACTAAGATTAATCTGGAATATATTGAAATGCCTACTGACATGATGATGGCAGTTTTATTTATATTTATTTTTATATTTATTTACTACTGCTGCCTTGTTCCAAAATGTCGATCTTACATTTTGTTTCATGTTTTTGTCTTGATTTAATGGTTTCTTTTTTGGTTTGAGGTTGATATATTATTTTGTCATTATTTGTATTCTTTCAGTACCTTAATTGTTTATGATTTTAGCTTCCCACACTGCTTCTATATAAGACAGTAGTTATTTCACCTGATGGAATTTGCCCCTGTAAATCTACAATATCATCAGCTGTATAAGTCTTGGGGCAACACCTACAGAAATGCTGAAACAGGAAGTGCAAGTGATTTGTGCTTCCTTTTTCCACACTTTCAAGTTAATGAATGAAAAGGAAGTTGGATATTTTCCCTGTGCAGAGATGCATGAGCTGAAGCCACTTTGGTAGTAAAATATGGAGGCTTCACAGATACAGTGGTACCTCGGGTTACAGACACTTCAGCTTACAGACTCCACTAACCCAGAAATAGTACCTTGGGTTAAGAACTTTGCTTCAGGATGAGAACAGAAATTGCTCGGTGGCGGCAGTGGGAGGCCCCATTAGCTACAGTGGTGCTTCAGGTTAAGAACAGTTTCAGGTTAAGAACAGACCTCCAGAACGAATTAAGTTCTTAACCCGAGGTTCCACTGTACAGTCTTGTTCCCGCAGAACTCTAGTTCATGCTCAGGCTTATTGGGTTTAACACAGATTTCTTTTGATTATGCACTGAGACTTCTCTGAATGTTTCCGGATAGCAATCTATACCATTCAGACTCAGTAAAATGCCTCGTTCTGATCACCTGAATCCCAAGGAAACCAATTTTCCCATGAAGAAAGCTGTTCTGTAATCAAAGAACTCTCTCCTGCAAGGTCTTGCAGATATGTGAACATTTAAATGCAGACCACACACTTGTTCTCTGAGTTGTCTTGGGGCAAGAAAGAAATGGTAATTCTAAAGGAATATATGTTTTGCTCCAAGGGTTACATCTGATTGCAAGGTTCTTATGCACAAACCGTGGTATTTCTCTTGTGATTTGTAAAGGTAACTTGAAATGTAACATGAATGCAACATAAAGCTGGTAGCATTGTTTCTGCTTTCGGTACATGTGCCATAATCCATAGGAACATTGCCTTACACTGAGTCAGTTCACTAGTCCATCTAGCTCAGTATTTTCCACACTGACTGACAGCAACTCTCAAAAAATTAAGGCAGGGCTGTCTCTCAACCCTACTTGGAGATGTGAGGATTTGAAGCTGGGATCTTCTGCATGCAAAGGAGATGCTCTGCCAATGAGCCACAGCCCTTCTGGACTGCAATTCCTAGGGGCCTGATAGGAGAACCCTGCTTCCTGACCTCTGCAGCAACCTAGGTGCTATTTTCTATGACTAACCCTTTCAAGATATGCACCCCCAGTCCACAGGAACATAAGAAGCTGCCTTACACTGAATCAGACCATTAGTCTCTCTAACTCAGTATTGTGTACACAGGGTCTCAGGCAGGGCTTCCGTCTCCCAGTCCTTCCTGGAAATGCCAGGTATTGAAGTTGGGTTCTTCTACATGAAGGCACATGTTCTGCCACTGAGCTATGGCCCTTCCCCGAATGATTTCCTATGGAGCAGATGGCTTCTGGACATTCCCATTATTTTCAATGGAAGGAACAGCTCCGGAAGCAAAATGTGTATCTCCATAGTACTACCTCTTTTGAAGTGAGCAGGGAAATTCACATGTAGGGGCTGTGTGTACACTTGGAAGTGAATATGCTGTTTGGAATCAGGGGAAAGAATGCCATATATGAGGCACTGGGGTTTGAACATTCTGCTCACACCCATTTCCGGCAAGTCAAGATCATGTTTAGATGGAACAGTGTCAGAATTGTGGCCAACAAAGTCTCTACTCATGCATTATATGTGGAACTCCAAAATGGCCAGGGTTGTTTCCCTTGTTGCGTTCAAAGGTGGGTGGTTTCATATGCCAAGTTGACAAGCATTCTCTCTGACAAGGAACCACCCCATGAGACCATTACCAACAAAAAACAAATATCCGAAAGCGCCTTCAGATAAATGATGTAGCAGATATTAAGCACCCCATTGTACAACTAAATTCATATTTGGCTGGTTTGTACCCAGATTACGCAGTGCCAGAAAAAGGTGGGGGGAGGCTAAAAATAGGATTACTAGCCTGTAATCCTATACTCTGTCATTTAAACAACAGAGTTTAGATCCTTTTTTATTGTTTAAACATTAGTATTTGCCTGTGGCATGTGTAAATTGTTTGTAATAATGGAAGCTGAGTTCTTGGCTAGAGGCTTTAAAATCCTATTAGGAGAGCTTGCTTGACAGAGTTCAAATATTAGCTTCGTATCTGCATACAACTATTGTGCTTTGAAAGGAAACTAATATTTCTTTTTTCACAGGCTCTGGAAAACAGTGCTTTAGGAGCTGAATCCTCCAGAGCGTGACTGGGGAAAACAAGCAACATTCGTTTTTCTTGGCACAAGAGGTCTTCAGGAGCATGTTCCTCCAGTAGGAATGGGGATGCCAAAAGTGAAAGCATTGGTGTGCCTTGTAAATATCTATGCACAAAGGACCTGCTCTTGTTCACTGCTAGCCTGCCAGACAGGAAAATTACTACATATGTGAAACGAACTCCCCTGAAGACTATCGCATGAAGGCCTCACTATTTGAGGCAATACAACAGAAGCTGCCTTTGCTTTCATCGGTTGCAGAGACCTCCTGCCACTCGTGAATCACATTTCCCCTCTTTTCTGTCTGCTTGAGATGCTTTGTTAGCATTCCAAGAAGCATTTGTTTGCCTTTCCATCTTTACTCGACGAGTGAACATTAAACAGTGAATATTTCTAAGCTGATATGAACAGAGCAAGGGGTAGTGTCAGTGGGTGTGGAAGGCCTGGTCTATGGGAGATGAAAACCCATTGAAAATGGGAGTGGAGTGAGACTGATTTTCGGTTTTTGAAGAGAAGTCGCAATACAAAAAAGTGGCATGTGCAAGTAAAGGAATTTATGTGGGAAATAGAACAGTTGGCTCATAGCTTAGTGACAGAACATCTGCTTTGCAGGCAGAAGCCCCCAGGTTCAGTCTACGGCTTCTCCAGGTGGGGTTAGGAGAGATCCCAGTCTGAAATTCTGGAGAGCCACCACCAGTCAGTGTGGACAGTACTGAGCCAGATGGACCAGTGGTTTGATTCGGTGTAAGGCAGCTTCTTATCTTCCTGTATTGTCAACGAAACAGGGCCCCACTGCTAGATGATGAGTGAGGCTTGTTTTGACATAGTATAGAGTACAGGGAGGAACAATTCCATATCAAGTACAGTAGCTGTGAAATTTGCACTCCTGCCCTGCCTTCTTCATATTGATGGCACCAAGACCATATAACAGTGGTCCTGAAAGACCTACATTGGCTCCCAGTACGTTTCTGAGCACTATTCAAGATGTTGGCGCTGACCTTTAAGGCCCTAAACAGCCTTGGCCCAGTATACCCGAAGGAGCGTCTCCGCCCCCATCATTCAGCCTGAGGTCCAGCTCCGAGGGCCTTCTGGCGGTTCCCTCCCTGCGTGAAATGAGGTTACAGGGAACCAGGCAGAGGGCCTTCTCATTAGTGGAGCCTGCCTTGTGGAACGCCCTCCCATCAGATGTCAAGGAAATAAACAACTATCTGACTTTTAGAAGACATCTGAAAGCAGCCCTGTTTAGGGAAGTTTTTAATGTTTGATCTTTCATCGTGTTTTTAATATTCTGTTGGGAGCTGCCCAGAGTGGCTGGGGAGACCCAGTAGGGGGGAGATAATGGATGCCAGCAGAAGACTCCAATGCTAATTTCTGGTAGCGATTCTGCAGGTAGGTGTGGAACCACCACAACACTGTGCCCCCAACCCATAACTTATAAAGTCACTCCAGGAGTGTACTGCTTCCTGAACAGAGGTTGGGTATTGTATGTCTGAATACTCTCCAGTGTCAAAACCTTGGAAAATGGATATTGAAAATGAATTTAAGTGTTTTATTCTATATTTTTGAAAACGGCTGGGAGGGTTGTTTGTTTTTTAGCAATCAAGTGGTATATAAATGTCGTTAAATAAGTAAGTGGAATTAATAAACTGTATTACCTCCAGAAGAGTGGTAGGTGTCTACTTAGGCTACAGTGCTAAGTGCAGTTAACCCTCTTGAATACAGTGGTACCTCTACTTACAGACGCAATCCATTCTGGGTTGCTGTTTGCACCCCAAAAAGTCCATAAGTGGAGTGCTGCTTCTGCGCATGCGCGTGACGTGATAGAGCACTCCTACAAATGCGCGAAGCGGCGAACCCGGAACTAAACAGTTCCGGGTTTGCCACATTCATAACCAGCAAACGCAACTCGAGGTATGACTGTATAGCAGGACTTTCTTCTGAGTAAAATACACATAGCATTGCAATATTAAGCTTTCAATACAGTCCTACGTACCTGAGAATGTCCTAAGCATGCGTAGGATTGAGTCATAAGAAGGCTTGAAAGATGGACTTTTGACCCTTCTTGACAGCCCTAGAAGCAAGAATAATTTGGACAGGCAACAATCATATCCATCACCTGGATGTGGGAGAGGATATTCTAGAAGCCAGTGACACCTAGCAATGATTTTTAGCAAGTGCACTGCTTGAAACAAAGAGTTTCTACTGAAATCACAAAATACATTTTTCCCGGCCCAAGAGGATGCTGTTAATTCTGTTTTTTATTGTAAACCACCATGACCAATAGTTGTAACCTTGCTGATTCCTCCAGGGCCTAATTGTTGCTTGTTGCTGTCAACCTACTGCTGAGGGGGGGAAATGTTTCCCCTACTTCCCCACGCATTTCTAAATCTGCAAACAATAAACAGCTCTAAGGAGGCAAGCTGATGTTTTTCACTGCCAAGCCACAGTGATGGTGCCATTTTTGCCAAGTTGCTTTTTAAAAGGAGAGGGTGCTTAGAAGCGGCAGCTTCCTTGTTCTGCTTCACCATTAATTGCCATCTAATGGAAGTGGGGGGAGGGAACCTACAGTTTCAAGTACCTTTTTGCACGGAGCCTCCCAGCTCCTAGCCCTCAACAGCCTCACCAGTTTAATATACCTTGCCTTGGTTATTATTTTTAAGTGTGGACAAGCCCTGAAACTTCCCTGCTAGGGGAAAAAATGACAATCAAATCCAGCACTAAACTGCCATTCAAGCCCATCCTGGCAAGCTGCCCGGAAGGATACAATGGTATCAAAAGCCACTTAAAGTCACAGAAACCACATGGTTAAACCCTTTAAGTTTTTTAATATATGTTTTGTTGCAGATCATCAAAGAACAGTAAAACAGGAAAAAAACTCACCACTCCATCTTCCCCAGGAGGTGAGAATACAGTTTACTGTAGGTCTGCAAACTCTTAGAACAACACAGTTCCACTCATGTGTCCAAATGAATAAACAAAGTATAGTTTACAGTTACATTATAAAATTTTGTAGTGAGAGGAAGGTTCTTCTGCATCTTCTTTTGCTGTATACATAATAAAGGCATACCAATTTGTCACAGCCTGGCTGAAAATAGAATCAGAATCAAGAATTTTAATATTTGCAGCTCACATTCTCAAATTTATGTTAAAGCATTTAATATTGCCACATACTACTAAAGCAGAATAGCAGATTTATGTCTTACTGCTTTGCTCCATTGGTAGCTTTGAATTTTAATGAAAGTGCAGCTGTCTTCTTGCCAAATTTGGTCTTTTGCTTCTCACCGAGAAAATGGGTTTTCTGTCATTCTGACTGACTTTGACTGGTTTTCCTTGTGCTCCTCCACATTCTGTACCCAACTTTACCACAACAGTTTAAAAAGCAGAACGAAGACCAGAACTGCTGCTACCTTCCCCTGGGTTTCATGTGCTACACTGATGTGGCTCACCATAAATAGGGGAAGGCCGAGAGAACATACTGGGCTGATAAACTATAAACTCTCCAAGTCAGGGAGTGGGCTGCGTGAACTTTGGAGGGGAAAGTAGACACAAAGGAAGTCAAACCATTGGGATAGGTGTGTGTACAAACATGTGCACACCTTTTCTTTCTTTTTGCCTAAAGTTCTAAATGGCCTAAGGCTGTTCCTGCCTCCTTTATTTGGGAACGTCATTCAGATTCCAGTTATAGTATTCTGCAAGTAACCAGGACTCCATGTATCAGCATTGGTGATCACACACTTGCGGTGGTAGGCAATTTTGACCGCCTGGGTTCTGCCATATCTAGCAACCTCTCCATCGATGCTGAACCAGACAAGCAAGCATATAAGAATGTGGTGCTACTGTCCAGTACCAAGATGAAGGTCTTCCAGGTTTGCATGTTGAGCACACTGCTTTATGGAAGTGAGTCGTGGACAACTTACAGCCGCCATGAGCAATGCCTGAGCACCTTCCACATGCGCTGCATCAGGAAGATTTTGGGTACCACGTGGAAGGACAGAATTTCAAGCAAAGATGTGCTTTTCCAAGTCCATATTCCGAGCATGTTTGCACTCCCATCTCAGTGACATCTACGCTGCCCTGTTCATGTCCACTGAATGGAAGATGGCAGGATCCCCAAGGAAGTGCTCCACTGAGAGGTGGCTTCAGGCTCAAGGCCCATTGGCAGACCAACTTTGTTTCAAGGGTGTCTCCAAACATGACATGAAGTCTAAGAACATCAAACCCTGCTGTGTGAGAATCCCTTGCAGATTACTGTGGGGCCTGGACACAGGCAGTCAGTCCGTGTATCCACAGCAGTGCCAAGAGGAGGAATGACTGCTGAGAGGAGAAACACCATGGTATATCTGCAGCAGCACAATTGGAGGCCTTCATCTGCCCCAGCTGCAACAAACCATGTTTTGGTCTCTATAGCCACAGTAGGCTCTGTAACTCTGCAACTCCTCCATCGCCTCCCAAGACAGACTGATGCCAACAAACAAAAACTCTCACTTTCCCAACATCCCTTCCACTTCTTGGTATTTACTGTTTCAGATCCTTTTGCACTTAAACCACCAGCATTACTGAATATGTAAGCTACTACTTCAAGATAAGCATTGTTTATTTTGAGTTCTTTGTTTAACAAGCTGGTTAACTTTTCCACTGTGATTTCATCCTCTCCTTTCAGTTCCTCTGCAATTTCTGTCTTATCCTGTGCTATCAGAGACAGAGATCTCTTTGTATTGCTGACATCCCAGCAGATGTCTGCGTCTGACCTTAGTGTTCTTAGTACCTGCCAGCATTTCCTTCTCGCTTGATTAATCCCCCATAACCTTGACAATTATCTAAGCCAGTTGCTGCACCAAATAGAAAAAGACAGTGGACACAATCCACCTGCACTCTTTCCATTCGGTGCCTGGAGGCAGAGGATTCTAGGACTTGTGCACAAAGAACTGCCATCCATATCCTTTAATTTTAAGTTGTGGAACTCCTCCCCTGCAAAAGAAATCTGCAACTGTTAAGTCAATTCAATTCAGTCTCCTTTATTGACATAGAAACTATTAAGACTACTGTCAGGGGTTCAGGAGCAGAGGCAAGGGCAAGGGAGGAAACAGAGAGCGAGGGGGAGGAGGCAGAAGAAAAGATGAGTGATGACGACGACCCGAGATCTCCGAGTCTTTCCAGTGAATCAGAAGATTCACAGAAAGGAGCACCAGTGGCCAGGGCAAGGGGGGAGCCTAGGGGGACACCCCAGGAAGATAGAGCCAGAGGGGACTCAGAGGAGAGCAGTTGGAAATCGGGACCAGCGTCACCGCCAGAGAGCAGGGAAGAGGAAGGGCGCCAGGGATCTAGCGCTGGCAGCTCACAACAGGGGGGAGGGCACGAGTCAGGAGTGGCCACACCTCCATCGGGGAGCGAAGAAACGGTCAGACGGAAAGTGGAAGGTTGGGCGCGCGCACCAAGTTCAAATGCACAGGAAAGTGACGCAGTAGGCAGCCCGGAAAGGGAGCCAGGTCCTAAAGCCCGGCGCAAGGAGACAGGAGGTTCCGGGGGGTCGGCGTCAGAAGAATCCCGGAAGGAAGAGACCCCGGGGGGCAGAGGGACCCAGAGGAGAACAGTCAGGCGGAAAAGGTGGAGCAGGGCTAGGATATTAAGTTGGTGCACAAGGGGCGGAGACTCAGACGGAGCTTCGCCGATCTAACCACTAGACGTAGAGTTGCACGCAGCAGCTTGAGAATGGAAACTGTAACTCAATAAAGACTTTTACTTAATGATCGCTGGCTAGCGTGATCCTCTGTGAGCTAGGATCTGGAAGCAGCTCTGACAGTAAGCTCCGTCCCAGAATTGTGGGCATCTACGGCCTCAAGGAGAGGAGAGAAAGCGGGTGCCTACTAGCGAGCTCACGAACGGCAGACAACATGACGGCTGAGCAGCAGATAGCGGAACTCAGAGAAGCAGTGTCACAACTGAATGCCGAGGCTCTCGCATCCAGGAAGAGAGAGGAGGAGGCAGCTGCCGCCTACAGGGATCTCCAGGTCAGGTTGGACATGCTTACGAAGCAAGGGCAACTGACCCCCAAACAGGAGGGAATTGGGTTGGGGAGACGAACAGGCGGTCTGGTCTCTCACTTCGATGGGAACCTGCAACAGTACCCCAACTTTAGAGCAGATGTAATGTGTGCACTGCAACTGCTGAACAAAGACTTTAGAGATGAACAAGAGAAAGTGGGATTCATCATGTCCCATTTGCATGGAGATGCTAAAGCATGGCTGCGCAATTTGTGGAGGGATAAGGATCCGGCGCTCCAAAATGCGGATGCCTTTATTAAAGCGATGGATGGGTGCTTTTTATCAAGCATTGACGTGGATCTTGCTCGGCAGCAGATACATGGACTGAAGCAAGGGAGAGCTAGCGTAAGGCAGTACCATGCCCGCTTTTTCGCTTTGGTCAGTGCCCTGGAATGGGACAGAGATTCGGCTCCGGTAAGAGACCTGTTTTGGGAGGGATTGCACGGCTCGGTTAAAGATGACATTGCGAGGGGGGAGAGACCCCGGACCACGCAGGAGATCGTTCAGAGGGCGCTGGCGGTGGGGGTGCGGCTGGAAGAACGTCCGTGGAGCAGGGACGAAGGGCGTGGAGGGCGCGAACCAGCCAGGGGCTCCTCCTTCCTTCCCAGAGAAGCAGCGTGTGCGCAATCCACGCCTCCGCCTGGAGGAGGGACCGAACCTATGGAGGTTGGAAGTGCAAGGGCTCAGTCAGCAGCCAGAGCCCTAGCACCGGCAGCAGTGAAAGCGAAGCCTCCTAGAGGGAACAGGAAGTGTTACATCTGCGATGATCCACAGCATATGGCGAAAGAGTGTCCCCGGAGGCTCCACCAGCACACTGCAGCCTCAGCAATGGTAACTGCAGCAACGCAGCAGGGAAACGACGGAGTCTGGCTGGTGGAAGAGGCACTGGGGCCCAGCCAGACGTGTCAGTGAAGAAGTCCCCAGAGATTTTACAGCCCATGGACCCCCTCCCGCCCAAACCAGTAGTGAGGCTCACCGCATCGCTCCAGCTGCCCAATGGAATCACCATGGACGTGCCAATCACCATTGACTCAGGAAGCAATGCGGACTTTATAGGGCAGGACTTTGTCGACCGGCACGCTATACAGTTGCTGCCTGCCACGCTGCCCCTGCAGGTTGTCACGGTGGATGGCAGGGAGCTGCTAGGGGGGCAAGTGGTGAAGCAGACGCCACCAATGGTGATGCGACTTGGGAATCACAGGGAAATCATCAGCTTCAACGTCACTCAACTATCGGACACACCCATTGTATTGGGCATGAGTTGGCTGGACAAGCACAGCCCAACGCTGGCTTGGTACCAGAGGCAGCTGACCTTCGGCTCTTCCTTTTGTGCTGAACACTGCATCGTGCCCCGGCAGGAAGGAGAGGAAGAGGAGTCACAGCTGCAGCTAGGCACGCTGCAAGCGGTTCCCCACAAGTACGCAGAATTTTTGGAGGTTTTCTGTGAGAAGGAGGCAGACAGGCTACCCCCCCACAGACCATATGACTGCAAAATTGACCTGCTGCCGGGGGCGGCGCTGCCCAAAGGGAAGCTGTATTCCATGTCTGAGGACGAACTGCAGGAACTCAAAGAGTTCATAGATCATAATTTGGAGCGCGGTTTCATCCGAGAGTCCAAGGCAGCGGGGGGCAGTCCTGTATTCTTTGTTAAGAAGCGGGACACGCCCCAAAAAAGGCTTGTGGTGGACTATCGCATCTTAAACAGTGTGACCAAGCCATCGGACTTCCCCATGCCTCGAATCGACGACCTCCTCGCACAGGTACGGAAGGGCAGCGTGTTCACCAAGTTGGACCTGCGAGGGGCGTACAACCTCATTCGCATGCGGGAAGGAGATGAGTGGAAGACAGCCATGTTCACGCCCCTGGGCACCTACGAATATAGAGTTATGCCTTTTGGATTGCAAAATGGCTCCCACGTTTTTCAAGCGTTCATGCATCACGTGTTGGCCGGGCTCCTCTACAAGACGTGCGTCTGTTTCTTGGATGACATCCTGATCTTTTCGGAATCGCAGCAGGAACATGACAGACACGTCAAGGAAGTGCTGAGCAGACTACAGCAGCATAGGCTTTACGCCAAGCTGGAGAAGTGCCAATTCGACGTGACGGAGGTGGATTTCCTGGGCTACAAGTTGTCTGACAAGGGGCTCACCATGGACAGCGCCAAGGTTCGAGCAGTGTTGGATTGGAAAAGCCCATGCAACCGGAAGGAGGTCCAACGGTTTGTCGGCTTCGCGAACTTCTATCGCAAGTTTATCAAAGGCTTTGCCATGCAGACAGCGGCCATCACGGACACGCTCAGCTCCAAGAAAAAGAAGTTCATCTGGACAGAGCAGGCGGAGCAGTCCTTTCAGGCACTCAAGCGTCTCTTCGCGTCGGAAGAGCAGCTGCTTCATGTCAACCCCAGCAGGCCGATGAGGGTGGAGACAGACGCTTCGGACAGAGCCGTGGGAGCAGTCCTGCTGCAGAAAGACCCGCAGGGGGTTTGGAGGCCGGGAGCGTTTTACTCCAGGAAGCTCAGCAAGTCCGAACAGAACTACACCATCTGGGACAGGGAGTTGCTGGCCATTCATGCAGCGTTCAAAGCGTGGAGGCACTTCCTGATCGGCGCCAAGCACACGGTGCAGGTCTGCACGGACCACAAGAATCTGGAGCACTGGCGCACGGCACAGTTCCTGAACCAGAGGCAGATACGTTGGGCTGAGTTCTTTGCGAACTTCGACTTCCGAATAGAGTATGTCCCGGGGGACACCAACATCATGGCGGATGCTCTCTCCCGTAAGCCACAGTATCTGGAGGAGGTAACGCCAGCGGCCGCCATGCACATCTTCGCACCAACAGTGTGGGCGTGCGCTGCGGCAACAGTTGACCTGGAGGCGGTGCGACGAGCGTTGCAGGATGACTCCTTCGCGCAAGCAAAGATGGCAGAGGTGCACAGGGGCACGGCAGCGACCGACGAGTTCCAGCTGCGAGATGGATTGCTCATCCGTAAAGGGGCCATCTACGTGCCGGGAGACGAACTTCGCGCCAAGGCACGACACGCCAGTGCACGACGCGCCCACTGCCGGGCACTTTGGCAAGGAAAAGACGGTGGAATTAGTCGCCAGAGACTTCTGGTGGCCCGGAATGAGAGGGGAAGTCGCGGACTACGTAGCGAGGTGTGACACCTGCCAGAGGGCCAAACCAGTGCACAGACCGCCGGCCGGACTCTTGGAACCGCTGCAAACTCCGGTCGAACCATGGGAGAGAGTGGCCCTGGACTTTGTCACGGATCTGCCCAGCTCGAGGGGCAAGACGGCCGTGCTGGTGGTGGTGGACTTGTTCTCCAAGATGGCACATTTCATTCCGTGTGCTAAGGTGGCCACGGCGGAACAAACCGCCAAACTGTTCATAGACCACGTGTTCAAGGTTCACGGTCTGCCGCGGTCTATTCTGTCCGACCGAGGGCGACAGTTCATCTCGAATTTCTGGCAGAAGCTGATGGGCTTCCTGAACGTCAAGATCAACCTGGCGTCGGCTAGACACCCGCAGACCAACCGGCAAGCGGAGCGGGTCAATGCCATCATGCAGCAGTACCTGAGATGTTATGCGAATCAACAGCCTGCGACGTGGGTGGATTACCTGCCTCTCGCCGAGTTCGCCTACAACAACACGAAGCACGTGTCCACGGGGGTCACGCCGTTCTTCGCCAACAACGGGAGGCACCCCAGAACCTTCCCGGGACTGGAAAGAATGGGGGAGGGGGAGCCGCAGACAGCAGATGCGTTCGCGTCGGAGTTGCAGGAGGTCCACGATCAGCTGCGGCGGCACCTGGAGCTGGCCAAACACGCATACAAGGTACAAGCGGACAAACACAGAAGGGTTGGCGAAGAGATCCATGTGGGAGACTGGGTCTGGTTAGCAGCCCACGCAGTGCCGGCCAGGTCGTTGGCGAAGAAGAAACTAGGGCATAAGCAACTGGGGCCCTACCAAGTCGAAGAGCAGGTCAACCCGGTGGCTTTCAGGCTGGCGCTTCCGGAGGGTTCCAGGATGCATCCGGTGTTCCACAGATCGGTGCTCACTCCCTACAAGGCACCGCGCAGGTTTCAGGAACCAGGAACGGCACCGAGTCCACTCAGAGAAAGAACCGGGCACGCGGGAGTGGCACAGGAGGAGCGCATCAACGAAGTCACGGAGATTTTGGACTCCAGATGGGGGGAAGAGGGGGTAGAATACCTTCTCGCCAAGGAGGGCACTCCGGCCAGTGCGAACAGCTGGGTGCCGGGCTACGCTTTGGACGAACCTCTGCTCAAAGAAGAGTTTCATGCCCTCTTCCCACATAGGCCAATGCCAGAAGACTTTTTCGACGACTGGCTTTTCACGCCCACGCTTTCTGCCAGCACGTTCCGGGGGTTCGACTCGGAGGAGGAACCGATACGAGACGCCCGTTCCCCGGAGGGGTCACCCTCGGGATCTGCCTCAGAACCCTCGTATTGGTGGGACGATAGACCAGAGGAGCAGTGGCGCAGAAAGTGGCTGGAGGGTCCAGGACGAGCAACGCCGCCAGAAGGAAGCGAGGGAGAGACGGACATGGACGTTTTCGGGGACGACCCAGGTTTCGAGCACGGCGGCACAGAGATGGAAGCGGAGGTGACCGTCGTCGACGAGAGCAGGGAGGAAGAACCGGAAGACTTCAGATGGAGGCCCGCCACGGGAAGCGAACTGTATCCGACATTCGTCCCCCTGACACAGCAGCACCCAGCTCCCGCACCGGAAGGAGGGGAGGGGGGAAGAGGGGGCTTCGAGGGGGGATGGATGTCAGGGGTTCAGGAGCAGAGGCAAGGGCAAGGGAGGAAACAGAGAGCGAGGGGGAGGAGGCAGAAGAAAAGATGAGTGATGACGACGACCCGAGATCTCCGAGTCTTTCCAGTGAATCAGAAGATTCACAGAAAGGAGCACCAGTGGCCAGGGCAAGGGGGGAGCCTAGGGGGACACCCCAGGAAGATAGAGCCAGAGGGGACTCAGAGGAGAGCAGTTGGAAATCGGGACCAGCGTCACCGCCAGAGAGCAGGGAAGAGGAAGGGCGCCAGGGATCTAGCGCTGGCAGCTCACAACAGGGGGGAGGGCACGAGTCAGGAGTGGCCACACCTCCATCGGGGAG
Organism: Podarcis bocagei; assembly: GCF_964188305.1. Lineage (NCBI taxonomy): Eukaryota > Metazoa > Chordata > Lepidosauria > Squamata > Lacertidae > Podarcis > Podarcis bocagei. The sequence goes on from NC_138130.1 coordinate 47,572,183, forward strand.
CGAAGAAACGGTCAGACGGAAAGTGGAAGGTTGGGCGCGCGCGCCAAGTTCAAATGCACAGGAAAGTGACGCAGTAGGCAGCCCGGAAAGGGAGCCAGGTCCTAAAGCCCGGCGCAAGGAGACAGGAGGTTCCGGGGGGTCGGCGTCAGAAGAATCCCAGAAGGAAGAGACCCCGGGGGGCAGAGGGACCCAGAGGAGAACAGTCAGGCGGAAAAGGTGGAGCAGGGCTAGGATATTAAGTTGGTGCACAAGGGGCGGAGACTCAGACGGAGCTTCGCCGATCTAACCACTAGACGTAGAGTTGCACGCAGCAGCTTGAGAATGGAAACTGTAACTCAATAAAGACTTTTACTTAATGATCGCTGGCTAGCGTGATCCTCTGTGAGCTAGGATCTGGAAGCAGCTCTGACAACTACAAAGAGGTGAGAAGCTATTTCAGGCTGCCTTGCCATTAGATCTTGCCAAACTTCAGATGAGAAGTGAGATCGGTCCTTTTCATGCACAAACTCACCATCAGTATACTTGGAATAAGATTTAGGGCAGGGATGGGAAACTTACGCCCTTTCAGATGTTGCTGGACTCCCATTCCCAACATCCCTTATCATTGACTGATGAGAGTTCAGCAACGTCTGGAGGACCACAACTTTCCCATCCTGTTTTAGAACAATAAAGGTTGTGTGAAAACCATACATTTAAAGCATACAACTTGCCCATAGAATCCTGGAAACTCTAGTTTACCCCCTCAGAGAACTACAGTTCCCAGCACTCTTAGAAGACTGCAATTCCCAGGATTCTTTGGGGAAAGTTGTAAGCTTTAAATGTTGGGTGTCCAAACAGCCTAAAATTGATCAGAGGAGGAAGGCACATGTGATCTTGAGTGTTGCCAAGTGGGACAAATTTGCCTTTGCTCTGCACTTCAGAACTACCTTTGTGGCAGGTCTGGATGTCCTTTACAACATGGGTATAGTATTTCAGGCAGAATTTAATACCTAATATCTGATTTGACTTCTAAGATTGATGGCCAATTAATTGTATTGAATACCTGAATTTAGTTGCTAGTCTGCTCCATACTACTTTGTGTTTCATATATTTTACTGTTTTATCATTTGTATTTGATATGTGATATATTTCATATTTCTTGCTCATACTGAAGTAGATATCCAAGATATCCATTATTTATTTGCAGTATCTTGAGCAAACTTACTTTTGGCTTGCTTGTCTAGAATGATTTGTTAAGATACTATACCTTATTTTGTTGTCTTGGAACATACCATTCTTAGTGCTCTTCCATATTTCAGCTAATATTACAACGCTTGACATTTGTAAAGAAAAAAACTCATAAAAAACAGAAGCGTCCATTTTTCAATTCCAAATGCATGTCACCAAGAGGAGGAAATGCAGCATGTTTGAATGACGTTAGAATGCACAACATAGCTGGGTCATTGTTCATTTTTGTGTTTCCTTAATATTTGATATTTTGATTGCCCTATCTTCTTCCTTTACCTTATCGTCATTTCTTTTCTTCATGGGTTGCTGTTTTTTTAATGTTAGATTGCTGGGAGTCCAATAAGCTGCCACTTCTCTCCTGATATCTTGAGAACATGTTCAGAAGAATCGAAGTTAGCAATGTCTACTATAGAACACTAGAAATATCTGCAAAAAAACTGGACTATTAATATTCATTCATATGGAGATGTGCTACCATTGCAGGCTTCTGGTGAGCATGCGGTTACAGTTCCTTTCACTCCAAGAAGCCTCCATTGGCTGCCACGTTCTTTGATTCATCATCATCGTACAGGCAAGTCATACATCCTGCAGCCCATTGCTTGCAAGTGATGCAATCCTCTTCCCATCAGTGGGTCTTCAAATTATTGTAAGGAAAGGAGGAAAAATTGTTTCAACTGCAGTCAACTCACAGTAGGTCATTGGTGGCAGAACGTGATTCTCCCATCATCCATTAGCACCTACATTGCTATTGCTAGAATGTATGACTATGCAACTGCCACAGGAACATTTTTAATGCAACTTGTGATAAGTTATTAGTGTGTTTGTACTGTGATGCAATTGGTTGTATGCTGCCCTGAAATTCTAAATAGGTTATAGGGCAGTATATGTTTTAAATGAGATACAGTGGTGCCTCGCAAGACGAAATTAATCCGTTCCGCGAGTCTCTTCGTCTTGCGGTTTTTTTGTCTTGCGAAGCACGGCTATTAGCGGCTTAGCGGCTATTAATGGCTTAGCGGCTATTAACGGCTTAGCGGCTTTAAGAAAAAGGAAACAAACTCGCAAGAACTCACAAGACGTTTCGTCTTGCGAAGCAAGCCCATAGGGAAATTCATCTTGCGGAACGACTCAAAAAACGGAAAACTCTTTCGTCTAGCGAGTTTTTCGTCTTGCGAGGCATTCGTCTTGCGGGGCACCACTGTACAAGAAGAAAGATTTGTTGTGTAATTTTGACCTCTCAACTTTAAAACCTTTTTAAAGATGCAAACTCCTCTATATGATTGCTTTTCATAGGACCATTATATATTTTCTCTGTGTTTGTTTTTAGTTTGCAGAAGGCTCTGAGTCTGCATATATAGGAGTAGAGAAAATGTTTTTGAGGCCCTCACCTCCTTTTAGATATCATCTCCATTTCACATTATATTATTAATGTGTCACAGTCCTTCTGTTAAACTGTCCTGTTGCAAACCGGGTGCTGATAGTGGCATTATGAGTCCAGAGTGAAGTAAACTATGGAAGAATATGTTTAATGTCAGCGCAGGCAACAGAGCCAAGAGATGAATTGAATTTCTTTCTGATGAATCTTATGGATCAGCAGATTTATTCAGAGTTATTTAAAAAGCAGTTAACATTCCATTAGCAACAAACTGTGATCTGTGTCAGCAATAAGACACTGTTCAGTCATTTATTTTAGAGCAAGAAGTCACTGCAGGGAGAAATACCATTATTAAATATCTAGCAGGCAGATAAACACCCTGGAAGTGCCTTGATATTTATCTTTTTTATTATAAATATTAGATTTACCTGTTAAGAGTCCTATTGAAATATTTTGATTTTAACTATTTTTCTTGCTCATTTCAGACCAAGGAAGCCAGCAAATGCCATTCTTATTTTTTACCCTTCAGATTTGCAATTAAAATATACTGCTTAAACTGTGGGTAAAATAGCATTTTCAGAGTTCTTTTAATGTGGTTTTATGGTTCTAGTCAAGCTAACCCAGCACCACCTTTCTTCCCATCTATACTGGATGATCCAAAAGACCACACTTAGAATAACCCCTTCTTCCCCAAAATAGAAGTTAAGGGAAGAGATCTGGGTAGTTATGCCCATGGTAGGGTCTTCAGTGTTAATTATGGCAGGGTGAGTCTTGGGATAGCCACATAATTGCACCAGTGGAGTAGGTGCAAGTGTGATAGTTATAGAGGGTTGTGTAGCAACAGTGGAAGCAGAAAGTGCTAGGGCACAGATGAAAACTCCTGGGGAGGTCTGTGTGAAACAAATCCATCCTTGGCAGAGCATCAGTAAAATTTATAGGGATGTGCTAGAATATCTGGGTGGTGAAAGAGGAAGGGTGTGGTCTAAATTAAATGGTTCAATCTCCTTGTACAATCCAGGTTTCTCCATTGAGAACTTGTTCTTTTAGGGCCAATCATGAAATACAGCCACAATGTTGTGAGGATTTTGGCACAATACTCCCCCCCCCCCGACACATGCACACTCTGAAGCCTTCCCTCACGCTACCAATTCTTCCTGGAATGACAGGGTTTAGCACTGCTGTTGTCCTGCTTCCTGCGGAGGACATATGCAAAGAATGAGTGCATCTAAGTCCTAGACAAAACCCCAATGTCAACATATCCTAAAGCTTCAGATCACAGCATTGCTGATCTAGGCTATTAGGATTGCTAGGTAGTGACATAATCCATACATCACTGCACCCACATAATGCCCATTCATTTTATCTCACTGTAAGAAAGTGCCACTTGTTGAATGCTCTAATGTATGTTGCAGGCTGACCCAGATCCCTGCGGTCTTCACGACCGAATGAAATTAAGTGTGTCTTACAGCATCTTCCCCCACTTCTCTGCCAAGGATAGCTCAGCCAGAATTCCACAGTTCTTGTGCTACTGGTATAATTTCACTGTACTCTTGCCAACGAAGCTGACACAGCAGAGACAGTAAATCAGTAGCTCCTATCAGTTCCACACCATCAATATTATAAATGCATCCTGCGGGGCAGGCATTACCAAGCGCCCTTGCTGTTTGCAATGCTCGAAACAACTTTTAAAATTTGTAGTTCTTAGTTTACAGAAAGTCAAAAAGGATACAAGTAGGAAGCAACAAAAAGTATTTTTAAAAACCACCTGTATTGAACTAGTATTAATAAAATTGTATTAGTATTCAATGCGGCACATGCATTGGTTAATTAAATGACTTTGATTCTGGGAAGCCCCTAACCAAGTGCTTAATTAACTTCAGTAATACCAATAGTAGATTGCAATAGTACCCTATACTTGGGGGGCCTTGGTTTTTCTATTATGGCTATCCTAAAAATGACGCAGTGGTATTCCAATGTTAGGACATTGCAGATCCTGCAGTATTTTTATGCTAATATGCTATTACCACTTGATCAGGGAAACTCAGCAAAAATTCCCAACACATTCTCCCAAGTAGGTAAAACAAACACTACACTGAGTTGCTCACTAGAATTGTTACAAAATTTATTGTTTTACAATTCACTATGTATAAAGTATTTAGTCTGAGTAAATACAACTCTTCTAAAAAATAAAAAAATATATAAAATGAGGGCATTATGCTTTATTTTGCTCTTAAAACGAGAGGTGCTCCTTTAATGGTGGAGGACACGCCGGTGGATAACAGCTTCATATTTTCCCGTACAAAGTTGCGTTGTTGCACCGTAGCTGATCTGACATAGGTATTCCTGCAGTCAACTTTTGCTGATGAACTTGGTGGTACAGTTTGTGGGGGCAGGCCGTTGATCTCATACATCCATTGCATTGCTGTGGTCTGAAAGCACCAAAGAGAAATTTCACTAGAAATGAGTTCATAGTCTATTACTGTGAAGCAGACAACAGCTATCTGCCACAATGTGTGTAATTTAGGTCATTTATTGTTCCCAGCATAGGGGGTGCCTCAAAAAGCCACATTACCGGAACTGCACCATGGTGCAAAAAAACATTACCATGCAATAATAAAGCAAGGCAGAACATTTCGTTTTATGAACTAAGAGCAGACTGTTAGAAATATGTATACTGTCTAGCGCCCTAGGTAATCAAAACTCTTGTTAATGCTCAACAGTTTGAGATGCAGCTTCTGAGGGAATTAGTTCACAGCAGGAAGTAAGCAGAAATAATAAATGGGCTGCTGGCTTTATTTGTACCCCAGGGATTAATGGGGTGCTTGAAATAAACAGCATCAACTTCTAGCATCTTTGTTTGGGTCAAGTGAGTCATCTCACACTATGGGTAGGAAAGGCAACTCAGAATTCCGCACTGTAAATTCTGTACATGGACGGAGTGTGATATGGATACTACAGCAACCAAGAACAAAAGTCATTTTCAGGTACCTTCTTTATAGCAGAGCTGACCTATTTCACTAGAAGGAGATATCTAGCCGCAGAAAGGATATTTTATAAGCATTTATTTTAGAGAAAAAATCCTTAAGTCCATGAGCTTACTACAGTAAAGTCCCCTATCAGGAATCCCATTGTCAGGGCTCACCTGTATTACTAATGTTGCTGTGTGTTTCTTGCTGTACATATTAGGCTTGAATCCAACAGTGATCCAGGTTCCTGTTGAGTCAAGTGGAAGAAGTTCCCCAGCTTGAGGCGATACAGTAAATTCTGGATCGCTGCCTGTTAGGAAGTATGCCGTGTAAGGCTCTGGGTACCTAAGTGAAGAGCATTCAAAATATATCATACAACATTTATTACCATGCAACGGTAGTCCTAAATAATTGGTATTCTGCTACAGGAGATCAGCAATGAAACATTAATGGTGCCTTATAGCTGTGCTTCCTGCTGTTCAACTTCTTACATATACTGCTTTTCTTAGCCTGCCTATTGGAGAGACTTTCTGAAATGCTTGCAGTAATACTTGCGCATATATATATAAAAAACTAACATGGTTTTTTAATGTAAGTTTATCCTCCTTACTGCAGGCATTCATCTAACTAGTGGTTTCCTCCTTACTTGGACAGAAGGAGGCAAATGTGTTCCATTCAATCTACCACACTTCTTTCAAGGAATCTGAGAATCTTCCAAAGTAAGGAGAAGCTGCAAGAAAGCTGCACACACACACACTTTCCGTAGTAACAGCAGCTTCCAGAATCTAAAACACAATAGGTTAGGAAAATCATTGACCTAATAAGTCCTAACTTAAAAAACAAACAAGCCCTACTGGAAAGGTTATTTGGCCAGCATATAAGAGGCCAGTCAGTAAGAGTTCAGAACCTTGCATTCCAGGAAATGTTGCTGACATCCTTCCTGTAGGATAGGGCAGAGTTGTGCCTGGGAATCAGCTGGAGAAATGAGAAAATGCAATTCTCCATTCACCACCTCTCTCTGCAGGTTCCAGGGCAGTAACGGATCAAACCAAAACATCAAAAAGGAAATGAAGGCCAACGTCACCCAGATTAGTGTTGTAGCACATCATGAGCCTAAGGGTACTTCTAGTGATAGTAATAAAATAGTAATAAAATACTGGATTGCTCAGTAACCAGAGAAAAATTTGCCCAACTTGCCTTTAGGGAATAAATAAAAACACTGACCCTAAAAGAGTGGGTAGACACGCTAGAACAGGCTCCCTCAACCTCAACCCTCCAGATGTTTTGAGACTACAATTCCCATCATCCCTGACCACTGGTCCTGCTAGCTAGGGATCATGGGAGTTGTAGGCCAAAAACCTCTGGAGGGCTGAGGTTGAGGAAGCCGGTGCTAGAACATGTTGTTGCTGCTTTCAGTTCCTGTTACTGCAGACCAGACTTACTATATAAAAAACATCCCCACATGGATTAGGGAATGGTCTATTACTACCCTGCAAATAGTTTTTGCTTCCAGAATTTGTAAATCCAGCACAAGCCCACTATTTCATGGCACTGATAGTACACAGCTAAAGACAGCCCTCATCCTAAAGACCCATATGTATTCTTAATTGAGCCAGTGCTTATTTTGTAACAGTTTTTGATTATTACAACTAAAGTAATCTTGGTTCTTGAAGCAATTTATGATTGCAAAGTAATTCTCTGCAAAATAATAATAATAATCCTTAAATATTATTTTTAGGCCCTCTACATTAATCATACATCCGTGGATGTGTTCTCACGTTTATTAGATTATACCCAATCATATTAATAAGTTTCTAAAGAACATGTCGCAAAGGTAAACTGGGTCACTTGGTATTTCAAAGCGAATATTGCACTGATTACCGTATTTTCCTTCTGTACACAGCGATTTTTTATATAAACAATGCAATCTCTAACTCAAAATGTGGTTCCCAACAAAAGCAAGGTTTCTTCAGGTGTTCTGTGTTTAATTAACACATAAGGGGGACCACAGGAGGGGGGGGAGCATCCTAACTCTGCTTTCTCATTCCCACCCCCCTCCATAAATCGGAGGGATAACTTCAACAGGGAGTCTTCTTTACTAGTGGAGGCTCCCTGTGTGATTTAAAATCCTGGAAAATCAAGATGTGGGAATCTTTCTATGAGCTGAAAAGGCTCCCTGCTGCAGAAGTTATCCATGCAACTCATGGCGGGCAAGGGGGGAGGAGTGAGTGTGCTTGTCTTCCCCCTCCCCCTTGCATGTTGATTAAACATAGAAGTAGGACGGCTGAACAGGACAATTTGATCCAGGTCCACAGAAATAAAAAAATAAGTACATTATATGGGCAAAGCCATTTAATTTGTCAGATAAATAATAAATTACTTTTTCAATTCCACTATTCCCTTCTTTTTATGTATATAAAAAGCTTTTTGAGGAGCAAAAATTATTAAAGGTTAAGAATGGACTTTTTGAAAAAAGCAATTTGGTATTGTTTGAAATGCACATTTCAAGGTAGTCTTATTATCATGAGATAATTTACAGTGGTAAAGTTTAATATGACAAGCGCAAGATAGTTGATAGACACTTTTCAAGAAAATGATGACATAACTACAGGAGTATAAAGGGCCCATCATTTATCATCATTGATTGCATTATGTACCTGTCCAAGAGAAACTTTGCTTTAATCAATCACTCTGGGGCATGAAGTTTAGACAATGAAAGATATTTCAGCTCTATGGATGACCCACTGCACTTTTGGAGAGAAAGCTCAAAACCCCTTAATGAAATAAAGGTTGGTTACACTGTTAGGTAACCCAGCCAGGGGCCAATATTACCTTGGTGCCTCCATAGCGCCATTTTCCAATAAGAGATTTTAAGTATTTTTCAGTATCAAGGAAATCTTGCTACGCATATGAGTAACATTTTGCTCACAGCAGGTTTATATTACCCACTGCACTTATATACCCCACACACCATACTCTACTAGGGACTTGATTCTTTTCTTACTTTGCCTACTTCTTCATAAAATCTGGCAGAGACCTGATATGTATGTATGTATGTATGTATGTATGTATGTATGTATACCCACTGAACAGCTGCTAAGGATTGGGGTGTCTATTTCTGTCAATGTTCTCATTAGGCAGTGAAAACATATACAGTGGTACCTCAGGTTACAGACGCTTCAGGTTAAGGACGCTTCAGGTTACAGACTCCGCTAACCCAGAATAGTACCTTGGGTTGAGAACTTTGCCCCAGGATAAGAACAGTAATCACATTCTGGCAGTGCAGTGGCAGTGGGAGCCTATTAGCAAAAGGTTAGGTTAAGAACAGTTTCGGGTTAAGAACGGACCTCCAGAATGAATTAAGAACTTAACCTGAGGTACCACTGTATGTGTCTTTTTGTATACAGTGGTACCTTGGGTTCCAGACCCTTCAGGTTACAGACTCTGCTAACCCAGAAATATTACCTCGGGTTAAGAACTCTGCTTCAGGATGAGAACAGAAATCGTGCTCCGGTGGCGTGGCAGCAGCAGGAGGCCCCATTAGCTAAAGTAGTATTTCAGGTTAAGAACAGTTTCAGGTTAAGAACAGACCTCCGGAACGAATTAAGTACTTAACCCGAGGTACCACTATATAGTTTTCAACATGATACAAGCTTACTATATTTATCATTAGTATGATCCCATGATTCATTTCTTTCTGACTTTTGAAATAAATGGCCAACCAGCAATCATGGCACACCTAGTTATGGTTGGGGTAGGAAATAAGTGCTTCTTTTCCCAGTGAGACTTGCCACACTTCAATTACATTGTCTTGTGCTTATAGTACAGCACCATGGCGCTTCAACTATTACTTTCTGGTGAGTGGGTATAAATATTACAATCATCAGACCTAGTGCTAATTTTCTGGGGGGGGGGGAGGTGCAGAAACTCACCATGAACACCTCCCTCATTCTCTTAGAATGGCAATGGTGCCTACCTGAGAGGTGCCAGAAGTGAGTTCTGGTGAGTTCTGGCTGAAAAAAAGCCCTAATCACATCTAAGAAAAACAGGGAAACCTGAGCTTCCCTGAGACTTTCAGGATTTAGAAAGTATAGGGAACTCCACATTCTGGCAATTCTTCGTCTGATAGCAAGCCTAAGGAAGTAAGCTTCTCCTAGCAGCACTATAGAAATACTTGTTCAGCAAAACCAGGAGGGATGACAACCAGAGTAATGAATAATATGACGTATTAGTTTCCTGGGACAAATGCAGTATGTGTCCTATTTGATAAATGACATTTTACCACAGTCACCCTTATCTGCCCCATGCATGCTGTCATGTTTGTTTGTTTGTTTGTTTTGTTTATTAAATACAGTATATCCCACCTTTTCCCCAGAAGACCCTAGGGCAGCATATGATGTCTAGTAAAGCCACGGGTGCAAAGGAAAAGGTAAGGGGTTTGATGCACACTCTTGACTGTTCCTTGGCAAGTGGGGCTTGCATTCCACGCCTTTTAAATTGGGCAGAAACTGGAAGACCTGCTGGGATTGTTTTCACTCAGTCTAAGCTCTTGAGTGCAGTTGATCCCTACCAAGAGTGGGCCTTGCAGTTGGTGCTGAATTTAAGCCCCACTTTTGGCAATAATCTTTGCAGCCATAACTTGAATACAAGTGGGGCTGAGAGAAAAAAATCAGTAGCATGCTTTGAGTGCACTACTGATTCTTCCTCTGAAGTCTCAATCACCTGACATCTAATAATAATAATAATAATTTATTATTTCTACCCCACTGATCTGGCTGGGTTTCCCATGATGTTCTATGATGGATGGCTGCACACATCTGCCAAAAGTGGGATGCAGAGGGTAGACCAGATATGGGCAGATCCAGTTCTTTATCCCTGTCCTATATAAAAGCATTCAAAGTAGTGCCACTATCTTGAAAGTAATGTACCCCACAATTTAGATCTGTGATGTGTAAAATATGTGTATTTGGCCTGCAGATTAAAAACACCTCCAAGGATATTTCAACGTTTAGTGAAAGATAAAACATTTAAAAACATACTAACAGAACTATATTAAACATTTTTTACTCAAAGTATGATTTGCTGAGTTCAGTTACAATATGCTTAGGACTGTGCATGCTGCTATTGATGTTCTGGCATCAATATTTTTTTCTACATTCTTTTCCTAACGAATAGAAGTCTAACAGTACGATTCATTTTCATAGCACTCTCCTACTGTAGTCCGGCAAGTGAGGCCTTCTAGCTCATAAGGCCCACACCTGAATGAGAGTCATTTTCAAAGAAAGGCATGCCAGGTTGCTGTTATTTTAAACAGTGGCTTCAAATATTCATCCAATCCTTCATTACTAAGCTAGAAACCTTATGACCTTCCTGTACTTTAAAGTTCTAGATATGAGGTCAACAGGGCCAGAATACTTTCCCTATGTAACAAATGCAGGTTTTTCCTATTCCTCAGAAGATGATGAAGAAACATATGAAGAAGGGCGCTCATCAAGGGAATTGTCAGCATAACAAACTACATTCTTTGCTGGAGAATAGAAAGAATGGGGAAAACAGGGGCGGAGAAGAATATTTTCCAAGTGTAATAAAGGCTGTTCTATGGTTTCTCTGACATGAATAGGCTGCATCAAGCTTGCATCATGGATCCTCTTTCTATATAACTATAATGATTCAGACTTTATTATACCTTTTCCTGGAACATTAGATCTCTTCACTGCTATCAAACACCTACCAGCAGATTACAGCATTGCCAATGCAATTACTTCAACTTTTGTGCGCAGAAACAGCCTGTTCTATTGAACCTGATAGCTTCACCATTGTGACAGAAAGCACTGCCATATTTTGAAGGGTCCTCTCCGCTGACAGCCATGAGCGATAGCTATAGCAACTGTCCATCTCAGGTACACAGATGCAAGAAGTGGGCTCTTTGCAGAAAATCAATAATGGCCAAGGACATCCTTTGAAAGTGGGGAAGTTAAGATTTCAACTCACACTCTCGCCTCTCATCCAAACACTTAGCTGAACAGGCAATAAAAGCTAGATTTAGAAATCATGAAAACTTCCTTGTTCCCACTATTTAGAGATAGGCAAGCTTCCCAAAGCTTTCCTTAGATTACTTCAGAAATTACCTGAGTTCTTAAAAAAGAAAAAGAAAAACAGAATTTAGGCTCAATCCAAGGGCTGATAAGAAATACTGTCCTTTTCCCCACCTCCATTCCCTTCTGTGGAGGTGTATTTGGCCTGCAGATCATGGTGTAATTTGGCCCTTTCCCCATGTTTTCATTCCCATAGTGTTTTTTCTTCATTCACAGAGGCAGGCCCACTGAGAGATGGGTATAGGTGGTACCGGGCCCAATGTCAGAATGGGTCTACCATATGGAGCAGCAACTGTGTTACTTGCAAGCAGATCCACAAGGAAGACCATTTGCAGTGCTTCAGCCGCTGGAAAGCACATGAGCAGAAGAAAGTAGCAAGAGAGGGTGGAGCAAGGAGGCAGAGGAGCACCAAAACTGGCCACTTTCACCTCCCGGTAAGAGCTGCTCAAGCAGGAGCCAGCCAGCAGAGGGAAGCAAGAAGGCCTGCCCTGTGGCAGCAGGAAGCAGCAATTACATCGTGCTTGCAGGCATCTGTGGCTATACTTTCCATACACTGTATGTGTATGGAAGGACTCCCCAGGGCTACTGTCTGAGGGTGTGGTTGTGGCACACACTGGCACTGCCGCCTCCTCCTCCTCACCATTTCTCTGCTTTTAAGGTGTTTGCTGCCACTGGGAGCAAGCAGGAAAAGCAAAAGCAGCATTGACTCACCAGGAAAACAGTTTGAGGAGGGCAGGGCTACCATGAGATATTTTCCTCTTGTGTGTTCTCTTTTGTTTGTTTCAATCAGGGTTGGCAAATTGTTTATTGTTCTAAAATGCCTGGGCTGTGTGATCTTGCAGTTATAGCATGGAGCAGTGTGCGTGCACTTTCCAGATGTTTTACTGGCTTATTTATTGTTATTCATGCTTTCATACTGTATTTTATGCTGCTTCTATGTTGTATTACAATTAAGAGTTTTAAATTTGTTGTTAGCCTCCCGGAACCCAGTTTTCTGAACTGGGAAGGGCGGTGTATAAATAAAAATTTATTTATTTATTTATTTTTTATTATTATTATTTCTCAACGTGGTGAGCAAATGTTATACTGTAGCTTCCTTTTCCTCTACTAAGAAAGGCTCAAAGCTGTGTACGTGGCCTTCCCCTTCACCCCTTTTTATCTTCACAACAATACTGTGAGGTAGATGATTCAGCTGCCAAAGTTGTGAAAGTGCACACGTTTTTTATTTTTTTTAATGTCATTCTTGACCTGAGTTGGCAAGCTTTTTTTTCTGTTTTTCTCGTTTTGCTTTAAAGTATCAGCACTGTGGAATGTAGCAGTTAAAGGAATGTGGGGGGCTGTTTTCTTTGTTCATGTTTACTCCTCCTAAGAGCTCAAGGCTTTGTGCATTGTCCCTCCCCCCTCCTTTTTATCTTCAGAACAACCCTGAGACATAGAATTAGACTCAGATAATATATGTATGTAAGCAGCAGTGCTTGCCAATAGATTGCAAGGGGTAAGAATGCAGGAAGACCCAAATCCATTTACAATGTTCTGGACCCAGGAAAGCACGTTGACAATCCTGGCCATAGAAACGAATGGAACCATCAAATCTTATGGGCAGAGAAGGAAAACTACTCCATTAGTTCCTATTAGAGTAGGAAAAAAGATACGTGGGGCAAAACATGATGCAAGAGGGAGGAGATATTGCTACAGTTCCAAACCCATCCCAGATTTTGCTCCGTGCACTTCTTAAAATCAAGCCCTGTGCAATGTTAATGGAGTGGCATAGCTCCACTATATTACATAGACCTAATTTTAAGAAGCTGGTTTTGGGTTTCAAAGCTCTCATGATCCCTGGCTGACAAGGATCCCTTCCAGTCGGGATTCAGGCCTCATCATGGGACTGAAACTGCCTTGGTCGCACTGGTTGATGATCTCCGGCGGGCTAGGGACAAAGGTGAGAGCTGTTTCCTAGTTCTGCTGGATCTCTCAGCGGCGTTTGATACCATCGACCATAGCATCCTTCTGGACCGTCTTGAGGGGCTGGGAGCTGGGGGCACTGTTATACAGTGGTTCCGCTCCTTCCTCCTGGGCCGTGTTCAGAAAGTGGTGGTGGGGGATGAGTGTTCAGACCCTTGGGCCCTCACTTGTGGGGTGCCTCAGGGTTCTGTCCTCTCCCCCATGCTTTTTAACATCTATATGAAGCCGCTGGGAGAGATCATCAGGAGGTTTGGGCTGGGTGTTCATCAGTATGCGGATGACACCCAGCTCTACCTCTCTTTTAAATCAGAACCAGTGAAGGCGGTGAAGGTCCTGTGTGAGTGTCTGGAGGCGGTTGGAGGATGGATGGCGGCTAACAGATTGAGGTTGAATCCTGACAAGACAGAAGTACTGTTTTTGGGGGACAGGAGGCGGGCAGGTGTGGAGGATTCCCTGGTCCTGAATGGGGTAACTGTGCCCCTGAAGGACCAGGTGCGCAGCCTGGGAGTCATTTTGGACTCACAGCTGTCCATGGAGGCACAGGTCAAATCTGTGTCCAGGGCAGCTGTTTACCAGCTCCATCTGGTACGTAGGCTGAGACCCTATCTGCCTGCGGACTGTCTCGCCAGAGTGGTGCATGCTCTGGTTATCTCCCGCTTGGACTACTGCAATGCGCTCTACGTGGGGCTACCTTTGAAGGTGACGCGGAAACTACAACTAATCCAGAATGCGGCAGCTAGACTGGTGACTGGGAGCGGCCGCCGAGACCATATAACACCGGTCTTGAAAGACCTGCATTGGCTCCCAGTACGTTTCCGAGCACAATTCAAAGTGTTGGTGCTGACCTTTAAAGCCCTAAACGGCCTCGGTCCAGTATACCTGAAGGAGCGTCTCCACCCCCATCAGTCTGCCCGGACGCTGAGGTCCAGCGCTGAGGGCCTTCTGGCGGTTCCCTCACTGCGAGAAGCAAAGCTACAGGGAACCAGGCAGAGGGCCTTCTCGGTAGTGGCGCCCGCCCTGTGGAACGCCCTTCCAGCAGATGTCAAAGCGATAAACAACTACCTGACATTCAGGAGACATCTTAAGGCAGCCCTGTTCAGGGAAGTTTTTAACGTGTGACATTTTACTGTATTTTTGGTTTTTATGGAAGCCGCCCAGAGTGGCTGGGGAGGCCCAGCCAGATGGGCGGGGTATAAATAATAAATTATTATTATTATTATAAGGACTTTGCCGAGTCAGTGGAAAGAATTGGACAGCCAAGGCATTGCTTTGTTTGGGCTTCAAATCCTAGTCGGAGAAGAATCTGGGAGTTTTAAAACATCACCATGTTTTTGAGGCAGGATTTTATAGGCTTTTGAAATTCTCCCTCTCCAGAATCCGTATAAATGTATTATGCTGCAAACTTAGTTATCTTCTGTTTATTGAATTAAATCCCACTCTTCCATTGGAAGACAATGTGGTCTCTCATGTATATACTGTTATGAGTCTGGGGCGTTAAGATGGTGTCAGACCCCTCTAATACCTGGATCGAGCAAGTGTTAATATCCAATCAAGCCAAACTAGCTTCCTGTGAAGTGACAGCCTGGGTGATGAGTCATTAAGGGGAATTAAGGGGCAACTGACAGATAGGGAGTTGAACTGGGGCGGTTATGTGAATGAGAAGCTGGAGGCAAAAGTAGCAGGTTTGAAAAGGCAGGGAGTGCGCCTGACTGATTTCTGCAGGGATCCAAGGCTTTGGCTGTGGGAGAAGCAAGACCCTCTTGGGGTGCTGATGCTGTGAACCCCTCCATCACAGGCTCAGGTTGTAGATAAATAAACCATATGTCAGAATGACACCAAAGTCTGCACTGTGCCTCATTTATAAAAGGGAACATGAACCCTCAATGAGTACCTGGAACCCTGGAATCTCGTGCTACTCAGAGGTGGAGGTGGCCTGCAACAATACTACCTTTCCCAGCTTTGCCTTGTACTTTTACATATAACATAATCCTGTGCATTTACCACTAATTATTAACATTCTAAGATCATAGAATCATAGAATCATAGAATCATAGAGTTGGAAGAGACCACAAGGGCCATTGAGTCCAACCCCCTGCCAAGCAGGAAACATCATCAGAGCACTCCTGACATATGGTTGTCAAGCCTCTGCTTAAAGACCTCCAAAGAAGGAGACTCCACCACACTCCCTGGCAGCAAATTCCACTGTCGAACAGCTCTTACTGTGAGGAAGTTCTTCCTAATGTTTAGGTGGAATCTTCTTTCTTGTAGTTTGGATCCATTGCTCCGTGTCCGCTTCTCTGGAGCAGCAGAAAACAACCTTTCTCCCTCCTCTATGTGACATCCTTTTATATATTTGAACATGGCTATCATATCACCCCTTAACCTCCTCTTCTCCAGGCTAAACATGCCCAGCTCCCTTAGCCGTTCCTCATAAGGCATCGTTTCCAGGCCTTTGACCATTTTGGTTGCCCTCCTCTGGACACGTTCCAGTTTGTCAGTGTCCTTCTTGAATTGTGGTGCCCAGAACTGGACACAGTACTCTAGGTGAGGTCTGACCAGAGCAGAATACAGTGGCACTATTACTTCCCTTGATCTAGATGCTATAGTCCTGTTGATGCAGCCCAGAATTGCACTGGCTTTTTTAGCTGCCGCGTCACACTGTTGGCTCATGTCAAGTTTGTGGTCAACCAAGACTCCTAGATCCTTTTCACATGTACTGCTCTCAAGGCAGGTGTCCCCCATCTTGTATTTGTGCCTCTCATTTTTTTTGCCCAAGTGCAATACTTTACATTTCTCCCTGTTAAAATTCATCTTGTTTGTTTTTGCCCAGTTCTCTAATCTGTCAAGGTCGTTTTGAAGTGTGATCCTGTCCTCTGGGGTGTTAGCCACCCCTCCCAGTTTGGTGTCATCTGCAAATTTGATCAGGATGCCCTTGAGTCCATCATCCAAGTCGTTGATAAAGATGTTGAATAAGACCGGGCCCAAGACAGAACCCTGTGGCACCCCACTAGTCACTCTTCTCCAGGATGAAGAGGAACCATTGATGAGCACCCTTTGGGTTCGGTCAGTCAGCCAGTTACAAATCCACTGAGTGGTAGCATAGTCAAGACCGCATTTTACCAGCTTCTTTACAAGAATATCATGGGGCACCTTGTCAAATGCCTTGCTGAAATCAAGGTAGGCTACATCCACTGCGTTCCCTTCATCTACCAGGCTTGTAATTCTGTCAAAAAACGAGATCAGGTTAGTCTGACATGACTTATTTTTCAGAAATCCATGCTGACTATTGGTGATCACAGCATTCCTTTCTAGGTGCTCACAGACTGTTTGCTTAATGATCTGCTCCAGAATCTTCCCTGGTATTGATGTCAGACTGACTGGGCGATAATTATTTGGGTCCTCTCTTTTCCCCTTTTTGAAAATAGGGACAACATATGCCCTCCTCCAGTCTGCCGGGACTTCGCCTGTTCTCCAGGAATTCTCAAAGATGACTGCCAGTGGTTCTGAGATCACATCTGCCAGTTCTTTTAATACTCTTGGATGCAGTTCATCTGGCCCTGGAGACTTGAATACATCTAAACTAGCCAAGTATTATTGTACTATCTCCTTAGTTATTCTGGGCTGTGTTTCCTTTGCTGAATCATTTGCTCCAAATTCTTCAGGTCGGGCATTGTTTTCTTTATCGGAGAAGACTGAGGCAAAGAAGGCATTGAGGAGTTCAACCCTTTCTGTGTCCCCTGTTTGCATTTCACCATCTTCTCCTCTAAGTGACCCCAATGTTTCTTTGTTCTTCCTTTTGCTACGAACATACCCATAAAAGCCTTTTTTGTTGCTTTTAACCTCTCTAGCCAGCCTGAGTTCATTCTGTGCTTTAGCTTTTCTGACTTTGTGTCTACACGTGCTGGCTATTTGTTTGAATTCCTCTTTGGTGGTTTCCCCCCTTTTCCATTTTTTGTACACATCCTTTTTTAATCTTAACTCAGTTAAAAGTTCTTTAGATAGCCACCCTGGCTTCTTTAAGCACCTTCCATGTTTCCGTCTCATTGGTATTGCCTGACGTTGTGCTTTTAGTATCTCCCTCTTAACAAACTCCCAGCCATCATGAACTCCCTTTCCTTTTAGTATTACTGTCCATGGGATCTCACCCAGCACTTCCCTAAGTTTTATGAAGTCGGCTTTCTTAAAGTCAAGAAATTGAGTCCTAGTATGCTTGGCTGCTCCTTTCCACTGTATAGTAAACTTCAGAAGAGCATGATCACTCGCGCCTAATGATACTTCCACTTCTACCCCACTAACCAGGTCATCAACATTGGTTAGGACCAGATCTAAAATGGCTGTTCCTCTTGTTGCTTCTCCCACTTTCTGGACAATGAAGTTGTCTGCAAGGCCAGTGAGGAATCTGTTTGACCTTATGCTCTTGGCTGAGTTTGACGTCCAACAAATATCCGGGTAATTGAAGTCCCCCATCCTAAAATGGCTGATATATGAAATTAGGTAACACCAATGGAAGGATTAAATGTTTGAATGTCTAAAATGATATTATACTTGTTATTAAAGTAAATGGATAATAAGTAATTTAAACTTAAAATGCAATGATTTGAAAGTATAAAAGAAACACATGAAACAAGGTTACAATTTGCTGATAATTTTATTGTTGGGAATGCATTGTGCGGGAGATGTGGGGAGGTCCGATAGATGACTGAAGTGGGCTTTGAAACGATTCATTTTTTTTCTTTTTTTTTCTTGCTGTTCTTGTTTCTTTGTATATCTGACTGGTTTCTTTATCTGGAAAAAATGCAATAAAAATTTTATTAAAAAATAAAATAAAATGGCTGTTCCTCTTGTTGCTTCTCCCACTTTCTGGACAATGAAGTTGTCTGCAAGGCCAGTGAGGAATCTGTTTGACCTTATGCTCTTGGCTGAGTTTGACGTCCAACAAATATCCGGGTAATTGAAGTCCCCCATTACTACTATCTCCCTTCCTTTTGCATGCTTGGCCATCTGTTCCAGGAAGGCATCATCTATGTCCTCCGTTTGGCTTGGGGATCTATAGTAAACTCCCACAATGAGATCTCTGTTATTCTTCTCTCCCTTAATTTTGACCCAAATGCTCTCACTTTGGCTTTGAGGTTCTAAATCTTGGATCTCTTCACAGGTGTACACATCCCTGACATATAACGCCACTCCTCCTCCTTTCTTGTCTGGTCTGTTTCTCCGAAATAGATTGTATCCCCCCATTATTACATTCCAATCGTGGGACTTATCCCACCAGGTTTCAGTGATGCCTATTATGTCATATTTAGTTTGCTGTACCAAGAGCTCAAGCTCATCTTGTTTATTTCCCATGCTTTGCGCATTAGTGTACAGACATTGAAGTCCATTAATCATTCCCCCGTGTCTCTTATTTAAGGATTTTTTCCTCCCACCACTAGGTCTGCGTGCTGTTTGCTCCATTTGGTCTATGACATTTGGATGATCATCTTCATCAATTGATAGACTCCTACCTTCCGGAGCACTGTCTCCCTCCCCCACATTAGTCAGTTTAAAGCCCTCCTGATGAGGTTTCTGAGATTTTTGGCAAAAACATTTCTCCCAACCGTTGTGAGGTGCAGCCCATCGCTTGCCAGAAGTCCATCTTCAAGAAACTGCAGTCCGTGATCTAAGAATCCAAACCGTTCCTGTTTACACCATTTGCGAAGCCAGCTGTTCACTTCCACTATTTTTTCCTCTCTCCCTGGGCCACGTCGTTCAACTGGGAGGACAGATGAGATGACAATTTGTGCATTTAGTTGCTTCAATTTCCTGCCGAGAGCCTCGTAGTCTCTTTTGATCTTCTGGAGGCTATTGCTTGCAGCGTCATTGGTTCCCACATGAACCAAGAGGAAGGGGTATTCGTCAGTGGGTTTTATGATTCCTTGCAGTCGTTCAGTTACATCTTGGATCTTAGCCCCGGGGAGACAGCACACTTCCCGAGACATCTTGTCAGGCCCACAGATCACTGCTTCTGTTCCCCTCAGTAGGGAATCCCCTATCACCACTACACGCCTCCTCTTAGGTTTGGTCGGGGTTCTTCCGTGAGCTGTCCGTTCCAAGGTCGCCTGCACATTCCCTGAGGACTGACTTTGCTGCTCGTCTTCATATACCTGATCAACTGTAATGAGGGAGAGATCCTCAAATGGAGTCTGCTCTTCGTCTTCCATGCTAGGGGAGAGGACCTCAAAGCGATTGTGTATTTCTAAACAATCAGAGCGAACCCTGGGCCTCCTACTTCTTTGAGTCACGTTTCTCCATATATCTGGCTCCTGTGTTGGTGAACTAGCCTCCTTCTCAGGGGAGTCCCCTGTCTCCTCCTTCGTGGAGACGGTGTGCTCTGTTGCTTCCAAGAAGAGCTCCAGCTCTCTAATTCTTTGAAGCGTAGCTACACGTTCCTCCAGTTGCTGGACTTTGTCTTTTAAGAGGGCAATCAACATGCAATTGCTGCAGGTAAAGCTGCCTGCAACCTTTGGCAAGATGGCAAACATTGCGCAGGAACTGCAGGCGACTGCAGCTGTTCCCTCCTCCTCCATCCTGAGAACGTGTCGTTGGGGGTGGCTAGAGCGGTCCTCCATCATAAAAAGCGTGAAGACAGGACAAATAACTCCTCCCACAAGAAAAAAACCTAGGTCTCCCCCAACAAACTTTTGAGACTAGCCTCTAAATCTAAAAGATGGATCAAACCTTTTTTGCTCCTTCTTCAACTGCTGCCCTGCTAGGTCTGATAAGCTCCTCCCACAGCTAATCCCCTGCCTCAACAGAAACCCTGCCCCCTCTGACCTTTGCACAGGGAGAACAGCCACAAAGAAACACACAAGAAAACCTTTTTTGCTCCTTCTTCAACTGCTGCCCTGCTAGGTCTGATACCATTGGAAATGCTGTAAGAACAGTCTGCTATCGAGTCCTTGCTTAATGACTAGATTTCATCTTTGTTTCCATTATTTCCTAGTTAATACAACATACACACGTTGATACAAAATGAGCCCGGGGAGAGAGGCCTTAATTTACTCTCAGTAATTTGCCCTGATTCACTTCCTGGTAGATGATATCATTATCTTACTATGTAACATTTTCAATTAACCAGAATTTTTGTTTGGTACGTTTTGTTTAGTAATTGTTTTTTTGATTCATACATTCATTCATTCATTTTTGTTAGGGCAGGGCAGAGCTAGGGCAGTGCCTGAAACTTGCTGCAAGAAACAAATGCAAACCCCAAAATGCTCTAGGTACAAGGAACACCATCATTGTAGACAGAACATCTTTGGACAATATATTTTTTATGCCACATGATTACACAGGAATAATAATAGCCTGATGATGATGATGATAGTTATATCCCCATCCAGGAAAGTTATTCACCTGAAACAATTTCTATTGGTGTGTTTGTGTATGGGATTCCTCAGTTATTTTTATGGTCCCACAGCCTCAATAAACGTTAACCTGTTTAGGCACCACATTCTTAGTATAGCATTATTTCCAAATATACCCTGATCTACTTGCTCATTGGGATTTATTAATTTTTTTGTGGGGGGGAGGAATCTGGTATCAGTCTTATTGACTAGTTGCATATTGTCCTTAAATAAGCTGAATCCTATTGGACGCTACATTTCATCCTTGAAAAAGACCTTTAGGTTTTCCCCCTTAGATATTCTTACCTTGTTTGGCTTGTAAGCTTAAATTTAACTACCGATTCCTTGTTTAAGCCAGCTGCCTCAATATTGATGACATCATCCACTTCTGGTTCAGTGGCAACAAACAGTATTGGAAACTTCCAAATGCCTCCTGTGACACACTGTACCACCAACGTTGCCGGATGCCTTCAAAATTAAGTTTAAAATATTCATTATAATAGAAGGCATAATGCAACGTAAGTGAAATAAATCAATGTCCAAGGTGCACTTATATTCTTGCAGACCTGTAATGCATTACACAGCTGGTCATAAATTGGATTGCAGATATTATTTTTATGCAGGATAGTATATCCATTCTTACTTTGGAAAGGGCTGTCAGCTAAATATCACATTATTTCCCCCATCTGTTTCTGTAAAGAATGAAGAACCAAACTAATTGGCGCAGTCTAATTCACCTTACGCTTACATTTCAGTAGCAGTCTTGATTTCTGCAAGGTGACACCTTGATTTATCATGTTGCTGAAAAGGAGAACTGTTTACAGTATGGCAACAGTATGACAGCTCAGTAATTGAGATGTAATTTAAGTTCTAGTTTCCAAAGAAATGTAAAATTCTGTCATTAAAGTCAATGACAACTCCCACAGACTTCACTGGAGATGGAATATTATTCCTAAAGAAGCTGCAGCTTAAAAAGAATTATTATTCTCTCCACCCACCCCTGAACTGCTGTAACTATTTAACGTGTTCTTCCGATATAGTTAATCTTGACAACAATAAAATATGCTGTGGGACAAAGGATGAGTGACAATGAGCTGTCCAACACCATCCAATAAATTCCACAGAGAAGTAGAATCTGATTCCATATATCTCAATCAAACATTCTCCAAAAGCCCCTAGATTTATTTTCTGCACTATTCTTCACTCTCCCATCATGATGAAGGATGAGACACCATTTGGTCTTTCACATAATGAGAAGTGGTGCATTTTCAGAACAATTCAACTCTTCTTAGATTGACACTCATTGCCCAGCTAGAGCCAATGATATAAAAATGGCCAGAATTGGTCATTTTCAAAAGAAAAGCAGGAAGGAAATTTGGAAGGAACAGAATGTATTTACTCCTTGCTGTTGATACAGTGCTCTGTATGAACCCCAGGGCATATGACACTTATGCAAGCAAGCGTCTGTGGTCACTTTAAGAGATGGCACAGTTCCAACATGTTTTTGCATCACATGAATGCGGACGTTTTTATGAATCTCCATGTAGAAATTCAGATTCCTGCATCAGAATGAATTGTTGAACTAGAAACACAGCTTCAGAAATCAGGATAGCAACTGTTGTTTTTTATAAGGTTCTATGACATCACTCCACAGAAAAAAACCTGATTGTAAATTGTACATCATATTTCAGTATGCATGTTGGTCTCCAAGGTGCTACTTGACAATTTTAAATTTTATTTATTTATTTCGAGAATGTGGGGGTTTGGCTAGCATATTCTGTCTCTCCATGTGACCACAGTTGCATGAAAGGAAGCACCTGAAAAGATCTATTGAATGCACAGGAATAGTGGTAGCCAGTATTTACAGGCCCCTTGGGTGTCTGTGATGCATAAGAGAATTATCACCATCCCCTAGGCACACAGGAAAAAGCATTTCTAGTCCTATGTAATTAACAGACATACATACCATATTTGGCTATAGATATGAATCAAACATCCAGACCTAAATAAGCCTGAAGAAACAACAACAGAAAGGGGTTTCAAGGGAAAGAAAGGAGGCCTTGTATCAGACCTAGAGAAATCACAATTGGGCACTGTACCTCATTGGTTTGCTAGGTGCAAATATGATATTGAAGATCAAGGTCACAATTCCAGTTTTCAGATCCCGAAATTTCTTCAGCAAGTTTATAGCTACTGCAGACTTCAGCTGAGATGCCACTCTATCAGATTCAAACTCAATATCATACACAAATTCTTCTTGGGTAGAGATTCCTAAAAAGAGAGAGAGAAAATAAGAACATAGCATTGTACATGTAGTATAAATAAAATTGGGTTTCAAAGAGGAGAGGCTTGCTGTTTTGGAAAAGGTTTGATACCAAAAATGAATGCTTTTTACAGTCCGTCTGTCCCCCAGCCACAATATCATCCTTTGCCCTCTTAGAAAGTAAACTGTGCATAGGCGCCGACTCCATGGGGCTTGAGGGGGCCCGAGCCCCCTCAAAAATTCGTTTGGGGGGGCTCCGCCCCCCAATAATCTCCGGCGCCCCTCCAGCAGAGCGCCATCGCCGCCCCTCCCCCAGCCCAAAATGCACAGGATCGGGCTGCATGCCTCCTGCCCTCCCTCCCGAGCAAAAGCTCCCCCCAATTTCCGCTCCGGAGCTGATTAATAGGCGCTATTCGCTCACGAGGAGGCGGCGCCACTTTATTTGCATATTCATGAGCTTATTTATTATTCATGAGCTTTCCCGGGCCCCCCCAATATTTTTTATAAGTCCGCGTCCGTGAAACTGTGTGTATATATATTGTCTGCAAATTGCTTCCTCCGCAGTCTGGCCGCTGGATACATTATATACAAGGTGATAAAATAGCAACTATTAATCATGTACTAATACCATAATGTAAACAATATACATCCTCATTAACGGTCAGGGCACAGCACAGCACCTAGCTTCTTGTCTGTGATGTATTGAAAGGCAGACACCAGTACTGTGAAAACATAGTTGGCCATATTAGAACCTTTCAGCTCTATGTGCTATCTAATTTAATGGGCTATGGTCAATTACAGATGACTGTAAACCCGAGTTTCTGAATAATAAGCAATTTAAGAAGTTACCTATGTATACCTGAGGATACAGGAGGGAATGGATAAAAGCACCTCGAGTGCAGCAATGTGCTCTGAGGCACCACAACTTTATATGCTGATGTGAGTTCAAAAGTTACCTAGGCCTTGTCCAGTTTGAATAGCTAGTGCCAGAGAAATGGTGCGGTGCAGTGATTTTAATCAATTTCTCACCGCTGCAGGTGTCTATCTCCTGAAAAGCTGGAGGGACTCTATGGAACAGCAAGGGAAGTGATGTGTGAGTCTGCAAGGGGAATGAGGAACTGGCAAAACTGCTGCCCAGTCCTCTTCCTCTTGTGAGGCGTTCCCACTGGATCATGGTTCTCTGCATGAATGAAAGGAGTTTTTCCACTTGTGGAAGAGCATGTCTGGATCCAAACAGCAAGTGCTTCACTATTGTACTATGGTTAACATGGCACTAAAGTACAATGAATTATACAGTGCACATGCTGAAAATGACAACTCAGGAAAAAAGACATAATTCTGTGGGTAGGCATATAGGATCTGCTGATTTGATCATGGTCTCCTCCTCTTGGGGATATATGCATGCTATGACATTAAGGTATGAAAACCATTTCTTGCCTTTGTTAAATTGATCCACTGCTAATTGTGATACTAAAGTGGGACATTCACAGTAGGACACAACTGGAGGCTCATAATTATTCCTCAGCAGAAAATGTCACCACACAGAGGCTCTAACATAAAAATGAACTTGGTGGGGGAGAGGAGGGATGACATCATTTGAAACCTACCACAGAGACAAAATTGCTACTGCTGAACAGATGTTTCCTTCAGCAATCAAATCACTGGATACTGCATAGTGAATGTTTATTGTATTGTTCACACCGTTCAGATATGAAGAAGATGGAGCTGCAGTTGGTAATTGTGTTGTACATTCTGTCAATGCATTTCTAAAAGGACTGTATTAGCTTTGCTTCCTCCATATGTATGTGGCACCTGCCGTCATTCACTAATAATACATATTTATTTATTTTTGCTGAGGGCTTTCTGTTTTATGAACTCTGCTGTGTCTCTGTTAAGCACTCTGAAAGTATTTTACAGCACCTGAGGAAAAATGTGTTTTGTAAGTACCAGTTGAAGGTATATAAAACTATTTCTCTTTGCCAGTCCCATTGCTGGTTGTGAATCTCCACTGCAAATCTAATTTAGGGCTGCTCAAAACAGAATAATGTAATTAGTTTTTCAGTGAGAGCTGCAAACTCTAAAGACGACCACATCATCATGCCATAAAAACCCCTCTGTGAATATGTTAATATTTTAGTTTTAGTATCTAGACAGCTCCCAGACACACATGCTGCCTAAATACAGTGACAACTGCTAGAAGCAGAAAAGAAAAAAGACTATGCATCATCATCACAAAACTGTCTAAAGTTGTGCGATTAAAATCAAACGGCGAAATTTCCAGATGCTCCTAAAAAGCTCACAGACTTGATGAAAATGATAACGCAACTTAGAAAATATTGGAGTCTTAAAAACACAATGTTACAAAATAGAAGATGAAGCAAGAATGAAGCTTCTAGTGTTTCTACCTACACACATTGAACAATAGGCAGTATTCAGCACACTCATTCAATAGGGCAAGGGTTTACAACTGCACAATGGAACTCCCACCTCCCCACTCCTGCCTTTGTGATCTGTTCTGGAAAGTTCAAGGAATATGGCGGCGGAGGAGAGAGGGGAAAGAAAGTTCCATTGCACAAGTATATGTAAGCTGATCCTGGAATTTTTACGGCTGAAAGGTGGGATTTAAATACTCTAAATAAATAAAGTGGTACCACCCAAAGGCGGGTTTACTGCCTCTACCAGCAGATGCTAACTCTGAGTCAATGACAGCTTACTCTGACTGCTTTTTTAGAGAAGGTATAATTTCACAATATTATTGTTCAAAAAGTTATATTAATAGGAATTATTGATGCAACATCATGTGTGAAAGTGATATGCTATAGGACATGGTAAATCCTGTACTTTTGTTAAAAGTATTTTAAAAAAGCAGTGTAAGATCTGTTAATTTAGGAAAAAATTCAGAGAATCACATAAAGTGAGGTAAAGTAAAATCACAATAATAGAAGAATGAGAGAGGCAAGTCTCCTTCAGTGCACATAACCAGCCATGAGGTGTAGAGATCATTTTTCTATGTAATGAGCTGGATATTCATCAAGGGTTTCATACTTAGGGCTTCTCTTTGGCTGTCTTTGGAGAAATGATGGGAATAATTTATGGCTGTACTTTTGTCATATCTGCCTCACCAAGACAGATTCTAATTGTTTGCAAGGGCAACTTAAGTCTTTGTTGTCATGCTGCTGCTTCTTTCAGACAATGGATCATTCTTATGTGAATCATATTCTCATGAGGAGGAATGCACATCTGTCTCCTAAGCAGCACTGATAAGGGCAGAGCTCTAGCTAGAGGAGTGAATCTTTCCATCAAAGGAGGGAGTCCTTCCATCATGGGATGCTAGCCTTTGGGTACAAAATAATGTTTTTAGGCTACTTCAAATGTGAATGTAGGGGTGATTCATGGAAATCCTACAGTTTTGGAAAAGATAATGTGGCGATCAATCCCAAAAGGGCTTAGGAGAAATGAAGTTGAAATTCCAACTGAGCACTTGTACAGAAATAAAAACTATTGGATAAAATGTCTACAATTTGCTCATGATTTGCCTGACTCAATTATTATATGACTATAGTGTTTTAGACTGATTGCAGAGAGGGTTGAACAGCTAACAAAAATGTTACTTCTCTTTGGATGCAGCAGGATTTGGAAGAAGGAAGTGCTGCCAATATCTCTATTGAAGTTTCCAGGGTTTGTTTCAATAGGAGGCGTCAAGAGACGGACAAACCTGAAAAAAGTTCAATTTGCAACTAATTCAGTATAATCCATTGAATTAATTTAGCCTGAAAGGTAATCCTGAGCACTGGTGTGCATCAGGGCAGAGACGCCACTTACTGTACTGAAGAATTCATGCTAAAAATGATAGCTGAAAAGACCCAGTTCCCAAAACGAATGCCACAGACATTAGAAAGACTTTTTTATACTCCTGAACAAACATTACGTATCCATGGCAAGCTGGGTATCATTGGCTATGCAGTTCCATTGAAGCCAAACTGCCTAGATGTGCCTTGCATCTGCTAAAGCATCAAAGGCACCATCTGTAGATACCTCAAAAAAAACTGTGCTATGAAGCACTCCTAAAATCTAGCATTTGCTATAGTAGCGTTCCCTGTGAAAGGATGCTCTGTTTTGGCCTGGAGATGCCTGGAGAGAAAGCCTCTATTACAGCATGTTTCAAACAAGCTGACTTGCAACACTTCCTGGTATATCCATTCATTACTGTCTCTTTGACTGTAAAACCCGGCCTCCCTCTCTTCTCATTTGTAAATTTAAAGTAAACAAAAGAGCATCAGGTTCCTTCTGTCAAGCCAATATGATTAGCTAAAATGTCCCTGCCCACCTCCCCAACAACAGCTAACAAAGAAGTTTAAATCACGGAGGCTCCAGGGAGAAAAGCACAAAAGGCACGTCAATCCCTTTACCCCTACTTGCAGGGGAAGCAGAATGAAGATGCAATTTTGGAAGTCAATTCTCAGACATCTAGGATAAGTGCTTCCTGACTGGCACTGTTTAATTTCCCCCCAACCTGGTAACTGCCAGGAGCACAGGATTGCTAGTCTTTGTTTATATCTATTAAAGCTCAACCTGAGTATAAACAGTGATGTTTTCACCACAGCAGCTAGGAATCTCTCCAACAGAAAGAGTTCTCATCTCTCTGCATAGTGAAAAGGAACCCTCAACTCCAACACATCAAGCCACTTTCTTGCATATATAAGGACAGTTATTAACCCCCCATGCTTGCAAACCCAGACAGCTGGCCAAGCTCTGACTCTCTCCTCTTCCTCTATCTTTTGCATTTAAGCCTGACCAAGTGCCTTTTTCTTGAGGAGACCTGTTCCCTTTATGCTCATTTGCTACTTAAGCCCATCCTCTGCTATTGCCCCAAAAGCCTTCCATGCTGCTTCCTTCAGATTCTTGCCTTGAAACTTCCCCAACCCCACTGCAATTCTGCGTAAAGTTCTTAATGAATGTGCTAATGCCTTTTTTGACTCAATAAAATTAACCTTTTATCTTTCTTTCTTGCCCTTCTTAACCTTTGGGGTGCCAAATTCTGGAGTGCACCCAAGGTCTCAATGACAAAAGACACCCACCCACCCCCCAAAAAATGGGATGTCAGGGTTGCATGTGAGAAATGCAGGCTTCTGTGCAAACTGCACGTTTCATAACAACGGTCAAACCCAGATAATGCAAGAAAAGCGGAAATGTAAGATTAATGTAGGGTGAAGAAAGAACATAATGTTTATCCTAAATAAATCAATCAATAAATAAATACAAACACCAAAAGCATTAATTACCCTAGCCTTAAAAACGTACCAAAGATACAATACGACTATCTCGATCAACAAATACTTTTGTAGGATTTAGGACTACCAGTGTAACATCTGTTTGGTATAAGCTACCTTGCATGTCTATAGGCAGTAGAGGGCAGGGTTGCGACTAATAGATAGGGGGAAAGACACTTCCCACTAAACCCCAAGCTCTGCCTCCCCTCTGTCTTTTGCATGAGGCAACCAGGAAACTAGTTTCCACCATGAAGTATGTAAATATGAAGCAACTGTAAGTAAAAAAAAACTTTTTCCCCCTTTAGCAAGGCAACCTTTTTGTGTTTTATCTCCTCTTTTAAGCAATGCTAGTGATGTGTGAATGAGACAGAACAGGTGGCAGCGGCACTGTGCAGCTCCAGGTAATTCCAGCTTCCAAGCACTTTTAACTCTGCAATAAACCACTTTTATTTTTCCAAACCCCAAAACATCATCACTGTGATCCCTGGTGTGAATTCATACCAAGATAATATGCAAATGCAGGCAGCATGATGAAAGTATAAGGTTAAAACAGCCTGAGCTTCCCCTGCCACAGAAATGGTCTATGGTGTGTAAAATGAACTATTATGGTATGCCACTCATAAATGATTAAAAATATTCTAGTATTTTAAAACAAAAGAGAAAAAATGTTTTACATAAATAGATATGATTTGTAAGCAAGGATGTTTAAAAATGGTCAATTCACACCGTCAAGTCACATAAATAGGAATTAAACATTCCTGTCATTGCATACATTTTATAAACTTTAAAAATGCATAGTCCTCAGGAATACCGATGGGGGATGGGGCAAGGGCATACAAATTGCCATTTTTAACCTCATGGGCCAAGTAACCCTCTCCTCGTTGGGCAGTGGGAGCCTTTTTTTGTGGAACTTGCTTCAGCTGCACCATATGGCCCCTGGTAAATCCAGCAATGGAAAATTTCTGTGGGGTCCCCATTCCCTTGATGCCCTAAGCACATGCTTATTTTGCTTAATGGTTAATCCAGCCCTGAGTGTTGGGGACCAAGGAGCCAACTCCTGACATGTTCTAGAAATACTTTATACCTAGAAATACCTATTGCTAGCTGAACATCACTGGTGGGCCATTTATGTCAATGAAACATTCTACAGGCCTACTGGGCTGGAGAGAATGTGGCGTCCTGCTCATGGGCTTATGACACTTACAACATTTATGTCACTTCCTAAGGCCCCTCTGTTGGTTTTTAACTAATTGCAGAAATACAGCCTCAGTGGTTTTAGAAAGGTGGACAAAGTCTTGTCTTTTTCAAATTGATTCCAAATGATTCTAAAGTCTGTCAGCAATGTAAAAAGGATCTATAACTCTAGATCTGACAATTTAATATTACAGAATGAATAATTTACTGTCTTTTAAAAAAATTTCTTGCATAATTAATTTTAAATGTTCATTTTTAATATGCACATGATTTTACTTCAGATTCTCATACTTCTTCTATTTAACTCTCTCAGTTTAGGTAAGCCACATATTTTAAGCACTCAACTCTCACCTTTTTTTCAAAATGGAGTTTTGAGATACAGAAAGATCAATAGTTTTTATTCGGATATACACTTTATCTGCCAAATTGGAAGTCTGATGAAACACAGGAATGAATAAAGTTTCTTTGTTCTCCAGCTAATATTGAATATTGCTACAAGTCTGAGCAACAGGGTAGACTGAGCTACACTTTTAAATAGAAAAATTGTGTCCTCCCTAAAAGAGGACACGTGTTGCGGTGAGACCTGGAGACCAATCCCCTGTGTTGTGGGTGGGTAAGATTGGTCAGCCACAACACCTGATTGGTAGGTCCCTCGATGTTGGGTTCAATCTGGCCAATGGGGCGCAGTCCAAACAGATCAAGGAACCTATATATACCCATGCACGTGACCCAGAGCTTCCACTTTCGGCGCGTGCATTCGGAACACCCACCCACCTTTCCCTATTTTTAAGGCTTGTGCACTTGACCTTTCTATGCCATCCTGTGTCGTCCGCTGTTGGGACAGGGGCACGGCAGGAATTTTCCCCACTTGGCTGATTGGCTGTTGCCATTTGGGTTTTGCCTGCCGTGTAGCGAATTGTCACTACTTGTAAGGTTGCGGATAGGCTCTGATTCAGGTGATAGGGATGAGGGAACGCATTAAAGGAATCCAGGGACTCAAATGGTTTGGTCAACCCCAGTGAGGGGGTTGTGCCAGTGCCTGAGTCCAGGGGGACATCTGGGTGGCAGACATAGTCTGTTCCCGACTTTTTGCCCATCCAGGTGTTCACCCTTGGTTGACCTGTGCTAGAACCCTGGGTCAGCGCTACCTGCATGGCAGGGAGCTAGTCGAACCAGAGCCTATGCAACCACTCACTTTCTGCAATCAATAAAGTTGTGGCCTAAATTCTGCCAAAAAACAAACTAAAATTTGAGCCAAGTGTGAATTTATTTGGGGGGAGGTCTCTGGGTCTGAACACGCAACTGATTTCAAATGCATTGCACTCCAGCATTTGAAGAGAAACCATTTTTCCTTTTTTTAAAAAAAAAAAGCGCAAAACCTTCTGCCAAAATGGATGTCAATGTCAAATGTTGTGCTAGTTCCTCTTTCTCTGAATGTCTTCTTGATTTGTGCCTTGTCAATATGCTAGGAGATGAGAATTTGACAGGCCCAACTAATAACCAATGATGAGTTGCAAAGGTGGAGGCTGGCAAAGGGACTAAATAAATCTTCACTCAGCTGTTGTTTTTGGAGACAAACGTTATACTACTGGGAGGAACATGCTTATTCTCACTTGCTTTAAATAAAGTTATGGGAGTAACTGTTTTTGCCAAATTGATATTCCACTGTTTGTTTTTCAAAAATAGCTTAAATATGAATATACTGCAGTATAGCAATTTCATTCCATGCCTGTGGTGTTTCTATAAAACTCTTAGCCAGCTGCTTATCTTAAAATTTAATTATTAGCCCCATCTGCAAAGCTTCAAATCATCTTCCTGTCACGGGGTATCAAAACTGCAGATACGCTGCAGCTTTCATTTATAGAAATGTAATTTTTATGTATATTTCCTAAAATGTTCTAGGTTTATTTTGTATTTTTTGTCATTTGCATTCATAAGGGAATCTCAGACCAATACAAAAATTCTAAAGAGCTTTATTAAGAAAAAAGGAACCTCACCTTAACTAACTTCAAATCCATTTTAAAGTTTATTTACAGCCTTGCCTTTTTTATGTTATTAATTAATTAAAATATACCGCCCACTCATAAAATACCAAGGTGATGCACAACAACATATATGCATACAATTAAACACACAGTACCATAGAATGTGTGGCTCATCGGGGGGGGGGGGGGCATTTAAACAACTGAATAACCTTTTGGTTCATAAGAAATTACACAGAAAGGGATAACAGATTATTGCAAACGAAAGTGAAGAGGGGCCAAGATGCTACAAGGAAGAAACAAGAAGTATACTTCACAGACATGGCTGCATGGTACCATAGCAAAAGGTGAGATGGACTCATCTACCTACGTTAACATGCAAACATACCACACTCCACAACCATACACTAAATATGCCACAACACAGATGCCACCCAGCCACACCCACCACACAATGCAGGTAGCAATTGGTTTGTGTTTTTGTTTTGTATGAGTGAAGGTCCAGGGTGGTGATGGGGAGTTTGCCGACAGAGGGGAAATAAGTGGATTGAGAGATAAACTGGAATTTATTTGGGGAAATTGGGAGGTGTTGCCTATAACAATTTCTATTTTCCAAATTTACCTCGGGCCCCAAAGCTTGGTTTCTGCCAGGCCCTAGGGATAAGGAGAGAGAAATTAGGGGGCTGGGAATGGCTGAATAAACCAGATTTCCTCAATAGCAAGTGAACAGGCTAAATACCATTGAGATTAGCTTTGTGAGTTAATATTTGTAAAGCAGGTGTTAAATTACCCAGCCCATTCAAGTCAATGGGCTCATCATATTACATAAGTCAAGCAGAGCAGTTCTCATGTCAGCATTCTGACAGTTGGTGAGGGAGCAGTCTTAATCAGAAATAAGCATTTCTGAACACAGAGACACATATATATCTATGTATCTAAAGACTTGCATGTGCTTTGTTTCTCAGAATAATTCCGTAAGATGGAAATACTGCAGAGCTATTATAGCAGCACTGTGCCAGACTACCAACTAATGTCATGGGAAACTGTCTAAATGTGAAGGCAGGGGGAATCTCGCTTTATAGCCAACAAAGGATGTTCATGTGTGATGATTCAAGTGGAGGCAGAGAAAAATATTGGGGGGGGGGGGAGAGAGAGAGAGATTGCAAAGAGGAAATAAGACTCTCATGCTAGTTCAAGCTCCAAAAAGCCAGAAAATTGGAAGTTATGGCTGATGACTTAACAGAAGTGCCCCATGATCAGAAATGATGCTGTACTTACTTACAAATAGTCCTTGATGTACCCAAAGGTAAAGGTTTGTACAAAAATTTAATAGTTTTTTTTTAAATAATAAAAGAACCAGATGAGGGAGGAAAGGGGTCCCTGGCACCAGCAAAGATGGCTCATGTTGCCCAGGTCCTGTATTGGCAGCATGCCCCAGTCACCTTTGCGCCATTTGCATCACGTGTAGCAAGTGAATGCCAAAAGAGAGCATCTGTTATCTTAGCACTGTGACCTAATTAACACCTGTAGTGGAGCAGCAAAGCACAATGCCTGTTCACCCCCAAATGAACATCAAGCAATGGGAAAGTCTTGCTTTATTGCACTGAACCGCCTCAGTGGAATGCACCCTGGCCACTAAGTCAATGATAAGGGAGCTGAAACTGCCTATAGAAGTTATGATGTCTCCTGTGTTTTCAAACCGTATTCTTCTTTTCTCTTTTTAGAACAATGTTCCTGTTATTTCCATAATCACCAACATCTTTCTTTCAAGAAATGAGAGAAAGCAGAAGAGAAAACCACCTTATTCCAACAGGCTTTGGGGAACTGGCTGCTTTTAATGAAATGGCTGGTGCCGTGTTGATTTTATTGTAATTATTTCTATGTTTTTAACAGATCTTTATATATATCATATAGTTTTAATTCTATTGATGTTTAATAGTTTTTTTTCATGATTCCTCTATGTTTTCAGCAGTTCCTATTTTACCTGCCTTGAGTACCCTGTCAGGGGAAAAGGCAGGGTATAAATAAATATATTATAAGAATAATAATTCTTTCTAAGCTTTTTTGAGACTCAAATGAAGTGAAACGTGGGGTGTAATTTTAACTAAACAACTTGAATAAATAGATGTTTGGCTGCCCTAGTGAAGACTGGCAAGGTGTCCCTGCGTCACCACTTCTCTTTTCATTTGCCATCTGCAGAAACAAGGCAGGGATTACAAATGCTCTCCGTCTTGGAGATTTCCAGCTGCTCTCAGTGTAGCGGGTGGTGGATTCAGTCCTAAAGCTTCCTTCCATTCTCCCATTCTTCTCCACAAAAGCTTGACATCCCTTTTTGTTAACGCCTTCCTTCCAACCTGCACTAACAAAAGTTCTTCCCACTGAGGTCACAAGGCTTTTCTCAGTTCAAAAACTTTACTGGTGAGCAGACAAAACAGCAGATGCTGGAATAAACTTGGGTCCTTAAGATATAAAACAGAGTCCAGAGTCAATGGTGACTGGGGGACACTTTTATCTCAACCTGCCCAGTTGCATCTCTTGATCTGCTGGTATAGCTTGCTAAGAGCAAAGGTGTGCATTGAAAATATATCACTCATTAGAATGTCCATTGCAGGAAGAGTTTGCCAACATTAAGCTTGTTTGCGCTGTAAGTCTTTTGTGGCGTTGTATTGTAAAGTTTGCAGAACCCTCAAATATTCTTGATTTCTGAACATTAGAATAGCTGGTGCTGTAATTCACTCCTTAACAAAACCGTTAAATGATCATTCCTACCTAAGCCTTTAATTTTGAGATATTGCTTTCATTGAATCTGGCCTTTTAAGGCATAGGCATGCCTTTTCCCAATGAATTTTAATATAACTGTCAGTAGAATTTCAAATCACAATGACAGGCCATAGGAAGGCCTGGAAAAGTTTCATAACTTAAGAATTTATTCACATCTAAATAATTCAAATCCTGAACTACAGTTGTGACTATTTAAATGTGAAATTCCTATAATTATCATCATAGATCTTTGGGTATAAAAACTGCTTGCCACACTCTGACTGATGCAGAATTTTTCAGTTTGTGTGTGTCAGAGAGAGAGAGAGAGAGAGAGAGAGAAAACTTGCCAAGCTGCTATCCTAGAGCTTTTAATGTGCATGTATGTTTTCAGTGGTTGCTTGAAGAATACTAAAAGCACCATTAAATCTGACTTACTGAAAGGCATCACATTCTACCACATTCATTTAGGAATAATGACATTATAATGCTATTGAGAGAAGTCAGAAAAAAATAATTGATCCTGCTATTTTTTTCTGTCAAAGTATTTTTTACCTCATTACTTGCCTTAAAAGTTATATTATTCCAAACCAGTGTCTTGCAATACGTAAGAGAATCTACTGTTAATCATGAAATATTGTTATCTTCATGTAGGACACACACATCAACACTTGAAACATTTCAAACTGTGGTCAATGTGTTGCGGCAAGCACATTTCACTAAATTCCATTTAAACACTACGGTATTTAGGAAACTAAATGAAACAGCGTTTAACTCACCTATAGGGCACATTTCTAAACACCAAGCATGTGCTACCTTGTTATTATGAAAGAACGGTAACCACAGTCTTTGATATGAAACCAACAGCATCATATTAACTCACATGACAATATTGACAATTCTAAATACAAAGGATTACATAACTCAAATGGAGAGCATATTGTACTTGACTAGACACTGTACTGTGAAAAACACATTTGTCACAAAGACACCCTGAGGTCTCAAGGGCCCTCCTCAGGAGAGCTAGGTTTGTATCCCCTCCTTCTGACATGTCAAAGGTGGTCATGCATAGTCTGGGTTAATAAAAAGGTTAAACTGTTGAGTTTCTCTTTGAATAAAGTTTAGTGGATGACTTTTATTTCAGGTTCAAACTCTATGCATAATTTAAATCCTCCCTTCATCAGATTGGCTAACAATTGTGGCATTTATGTATGGGTAACTCACATGTTATGTGAGGCTTCAGTTCTTGGGGGACCATGCATAAACACAAAAATGCAAAAAGCTAAGAACCCCTGTTACTGCCCCTACCCCCCACAAGGTAGAAGGCTGGTTGCCTAGCTTTGAGAAGGAGGTACATGGGCTCTGGGCAGGGTCCCAGAACCCTCCTGCCTCCTTCCCAAAGTTGGATAAGCCCGCGATCGCAGCTGTGTGTAGGTGGGGTAATAAATTAATGAACAGTGGGTTTCCTCCATTCTCCATTTATTCCCACCTGTGCAAAGCTGTGATTGCATAAGTAAAATAAGTGTTAGATGTGAGTTACCTGTCTTCATTTTGCCTTTCTATGTCTTACACTGATTGAATCATTTTTGTCCCACGAGGTACATTCTTTTCTGCCAGTGTATTTTAGCCCAGAAATTCTACAAATGATTTTAAGTTTATCTTGATTTGAGACAGCTGTAGGAGTGCTAATTCATTTGGGATAAATAATTTCTGTGCTCTATTTCTCTTACCTTCATCATTAATAGTGATGGACTTGCTTTTGGAAGGAGCTATAATTATACTGTCTGAGACTATAGGTGTACCAGATGTTGCAGGTGTTACACCAGTTAACAGCACTTCTACTCTTTCATCCAGTCTACTGCGGGCTCTGCAGCATACAACAGCTAGGAAAAATATTTTGTATAATTAGTTCTCTGAAATAAAAGGAGCTCATATTGAGAGCACATTACACCTGACTACATTATGCAGAAGACACATGTCCCAAAGATCATGAGAGGTTTCAGTTACAATCATAAGATGTTTGGTGAGTGAGCATGAGAGATGGGGTCTTTTTAATGGCATCTGCACAACTTTGCAGCACCCTTCCAGCTGAGATATGTTCCCCACTTTAACAACTACCTGTCAGAAGTTAGAGATTTCTGTTTCAATAGGCTTATAACATTTGATTATCTAATTCTCGCTGCTGCTGTATCAGTTTTAGACGAAAAAAGTCTTTGTTTTTTAACTGCTATTATATATTTTTTTTAAATGAGTTTTCAGCTATGACAGTATTTTGTTAGTTTATGATCAAGTTGGTGAGTCAAATCATGATAGTGGGGCTGGGAAAAAATCGCATCTGGCAACCAATGCGCCCCTTTGGTTTCAGATAGTGCATGGGTAGATGAGTCTAAAAAACATGGGGCAAAATTTTCACTATAGCTAACTGCTATAGTGGCTCATTTACCAGTAATGTATTTAGCATTAACTCTAGAAGTGTATGGGGACGTGGGTGGCGCTGTGGGTTAAACCACAGAGCCTAGGACTTGCCGATCAGAAGGTCGGCGGTTCGAATCCCTGTGATGGGGTGAGCTCCCGTTGCTCGGTCCCTGCTCCTGCCAACCTAGCAGTTCTAAAGCACGTCAAAGTGCAAGTAGATAAATAGGTACCGCTACGGTGGGAAGATAAACGGCGTTTCCGTGCGCTGCTCTGGTTCGCCAGAAGCGGCTTAGTCATGCTGGCCACATGACCCAGAAGCTGTACGCCGGCTCCCTCGGCCAATAAAGCGAGATGAGCATGCAACCCCAGAGTCGGTCATGACTGAACCTAATGGTCAGGGGTCCCTTTACCATTTACCTTACCTAGAAGTGTATACAGTGGTATGCTGGGTTACAAACTTTATTCATTCCAGAGGTCCTTTCTTAACCCGAAACCATTGTTAACCTGAGGTGTGCTTTTGCTAATGGGGCTTCCCGCTGCCGTCAGCACGCAATTTCTGTTCTCATCCTGGGGCAAAGTTTGCAATCCAAGGTACTACTTCTGGGTTAGCAGTTTGTAACCCAAAGTGTTTGTAACCCGAAGCGTTTGTAACCCAAGGTACCACTGTACTCAATTCTGACCAAACTAAACCTCTTAGACCAAAATATACCCCACTATGAATGCATATGTAGAAGAGGATGCAAATAAAAATTATTTGTTGTTGTTGTTGTTGTTGTTGTTGTTGTTGTTGTTGTTGTTGTTGTTATCACCACCATCGGAACTACTACTATAAAGTCTTGTCCATTTTGAAATAACCTAAGTACAGCAATTTTAAAGAAAACACCAGGCTCTACCTGGTATATCTTCAGCTGCATACAATAAGAAAGCTTTGACCACTTTAAAACCATTAACTGTCTCATTGTAATTATTGATTTCCTTTCCCACCCCACTTCTGAAACCTGGGCACAAAACTGACTGCACATGAAGTCAATGGTGAGTGAACAATAAATACTGCATGTGTTTTGTGAAGCTTTCAGCTTAAAATATTAAAATATGGTGGCTTGTGATTATAAAATGCAGCATGTCTTATAAGCAATTCATGATTGCTAAACAACAGCTTAAGGGCACATCCCACATTCTTAGTTCAGCTCTTTAGCATTGAGCTAGCAATCCCTGACTAGAGCTGGCACTGCAAATGTGGTCATGCTGAGTGCAGTCACAATCCAAAGGACAGTTCATTTGTTTAAATTGGCTTAAAAAGTGTACTGTTGAATTAAGGCCTTCATGAAAAACACAAATCCCTCCACTGCTTCTTTATTGTAGTGCAAAGCAAGGGTCCTCAATCTTTTTGGACCTAGGGGTACATTTCAAAATTTAAGGAATTTTTGCGGGTATCACAAAAATAGATATTTCACAAAAGATAAACTGGTGATGCTCAGACAAGCCCCCCACCCCCAGCCACCCATAGGCAAAACACCTACAATCACAAAAACAGACAAAAATAAGCAGGCAGCCATTGCCACCCTGCAAACAGGCAGCCTTCTTCAGGCAAAAAAAAGCAATTTAAATGTAATTTAAAATAGAGAAGGGCAGAAGGCCTTGGTGGTTGACTGTTATGTTGGGGACCCCAGGTGCAAAGTGTGAAGAGCAGACATTGGACTACTGAATATCTGGACCAAAACACATGCTTATTCTGGGGTAACATGGTATGTACATTCATTGTCTATCTTTACTTTCTCAAAACATCCATGTGAATGGATTTTCTTCCATGCACTATACAACTAACTTAAAGAATACCAATATACACATTTGTCATTATAGTACTTTATGAGGGTGCCATGCTGTGCAAAGAAAGAACGAAAGAAAAGATTTGGTGGTAATATTCAGCATTCCATCCTTAATTAATTAAACTGCAAATTAATGAGATGAAATCTGTAATTAAGATTATACTGGCATTTTTCTTCAAGTTAAAGGTCTTTAACAAATTAGAACAATGGCAGTACAAATAATATCTATCCCATTAAGTTCAATAATTTCATTCCTCAATAAGTCTCTCAATTACCTTCAAACACCAAGACAGACTATTGTTTTCATTCCTTTACAAAAGCTTTTGTATATAATTGACTCACACATTTTGAAGTGCCCTTATCAGCCCACGTGGTGTCTTTTTATAAAGGCTATTAGCTTCATCATTAAACTGATTTCCAATGTTCTTAATAGGTACCCAAGGAACAAATTAATTCTGTAATTGTGCTTTAGCTAAGAAATTAATGTATATACTTTTGGCATACTATCCCCAATTTGAAATAAACTAGGAATCCAACTGATACGGTTAACGTTTTGTTACACAGAAACTTATTTTCCCAGAACTGCTTTTAAGAATATATTTGTTGTTGCAATATTCCACATAGCGCTCTATGATAATACATATACCTGAATTCAGTGCATTTTGCCTATGTATAACTGGTTGTACCTACTTAAATGGTAGACCCATTGAAATTAATGTACCCAAATTAGTTATGCTCAGCAACGTCAAAAGGGTTTAATCTGACTAGGATTAACGCAGAATACCACCCTTTCTAGAAGTTCTGGGGAAGGCTAGAGTACTTTTTTATGCAGAACATTCTAGGTTGAATCCCTGATGCCCAACAGAGGGCTGGAAAAGATTCCGATCTAGAATCCTGAAGAGCCGCATAATTTAGACAATATTAAACTAGCTGGAGAAACAGTGTGATTGCATAAAGCAACTTCCTGTATTCCCAACATCTGCTGTCACCTAAGTAGCAAACTGGTTTTCACTGGTCTCACATAAGAACAGCCCTGCTGGATCAGACCCGAGGCCCACCTGGCCAGGCATTCTGCTCCCACAAGCAGGACATGATTATAATAGCATTCTCCACTCATGTTCCCTACTAAACAATATTCAGAGAGGAACTGCTATCTGTTAGCCTTACTGAATGATAACGCTGTAGTACACAGCTAGCTGGAGCCACAAAAGATTTAGTCTCTCATTCTGAACAAGAGGAACCCATTGCTACATAGAGAGATCAGTACTGCTGAATTACAGCTCATGCATTGCTTTATGTGGGTCTGCCTTTGGAAATGGTTCAGAAACTGCAGCTAGTGCAGAATGTTGGAATCAGACTGCTGACAGGGAATAAGCAATCTGACTGTATAACATCAGTCTTGGCAGGACTCATTGGCTGCTTAGACATTTCCAATCCAAATTTAAAGTGCTGGTTTTAACCTATAAAGCTCCATATGGCTTGGAAGCCTAATATCTGACCCAACACCTGTCCCGACATAAGCCTACTGAGACTCATTAGTCCTTAGGAGGATAGTGACAAGGGAAAGGGCCTTTTCTGTTATGACCTCTCATTTATGGACTGCTCTCCCCAATGAGGTCCACCTGGTGCTGACTTAACATCTTTTTGCCAACAGGTTAAGACCTTCCTCTTTTTTCAAGCATTTGATAGGGCAAGCTGAGTGGGCTGTTAACTGGAGCTACTGTTGGCTTCCCTGCTGGTTCTGTTTGGATCTGCTATGTAATTTTTTCCTGCTGCTTTTTGAAGTATTTGTTGCTTTGGTGTTCTATAATTATTTATTACTGAGGGCTGTTTATGTTTCAACATTTTTTTGTATTTATTCTATGCTTCCTAGAGACTGCTGTGTATTAAGCAACTAACAACTGAAATAATAATATGAATAAAAGTAAAAGATGTATATGGAAAAATACTTTGTAAAGGTAAAGCAATTTCTCCCATATAAATTGGGCTTATATAGCCATATAAATATAAAACATATCCATATAGATTGATCGAAGTGGGGTAAGTAACCCCCAAGGAAAGGGACTTTTTGGTAGTGGCACCTTGTAATGAAACAGTCTTCCCAAAGAGGTCTCTCCAGTGCTATCTTAGTGGTCCTTTTTGGTGACAGAACCATTTTGCTCATCCAAGACTTTGAAATATGTCTTGGCCCTCTCCATTTTAAAATCTGTGTTTCATATTGTATTTTAATTGCTTCATTTGTCTTCTGAGCTTAGCAGACAATTTATGTTACAGCCATGCTAGAAACATTCAGGTAATAAACAGAAATAAAAAGTCCTCCTAACACGTTTCAATTGGGATGCAAGTTACAAATAAGCCTTTTGACATCCAGCTTCTTGAGTGTAGGCTACAGCAACATTCAAAAGAATTTAGAGGTCAGAAAGAGACATTTAGGAAGAGCCGGTTTGTTTATTTATTTAGTCACCTAAATGTTAGGGACCATGGCTCCAACTATTTCCAGACTGAATTATAGCTTGGGGGGGGTACTATTTTCATTTATATAAGAAAAGTTTGCAGTTATTGGCTCATATGTACCTGGTGCAGATTTATAGGGTGGTGATTCAGGAATTCCATGAATTGGATAGATCCAACAAATTCCCCGGATGACTTCATCCTTCATTATTACAGTGTTGCTGAGAAACAGAAGTAATATATACATATGAATATGATTACTCTAGAACATTGATACACGTGATATTGACAATACAATGAACCAAGATTTCCAGCAATGCTTTGTGACCATTTTGAAATTTGTTCAATGGGACCAGCTTCCAGAAGGTGCTGTCTTTTTTGGAACAGTGGTACACTCAAGTAAAAGGCTTTTGGTTGTTTTTAAATCCACTTCTTAGGACGATCATAAATAGACTTCTTATTAACACTTGTCATTAAAACAAAACAAAGATAATTAAATGAATCATGTCGGAAGTTAATCTGCGCAGTAAAATTTGTTTTCAGTTGGAGTTGGACACAAATATATTCTAAGATAGTGGCTATTGCGTTTTGCTACCATCCTATCCCCAACTATTTACTATTCTTTTCTATAGAGAACTATATTCAAAGGAGATAACAAACTGGAAGCATAACACATCAAAATAATTACTACAATCAAATAATTTAAAATACAGATTACAAAATTCATTGCTCAAAGCATATCAGTTAAACAGTTTGGTACAACCACCACCATCAATCAAGGGCAACAGGCTGAGTACATATGTGGCTCTGAGTATCCTGTCCATACCCCCTGGGTGAACAAGTGGAGAGGTATCCATATCAGCCTGACCAGACAGAGCCATAGCTACATCACAGACCATTACTATTGTAACTGCAACTTCCAAATCAGAATTGTATGCAGTGGCCTTAATCCTTAAAGTGTTTAGCAAATCAGTGGCAGCAGACTACTGAAGGTTCCACTAACTTCCTTGGTAGGAGTCTCTCACCATTCAGAAGATCTATGCTGGATGACCCTGCACAGATTCAGTCATACTGAAGAAAGAAAGCTTTCATCACTGCCAAAGAGCAGATACTAACATGAGGTCTAACATGCATTCAGTTGTATTCAACTCTAATTCCCCATCATTTGTGCTGTAGCTGCCATCACAATAGTGCCATTGTCCTCAAAAGCTCAGAAAACGGTGGAGTCTATATGCTGCTTTCTAGAAAAAGAACACCTAGAACCAGGTGTCAGGTTCCAGAGCCACCACTTCAGTTTCAGATATCCAGGGGGCATCATTGCTATGATTTGTATTTTGAATAATGGGGGGGGGGAGTTCTTAAAAAACAAAAACTCTGAGAAGATTTTCTGGGATAGCCAGCTAAGATTTGTTCTGCAAGATGGCTGTTTCAGAGGACTGAGTTTCTAAGGCTGGCAGAGAGGATACTTGGAACATAACCCAAGTGCATTGCTCTCCACCACTTTTCTCCAGGGGCAAGGTACTATCATATCAACTAGCATCTTCACACCTCTAAAATTCAATAATATCCATCTAATAAGCCCTAGATAGCTCAGTTGACTAGAGTGTGGCGCTGATAACTCAAAGGTTGCAGGTTCGATCCCCGTATGGGACAGCTGCATAGCCCTGCATTGCAGGGGGGTTCGGCTAGATGATCCTCAGGGTCCCTTCCAACTCTACAATTCTGTGATTCGATGTATAGTAATACTTGAAAGGTTTGCAAAGTGTGAAAAATCATTCTAGACTTAGTAAATTCTAACCATTTCTAACCATTGCAACATTTATAGCAATATATAAATACTACAATAAACAGTCTTCTAAAGTGATAGAGCTCACAATTATTTTTCACTTCAAATAATAGCAGATATCAATTTTATCTCCTCTGTGACTAAAATGTTTACCTTGTTAGTGCTCTGCTTAATTCGAAGGTGTCATCGTAAGACCATTTATCAGCATCCAACTTTTCAACTTTAATAACCAGCACAACTTCATACAGTTTCATTGATTGAGGTGCAAAGAATACTGGAATATCCAACTTGTTTTTTGGAGCCAAAACGATTCCTAAAAATACAATAAGTAATTTAAACACATATTGTGAAAGGAGTGGTTTGTCAACTACTCACCATCATGCCAGAAATTTATCTCCTATATATTCAGAGTCAGTTTCATGGAAATAACACTTTGGTATAGTATTTCTCAAACTGTGGGCCATAATGTGGGCTGACCTCCCCTTCTTGGCTGACATTTTGCAACTGCTGAGTTCAGTAAAATTTTCAACATTTTCAAGAAGACTCTGTGGACATAAAGTTTGAGAATCCATGCTTCTGGTATATAAAGAAGCACATTTAAATCAGTTAATAAGTGACACAGTTTTCCACTGGAAAATTCCATGTGTGTGTGTTTGTCTCAAAAGAAACGGCAAATTGTCTTTTAATTGGAGTTTTGTGGTATGGTGGTTTTTACAATTTACACAGCAGTGCTTGGCTTCTAAAAATCGAAACAGTGGTGCTATGTAGAGTTGTGCCAGTCTTATCTAAATATTTTAACTCTGTTACAAATTATATTTGTTACCTTATAAATATGCAAAATAGATGGAAACAGAAATTCAAGCGTTTGATTAGAAGAGTAAAAGCATCTTGTGTTTCAGGTACAGTGTGTCAAAGGAAAGTTTTCCTTACATAGTTTATTGGTGGTTCCTCCATGGGAAGCCAGCAGGGTTTTCACTCCAAAACTAAAGAGATGCATATACCATTCCCCACTTGTCTTGCAGGTACTGATTTCCCCAATACACTCTAAAAGGTAAAGTACATTTAGTGCCTACGGAAGTTGTCTGCCTACCACTTAGCATGTACAGTGGTACCTCGGGTTAAGTACTTAATTCGTTCCGGAGGTCTGTTCTTAACCTGAA
Organism: Podarcis bocagei; assembly: GCF_964188305.1. Lineage (NCBI taxonomy): Eukaryota > Metazoa > Chordata > Lepidosauria > Squamata > Lacertidae > Podarcis > Podarcis bocagei. The sequence continues at coordinate 47,616,291 of NC_138130.1, forward strand.
ACTGTTCTTAACCTGAAGCACCACTTTAGCTAATGGGGCCTCCTGCTGCTGCCGCACCACCGGAGCACAATTTCTGTTCTCATCCTGAAGCAAAGTTCTTAACCTGAAGCACTATTTCTGGGTTAGTGGAGTCTGTAACCTGAAGCGTATGTAACCTGAAGCGTATGTAACCCGAGGTACCACTGTAATTTATCAAAACCTGGAACGATCTAGGTTTGGGTGCAGGAGTAGTCATTGGAGAAATCATGTCTGAGATTCCTGCTTGGCAGGGGGTTGGACTCGATGGCCCTTGTGGTCTCTTCCAACTCTATGATTCTATGATTCTATGATTCCATCAAAATACAAAAACACACTTCGGAAAAAGCAGCTACCAGAAGCACCACTTCATGATGTTTCAACAACAGCTTGTTTTATCTGATATTGACACCAACAGTTTAAAAGCCTGTCAATGGGCTGAACCCTAAGAACAGTAAGCAGAGGGAAGCTTGGCAGATTTTATTATGTCCTCCTCCCACAGTATCCTCTTGCTTAGCCCCAGAAAAACCTGTGTGGGTGGTTGGTAGAGCCCTCCTGAACAGTGTGGGTAGGGGGAATCTCCTAAAATAGGGCAGGGCACCTTTCACATTCCAAGTAAATACGGGTAACTCGCAACGCATGCTTGAGAGTGTTTGGGTGAAGAAGAGGCAGTTAGAGAGGGTGATCTAAAGAGGCCAGAGAGACATGCAGAGAGGTTTGGAGGGCCAACGAAAGAGATTGGAGTGTGGAAGAGGTGGTTGGGAGAGCTTCGGATTGCAGAATGGGCCTCAAACACAAGGTGGTGTTGGCAGCATCAGCTGTTGAGAAACCAAGGAATGCAATTCTGCTTATACGCGCAAGAGCCAGGAACCCACCTAAGTTGCGAGTTACCTGTGCTAAAAGTCTACTTTGTTTAAAAGCATTTCTTTTTAATGTTATAATAATCTGGCCACTGGCTCTGATTCATACAGAACCATAACAAAATTCAGGGACAACTGAATCCATTGGGGTTTTCAACTTGACCTGTATTGCACCAGGTCATGATAAAAAAATCCCTGAATCAGCTAGCTGCTAGCATGCAAAGGACATCACAGGTGCATGCCAGGGGCTCAGTGGGCCAAATCAAAAGTACAGCTGCCATTCAGAATAGCCTAGCCACAATGATCCACACACTGGCAACCTCAGCCACAGTAATGCACTCTATGTGGTGCTATCTCTATGCTTTGTTATTGTATTCATCTTCAAAATACATGGAAATAAATGAATATTCACATAAGCAATCCACTTGCATGAACAACTTAACATACAAAGATTTTTGTGTTATCACGGCTCCTCAATTTAACAGAAATCCCTTCTGCCAATGTTACATTGCTGATGTGAACATACTAAAAATGTACTCAAGAGGGGGGGAAAGCTGCCTTGTTTCAGTTTGACATGGGAAGCCCACCCTGTCTTGGTTCAGTGCAGGGGCTTGGTTTTTCTTTAGGAGATACACACAAATCCTTAAAAACTGCAATTAGTTATTTGGAGTTTTAAAATATGCCCCTCTGTCTTCTCTTGGTAGTTTTAGAAAAGTAATTACAGCCACCAACAAACTGCCAGCTAACACATGAGTTCCTGTCATTGCATGCATTGAAAATAATTTAGTAGCAGGAAGTTCCCCTGGGGGCAACAAGACTTGATGCTATGACTATGCTCTCAAAGGGAATTGTACAGAAAAAAGCATGGCTGACCTCATGATATGCCATCAAGTACAATCATTCCCAACAGCCATTGCTACAATCAAGCAATATGCATCACGGCATGAGCTAGCTGCATGTATAGGCAGGTGGGAAAAGTGCCTATTTTGGGATGCAAATGGAGCTTGATGGAAAGGGCATCTTTGGAATTTGATGTGAATGGAGAGAGGCAGCCTTTATAAGTGAATCTACGTGACCTGATGGAAACCAGCAATTTGCAGATTCCACAGCAGACAACAGTTCTCACATTGGTCAGGATGGGGAGGATCAGGTGAGCTCACATTACGCCCACCCCACCCCACCCCGATCTTAAAGTGCTTAATATCGTTAGGCAACTAATACAAGGAATATTTTTAAATTACTTTTTGAAAACAAAAACACAAGAAACAAGAAACAGTACCAAAACAAGTGGGACTATGAAAAGAGTGACTGTGGAAACCCACCCAGATGGGTGGGGTACAAATTATTATTATTATTATTATTATTATTATTATTATTATTATTATTATTATCATTATCCTCCCCTGTCCCAAGCCCATCTCACATTTTTTTTTAAAAAAAGATGGTGTTAAATGTGAAATTAAAGCAGTAAAAATGTCTTTGCTGCTGATCATTTTCACCACAATATCAAACACTGTTGTTCTTCTTCAAACAAACAAAAGACCTGCAAGCGGTTGGATGTGAAAATATCTAGAAGCAGATCACCACCTGGTGTGCATGAATGGCTTGCAGGAGGCCACCAAGATGCTGTTTGTCTACTGCTATAGAGAAAACCTGAAGCAAAAAGCCTCTCTGCTAGAAATTTTTAGATAGTGTTTGTAACTGGGGAGTTGCATCCATACCACTTGAAAAGGCAGCCAAGAAGAAACAGTGCCGTATGTATCCTACCTCCCCCTTGGAAAACTTGCCTGCCTTGTGCTGTGCTGGGAGCATAAAGAGGCAGGAGCAGTTCAAGCATTAAAAGGATGCCACTGACTCCGTCATGTTCTGACCCTCAATGACCTCACAGGCAAGTCCACAAGAGGGACTATGAAAAGACTTTTAAAGAAAACACAATGAACATTTCATCTATTTGATAATACGACTGTCATAACTCAGGCAAGAATATTTACCAGAGACAGAGTATTTACAAGCTCTGGTTGCCGTTTCATGAGGCTTATCTTTCATAAAGATCTTGGCACTTCCAACAGAAGCTCTATACACTTTCACTGATTGAAAGCTTGAATTTAAAAGCTGTTCTTCTGGTATTAAAGAAAAGCAAGTTAACCAGTTGCTGTTTAGATGAGAACAAATGGATTGAGCGCTGATATCAGTAATGAAATATGCAGTGACAATGCAATTTACTTTGTTTTGAAATGAAGCCTGCTTAAAGATTGGCCATTAATAACTGCTGCTAAAAAACCCCGAAAGAAAACAAACAACCAGTCACATATTCTGGCAATTAATATTAACTTATCATAAAAAGTGCACCTACAACAAACACTATAATATACAAGATTAATGCCATGATTCTCTGCACATTTAGCAAAGTTCTGCTGGAATCAAGTGGGCTTACATCCAGGAAAATATGTCTATGAATGAGGTGTTTAAAGAACACATTGCCAAACAGTATAGGAATAAACATAAAGAATGTTACAACTTTAATACAATTTGTTAGCCACACATATTTTGAAAGTATGTAGCATAAAGGTTTCTGCTAGAGAAAGATACAAACACCCTCTAAATTTACAGTAGTACCTCGGGTTACAGGCGCTTCAGGTTACAGACGCTTCAGGTCACAGACTCCACTAACCCAGAAATAGTACCTTGGGTTAAGAACTTTGCTTCAGAATGAGAACAGAAATCGCGTGGCGGCAGCAGGAGGCCCCATTAGCTAAAGTGGTGCTTCAGGTTAAGAACAGACCTCCAGAATGAATTAAGTTCTTAACCCGAGGTACCACTGTATTATGTTTGCGTCTTTGCACCCAATTATTCTAAATCTTTAGAGTTCCATTTATGTCATTAAGGTATTGCAGGTCAATATATAAGTAAAAGGATTAACTGTTATATCAATTCCAGTAGACCAATATTTTGTCTATGTTCATATTACAGAGTAAAATGTTCATAAAATTGCAGGATGTAAATAATTAGTTCGAATTCAAATATTTGAATTTTATAAGAAATGTCTTATCTTGATAACTGGCAAGAGAGGAAGTTCCAAGAGTGATTAGATCAGGAAAAAATATTGCTGACTTCTTGAAAGGAGAAAAATATATAATTATCTGTATTTGCTTTTAAATGTTGTGTCTCTTTGTACTGAATTTTATTGGTCTGTGACGTTAATAAACTATTTGCTTGCTTGCTAATAAGAGTGACAGGTCCCAACTAGAGGTTATGATAAACATGTTTCTACTTATGAAGATGGCAGCCGTGTGTCTAATTCCCTCCTCCTACACTGTAACACCTAGTACGGGTTACTCACTTCCTGACTTTACAATCTTCTCAATTTCCTGAACACATCAATAGTTGCAGTCAGGCTTGCTTGATAAGTCCCTATGAACTCAATGGAGGTTACTTCTATTTAAAATGTAAACAGGATGATGCAGGGAATGAAAATATTGACCTTTTACTATAGTACACAGGTACGTATGAAGGAATGGACATTCAGAAAAAGCAGCAACACATTGTGTGAGTCAATAAATCTAATTCTTATAGACTGAAGAGTGAATCCTAATAGTAGTAGTAGTAGTACCCCACCCATCTAACAGCATTTAATTGTAAACCTAAAGTTTGGTCCTCATTTTTCTAATTTGTTTTCTATACGATATTTAAAAACTGACAGCTTCTGTAATCCAGAAGCAGAGCGGTACAAAGACTGTGTTTTTATTAGCATCTGTGCATTTGAAACATGGCAGGGTCCCTGTTAAAGGTAAAGGGACTCCTGACCATTAGGTCCAGTCGTGATCGACTCTGGAGTTGTGGCGCTCATTTCGCTTTATTGGCCGAGGGAGCCGGCATACAGCTTCCAGGTCATGTGGCCAGCATGACTAAGCTGCTTCTGGCGAACCAGAGCAGCGCACGGAAACGCCGTTTACCTTCCCGCCAGCGCGGTACCTATTTATCTACTTGCACTTTGACACGCTTTCGAACTGCTAGGTTGGTAGGAGCAGGGACCGAGCAACGGGAGCTCACCCCGTCGTGGAGATTCGAACCGCCGACCTTCTGATCAGCAAGTCCTAGGCTTTGTGGTTTAACCCACAGCGCCACCCGCGTCCCTGTTACTACCATATAAAATAACATTTCTAATAATCAACTTCCTTTCAAAGTTCTAAAAATTACATTGCTTTCAAAAAGAAATAACACTAAACCAGTAGCAAATCAGAGTATCAATCTATTTTAATTTTTAATTTTTTTAAATTTACATTCTGTCCTTTGTAGACACCAGGGCATGTTTATTCCAAAATCAATTAGAATAAAACTCCATCTGTTTCGTTATCAAAGTATATTAAAAGCATGTAATATTTTATTATATTTTCAACCTTAAGTCACATACTGTACTCATTTTGTAGCAGTAAAAGGTAAAGGTAAAGGTAAAGGACTCCTGTATGGTTAAGTCCAGTCAAAGGTGACTATGGGGTTGCGGCGCTCATCTCACTTTCAGGCTGAGGGAGACAGTGTTTGTCCACAGACGGCTTTCCGGGTCATGTGGCCAGCATGACTAAACCACTTCTGGTGCAATGGAACACCGTGATGGAAACCAGAGCACACAGAAATGCTGTTTACCTTCCTGCCACAGCAGTCCCTATTTATTTACTTGCGCTGGTGCATTTTCGAACTGCTAGGTTGGCAGAAGCTAGGACAGAGCAATGGGAGCTCACCCCATTGCGGGGATTCAAACCGCCAGCCTTCCAATCAGCAAGCCCAAGAGACACAGGGTAGAAATAATATGTTCTAAACTGAATAGCTAAATACAAACTGAAGTATAGTAGTAATAAGAATATTCCTTTTATATTAACTCAGACAGGTTTAACAGCACAAGTTTTATCTAATCCAAATACCACTATTCAGAACAGTAAATTGGGAAATCTAAATTCCCTTTAATCATGGCAAGGGATAGGTTTGTATATGTGATCTGAATGATTTATTATCTCTTCTATAATAATGTTTAGAAAAGTTTGTTAATCCTAGTGAATATGTGATGGAGTATCAAAAAGAAGAGAATGACAGTGTTGAAATAGGGTATATATATTCATTTTAATTAAATTAATCTTTCGCTACAGTGAACAATTTAAATAACTCCATTTGTCGAGAACTAGAGTTATGATATTACTAGATTATAAGAGTTATGGAGAAGGTAACCAATATATTCAAAGCAGTGGGACCCAGAAAACAGAACAGTGAGCTAACATTGGCTCTTTCTATAATCTGGAGTTATGGGACAGCTGGAAGATATATTCAACAAGTACTACACCTATGCCAGCAATGTTTGTACTATCAGGATGGGATTTCCTGGACAAGATGGCATTTTTTTTTCCTCTGGACCTTCCTACTCCAGAGAAAAGGAAGGCACTAAGATCATGGGAACCTTTGGCACCAACCTTTGGCAATAAACAACCTAATTCTCTGTTTAGTGGCTTTTGATAGGTAAGGTGAGCCAGCAGCAGACTGCCTACCAGTACATTCTTCTCCAGCAAAACTCAAATGACTACTGCATCTATCAAACCCATAACCTGCTCATCTGCACTAGTCTCAGCTACCAGAAGATTGCTAAATGTTTTAGCTACTACAGGTGGAAGGGCTGGGAAAGTGGATGGAATAGTTTTTTTCCACATTCACTGTCCGTCATCCAGTGGGTGCCAGTGGCTGCAACCAAGCTATGCAGATGTCACTTAGTGGGGTGGCAAGTGGGGAGAGTCATCTACTGGAGCCATATATATACACTGCATATGTACATGTTAGATATGTTTACTGAACCACATCAATGAAGACTTAATTGGGAAGCTGGGAGGAATATTTCCTTCTTAACATTTTCTGCGTGGGCCACACTTCCTCTAACTCAGGCATAGGCAAACTCGGCCCTCCAGATGTTTTGGGACTACAACTACCATCATCCCTGACCACTGGTCCTGTTAGCTAGGGGTGATGGGAGTTGTAGTCCCAAAACATCTGGAGGGCCGAGTTTGCCTATGCCTGCTAACTTGAGGACAGCTCCCAACCCATGTTCAACAAATACGAGTCCCACCGCTACAATATATAATAGAGCAAAACAGTTGTGCTTTTATTGTTTCGTTAAATGGGAATTAAGCTACATAAATGAAAATATATTTTCAATCGTTATGCAGATCACTTTGGAAAAACATACATAAACCATACAATCGTGTACCTTGTTTTTGCTTGAGGGAAAGCCAGAAAATGCTGTCCTTATTGGAATGGTGGGATACAGATGCATGGGGATTATGCATGACATGCTCCTGATCTAATAAAAAGAAGGGAAAGAAAAAGAAAATTCTGTTATGCTTCAATGTCACATTCAAGGAAAGGAATTCACTGGAGGTTGAAATGTGATCAAAGGCTGTTCTAATGTAAGAACTGATGAATGCTCTTCAAAGTATACTTTGAAATAGGAGATGACAGTTTTTTAAGGTCTCTCTGCATTTTAATCGTTCTCCTATGCATGCCAAAAATGACTATAGCTGCTCATGGAATCCTATTAAAATTATTTGGAATAATATACCCCCTAAAACCAAAGTTTTGGAAAAGGGATGTGAAAAATGTTTGTTCTATAAAAATATATAGCAAAGAAGGACTCTCCTTCCTCAGAGGTTTTTAAGCAGAAAGTTGAGATTTGTGTTTGCACAGAGTTGGATGAGATGACGCTCAGAGTCTCTTCCAACTTTCCAATTCTATGAAATTATATTCCAAACTGAAATTTTAACTAAATTCATAAAGGCCTATTTGCAGCACCTCAGCATGTTACTTCTTGCTGTATTCTGCATAGAAGTTTCTGAAGACAAGTGATTTAATCTATCCCAGACAGATCAAATTTAATTATGACTGTACTACATGGCGAGATGACCAACAAAATAAAAAATTAAGCTCAATCTCACACAATACATAGCTATGGAAAAATATGATACCAGAAAGAAACAATTGGTGTTGCAGCAGTGAGAAAATCGTCAGTATTAATTTGATCTGATAATCAGCAAACATAAAGTTATACAAACTCTGATGAATTACTACTGGGCAATCCAAACTCCAATCTGCCAGCCTGGCGGCAGTTAGGATACAGTGCAACCAGGGAGCCCTCCAGCCAAAATGCAAAACCAACTCACTGCTGGCTGAATGCCATTTGCCCAGTTGCAGGCATCCTAGCAAGAGGAAGCTGCCCAGAGTGGCTGGGTAGTGTATAAATAAAATTATTATTATTATTATTAAGTCAGACTCACCATTGATTAACAGTGTAATGGCCCCCCAAAAAGGCCAAATCTTGAGAGTAGGATTGAGAGAAACACAATCCTCAGTACCTGCCATGCTACTATGGAATATTACAGATTATGGGGAAGAGAAACATTTCACCCTACTGTAGACACTGCAGCTGTTAGATAAGTGGGTTGGGACTTCTTCTCTTTAAAATTCAAGGTAGAGAAGAACTGAGATGCCATAATACTTGCCTTTGAGCTGAAAGCAGTCACTCATTGCTGAAATTTATATTCCAAGCCAAGGAATAATGAATTTATATTCCAAGCCAAGCAACATCACTAATTTTAATATCACCTATTTTCATACAGAATATATAGGAATCATAGAAACATAGAATTGGAAGGGACACTGAGGATCATCTAGTCCAAGCATGGGCAAACTCGGCCCTCCAGATGTTTTGGGACTACAACTCCCATCATCCTTGACCACTGGTCCTGTTAGCTAGAGGTGATGGGAGTTGTAGTCCCAAAACATCTGGAGGGCCGAGTTTGCCTATGCCTGATCTAGTCCAACCCCCTACAATGCAGGAGGAATATGCAGCTGTCCCATATGGAGATCGAACCTGCAACCTTGGTGTTATTAGCTAATAAAACCATGCTAATAAATATGGGGTTTTCATTAGAATGCCCGTGGCGTGGAGGGAAATATATGGTAACAGGCCAAGCTGACTAGCTTTTGAGGGAGTGAACGGCAAATAACAGGAGAACTATGTCTACCTTATATTTAACAGTCTGTATGGTAGCCATAGGTGACCAGGAATTCCATGCAGGTGAGTGAATGGGATGGTGGAGAAGGGATGGCTCATTGTGTTCTTTTTCCAGCAGCCTGCTCAGGGATGGCCCACATATAAGGCCAGGTGAGGCGGCTGCCTCAGACAGCAGGATCCACAGGGGCAGCAGATTCCAACGTAGATCTTCACTCACCCCTTATTCCCTGGCAAGGAGGGAGGCACCCTTTGCTGGTTCACCTCAGGTGCCAAAATGTATTGGGCGGTCCTGAGCCTGCTTGGTTTCTGTGCTAACCACAAGGGGGAGCTATATTTCCTCCATGGTTACCATGGAAATGCACTGGGCTAGAATGAAAGGATGGCTCCGTCCCTCTCCCCACTCCCGAGCCCCACCAGTCTGCTTGATCAAAAGCAACTTAATAATGAGCTGGAAGCCTGCACTTTCAGGTTTCTCATTCCCAGTGGCCAGAATGGTAACACAGCCTACTAGCCTCTTAATAGATTAGTTAAAAATTCAGGGTAGCAACTTTGGAGGCTTATTTACAAGGCTGAATTATGCAAAGACCCAACTCATCCTTCCCTCCTAACATCCCATAGTTAGAAAGATTTATAACTTGTACACAAATTTGCTTTGCATGATTTAACGCGACAATTTAACTGTCATACCATCCATTAATTCATCTCAACCTTCTTCTTCCGAAAACTTACAATACTGGTCTTTACTACAACTCTTATCTCAAACTTGGGAATGTGAAGGTGATCACAGCAGCAACAGATAGGTACCTAATTAGTTGAGTTGACATTTACAGTGATTGCCAAAAAGACTATAATGGAAAACCAATTTCAGCAACATTGTACCGGGTACGGTGAATGACACATGTGAAAAAAATTACAGTGAGAGTGGAAAAATAGGCTGTCAAGAATCAAATGATGTTACATCTGCACTGTCAAACTGTCTAGCAGATTGTTATACAGAGCAAAACTGGTAAGAGTTGAATATATGCTTTCTCCAACTCTACTGGAAATGAGACTCTAAATGACCTAACGCACGTTACAATATTAGTCCACGTGCACTTGGCTGACACTGTACAAAGACAAAGAAGCAGTCTTGCTCTCTTAGATTACAAAAGCAGTGTATTGCTCTTAAACAAACAGTGTGTTTCAGAATGTGTTGTCCCAGATAATTGATTAGTGAGATTATAAGAAATTACTTCTTCTGGGTATTTGTTCATGTATTTGACAGTTTGCTAGTGCCTGAAAATATTTATGCTCTGCCAAACTTAGTTTTTGCAATATAATTTTGATAAATTGTATTTGTACAATTATTGAATACTTTGGGTGGGGTTCACCTAAGAAGCCTTATCAGCAAAAGTCCTGTAGAAGGTCTCCCACTACTACAACAAGATTTTTCCCCTCCACTCGCTGCCAAAACTGGCTCAAGGGGGTGGTAAAAAACAATAACCACAAGACAGCACACAGGGGAAGGAGAGGGATCATTCTGTCTGACAAACTGAAAATATTCTACAGATAACACTGAATTCCAACCTATATCTTGCCTACCTGCAGAATCCTATGTACGTTTTACTCTGAACTAAATACGGTTGTGTTCACTCACAGGTAAGTGTACAAAAAATTGCTGCCTAAAACAAGGACCGTGCTATTTTATAAGAGTGTGCTGGTATATACTGAGTAAATAAATATAATGCAATGGTTAAAAACAGACCTATAGTTATGCTCAAAATAAATGTTTTAGTTAACGTTTTCAAATTTTGTGATGTTTATTTGCTCTTAATTATGTATATTAAATTAAATGGTCTTTGAAGGTTCTAATACCAGCTACCCAGAGGGAAAAACTGCAACAAAAAGAAGTTTAGACTAGACTGCTACAAATCCAGCATTTAGTTCTGCTGAATACTTCACAGAAATTAAAAGAGTTCCCAGAGAAGCATAAGAGCAGTCAGAAAATATTTCCACACCAATTTAAGCAAAACAGCTATTTCACCAAGAAAATGGGTTGACCAAGCTACACTGTATACAATTATGTTTTGTAAATAGTTTTAGCTTTAGAAATGCAAAGGATGAGGCAGCTGCTATACTGTGGCAGTGAACAACCCCAAATATTGCTACAGAGATCTGTTTTAAGCTTAAAATGCTTACACAAGTAGATAAAGTCAGATCCCAAAGATGGAGCAATTACTCTCCTAAACTGATTAGTAATTGCAGAGACATTAATCTTTTAGTTCAGCACTTATTAGCATAAATGCCAGTTGCACTTTTAATGTATTTTCCCCCTGTGAGGAGATACCAATATGTAAATCCCGATTTATGCAGATAAACATGTTTAAATATTACTGTATGAATGAATTTACAAGTCCAGAATTTTATTTGCCCAGAACAATGATAGAGCTATTCGGTAAGTGTTGCAGAGGAAAAATCTAGGTCTTGGTGCCTTTAGCAATTGGAGGTCAGATGTTGATGTGGATTGATATGTTGGGGAATTCCAACAACCAAACCATGCAGTCTTGTGAACCTAATGTAGATAGTACAAAAATATAAACAACAATGAATAGTCTATTTGCAAAATAATGTTCACTGAACCCTGAAGCCAAAGATTCAAGTAGTTACTTGTGAATCATTATGTAAACCTAAATGCATTTAGCTTCTTGATCTATTTAGGAGAAAGGCCATGCATAGTTTAGTGGTTAGAGCATTTGCTTTCGGAAGGTACCAGATTCAATCCCTGCCATAAACAAGCAGGGCTGAGAGAAACCCTGTCTGAAAACCTGGAGAACTGCTGGCAGTCAGTGTAGACAATACTGAGCAAGATGGACCAATGGTCCTTCTCTGTATAAGATACGTCCTAGTTCCTATTTGCTTCCTCTTCTTACTGTGCCTTTCTCCCCCAAGTTTGCTTGGTGTCTGCCACAATAGTATTCATCTGTGCACAAGATTTCTGCAGGGATTATATTGAAGGTCGCTTCTTATATCATTTCTGTGGAAACTGTTTTAAGAAAGCACATTACAAATAGCAGCCCAATACAATGATACTTCTAAATATGCCATTTGGCACAGTGTTTAGACTCAGTTTGCTTCTTATAATAGTTCTGTTGCTGTGCAAATCAGAAGAGATACTGACTTGAATGATAAATCAGGACAAAACATGCTGTTTTCTAAATGGTGCAGAATGAAATGGTGTAATAGTAACACATCTCTTCTTTCCAAAAATGTGGTCATCAATATGTGTGCAGCATAAAACTGTTGATAGCCATTTCCTAACTATGTGCATTACACTTCTCCGGGTCAGATTTTAAAAATATCCGGGGTCAACTAAAAGGCTGATTCAAGTCCCAAATGCATGGGGTTCATGCAATTTCTCACGGCAGAGCAATCCTAGTGTTCCAATGGGGAACATCAACCATTAGTGCTTGCTTTTCAGTGCAGAATTGTGTTAATCCCATGTACAGACAGGTGTACAGTTCCTTTGTATAAGTGATATTCAGAAGGAAGGAATTTCTTGAAGGAGGAGGCAGCCTGGCAGTTTGTTTTAATGCTCTTTTTTCATCTTGCTCCCCAGAGTACACAGAAGGAAAGCCCCAAACGTATTCCAGGCTTTACCCAGGCACACTAAATAGAGTCTTAAACACACACACACACAAGTACAATATAGAAAGGGTCATGTAAGCTTGGAGCCAATTTAAAGCAGGTGGAAGAAGCAGAGATTAAATATTTCAGATTTACTGAATAATTTTTAGGAGTGTCTTTGTTCACTTCAGTTGCATTTCAGAGCCATATGAAAGGTGTATTTTTAAAGCTACTTGGCACCATTCCTGTAGCTCAAGAAGTGTCTTCCTCACTGTCCCATCGGAGAAAGCAGACTTGTACCAAGTCAGATCACTGGCCCATCTGACAGTGACTCTCCAGGGTTATAGACAAGGTTCTTTCTCAATCCCACTTGCAGAATTCAGGGATTGAATATGGGTCCTTCTGCATGAAAAGCAGTTGCTCTACCACTCAACAACAGATAATAGATTAGAACGACAGAATTTTATCCAAAAATTCACTAACGCCATACAGGCAGCAACCAATTGGTGCACAGGTTATGTTCTGGATCTCTGTGCACATCGGGAGGGCCTGTATAAGTTCATCCTACCTTGTTCCACCCCATCCCCTCCCCTCCCTGCCCCTTTTGTGACATGGTCACTTCCAGGTTTGGCGTGATGAGAGCAGTCGTAGACATACACATCAGTTGCACCTAAAACGGTCACTGCCTGTATGATAAGGAATAATCCCTAGACCAGTGTTTCCCAATCTTGGGTCTCCAGCTGTTTTTGGACTACAATTCCCATCATCCCTGACCGCTGGTCTTGCTAGCTAGGGATGATGGAAGTTGTAGTCCAAAAACAGCTGGAGAACCAAGGTTGGAAAACACTGCCCTAGACTCATTAAATTTAACTTCAGAGCATTAAGTCCCACGCATTGTTTGAGGTGAGGGAAGTACTGTCTAACCTCACCCTGTTTTTAGACTTGCCTAGGGCTTTCTTTGTCTTCTTTGGGGGGCTAGGTGAAAACCTGTTTATTTGTCTAGGGTCTTGTTCTTTAAAAAACCTGTCTATGGATGCTTTGCAGTGTAATTTTATTTGTTCTGAAGCTGTGCTTTATTGCTGCCATGGTGCCAGGTATATGTAGAAACAGCTGAACATACAATAGTAGTTTCAAGCATTTGATCCAGTAGAGACCAACATGCTGTCAGACAAAAAGAAAGGCAAAAGTGGTCCATCGCCAAAAGCAATCCAAGTTATAGATGGAAGACTAACTTGAAACCGGTTTAGGGAGCCCTGGTCTACTACCCGACCTGCTCTGACCTGTTAGCAAAAGATGCACCCTTGCTGGTAAACTGCTTCCTTGTAGTTTCCTACTTTGGCTAGAGCTGGGGGGTGGTGAACACGGTAAACCCTTCTTGATGTCGTTCAGGTTGCCAACTAAAAAGCAGATTTGAGATCCAGCAATGATACCCCCCCCCCGAGAACTTAGTTCACCAACTGTAAATACAGATAAATCCTTCTGTGCCCAAGAAGAAAACACACTTCTTTGTCTGTGGGCTGGCAAAGATTTCCACTCAAACTTAAAGTATGTGCTGAATGCTCAACCCCCTATTGTTTGAGCAAAGCAACATGTCTGGATACTGAATTCAACTGAACAATAAGGACTTAAGCATTCAACATATATTGCATAATGATAAAAGGAATCTACTGTACCTGTCAAAAAGACATCCAACACTATGTCTTCAAATGTAGGATTCCTGAAGCTTATGATGATAGAAGAATGGTGACCAAGGCAAGAACTCACACAAGATGGCTCCAATGGCTGAGGAATCAGACCAACCCCAGACAATAAAAATACCCATTCCTCAAGCTGTGGTAAGAATAACAATGTTCACATTTTAATCAGAAACCACTTCTTTGTTGTTGTTGTTTTCATTTTCCTGTAAATGTTAAGCTTCAGGTAAAAATATGGTGGCCCCAGTCAAGGGGTTTTTATATACATAAGCAACTCCAATGCAAACTCAGAGCTCAATGCAAGGAAGACCATTCACTTGCAGCACTAGATAGATAGCAAGCCAATTCTAGCACAATTTATTTGGCTTCCTTCTTTAAAAAAGTTTCATACATTCCACCTGTTACCCTTAATTGGTAATAAGCTAATTAAGCATTAGAGGAAAGCTGTTTCAGCCACTTCACTGCTTGCATTTTTTGAAGTGAATTTGAGATGATGCATTATTCTTAGCAGCATATTAAATAGAAGAAGCTGAAAAGAATGTAATCAAAGAATACTTGACACTCTAATAATAGATCCTGCTCCTCTCTAACACTGCTCAGTATTATTAGTCTCACTCCATTACATACAGATATTGCTGGTTTACTGGGAAAACTAGGTGCTATAAGTATATTAGTATCTTGACTAACTGTTCTACTCATCCTGGCATTTCAGTTGTGCTGTTCCAACAAAGTTAATTTCAGTGATCAAAAACAAGAACAAAGTGATTGCAGTCAGAGTTCAAATTCGTATTGCAGAGTGTTCGCACAGCTGCAAACCAGAAACAAACGAAGCAGATAATAACCCATAGTGGTTTCTCTCAATTCAGCAATGAGGCACAATCAGAAACAGTTAAGCCTTGTCCTATAAGTCCTGTCATTAGCTGATTTTATATTAGTCAGTTACTCAGCTATGAGACAGCTTAAAGTGTCAGTTCAGAAGCATTTAATCAGTGAAATCAAGGGAAGAAAATCAATGCCAATTTTTAAGGTTAAAGTTTTGCCAGGCTTCCTATATATACAGTGAAAAGGACCCCTGAAAGCCTTTCTCAAATAAGCTTGGCACTGGAATGGTAGAAACGTAATGCTGATGTATATTCAATCTGCTACCATCATGCAATAGTTAATACCTTTCTCTTATGAAGTTCAGTCGATAATTCAAAAGTTTCAGCTGATTTAAGGATGAAAAGAGCAAAGTGAGTCACAAAGGTTAGAGCAAAACACTGAAAAGGTTGAGAGGGCTGGACACAGCAAGTGAAAGGATGAGATATTGATTAAAGGTTTGGCTGAGATAAAACTTGAAGATTTGCCACTATTTGACAGGAGAGGCATGTTGACAAAAATTGAGTGTCAGTCCTCAATTTGAACCTGAAAGGTTTCAGTGACTTATTTGCTTATTTTATGGCTTTGGTATTTGATAAATAACAAGACTTTTTAATTTATTGATCAAAGTTCTGTGAGCTATCATGGTTTCAGACAGAATAATAGCACTTCATCTTCTTGAACTGTCCTTGTATATACACCATATATACCAGAACTGCTAGCACTTAGTTTATCTTGCTGTTTTTCTTCCAAATCCATGTTAAAGGAGAGAAAAGAATCCAAACAGTATACATTGTCAAGCAAACTAAACTTACCTGCTTTGATTTTCAGATGAATGTGGTTTTTAAAGTGAAATCAGTGGAATTAAAATATAGCAATAGTGCAATCCTATAGCTGTCTACTGTGAAGTAAGTCCCATTGTGTTTTGCAAGACTTGTTTGCAGGTAAATGTGTCTTTCCAAGGCTAAAGTATAAGGACTCTGATGTGAATCCAGCAATTTGGCTTAATTTGGTTATGGATTAGTCTGTAAATCACTTAAAACTTTCAGAAAAAATATTGGTTTTGCTACATTATAAGGAGTCATACATTTTAGCTAGCTGAAGTGCTAATCACATTAGATTAGAGAATCAAATAACCCAACAAGGGAATAATATGCATTTCAGAAACCAAACATTTTACTCAAGCACAAATAATATGCAAACATTACAGCATGTGTCATAATATTAGCTCATTTATTTTGTCTCTGACTGCAGCTTTCAGCAAGGTAGAATTGGTGAAGGAGATGAATCTTGTTAACTTACGGTAGTTATTTCCCTTTCAAAATTCAACACAGTAAAGAGGCAGGAAATGCTAATATTTTGAAGAAACCTTTAAGTAAAATTAGAGCTAGTGTTTTCAAGCACTTCTTTGTAATAAATAGGACATTAGCATATGAGACTTGTATTTTTAAAAGTCATTAATAGGTTTTTCAAAAGAACAGTGGCATTTGTAATTGTATACATTTTAGATTACGGTACTTTCCTGAATGTTAACCAAGCCATAACTGTTAGTAACCTCAGTCAAATCTCAAGTACCTAATTGAAAATCAAGAATATGTCCATTTTCAAATGGACTACCCATGAAGGATCCAATATCAACATTCCAATAACCTCTGAGCAGGATTTTAAAATCACAAGGCCCTGAGCTATATCAGGCCCAGTAGCACTTTTCTTCAGCCTCTGCAACCCCGTGTTGTTTCTGATCTATAGGCTAGTCATTCAGGAAGAATGGCAGGATAGAAGCTTTGGCAAGTGAAATACTGTACACTAGCCTAACTTTTCCTGCCGCTGGACCATATCTTAATATTTTACAATGCTAGATAATATTTAATTCATCAAATCTAATTGAGCATCCATACCTGTGGGCACATGAAAGTGATTTTTGCTGTGTGGTTGGCCCTTCCTAGGGCAGAAGGAAAAAACTGAACTGGTACTTCAGTGGTGGAATGAGGAGCTACAACCAACTGCACAAACATTGTGGGGGAGAGAGAAGAGAGAGGGGGGAGGAAATGAAAAATAAAAATCAATTTTATTTTGGAGCCAGTTCTTTTATTGTGCCTTGTATCAACACTGTTGATGTTTACGTAATTAATGTGTTCCACTGTATGCCTTCTTCACTCTCAGCATGCAGGATCTGCTAAGACTGATAAAGTGTGCTGCAGTAAACAGTGCTTAGCGGCAGTTGCAGCACATGTATTCCCCAGAAACGAAAAAGATTGTGTTACTAGCCACAAAGAAAGAAGTGGAGGCTATTTTTAAAGTATGGATGAAAGAAAGAGCGCTTCAGTTTTTCAGGTCTTATACTGCCACTATATCTTCTTTTTTCACATTACAGAGATGCTTAGAAGTCTCATATTGCTGCACAATTAAAAAGCCAGATACCATTTTTAAAGGGCAATGTGCAGTATATATTTACAGTATGTGCTGTTGTCTCTGTTTTCCATCTACAGTTATGCACTTTTATATGGGCTCAAAGAAACTACCATGCTGTGATGTGCTTACTCCAAATTAAAAGAGTTGGATTCACAATTCCATAGGGATAGGCAAAGTGGCCAACTATTTGGTGATAAGATAAAATTGTTTGACACTTCTAAGCAAGGAACTAACATCTAAATCCAAGAATAAAATTACTTGGTACACGTGCAGCCTAGTGCCAGACATTCAGCAGCATATCTGCCTGAAACATACATATTTTTGCTGCAACTTCTAATTGGTTTTTCTAGTACACCATCCAAACAACCTTCAACTTTGCTAATATAAAGGCTGCCATGTTTTCCTTTTTGTCTGATTTCTCCTTAACCAGGAGAAATCACTTACGGCCCGAGTCAGATCTAAATATTGCATAGAAATATTTCACTTACAGCACGAGTCAGATCTAAATAGCAGTTAGGGTTACAAGATAAACATGGTCGATGTTGTGTTGTTTTTTGTTTTTGCATTTTAATATGAAAATATCCAATTAATGTTTCCCAAACCATTTTTTACATGGGATATAAAGCAAATGCATGATCTCATTTTTATGTTAATAATAAATATAATATTCATGCATGTTAAGAATATTAAGATCCCAATGACTGATATCAATAATATAAGCATCCACACGAGTATTGCTAAACTAATCATACAGTTTAAATGTGAAACTTGTCTGTGTGGCACAACACAATGTGTAACACGCAACACCTTTGTTGTATTCACAGTGCTCACTTACAAAATCATACAAATGCAACTGAGCATAATAAGATGAGACTGCACTGCGGTACTGTCAAAGCGCAGAAGGGAATATCTGTATGCTTGGTTCAGGGTTCAAGTTCACAAGCCGTTATTCAGAACTGTGCATGCATTGAACATGAAATATAAATTTTGCTGAGAATCACATAAAACATATGCAAGACAGTTAGACCCTGGGCCCCCTCCGGGTAAGCTGAGATGAAAGCTTTTATAGAAATCAGTCCTTATCCCAAAAGCTGGTCCACTTTATTGTTATTCTAGAAGCTTCTTTGCTATTAAGCTGATTACAAGGAAATTTGCTCTATTGGTCAGGACTTGGTGATATCTATCTGGCATCCCTCAGGCTGCTGCTAAAGGCATGGCTTCCTACACTGACTCCCTCCCCAAAAGCTTGTTTCCTGTGATGAGTTTCTTTTTTATTTATTTATTTATTTATTTAGTTTATTTAGGCAACTTATATCAAACCCTTCACTCAAGGGTTTCCAGGAGGGCTTCAGTCCAAAGAGAGAAAATACAAAACCACACAAAATGCATATACAATTAAATCACAGTTAGTGTTCCTTGATTATACTTGGGCATCACCCAGCAAAACTAGATTTTTGTAATGAAGATATATGACTATTAGAAGCTCTGCCTCAGTCTAGCTCCAGAAATACCATGCTACAGTTAACTATACACAGGCAACTATGTTTAGCATTCTGTGGAGCAGAAAATTCATCTTTAAAAAGTTGTTCTTCTATGCAATATTAAGAACTTTTAAAGAAAATAATCAAGTGTTAAGCTCAAAAGGTGAGAGATCAGTACTTGATAAAAAAAATATTTTCTAAAAGAATTCATATACTATAGCACAAATACACACAAAAATCTCCAAGAGATGCTAAAGGTATGGGTCTCCCACAATTTCAATTAGAATCTGAGATCCTGTGCACTTTGAAGGTTCTCTTGAAGCAAAAAGGTGGCAGCTGGCTGATTACTAAAAATGCTCAAAGCCACCATATTTTAAGGAAGAGGCAGAAGTGGAAGTGTTTGAAATTCACATGCCCAGTGCTGAAGACTAATGCATTTGGGATTGAACACTTTCATGAAGTAAATTTAGGTAATTTATTTTTAATGTGCCTTTACAGATAATGTGCCATGAATAGTGGTGGCATTTAAGCATCTGGTAATGAATTAGAAAAGCTGAAAGCAGGAAGGGTATATTAAACTGCCTGGACAGTTTGTATGCAGGCTACAGGAGTCAAAATTCATTATCATTAAGTTTAATCAATTTCTCTGCTAATGATCTGACTGTAATATGTATGAACCCGTTAGAGCTCTTCCAAAAATCTATCAGCAGCAAGCTAATAATATAATGAATCAAGATCATAGTGCTATGCATGCAAATACTGATTTGTGAAATTGTAAGTAACAGAACACTTCCAGCTTTTACTTATTTTATAATGAAGTGTTTAATATATTTTACATTAAACAAACTGAATGAGAAAATGTCCGCTCCAGCATATTTATTCAGTTTGATGAAACAGAACAGTAAAATATTCAATACATAGAAAGGTCATTTTATTGAATTCAGAAAAATCTGAATTTTGACTTAATATTACGCTACATTACAACAAAACAGAAATTTGTTATCATAAGCCAAGAAAAAGCAAACAGCTTAATGGACAAGATTAATTTGTTTTGCTTTAGAACATGAATGTCTATCTTAAATGCCACAAAGGCATTTTATAGGTTTATCTGATAGGTACATGTTTCGCTTGTTCTACCTTTCAGAAACTTGTAACAATTTACAAAGGACCTTGCATTTTAAGAACCAGCACAACATGAATACATAAACAACACATAGAAAAGATGCTTCTCAGTGACTCAGCTTCAATAAAACATTAATGGAAAGGGCACAACATTCTAAAATCACAGTACTGTTTCTATCTTTGGAGGCAGAAAATGTTGCTGACAATAGATTTTGTTCTGTCTGACAATGAACAGAACTACTAATGTCCAAATAAAAAATAACTGTCTGACAGTTAATGAGACTCTCAGGTCCATGGTTCAAATTTCCCAGTCTGGAGCCTGATGTGTGTAGAATCTACAGGACAGACTATTTCTAGAAGGGACTCAGCTGCCCATCTCAACATCCTATGGCTTGGAAATACCAAGGTTGTGGATTCAATCCCTGTACAGGCCAGCTGCATATTCCTGCATTGCAGGGAGTTGGAATAGATTATCTCTGGGGTCCCTTCCAACTCTACAGTTCTATGATTCTGTGACCTAACAGTCTAGATCACATAGTTTAAAAGTTCCTGAACACCTGAACCTGCCTTATACTGAATCTGACAAGCTGCTCCATCTAATCCAGCATTGTCTACCATGTCTGGCAGCAACATATCAAGTCGAGAAGGTTTCTGAAGCACTCTGACCAAAGAACTTTTGCTAACCAAGGTATTTTCTACAGGCAAATCATGTCTTTTATCACTGAGCCAAGATTTTCATCCAGTTGGGAAAGGAAATGCATCCCAGAAGCAGCATTTCTACCACAAGGAAACAAGCTATAGGGAGTAGCACAGAGTGGATGAGATTACTTATATTGCCACACTACAGCTTCTTGCAAATCTCCTCTTTGCCATCTAGAGCCTCCATCTGCCATGCGGACCATAGAAGGAGACAAATGTTACCTTGAAATTCAAAGGTGTCCCAAAACTTTGAGTGGAATTAGACATTGCAAAAGGCAATGAGCTGCTACTAAAAGGACATCCCGTAACCAGTTACCCATCTATCTCCAAATGTCTAGTGAAATTTATTGTTTCACTATAAGACCTCCAGGTGTAGGGCGGTATATAATTTCAATTAAATAAATAAATAAATTTGTGTGATAACAATAGAGAGATTTGTGGCACTTAAAGCTAGGCAATTTATTGTGGTATAAATTTGTTGAGTAGAACTGACTGCAGTAAATGTAAAATCAGCTGCCTCTGATGGAATGGGCTCTAGTCCAAGTTATGCCACAATCAGTTTTGTTAGTCTTCATAGTACCACTAGGCTCTATGTTGATTCTAATGCAGAAAAATGAACACAGCAAGCCTGCTGTGGATGGCAATGGCTGCCACCATCAGGAATGGGGCAACTCAAAGAATGTCTTCAGGGTGGAATCTACACACATGTTAAAAATATTGTGGGAATTTTTTTTTTAATCGTTTTAAAAAATGCATTGCATTGGCTATAGCTCACAGCCACCATCTAGTGTCACAATTGTATATTGCACTTTACAACACATTCAAAATGTTTTATTTGCAGCCGTATAAGCGAGTCCCAGGTCACATAGTAAGTTTCGCCAGATATTTTCAGCAGACGTAGATGCTGAGATACAATTGGCAGCCATTTTGCATAATATCCGGTTGCTCTTAAGGCAATAGATTGGATCCAGAGTGTCCCTTCCACAAACAGAAGGACTTACAAAGAAAACAGACCCAGTGGAGGAGGAAGGTGACTGCCACTGAGATGTCCTTCCTCCTGCAGCCGCCTGTGCCACCTCTCACACTATTCTGCTGATTTTCCCACCCCAAGATTGCACAGCTTTTCATGGGACAAAGGGAGCTGCAAGGGTTAGAATTGGCAAAAAAGTGCCTCCCCTGCTTCCTCCAACCACAGTATCTTGCTGTTGCACATCCTGAGAGTGGAGGTAAAGCATTTCTGCTCATGGGAATTCTGGATCCAAACCTATGCTTTGAACATCCTCTGTTCCCCTTTTGCCTCTCTAACAGTTTTATTGTCACCTTTGAAAAATGAAAAGAAACAGACTCCCATTTTCTCCTTTAAGCACTTAACATTTCCCAATCATATGATATCAAACTGAGAAAATAAGACCAAGTATCAATTTATTGTATTCAGTATATCCAATCTAAAGTATATTAAACACCTCATTATAAAATAAGCAAAAGCTGGCTGCTCTCTGTTACTAATCATTTCACAAACCAGCATTTGTGCAAGTAGCCAAACTCTATAATCTTGATTCATTATATTATTTACTGTAGAAAGATTCTGCAAGAGCTCTAACAGGTTCATCCATATTATGGTCAGATCATTAACCCAGAGATGGATTGGAGTTAATGATAATGAATTTTGACTTCTATAGATCACAAACTGTTGAGGACGTTTAGCAATTGTTTCCCTCCATTCAGCTTATCCAATTCATTATCAGATGTTTATATGTCATCATTATTCATAAGGATGTTGTAAAAACAAACAGGCAAAAATAATCTATATTTAGTATGAAAGGTTTTGAACTCACTTGTTTCTAAAAGCTGTTGGATTCTTATCTTTTAAGTAGGTTGGGTCCTATTGCTATGGCAACAAGAGTCCCAAAATAGTGTTCAATTCATGACAGAAAAATGGATAAGATCTTCAGTGACAAAATCTATTCAGCTGTCATAATTGGTGTTTTCATTCTCCAGGAATGCTACTATGCTCTTCCTAGTAGTGGCCATCTTTCAATGGAGTTACCTTTAAATATAACCCTGAACACTTTTAAAAAGGAATATTCTTAACTTTCCAAAAGTAAAAACAATTCTGTGTTTCTACCCATTATGAAGTTTGGCTTAATCTTTCCTTAAATGGCTGGCAATCCCTTGTCTCCAAGATTAAAGCTTCTTCATTTCTAGCATCTTTGGGGTTCATCCTTCCTGTACTCTGATACTTTATTATTAAGATAGTTGTACAGTCCTGCTCTTTGAGATTCATGTTACATCCTCTCTTTTCACATCTCTCTCGGGGATCTTAGTTCCCAATATCTATGCTCCACTAAGGTATATTTGTTTCTTTCCAGCGTCTATGTTGTTCTTGGGCCTCTGTCTTGACTTTTAAAAATAACTAGCTACTGCATGCTTTCTCAACATCAGATTATTAAGTTCTGTCTAGAGACTACTCCTTGTTGCTCAAAAAGCTTCAGAATACAATCTGAATATACAAATCAAACCAAATCTTTATTACGGTCATAGACCAGCATAGGGGGGTGGGGTACAGTCATTTAAAATCTGAAAAACGATTTGAAAAACTAAAAAGAATTAAAAGTCTATAAAAATATAAAGGGAGCAAGGAAAGTCTAAAAGAAGGGTTAGGAACATTAGACGGGAGTGGCAGAGCATAAGAGGTTAGCATACATAAGACTATAGCTATCAGTCTACAGAGCATTCTGATATGAGTGCTCATTAAATCTAGTTTGTGACACAGGTCATCGTCCAATGAATTTTGAGCACTGCTGTGCAGAATCTGCCAACACTGTATGTTGTAGCAGGGTTGGTATCTGAAAGTAGCAAGAAGGTGCACCCTTACACAGTAATGGCTAGATGAAGCTAGTATGGATGTCTCTGTAATACAGGCACATGCTCTGTTGTTTCTATTTGTCCAGAGTTTTCTTGCCTTTAACATATAAAGCCACCACACCACATGTTTTCCATAATTGTTACATTCCTGCATGGTACTCTCTCATATGATTATAAAATAATTTTGTTCTTCAACTTACAGGGATTTCAGGGTCTGTCTCCATAATAAAATGGGCTGTATTGCTATTCATATAGTTCAGCTCCAGAATTTCATATGTAGGATTAACCAGATGGATATATTGACGGACCCATCTGCAACAAGCATAAAAAGTCATGTTATTACATCATTATTAAGTACTGGGATTGATTCAGGTTCTACTGAATATTCTGATAAGATTATTCTTGTGTATTTAGAAAGTAAAGTAATGATCAATACAGAACAAAACTTTTTACTATTACTAGCAGCTGCCCTCTTGGATCTTAAGCAAATATTTCCTATACCTGCTATCTAAAATCTTTTAATTGTCAGCCTAGGTCAACAGGGGCCTTAACCAAACTAAACATTCACTCTACTATTGAATCTCCTCTTCTCGAGCTATAGCTGTACCAATATTTAAATACCTGTAATAGGCACTGAATGGAATTCATAAATCAATTTTAACATTTTGAACAATGTGAAGTATCACATTATCAGTGATCACTGTTCCTCTATTATTAAATTGACACCTAACAGATTTATAATCAATGTAGCTCTCTTTTCAAGACTAATAGTAATATATTGTGGCCTGACACATAGATTATACCTTTGATCCAGTTTTCACCATAGGGTGAGTTAAGAGTATTTCATTTACTGGTGTGACGGCCTGTTCTAGATGGGGTGGCATTCTCCCAAAAGAAGTAGGCACATGGCTTGGGGGTATTCCTTAACCCACTGTCATTAGAGGCCAATGAAACCTCAATGACAAGGAGTGCCTTTTTCCAGCTATGGCAATTCTTGGACCAATATAGTGTGGTATCAGTAACTTTTGTTCTGGTGACCTTGCATTTGAATTACTGCAGTGTATTAATGTAGGGCTACCTTTGAAAATGGTCTGGCAGTTGCAGTTAGTGCAGAATGCAGCTACCAGGGTATCAACGGGGTCAGCAAGATGTTAGAATGCAACATTGCTCCTTAAATCACAGAACTAGCTGTCAGTAAGCTACTGGGCCCAATTCAAGATGTTGGTAATGGTCTAAAAAAAAAAGGTAAAGGACCCCTAACAGTTAAGTCCAGTCGCAGCTGACTCTGGGGTTACAGCGCTCATCTCGCTTTACAGGCTGAAGAAGCTGGCGTTTGTCCGCAGTCAGTTTTCCGGGTCATGTGCTTCTGGTGCAATGGAACACCGAAACCAGAGCAGCACATGGAAACACCATTTACCTTCCCACCGTAGCAGTACCTATTTATCTACTTGCACTTTTTGGTGTGCTTTTGAACTGCTAGGTTGGCAGGAGCTGGGACCGAGCAACGGGAGCTCACCCCATCGCAGCGATTCGAACCATCGACCTTCTGATCGGGAAGCCAAGAGGCTCAGTGGTTTACAACTGCCCTAAATGGCTCAGTGGTTTACAAAACCCTAACTGGCTCAGGGCCCAAGTAGCTAAAGAAGTGCCTCCTCTAAGCCAACCGACTCAATGTATGGATTGGGTTATTATAGACTGCTACTTTGTGAATATTTTAGTTTTGTATTTATTTTTTCATCACGAATATAATTTTGTGCTTTATCTTTGGTTGTACATTGCCCTGGACTCTGTTCAAGGAAGGGAGATAAATACAATAAATATAAATAAATAAAGCTATGTATCAATTATAGAACTGTTAGATCAGAAATATAACAAGAAAAGATCACAAATAGCCATATAACAGAGTCCATAAAAGCTACAGCGTCTACCCTCAGTAAAACTGTACAAAAATTAATGATACCCAAACTATAAATGATGATACCTGTATTTCCCTTCAATGAAAAAGCGCAAGGGAAACTTGTAATTAACTGACTCCTCCAATAGCATTTGATTTAATGCCATAAACCTGCAATTCCTCTTGATCATCGTGTAACCTTGAGGACTCAAACAAGATGACCGCTCTATGCCTTCCACTTAAAAGACGATTCATCCACCCCTTTTCACTCCCAGCTTTTTCTCCACATGTGTTAACTACCAATTGCTCTTTGGGCAGCCTTTGTATTTATGACTGAGGCAGAATTATCAACCTTTAAGCTTACATATAAATTAGATACTCTGCTCTATGTTGTGATTGTGGTCTTTTTTTAAAAAACAAAAACTTTAAAACCTTTAGTAATTTATGAAACCAAAACCATATTTTTAAAATCAGCATATGCACTACCCAACAATATGTACTTCTTCCTCAATGCTCTTGCAATTCTTGAAAATGCACGTACAAAAGATGTAGAGGTTTTGTTTTTTTAAAAAAAACTGTTTTCCAAGGTAAAGGTCACCTGGTATTACGACATTGGTTTTATCTGGATTGTGCTATAATTTCAGAATGATTTCAATTAATAAAAATGTCACTATAAATCATAGGACAAGAGCAAAGAAAAAAGCCAATGCTGGATGGGACAAGCTAAAGGTCTATGATGGAAAACTGTGATTGCAAGCACGTTGCTGTACCTGATTGCATCCTCACAGCTCCCACTAAGACCCCATTCTGAGAAACAATATGATTGAATTATACCTGAGAGATAGAGAAAGGGTGCAGTGACCTTACTGCAGACTCCTTATCTCCACCGATTTTTCATAATAGTAAAGATTTAGTCGGAAATTTTTTTACAGGCCATGTGTTTTCTGCTGCTCTCTCCCCCTGCTGTGATTGAAGCATTCATAAGAAGTTGCAGCTCGCAACATGATGGCAATCTTCATCATGTGAGCAGGACCTCTCAGAGCAAAAGTTATTGAAGCACAAAGTACTATTTGTCCTTATGGAGGAATAACAGAAAATACCTGAGACCTATTCTCCCAACCTGTGTAACTTCAGTGATTTTCTTTTATATGGTATATTTGCAGAACCTGGCTACGAGGCAATATTCAAAGGGTCTTTGTCAAGTAAATGGAGAGATAGAGTAGTAGCAACTCTGAACTAGGATGTCCAAAGCATCCTTCACATTTAAAGTCTGTACAGAGTTTTAACAGAGTCAAATGATTAAGGGAATCAGTCCAGTTCCATTACAATGCTTTATACTGATCTACACATTGCTCCTCAGGCATCAACCAAGCTAAGCTGATGATCTTTCTGGCTGCAATCATTCAACTCCCTTGCAGTCACCTCCAAAACAATCTCTTCTAAAACACCAAGGTAGTCAGATGAGGAAGATAATAACATATTATATAATAAGATATTGCACTACTATTTCATATTTCAGCATATTTGAACTAAAGTAAGGAACAATCCTACACTTACTTTCCAAGTTCACATTCTGCTATAGGCAATTTTGTGGACCGAGGTCTCTGTGCCTTCAGTTTCAGTGCATACCAAAACTCTCCATGCTTCTCTGACTGGAATACAACACTGAAATGAGAGATATAAGTAGTTGTGACTAAAATGACTTTGCTGTGCACAACAGTTCTAAAGGTTGTGGTGTTCTGTGAGGGCTGGGGCCATTTGTAAAGGTGGTGGAAAAGCCCATCACAGAAGTGTTATTCTTATTACCTCCCTCAACTAAAGATCACAGCAAAAAGAATTGGGGATCAGTAATAGTAGTAGTAGTAGTAGAAAGCAAACATTGAAACAGCTGCCCCTTTATTGGCCAGTGGATGAGGCCAGGGTGGATGTTATTCTGCCATGATGTTCTGGGAGAGCAGCCTCCCAGTGGCCTTTGAGTAGAGTATGCATTCCTTCAACTTTGAAGATGGAGCCAAATGCCCATTGTGGCAGGGTGGGGTGGGAGAAAGAAAGCTCCTTGCAGCTGACTGATAGATGGAGCCAATCTGGTCTTCCCCTTGCCATGATGCTCTATTAGACATGACTTCATATTAGAAGTTTAGTTAAGCATCCGATAAATAAGTGACTTAAGAGTTTGGCAGAGTTCAGTAGTCTGGTTCAGCTGAAGACTATGAAAACATGCTATAAGGCAGGAACCAAGATCAAAAGGTCAACAATCTTATTGTTTCTAATTATTATACCGCAGCCTCACTGAGGTTTCCGTCGTGATTAGACGTCTTTAATTTAAATGCCCTTCATATTCATTAAGCTGTAAATTATTTTTAGTTCACAGGAATCTCGAAACAAAAGTCTTGGATCACATCATTTATAGTAAATAACATATGGAAAATAATTTAACTATCAATCTGAAGTTAACATTAATATTGAAAAGGCAGCATGAGAAAGCAGCTCCAACTGCAGAAAATGACTAAATCCATTTATAAGTCAGTTCTGCTCAGCGAAGTGCAAGCTTTATTAAAATGATGTTTCATGGAAAAAAGTAGAATAAAGGCAATTAAATAATATTGCTAAAGTGACAAGAAGGACGATAGATCTAGTGAAACTCTGTTTTAGCAGCCACAACTGTAGATCTTACCTTCCATCCAACGCTCCAGTAACAGCTGGAGAGTACTTTACTTCATAGTGAAATGTTTCTTTTGGCTGGAGAACAAGGCTTCTTTCACCACTAAGGGTAACAGGATCTATTAGTTCCACTTCTAATTCCAGAATATCAGCTGTGGGATTGGTTACAGGAATTCCAATGCAAACAGTATCCTAGAAAAGAAAAAAAGACCATGTGCCCTTAGCCTTTACCAAACATGTCAAGAAAAGAATGCTTATTTGAAACAGTTGGCTTTACATCCACTTTGCCAGATCTATTTGCTGAATGCATCACCACAGTGGTGCAAGCGTATCCTCAGAGGCCACAAGAGAATGAAAGAAATTGCCACAAAATGGTACAAGCATACAGCAAGAGGTGTTCAAGCCTGAGGCCATCTACCTGTCAGGAATATTTGTGGGTACTGAAGAAATAACAACCCATGCTAAAAAAGCAACTCCTGCCTTTTGTGCTCATGAGATATTCCATGGGGACCTCACATAAACAGGCATTATTTCAACCAGGAGAGATGCCAAATAAGTGCTTCTATAGTTGCTTCATCACAACAAGTGCTAGGAAGCTCAGTACCATTCCAAACTCAGAAAATCAGAGGATGGAGGAAATCACTTCATCCCAATATTAAACCCAGTTACAGAATTCCCTTTTGACTCATTGCTAGGCCAAACATCAAGTGAAAATATGCAAAATTTCACAAGCCTTGATACAATTCAGATGTTTGATATGATTTTACAAGATGAAAAAAGGTTTGTAATAGGTGGAAAGTAGCCTCAAGTTCAGTTCTAGGGTTGATTAATGCATGCATTTTAATCAGTTGATGTCTTATACCAAGATAGATGGGTATATAAAATCACCTCAATACAGAACAGCTCCAGTCTTCCTGAGCTTTATAAGAAAATCTGGGCAGGGCAGGAGGTTGGGGCGGGGGGCTCAGGGTTTTTCAGAGACCTCTCAGAAAGACCAGGCTCAGTCCAAATGCTGGTGCCTGCTTTTCCCAGCAATGCCTGCCATCGGCTTCCCTCCTTCGGCTTCTGGGATTTCTGGAATCTTTAATTCCTCCTAGTTTAATGGGCTGGGCACAGAGGAATTAAAACTACAAATCCCAACACCCTTGGTGGTGATGAAGGAGTCTGAGATTATCGGAAAGTTCCGTTGCATCATGAGAACACAGGGAAGTTTAGAAGGGTTCTAAACATTTAAAGAGGGACACGGGTGGCGCTGTGGTCTAAACCACTGAGCCTAGGGCTTGCCGATTGGAAGGCTGGGAGTTCGAATCCCCACGATTGGGTGAGCTCCTGTTGCTCGGTCCCTGCTCCTGCCAACCTAGCAGTTCAAAAGCAAGTCAAAGTGCAAGTAGATAAATAGGTACCACTCCGGCGGGAAGGTAAACTGCGTTTCCATGCACTGCTCTGGTTTTGCCAGAAGTGGCCTGCGGACAAACGTCAGCTCCCTCGGCCAGTAAAGTGAGATGAGCGCCGCAACCCCAGATTCGTTCGCAACTGGACTTAACTGTCAGGGGTCCTTTACCTTTACCTTTTAATGTTTCAAGGGTTATTTATATAACAGGATTACTCCTGACCTTTGAGGTGGCTCATATGTAAAACTGACAGTATGGGATGGCCATAGAAAGGGAGGGGGAGTTTCCATTCTCACTTTTCTGTATTAGTAGGTGGGAGGAGGACTGCAGATAGCACTGTGCAAAGGCAAGTCTGATCAGCTGTTCACTCTGTTGATATCAACAGCCATTCCTCATGGAAGCTGCCCTAACACTGCTTTAGTCATTCCAGCTTCTGAATATATATATTGTATTTACTTTTGTATTTACTTTTACTGATATAATAGCATGTTAATATTTGTAGACTGCTTTGGAAGCCTATATAATGAAAAGCAGAACAGAAGTGCAAATAATAAATTAATAAATTACACACATAATTTATTATATATTGTGGAAAGGATACACACCCACACCCACACACTTTAGAATTTATATCCTGCTTTTTCCTTAAGCTCAAAGCAGCTAACAAATCATATAACAATAACAGCAACAGTATAAACTGGCCACAGATCCTTGCCACTGCATAACAAGATACAGTTACCACTAACTCCTCTCTGACAATCAAAACTAGGAAGCAAATAGGTTTTATCTCACACAGTATAGCAAAATAACCTTCAGTTTTTGTTATCAGCCCTCATTACTTAGCAAAAGAAATAAATAAATGATCACAACCCCATAATATTTGTTTTAGAAATATGCTGCAAAGGGAAGATCCAGTCCTTTCATTGAGATGCCCCTATAAACAAATAAAACGCTACACCAACAGTGCTAAAGATATTTCTGTGGAAAATATGGATCATTCTATTTATGCATAGTATAATAAAACAGGATGGGGTGGGGTATGTGTGTAAATAAATGAGAAAGATAACAATAATAAAGCTTAGGCAGGAAATTTACTGCCTTACAAGGAGTGTGGTATATCTTTGCCTGCTGCCCTTCATAAGACCCCTTGCATTTACAGAAAACGGCAATTTAGACTAAATATGCATTTAAAGCATTTAATGTTTTACAGATGGCAGAGTTATATCCACCTAAATCATTCGATAGCCTTGCATCAATAATACACATTTTAAGGTTGCAATGAAATACTTTAAGGCTCAGATGAATCATTTTACTGCTGTAAACAAATTTTCCCATTAACTTTTTACCACTAAGGGCTCCATAGCAAAACCTTGTAAAAGGAGCTTAAGCTGAGAGTTAAGAAACAATTCATTATTTTTAAAGAAATCCTGTTTGATGAACCTGGCAAGAGTCTAAACGCTTGCTAACATCTATGAGCAAAGCAATGCTACTCTCCAGATCCATTAACAGGAGGAAGATAAGATGGAGCAGAGGTGCCTTTTCCCTTACAGAAGAGGACCTGCCCTACCCACAGATAGTCCCACAGGTGCTGAGCTGGTGCTGGTGGTTATTTCACAGGTAGGAGCCAGTGTTATGTCCCTAAAATGAGCATTCTGATGGGGAGAATAGAGACAGCATTGGATTCACTGAACTCGAAGGCCCTTTCAGTTGCTGAGGAGAAGCCAAGAGTTCTATGCCTACCTGGATCTGGCGCACGCAATCTCACCACATTGGCCACACTGTAGCCAATGAAATGAAACCCATGAAAAACAAGGTTTTCAGTTGCACTTATTCAACGAAACGGTGTAATAATCATAAACGAAGCAGAGCAGACAAATTTCAACTGTGCTACAAGGATTGTTGAGTGAAGCTTGAAAATATCATACTTGTCAGGGGTTTTAGCTAATGTGCCTGAAAGCTCTTGATGAGTACTAGGTGCTGGAGAAGAGTGGAAATATTGGGGAAAGGTTGTTACCTTTGTATCCTACTTGTGGGTTTCCAAACAGGATGCACACTTGATGGGTCTCTGGCTAGATCCAGAGGAGCTCTTAGATAGGGTTGCCATATTTCAAACAGTGAAAATCCAGACAGAACAGTTGAGCTTTTTTTAGTTTTGCTCAAAAATTCACAAAATGCTTGGCAAATTCTCAAAAAAATAAGTTTTTGAGCTATTTTTAAGGGAAGCTGCCAAAAATGACGCTGCTGACATGGGTTGCCATATGTTAGGATTTTCCCAGCCATTTTTGCGATTTCCACCTGACTCCAGTATTCTGGACATGTCTGGGAAATTCTGGACATTTTTTCACACTGCTCTATACCCTTTGGGGTTTTAAGCTGCATGCTTATAGCTTTAATATTTTCCAGCTATCAATAAATAAACCAAGTGATAAGATAATTGGCTCAGGAACATGTGTGTCAGGAAAGCAGCAAAGCTGTCTCACATTTTCTTCCACTTTTGAAGTAATTATAGAATTTCGGAATGCTCCAGTTTTCTGCATATATTAATTAAAGAACTGCTTCACAAAGAAAGTGTGGTCTACACAAATTGTTAATATCTCTGCATCTGCCAACATTCAGCTCCTTCGTAAGTGGTCCTCATTTAGCATGTTTAATTGAACTCCTATTAAATTTTATATGGAATATTTTCCCAGCATTTGGAAAGCAGAGACCTTTTCCTATGCATTCATGCCCCTTAGGGTTTAATTGCAAAGATTCCATGTGAAGTTGTTACAGTGTTAATATTGTAGTTTAAATTCCACTGGTTGTTATCTAAACTACAGAAGTTTGTGTGAGGAAGCATTAGAAAGCACTCAACATATTACTCTTTGCCACTGAAAACATAATACACTGCAAACTTATTCACAAGTGTGTTTTTAAATAACAGATGGAGTGAAATATAGAGTTTTTAGAAATATCATTGAATTGAATTGCTAAACATATCTTCAAATGCGTACGTTGCAAAGGACTCTTGAACTGTCTCTTTACCCCCTGGTCATTGTCCTAAAAGAAAGCCTGTAAAATGGGGTACAACAAAATTATATTTGAAATAACTTAGGAATCTAGGTTATATATATATATATATATCTAATAAAATAAATACATATTTTGATTTGAGGCCTTGTTGCAATAAGGTATCATTCAATTACCAAGAAGTAGTGAAGGCCATAGAATTACAGGGGTGACAAGGAGCGAAAGTTCATCTAAGCCAGATCAACTCTCTGCCTCAGAGTTTTTCCTTCCTTAGTCAGCAGTTTCAATGCATGGCTTTCCATGGCACCTGCACAATGCTGCAACAACATTTTACATTGCTATAGTAATTAACTTTGTACTAATGTAAAGAAATGTGGTAAAATTCAAGCAACTTTTTGAAAAATAGTATGTCAAAATCTGCTTCCAACAACAGGAAATTTGCTGAATAACCAAACTGTTGATGTTTGCCTCATATTAAGAACTCCTGCTGAGCAAACACAATGATGAGGATTTTTTTCCCTTCAAAAAACAAACTGTTATTTCCCTAGCATTATCTCCCACCCAGCCCTAGTTGTTTTAAACCTTATGATGCATTTAATT
Source organism: Podarcis bocagei (assembly GCF_964188305.1). NCBI lineage: Eukaryota > Metazoa > Chordata > Lepidosauria > Squamata > Lacertidae > Podarcis > Podarcis bocagei. Next base: position 47,649,499 of record NC_138130.1, read on the forward strand.
TAGCTCTCAGAATAAATGCATAAGCCCAGAGCAGTTCCAGACACTGAAAGAGAGTTACTGCACATTTATGTCAGTGAAACAAAACTTGTCTCCATCTTATTCAGCAAATTAGTTGTTGAATTTCAGATAGCATTTCAACACACACCAGGCTTTATGGAATTGTCTCTACTACTGCTTTAAATCAACTTTCAACTGCATTAATTTATGCAGTATTCAATGGGATGATTTTATGTTTAAAGCTTACAAAAAGGACTGAGCTAATGACAAATTAATAAAAAATGTTCTGCTATTTGACATGTTAGGCAACTCATTTTCATGAACATTAACACACGTCTAACCATTCAATGAATAGCCCTCTGCTGACCATTTTTCAGTCTTCCCAAGTTTATTTGAAGACAGTAGATATTTTATGATCTACACTAGCCACCTAGTGATGCACCAGAGAATTGATTAATGTAGTATTTTGCAGTGACTGTGTACATATCAAATATTTTCACACTAGACATAGTTGTTCTATGATCTGCACAAATTTATTTTCTATACAGAGCTTTTAGTTAGAATGATTAACAGCAGCCTTCTCAAAGTTGAGATATTTGCTCATCAGCCACCCTACCATTGTTGTTTCACAGAACACTCCCAGGTGTTGTGAAGTGCACAATTTCTACAAATGAAAATCCACCTTTGAGATGTGGCTCTCAACTCCAAGAAATGTTATTATTATAAATATGCCAACTCAATTTGAAGTTTATGAGAAAATGTCCTCTCATTTAAAATGACAAAAATAAACATTTATTACTTTCTCTACATCCATAACGATATGCTCTGTAACTATACTGAGTAGGTGTACATTTATAAAGTTATCAGTAGGACTGTGACTTAGTTTAATGTGAAACCAATTTATTAAGTAACAATTAGCCCAACCCAGCAAGAAAAAAATCCTTAAGCATATGGTTTAACATGTCCATCCCTTAGAAAGGTTCAGTGCTGCATGTACTGTGGTACCTTGGGTTAAGTACCGTATTTTTCGCCCTATAGGACGCACTTTTTCCCCTCCAAAAATGAAGGGGAAATGTGTGTGCATCCTATGGGGCGAATACAGGCTTTCGCTGAAGCCTGGAGAGCGAGAGGCTCTCGCTCTCCAGGCTTCAGGAAGCTCTGCGCAACCCTCTGCGAAGCCGCGCCGGCCTCCGGAAGGTCGCGCAGAGCTGCCTGCCCTCCTGGGCTCCGCGTAGCTCTGCGCGACCCTCGGGAGCCCGACGCCAAGCCGCGCCGGGCTCCCGAGGGTTGCGCAGAGCTGCTTGCATTCCGAAGCCTGGGGCGCACTGAAGAGCGCGCCCGGGCTTCGCACAGCTGTCCGCAAGTCTGGGGAGACCGGCGTGGCTCCCTAGGCTTGCGGATAGCAGGCTGTTCTGGGGGCTGGGGTCGGGGGAAGCTCGGGCTTCCCCCACGCCAGCCCCGTGCCTGGGGGGGGAAATAATTTTTCCCCTTTATTTCCCCCCCCCAAAAAAAACTAGGTGCATCCTATAGGGCGGTGCGTCCTATGAGGCGAAAAATACGGCACTTAATTTGTTCTGGAGGTCCGTTCTTAACCTGAAACTGTTCTTAACCTGAAGCACCACTTTAGCTAATGGGGCCTCCAGCTGCCACAGTGCCACCGCCACATGATTTCTGTTCTCATCCTGAAGCAAAGTTCTTAACCCGAGGTAGTATTTCTGGGTTAGTGGAGTCTGTAACCTGAAGCGTATGTAACCCGAGGTACCACTGTACATCCCCTTGTAAGGCTCAGCGGGGGGGGGGGGGGAGAGACACCAGACCTAGAGGGAGGAGTAGAGAAAACTAATAATATTATTAATACCGCACCAAAAGAATTCAACACAATAAAATCGCAGATAGCCTAGAGCAGTAGAGCAGAGGATAAAACTTTGAACCAGCAGACTAAAAGAAAGAAACAACTGGAAATGAATAAAAAGCATTAAAAACAAACAAAGAGTGGAGGGGGGAGGGGGGATTCTCCTTAAGAACCTTGTATAGTCTAAAGGAAAAAGAAGAGAAAGCAAATGAAATGATGGACAAATAAATCAAGTGTCTGTTGTTTGCTGAAAACAGAAATAAATGAAGAAATAGATAAATATATCACACCAAAAGCTTTACCAATGAACCAAGGGAAAGGGAAATGGTCCTGTACTGAACTCTCCTCAAAGTTTGCAAACTAATACAAAATGGGGAAAAAAGAAGAGGGGGGAAAGCACAAATTGATACAAGTGCTGTTTTTTAATTGTTAAGAAACAGGAAATGATTGGGAAGGATGCAGATAGTTCACTGCTCTTATAAATGCCTTTATTTCCAAGGCAGAATTTGCAGATGGATAACCACGTGAAAAATATGGGCTGACCCTCAGGCAGCAGGCCCACCCATCTTCCCCAGGACGACAGGAGCTGAGGTGATAGTGAGCCAGGCAGGAACTTCAGAACTATTACTTAAGTCCCCGGCTAGTGGCATGCAAAGCAGAGCTTTCCTAGAGCAGAGCTTTCCAAACTCTTCCATGTTGGTGACACACTTTTTAGACATGGGTCATTTCATGACACAGTAATTCAGTTTTACTAGCAAACTGGAGGTTAAACTAACCCCTTTCCAGCCCCAGGAGGAACATGAAGAATGTTTTCACAACACACCTACACACTGCAGTCAACATGTTGCATGCTGCAACACACAGTTTGGAAAGCTCTGCCCCAGAGGCTGTAGGGGGAAGGAGAGAAGTCAAGATAAGCCACTGTTCCTGCCTCTTCCACCAGAGGGAGCTTCCAATGGATCAGAGTCACTTTAATAAACAGCAGGAACTCTTAAATTCTCAAAACGTACACCAGATCCAATCTAGTATATACTGAATTATTTTGGAGGCAAGAAGGATTTAATAAAGCAAGTAGACTTTGAGACCCTCAGGGCTGTTGGCTACCCTGCCAAGGCTGCTAAACTACAAAATGATTTATATAACCATTTAAATTTCATGTTGTTTTTACAACCTATGGTCACACAATAAAATTCTGCTACAGAGCAGAGTATATGGAGCTAAATCATCATTCAAGGGGGGCTAAGGTGAGAAAATGAGAAAGATGAATCCAGGATCTAGTGTCTAGGATCCAGAATGGTCCAAACAGGAAATGAATTCAGGGGGAAATAGAGTGAGGGGAGAGTTCAAAATTGAAATAGTGCATTCTGAACCTCACAAGGAAATAAAGAGAAAAGAAAGAGCAGAAGTGGGGGTGAGACCATATAAATAATACATCTAAACTGTTCAGGCCCAAGAAGGCTGGTTCAGAGAAAGTGGCCAAGAGCAGCCTAAAAAACAGAAAATGGGAACTACCCAAAGCAAGAAATTAATCCCCTTAAAAAGATGGCAAAAAGGTAAGCAGGCCTTCAGAAGCCTCAGAACATACAAAAATCTATTAGCTAAACTTGAAACTAAGCAAAAATAATATTAAGCAAAGAAGTGAGTGACCTCTAGCACTGACTACAGGCTCCTTTGAAACCCGCATTAATTATCTCTACTTTTCTGCATTCTACTTTTCCTCATTACAATTCAATTATGTATTGGTAAATGATAGTCATGGAGCAAACACCTGCAAAAGCAGTTTTCCATTGTTTTAGAGGATGACACGATCCCAACTCTTACTGGGGCACAGGGAGACTCATGAAGATCATCCAGTGCTGCTAGCCACATCCAATAACAGATCTTGTACTTTATCCACACTGGGGTCTTAGCTCAACTACAGCATGGTCATGATTCTGCTTCTCAAACTCCAGACAGATATTTCTTCCCTCAAGACAGACATTCAAGCCTACTTCAGGCATGAGGAGAATTTCTTGTCCAAACTTTCCTTACATTCCTTCTGGGGTAATCATATTTACAAGCACATAGATTTGCTTCCCAAAATTTAGCTCAGTAACAGAGATGGTTTTGTTGGATTTCGATTGTTGTTTTGTGCATGCCATTCCCATGCTTATTTACTAGAGTGGTCTTTTTTGTAACTGGAATTAACCAACCCATTGTCTCAGTACACACATCAGAAAGCAGAAGCAAACATGGTGTTGAGAAAATATATTGGCGTGGCTATCCCTATACAATATTTTACCATGCAAAATGCAGCCCTCCCCACAATGTGAGCTTGTACGCAGAGAAATTAAATGGAAATTGGCCCTTACTGAAATTTGCACTCCTCATTTTCAAAAGTTAAGCACATCTGAACATCCTCTCAACAAACACATTTTGTTTGCTTTTTCACGCACAGCATGATCACTTATTATTAATATTTTAACAGCACATTTCAAGAACGACATACATTCTTAGAGAATGTTTTCAAAATTGCACATAGGAAGTAGGTATTTTTGTTTTGTTTTTTCCATTTCTGAATAGCTGTACTATTTTCTCTTACTGTCAAAGAGAGTGCAATGGTTTGCATATTAAAACAAACACCTTTCTGTTTCAGCTGCAGATGTGGGCTGCTGGGCAGCTTATATAAACAGATACTAAATTTCCATAATGCATTAATGAATTAAACCTGCCGAAATAAAGCCATAATTGGAAAATACCTGTAAAACAGCAAACTGTCAAACTATCTGTCAGCTATTTTTATGCTGTCTGATAAAAATCTGGCTCCTGTTGAAGGCACAGACACACCAACACAGATCTTTAAAAGCATGCCATCACTGGAGTTCTGCAGAACACCATGATCTCATTTAGCAGGATTATTGGGTTTATGACCTGTGGTTTCCCAATTCTGAACACTGTACGCTCCACTGTGAGTTTTGATTTCAGATAAACACCAAGTCACATTTAATATTATTCTCATTAACACTTGTTCTCCTCTACTCTTTTCATACAGAAACTACCTCCTTAATTTTGAGCATTTTTCCTGGGTCTGATATCTTTTAGGAAGGCATTCACTCTATGTTGACTTCAGCTCCTAAACCTCCATCTATCTGTATGGTGATAATTTTCTCCCTCGTTTCTAAAAGTGGAGCAAATCAATCTGTACTGAAAATCAGGACTAGGTCATGTACTCTGCAAGAAGAGCTTTTAAAAGGGGAGCAACACAGAAAGAGAAACAATGGTGTTGTTCAAAATGTATATACATTATGTAAAGTTTTTTGTTCTTACAAAGTAATACTCATACCTTAAACCAGTGTACTCTGGAGAAGAAAGCACAATTTTGTATAAAAACACCCCAAGCATAAGCTCTGACAAGCTTCAGATTACACCAAACTGACCTCAGCTATAGTCTCCAATGCATGGCTTCTACAATACATTTTACAACCACCTCCTTCAGTGTGGCGAGCATCAACTCCTCCTACAAGAAGGCATTAACTATCCCCTGGACCCACCCAGTCAGTCCCTTCTTGCAAGATCTTTAACAGCCAGGGAAGACAAGAGCCGAGAGAGCATGTAAATTATCACATGAACCTATTCAAATACACAGCTAAGAAATCTCTTTGGGCCATAAGTGAAAGTAATCTTACCAGAACAGCGCATTCAACATGTATAGTTTTTTCTGGTGCAGCTGGTATACAATTTATTTCCAGGGAAAACCAGACTTTGCTGTACGGTGGACTTTGTCCTAAACAGGTCAAGAAATAAGGAGGGCAGGGGGAAAACACAATGAATCTTGGGTATTAACTGAAGACTTAATGCAGACATGAAATCATTTCCTGTATGGAAAGCACTTGTGCCCCTTAATATCTAAATTCTATAGCCTTGGATCCTAATTGCAACTTAGGGGCATGCAAAGCCTTGCACTAGCTCTGTACAATTGTTGTATTTTTAAAAATGAAACCCACACTCACCCTGAAATATTAAGTTTGCAAGGTGACAGAGAGGGTCAAGAGACTACAGTTCAAGACAAACAAATCTGAGGTACCCCTGGTCTCACTGAAGTAATTTCCTGATTATTTGGATACTGGCTAATATAGCCTGACATGTAAAATATTTGAACCAAAACAATTTAATGATGGAAATGTTCAAGAACCTAATGTCATTTATTTACATAGCCATGTATTTGAGATACATTTTTCACTTACATTTAGAGTACAATACAACAAGCCAAGAGTTTTGTCCACCTCCTTTAAACAAAGTCATTTGCCATGGAGCATCCATTAATACTTCTCTCACCATCTAAAATCACTATCTAGAGAGAGTTGCTCAAGGTACAGGACCATGTGTCTACGGGTTTGCTGTTGCCAGGAGCAGAGCAGCTGAGGGTCAGAGAAAGCCCCAAGACAACCTTTTATTAACCACTTCCACTTCCCCAGCAACAGGGAGAAGAGCAACATCAGGTAAGACCAGTGGCTGACACTGCCCATGGCTCAGGCTCCACCTGTCTCATGGAAGTTCTAGGATGGATGAGGTACTTGCTGGGGTTACAGAAAGTGAGTTAAAAGCCCAGCAGGCGAGGCCAATTAAGACTCCTTGTCCCCACTACTCTACCAGAAACAGAGAGAAGTTACAACCTTCTTCCCTCTGGGTCAGGCATGGTATAAGACTACGTATGGGAACTGGACCCATTTCTTGCCACATTTATAACTCTAGTAATTCTCCCCATCACCCCATTAACTGGATATTAGTCATCTAAAATTCTGTTCGTGACATGCAGTTGCAGTCCTTGGGAAACAAACCTTAAAAGGCTGAATTTTTCAGAAGCTTTTAACAAAATCTTCTAAACATGTACTCCTTAGAAAATTGAGATCGTTGTGTTGTTGTGGGTTTTCTTTCTTTTTAATCTGCCTTAAAGCATCATGCCATCACTTTAAGTTTGGAGGTTCCAGTTCCCTAACTTCTATAAATTATTTTGCATCAGATAATTTTACATAGTTTCAGTATTGTTGCTTAAGTATGTTGAGAAGTCAGGTTTGAAGTCACACAAATTTTTAGGCAACAACCTCTGCAAATTATGCTATTCATATATCAATGTTTCTATTCATATATCAATGTTTCTATAGGGACGCAGGTGGCGCTGTGGGTTAAACCACAGAGCCTAGGACTTGCCGATCAGAAGGTCGTCAGTTCGAATCCCCGTGACGGGTGAGCTCCCGTTGCTCGGTCCCTGCTCCTGCCAACCTAGCAGTTCAAAAGCACATCAAAGTGCAAGTAGATAAATGGGTACCGCTCGGGCGGGAGGGTAAACGACATTTCCGTGCGCTGCTCTGGTTCACCAGAAGCGGCTTTGTCATGCTGGCCACATGACCGGAAGCTGTACACCGCCGCAAGTTGGTCACCCCAGAGTTGGTCACGACTGGACCTAATGGTCAGGGGTCCCTTTACCTTTATATCAATGTTTCTTGATTGAAAACGCAATAATCCCCTTATGTTTGTGGCTTGGAGCTACACCAAAAGTAACATTCTCTTGTTTAATCCAAAAGAAAAACATTTTTAATGGTAATTATATCTAACATATTTATTTTAGAATGTGACACTGACACACACACATACAAACTTTGTATGACATTTATATTTAACTGGAAAAGGAGAGGTGCCTTACAGGATCAGACCACAGTCTGCCTATCTACTGTTTTGTTTCCCACAGTAGTCAGCCAAACTCTACATGTTTATCAAGTAGACTGGTGAGAATGCAACAACAAAACATCTTCCACAGCAGGGAGCAAAACAGCTTTTGAATATAAATGGAATAAGCTTCTGTTTCTCACCCAGTGTGATCTATCATCCTAGATTCTACCATTTCACACCCACCTACGTGAAAATACATTGGCAATAGGAATTAGTAATTTTTTCGGGTCAGTATGTGTGTCATATAAGTTACAGGAAATGTATTGTTGGCTGAAGTACTGAAAATGAGCCAGAGGAAAGCTGTACAAACTATAGAAGAATGCAAGCTAAGTTGGAGAAAATATGTATTTGATGAAAAATAAATCATGCCTTCTTTAACAGAGAGTTGGTTAAATGGGTGAAGGAAACTAAGTGGAAATAACACCACTTGATTTTAGGTAAGAGGTCTTTTTAAAAAAATCATAGGCCAATTAAAAAATAAATTGGAAAAATGTGGACTTGCAAGTGTGCACCTTATGTGATTTTCCTCTGGTTTGGCAAGTTGTATCCAAAAATAGCAATTAATGGATTTTTAATAATAGGTGAGAAAGTTATGTTTTATTTATGATTTAGCAAAGGGTTTAGGGCACTGGTTGTGGTAAATACATAAAATGCCTTTATTGATTATTCATCTGTTTATTGGCCTGTCTATAGTCTTAGGACTTGTGTCAATCAACCTCAAAATACTAGTCTGTTTGGATGTTTAGCTTGTTTTAGACTGAACACATCATTATATAAAAGAAGCTAATTCTGCCTGCCTAATATAAGATTCAACTGGGTTGTTGTTGTTTTTTAACAATTTCAGTGTGATTATCTCAGGGAGATAATGCAATGCCACTCCAGTTTAAAATCTGAATCACCTACATGAAATAACCCCTTAAAACAAGTATTAATTTAAGTCCATTAATATTAACAATAAGACAGCCCTAATTACATAAGCATCCCTGCAATTATAGAGAACAAAAAGCTGCAATTAGGCAAATCATACTCACCCACATACTACATGTACATTTGATATTAATGGATTTTCATTAGACTATTCTTTTCGAAAATACAATCTCAAACATTTCCCAGAAACTGCTAATAATGAAATAAGGCTCTGAGGGAATATATCACATGACACTAAATAGAAGTAAATATAATGTCCAACAAATTGACCAACATAATTATTTTAAAATTTGATAGACCACAATAAAGCAGCAGGTAGTAAAGAAATTTAAAATGTACAAATTTCAACTTAGTCTTCAAAAGAAAACCTGAATTAAATATTCCAGTGAATAAAACCTAGGACTAGATAAGTCTATGATCCAAGTTTCTTTTTTGGTCCTTAAACTAGAAACATGTACAAGGAGATTCCAAGTTCCAAATGATCTAATTTGTTAAAAGTTATCAGCCATTCTTGATTATTTTCTTTACAAAAGGTTTGTTTTAAGAAAATATATCATGTCGCCTTCATTATATTATCTTCAGAAAAAATTACATGTTGTTATGTGGTATCATAGCAACTCAGAAGGACTACAAATATTTGTCAGTCGTGATTGCTAAAAATATTCTCTAAGAAATAATATTCCTATGTGGAATGCCTGATGCCTGGCATGCAACATCAGTAAATGTGGACTGTGGTCAGAAAGTTGAAAAAGTTTGACATTTTCCATTAGCCATTATATCATTTTTTTTTTCCTTTGCAAACCATAGGATCCTCGTTTATCACAGCAGTACATAATGCATTTTTGCCTTTGTCTTATGAAATCTTTCACCAATTTGTTGGGGTTGTGTGTTTTTTTGTAAAGGTTCTGGTATAGGCCTCTAGTTTAAATAAGATCCTTCTCTTTTCCCCAGTCACTCATGCTCAGTTTGCATTAACTACTATGCCAGTTTCACCTCAATGCTATTGCATAATTTTTATCCCCAATTATGTATTTCAACCTTATGCTCTTTCTTTCACCCCTTCTCTCCATGCACTGTATAACAGTCTGCACTTCGAGTTTTTCATTTTCTCAGGGTCACTAGAAATATAGGATTATAGGCCAAGAAATAGGAATCATACTTTTCTCTCTACTGCAAAAGTAAAAGGAACAAAACACAGTTGTAGTAAATATGTGACTAGTTGCATCAGTAACATATTCAAAACTAAGATGCACTGTAAACTCAAATAACAACATGTGCTGCAATAACATATAGTAAAGAGCTTTGCTTAAAATATTTTGTAAAAATATGAGAACAAATTACTGATGACAAATATACAGTGTGAAAAACTACATGGTAAATGTTATGAAATATGCATTGAAAACAAACTATCACTCTGTGTTGCAAAAAGAATTTGGATTTAGAACAAACATTTGAATGATTCAATGAAGTTTGCACCAACACAATATGAACTGAAGACTCATACATATGGTTGCTAAAACAACTAAGGGTCATGTAGCACCTTAAAGAGCAACATATTTATTGTGTCATAAGTTGTCATGAGCCACACCCCACTTTATCAGATGCATGATTGTGACTTGCAAAAAAATGACACAAAGCAATTTATTTTCAACTGAACAGTCACAAACATTACCAGGTTTCCGCTCGTAGCATAGTAATGATTTATAGTTCCAAACTGGTTGTGAGGACAATTTAAACTGCTCCCTGAATGAAGTATAATTTCAATGGAAAGGTTTCTATACTACTCTGATATATTATTTGGTCTAAAAAGCCTCAAGTTTGATTACTGGCAATAGTGTTTTAAATACAAACAAGCAGTTTGTATTTAACCTAAATAAGTATGTTTCTCAAAACAACAAAAGACTAGTCAGCTTACATCCAGGCAATATGCATTATTTAAAAAGGCACATGGTTTAGTGTATAAAATATGCATTTCACTGAAAAATGAATGATAGAACATCCATACAGACTGATAATGAAATTACCCATAATAAAAAACCTACCAGTGTTTGCTGCATTGGCTTTTTTCGGTAGTGCTCCTGATAATTTCTGAGGGATCTGTACACCATCTGTCTTCTGTTGCTGTTCTCCATCTTCAGCAGCAAATACAATTACACCTGAAACAAATAGTTACCAGATGTTCTATTAATCAAGGCATTCATTTCATAAGATGGCCTGAAACCCTCATGCCAGTGTACACGCAACCCTGCTTATCAGACAAAATCCATGTTTTTAGCTTAAATGAATTTTTGTATTAGATATTTCATTTTGGAGAAATACCTGGAATTGGGGCCTTCAAATACGGAGCATGGCTTAATAAGCTTTCAGTAAATGACATCCCTTTTCCAGTTCAAATTTTAAGGCCTGACCCCCAAAGCAAACATAATGTTGTAAACCTGTTAGACATAGTTAGATATTGGGGGGCTGTGCTCCTTTCAGCACCACGCCAGTGTGAATTCTGCCCCACCTTTCTATTATCAATTGTGGTTAAGCAAAGTTAATACCTTCTATTTTTCCCTATTGTAAAATTTAGGAATTTTATGGAAATCAATCTCATTTACCCTTTGCAACAGAAAAGTCCCTAGTGAATATGTCAACTTTTGGAAATCTCATTCTGAAATCTAAAGAAGATGAAGTGAGCACCTAGGCTCCAGTTTGAAGGTGGGAGACTCTTACAGGTAAGCTATATAGTCTAATTTTTACATGAAAGCAGGACTGCAATGAAAAATCAATTACAAAAGAATTTGGAATTTTAAAAGGGGATTTTAAAGCAAACAAATAAAACTGAATATTGTATTGCTTCCCTTTTCAGCAGTAAAGTAAAAACTCAAAAAAGAGGGGGATATAACTTAATGTCATGTAAAACAGAGTAAAAGACACAACACAATATGCAAAAGAAACCATATTCATATTTCTTTGCCCAGCCACATTTAGCCAGAATATTAAAAATCTTCGTATTGCCTAATTATTAGATTGGATCCAGATGTCTATGCTCAGCACAGACAACTGAAATCAGTATAAAGTTGTCAGGTAGAAAAATGGGGGTAAACCTCTGTTTGAAACTCCTGCTAATGGAAGGAGACAGTTCTGGACTAGATAAGAGATGAGCAGAAGGCAGATCAGGATCTACTGGTAGACCTCTTGATACCTTGCAGTAGGTTGACAAGGATTTCTGACTCCCAAGTTTCATAACAGAATGAACAAATTAAGACTTCCTCACTAAATTAGACTGCTCAAGTAAGGAAATCTTGGGGCTACCAGGAATAGGATTTTTGTGTGGAAGGACGGTGAGCTTAGCTCAGTTATGATACTCAAAACAAATCCCTGTGCTCAGCTGCTGAAGGAGCAGCCCGTTAATAGGTTATTGTGTTGTTTAATCAGTGAAATGCCTCTTTGGCTACGATAACTGGATCCAAAATAGCAGAGAAAGCCTTGACTCTGAGCATGCTCTCTGCCGTCTTTGGCTTGTAGTCAAAGACAAATTGGCATAAATGGCAAAATCCTAGACTAGTTCAACATTCCTTCAGGAAAGCGAAAATTCAAATTGCCTTTGAATTAGGATAAATCTAGGATGAGCGTAGATTTTGAATTGCAGTGTTATTAAAAGTGGCTTTTTGAGGAGGGAGAAAAACTTTTCTAATTGATACTTTGAAAAAACAGAGGTCAGCGATGCATAATTTCATTAGCAGTTAGCTGTGTCTTGTGGAATCATGCAGTAATTATCTCATACTTACAATGTAGCACTAGGTTAAAACCTACCTTGAAATTTTCCGCGTTTCCATGGGAATACAGTCAGAGTATATGCAGCTGTGTCACCAGGCTCTACGGTGAGAACTGGGTCACCACTGACAATTGGAAGATCTGAAGATACCTAGTATGACAAAAAAGCAGCAGCAAAACCAACAATGGCAAAGGCAGCACGGTCAAGATAATGTCGAAAACGTAGCTCTTAGCAGTGAGTTCAAGTACAAATATTACTACATTTCTCTTAATCTTTCCTACAGTGCTTAATTGACTATAGAATGAAGGGAACACTTTCTGCTGTGCTCTTTCAAATGTATCAGAGTTAAAATTTGGTACTATTAATCAAGTGAAGGTACATTAACTCCTTGAAAGATTCCTTCTGACCAGCTACTGAAAATCAGGACCTTTGTTTTGTGCTACGTTCACTGAAGACTTAAGCAGGGGTGAATATGTGTAAAATGGCAGGCTATCTCCTAGCTGTTCTGGCCAGGGAGGGAGGTGGGGATGAGCAAAAAATTCATTTCACCCCAGCATTCTTTGAGTGTGGGGATGGAGGGAATCCTGTCCATTGAAACAAATGTTACAGGCAATTACCCACACCAGCTCCTGGTTGGCATAGGTAACAAGCCCAATCCTCGGGCCTCTCACAGCAATAAAGATACTTTGGATCCAGCAGATCCAAAGCTGTTTCTGCCCCATCATCATCTTGTCTCTAGAATACCCCTTCTGAGGCCTACCACTGGCAATGGAGTTACATCTATGGAGCTTTATGCCTTGACAACAGATGCCACCGTCAGCACAGAGGCATCTCTGCCCCATCCTAACCCCCTGTGGATATGGGGAAGGGGAGTAATGGTTACCTCTTCATCTAAGGAGCTATGTTAACAAGGCAGTACTGCCTAAGAAGGAAACATGAGATGAAATGCAGGGGAAATGTGCTGGAGTGAGATTGAGTAAAGTAAAGTAAAGTAAAGTAACGTAACGTAACGTAACGTAACGTAACGTAACGTAACGTAACGTAACGTAAAGTAAAAATAAACCAATCAGATACTACCTGGGAATAGGAACAATGCTCAACCATTAATCTCAGATTTCATTAAGGCTCTAGTGTGGTTAAATATCAGCAATACATTTAACTACATTTAAAGCCTTAAGGGGATTGAATATTTGTGCATATCTCCTCTGCTTTTCACACAGCTACTGACAGGAAGAGAAACCAGAGCCTGCTTCTTTTAGCAGACAGCAATAAGGAAAGCAGCCAAATTCTCCCAGGCTCAGCTGAAAGCAGCTGTTGACAACAGGGGGCCTTCACCTCACCACTGGCATCAGCTGTGCACAGACAAGGAAAAATTAAATATAAAAATAGTTTCAGGGATTTTTTTAAAGTATATATATATATTGCTTCACAATATTTTCTAGAATTTTTAAACCAACTAAAACATTGTGTATACTGATTAAATTTCTTTCAGGGTGTGTATAATATCACCAGCTCTGAACAGATTAGAGGAAAAAAGAGAGATTTAACAATTGACTATTGCTAAATGAGCAATCTAAAACAGGGAGGAGAAAATTGGGCTAGTCCTGGCCTGTGGAGTCTTTCAATCCAGCCAACAGCCTCCACCTCTGCCCTACCAATAATCACCTCTGCACTCCACAAGGCTGGTTCAAATTCCCTCCTCTCCAGCAGGGAATAGAGATGGAAGAGAAATTTTATTTGGTTCACATGTATAGGGGAAACTACATACTTTGTGCTTCCTGAAGCAACAGAAGAACTGAAGCAGAACCATCCTTCGAAATTCACACTTGTCTGAATTTTGCAGTGTTTCTCTAACCAAGTAATATGCACAAAAATGCATGTACTAGGATGTGCATAAAAGTGTGTATCTTAATGAAAATAACATGTAAAAATGCATTACAGTGGAATTGCATTTTATGCAGGAGTTAGCAAGGGAAGCAAAAAAACTCTTAATCAAGAAAATCTGAATAAGTGATCTATATATATATATTCTACATAAATAAGTAATAACGGAATAAGGATTCTATTTCACAACCTGTTTTTAATGGCTCTGGAATCACACACAAACTTAATTTCAGAGGGCACACATTCTGTCTAGCAAAAGTGCTGAGGCAGGCTCTTAAAGACTCCTTCACATACATACAAAGTTGTGTGGAAGCCATTTAACCCTGGCACTATACCACAAGGGTCTAATATTATAATTTGTACAAGAGCCAGTGTGGTGTCTTCTCAGCCTAACCTCTCTCAGGGTTACTGTGAGGATACATTGGAAGGGTGGTGGAATCATTACACCACGCTGAGCTTCTTGAATGAAAGGTGGGATATAAATGTATTTTTTAAAATAATAATAATAATAATAATAATAATAAATAATTTTTATCCTTCTCCAAGCACTTAGAGCAGCTTGTGTCAAAGAAAGCACAATATAATTATCACAAAACTGCACATTAAGACAACGCAACAAAAGAAAACAACAAAAAGAGCAAACAACATCAGTAGAAAATGCTTGGTGAATATGTGAATGCATAGCACAGATACTGTTCATATTAACCTGCTGGAGATCTGGGAATGAGAGTGCATGAAATATATTTTAAGGGGGTGAGGCACATATTTTAACCTTGCACGAGGATGCTTTGATCTCTGGTGAGTTCTTCAGAGTTCTGTAGAGAAGATTGGGGACCTTAGTTGAGGACTATGCCAGCATCTCAAATGTCAACAGGCCAAAAGGCATGGTTTCCAGGCAGGATGAAATGTATATATCAGTTGTTTTTATTAATTTACCACAGAAATAAAAGAGTGATGAGAACAGGAAGAAGTAGGGAAACAGATGTGCCAGATCTTTAAAAGTTCGCTTTATGGTGAAGTACAGGTAAGAAAATGAAAGAATAACAACAGAATGATAATGGTATATGGAAAAAGCAAGGGTGCGAGGTAGGGACAATTTTCTTTCATTCCATTCCAGTAGTTTTTGCTTTATTTGTTAAATAATTTCAAAGGGGGCAGATTATAATAAATAAATATATTATTATTATTATTATTATTATTATTATTATTATTATTATTATTATTGGCCAGCCAAACAAGAGCAGAACCAAACAAGTGCCACCGCCCCCCCCATGCCAACTCAGAGAACCTATCCAGAAGGCTGCCATGATCAATGAGATCAAAAGGCACTGAGAGGATCCAGGAGAATCAAGAGGGCTTCTCTCTTGGTCACTGAAGAGGGTGACCGAAGCAATTTCAGTCCCAAAGCAAAGTTAAAACCTAACCAGAACAGATCTAGAAAATCAGTATCCAAGAATGTCTGGAGCTGAATAACCACCATTCTCTTGAGCACCTTGCCCAAGAAGGGAAAGCTAGTTGCCAGCCTATTGTTATTAACATCTTCTGAGTCAAGGTTACATTTCTGCAGGAGCAGTCAATTTGTCACTTCTTTTAAATAATCTGCAACCACTTCCTCTTTCAAGTGGGCATTTACAACCTTCTGGACCCAGCTGGATATTTCTTCCCTGCTAGATTTAATAAGCCATGAAGATCAAGGGTTCAACATACAAGTGGTTAGTCCTCCAGGCTAAACTGTTGTCACAACAGAATCTCACTGAAGCTTTCCATTGTTGCTGGCTATCCACTAATTAATTATTTTCACTGCAAGTGTGTACATATATGTGAGTTGCAAACCTGTGAACCAGAGGTCCAATCATTTTTTACCTTCATTTATCAAATGTTTTTCATAACTATTTTTCATTACAATGAAGACTTCAAATCTTCAATCATCTCTATTTTCCCTGAATATCATACTTTATATCACAAACTATGTAAAGGTTTAAAAGTATATAATTCACAGAATTTAATTTTATAAACTACTGCTGGAAATAGCCACCCTGCAAAGAGTTCGTTGTACCATATGAGAATTACATCATCTTATTCCATACAGATCAGGTGCACTGTACTTTGTTTGTAACCTGAGGAACATATGCATGGCATAATTAACTTTTTAATGAAATGGCAGTAGTATTAAATTAATGGCTTCAAATATCTCATAAAAAAGAGCACGAATGCCAATATAAAATCCAAAATATTAAGACGGCTATAAATTGTTACAGCTTGCTAGCTATACAAAGTGTGCATCTAACATGCTATTACCACAAAGTTTTAAAATGTCAAAATAAAAGGGGGAATTTTCATTGTGTGCTCTATTTGCATTTCTAGCATGCCAAATTTGATGAATCTGGATAAGGAGCACATGTTATATTTCAACAGATGTCATCACATATTATATACCTAATAAAAATATAAAAATGAAACTTCTGTGTTGAGGAACATTTTGAAAAGAAGAAAACAGGAGTGAAGGGGAAATTATTTAAAGTATTTTGTTGGAAGAGGCACTCTTGGATTAAACTGATTTTCTAGATCCATTTGAATCAGGGTTTAGGCCTGGTTTTGGTCGCCCTGTATGATGACCTGTGTTGGGAGAGAGAGAGGGAAATGTGTCCCTGTTAATTCTCCTTGACCTCACTGCAGTTTTCAATACCATCAACCATGGTATCCTTCTGGAGTGGCTGCCCCAATTTAGGGCTGAGTGGCACCACATTGTGGGAGGAAGACCTTTCATTGCCTACAGACAGCCACCCAATCTTAAACAACTCCTAACCCACAATAATACTACAACCAGACTTAACACAGACACTGGCACCAGAGCCTGCAATAAACCCAGATGCCAACTTTGCTGCCACATACACCCGGACAACACCATTACTGGCCCCAACAACATCACACATACCATCTCGGGGCTATTTAATTGCTCATCGTCTAACATTGTGTATGCCATCAAATGCCAACAGTGTCCTTCAGCTCTCTATATTGGACAAACAGGCCAAACCTTACGCCAAAGAATAAACGGACATAAATCTGACATCAAGAATCACAGAACAGAGAAACCAGTAGGAGAACACTTCAATCTCCCAGGACATTCTATACAAGATCTCAAAGTAGCTGTTTTACTACAAAGGAATTTCAGAAATAGACTGGAAAGAGAAGCTGCTGAATTACAACTCATTACCAAACTTAAAACCATGAAAAGACCTGGGCTGAACAAAGACATTGGATTCTTATCTCACTATACATGACTAAACCATTTCTCACCTTCCCACCCCTTGCCTTTTCCTGTAAGACCTATTACAGTCGTTAAGAGTCGTCAAGAGGCTCTCTCAGCTATCTGCCTATCTCCCATTCCCACCACCCTTCTGAGTAACACCCCTCCCCACCTTCTCACTATATAGAAGGATCTGGCAACTTCTGTTTCAGTGTATCTGAAGAAGTGTGCATGCACACGAAAGCTCATACCAAGAACTAACTTAGTTGGTCTTTAAGGTGCTACTGGAAGGAATTTTTTTATTTTGACTATGGCAGACCAACACGGCTACCTATGTACACATTGTGATGGTTCTTGTCCTAATTGGATAGTCATTTCCAAAGGGTGATGCTTGGGGAGTGCTCTTTAGCCCCATGGAGGCTTCAATGCAGGGTTCCCCGGGGTATGATTTCATCCCCCATACTGTTTAGCATGGTTCACAGAACAAAATCAGAATAGAAAACCACAAAATATATAACATACCTGGATCCCGGGATCATCTTCCGAGGCCTTTCTATGTGTGCCTCCTCCTTGAGAAGTGTGGAGGGTGGCAACACAAGAACAGGCCTTCTCTGCAGTGGCTCCCTATCTGTGGAATGTTCTCCCCAGGGAAGCTTGCCTGGCACCTTCATTATACACCTTTAGGAGCCAGGCAAAAGCGTTCCTTTTCAACCAGGCCTTTGGCTGATTTGATTGACATCCTATGCCCTTTTAAAATGTGGATGAACCGCCTTGAGACCTCTGGGTATACAGTGGTATATTAATTAATTAATTAATTAATTAATTAATTAATTAATTAAACAAACAAACAAATAACCTGCTACTATGGAGAATGGAGGACCAGACCATGTGGCAAAAGAGCAGGATCTGAACTCCAAAAAAAAAAAAAAAAACCCACTGGGCAGTGGGAAGCCATCAAGAACAATTAAAACATCACTCATTTTTAGTAATTTTGCAGTGGCAAATCTTTCCAATATGAATATGACATTTTCAAATGAAGGGAGGACAAGGTGACTCTAGTATCATCTGCCACTCAGATAGCCTTCATAATGATGAGTGGGATAACAAATGCTCCAGTAAATCATAACAATACATGCATTAGGCAGAGAACTGCTGTTACTTTCACTCAAACCTGTATTCAAACCTGCACAATTTTACCTTGTAGTGCAATTCCTCATTGGTAAAATTGGGTACCATTATGAGCTTCTGAGTAATCTTTCTAACTCGGCACTCTATCGCAAGATAATCCAGCGCCAAAGGTTTTGTTGCAATCCCCTTCAGGACAAAGACATGATCTGTGCCATCTGCTTCATTTTGCAAAATGAGTTTCCCCTATGATAGTGAAAGAAATGAACATTCAGCAGGGTGCAAATATTTCTGCAAAACTTCAGTGTCCACTCAAAATGAGACCTGAATGTCCTAGTGGGATGAAGAATTACACAGAGCTGCCTTGAAGACTATTCAGAAACTTCAATGAGGGCAGGATACAGTTGCATGGATGTTTGATGCAAGTTGTAAAGTCAGACCATGTGATACCAATGTTGCACCATTTCAATTTGCTACAAGTGCCATTTCAGGCCCAATTCAAAATGCTAGTGCTGACCATTAAAACTCTTAACACCTTGGGTACAAGTTATCTAAAGGACCAGTCTGTTCAATACATCCAGCTTTGGGGGCCCTGCTCGTGTGCCTACCGGTAAAATCAGTTCCTTTGTTAAGCACAGGGGTTACTTGGTGGTGGCCCCATCATTTAATTATTACTGAATGACTTATGCTTAGTTCCTTCAGTGCAGGAATTCAAGTGAGCCTTAAACATCTATTTCAAACTATATATTTCCTTAATCTCTTTCCTCAATGTGTTTTCAGCTATATGATTTGGAGCAATTTTGTTTTATATATGGGGGAGGGTATTACGTCACACTTACAAAATTTAGGTGCTTCTTCATGATGATTTATACCACATGATGTGTCTACCTTTTTGTGTATCATCTCTACTGCGTACACTACTTTCTCAGGCCATAGCCCTAGTGGTCTAGAAATTCATTAAATAAGCAAATGAACATATCATGTACAACCCCCAGAGTGACTTGCAGAAAGAACAACATTAAAATGTAAAAAGTAAGCATACAAATACAGAAGCAGTAGGGCATCTGAGCCAAATGTACACTCTTCACAATCTATATATCCATTTGGCAATTACCGCCACTGCACAAGACAAACCATACACTATCATACAATGTAATAACCTGGCTGCTTATTCTAAATAAATCAGCCACACGGAGGCCAAATTATTTCTTAACAAAACACTTCATTGGTCTGGCATAAATTAGAAAAGTTATGAATAGCTAGGCAGCTATCATCTACAAGTATCAGAGAGATGCATTGTGGGTGTCAAGTTGCCCGGCCAGATGCAATCTGTGGCCCTGTAAAAGTGGTGAAATAACCTTGACAAGATACGGGTGTTGGGTGAGATCAGGCCAAATCTTTACTGATTACAGCAGGAAGTGGGGTTGGCATGGCAGGAGGGCAAGAGTCAGTTCCTCATTCCACTCAGACCCTTCTGATGGAATGCCATTCTGTCAGGATTCGGAAATACTCAAACACCCTCCATGGCTATGTACATTATGTGTCAAACCCTGTCACGGCAAGTCAAGCATCCAGGGTTTCACTGGATGACTAGGCTGAATCCAGCCAGTCAGAGGCTCTAACCTGAGCTTAGGCTGTGCCTTAGCCAATCCTTCCCTCAAAACCCTTATGAAGGCCTCTTTTACTATGCCGATCCTGCCCAATGCCATTTTTGCTCCCAAGTAGTAACAAATGTTCTCCTATGACTAACACAACACCTTAGTTCAATGAGGGAAAGCTGGGGAAGAAACACATCCAAGGGCCAACTGAGGTTGGGAAGAAAACATTACTTTCTAGCCCCATCAGTCAGTGACCCAAGCAGTCTAGTGAGGTACTAACACGGACAGGTGGGTGAGTGGGAAGCTCATGGGGCAAAATGGCCCCAACTCTTGTGTGTGTGGCCTTTTAAAGGCCTCCACTCCTCCTTCCTTCAAGATATTATGAGAGAACAATGGGGAGACATGACTCCACCATACCCATTGACTTCTAGGCCACACACTGCCAGGCACAGTCACTCCATGCACAGATCATGCTCAGGACGCTTACAGTAGCAATAATAATCACACATAGATATAACTATAGAGGGCATTATTTAAAGTCTTCAGCTCTTTACATGCTTAGTTCATTTTTGCTTATGGGTACATTCTCACATTACCTTGGAATGTTTTGAAGTCACCACATTTACAATGTCATTTCTATGCTGTTAGTATTATGTTTATAGATACCCTTGCATTATAAGAACTTATAAATTCCACAGCTATACCAGTTCTCATTAAATGTAGAAAAGCTAATCAAACAAGAAGGAAAAAATGTGTTTTGTTCTCCTACCGTAATTACACATTCGGAAGTTGGCTTAAACATGAGGGTGTATGGAATTGTTTCACCTGGGGCAACGTATATAAGCGGGGGACCATAAAAACAGCATCCTTTTAAATGAGCTTTAAGTTTCCAATCTTGTTGACTCATGTTAGTCTGAAACAGAAGGGAATCCAAATGAAATATCTAAAGGTACAATGAATATCAGTGATTAAGGATGAAGGGGTGAAGCAGAAGTCCTTGTGGGAAATATAGGTTTTGAATAAAGGCGCATGATCTATACAGTTATCTAGTACTGTCTCCTAAGAAATGTTAACTGGTGGGAGTTCTCAGAAGAAAGCTTTCTCCTCCTTCTCCCCAGTGTATCCACCAGTGTCTTCTTCAAGCCTCTTGAGAGTGGGAGTTATAGGAACCCTCTTAAACAATGTGGGATATTGGAAGCTGCTGGAGGAAGGATAAATTTATTTATCTATTTTATTAAATTTATATACCACCCTTCACTGAAGATCTTAGGGTGGCTCTCAACATAAAGTTAAAGGTAAAGGGACCCCTGACCATTAGGTCCAGTCGTGACCGACTCTGGGATTGCGGCACTCATCTCGCTTTACTGGCCGAGGGGGCTGGCGTACAGCTTCCGGGTCATGTGGCCAGCATGACTAAGCCGCTTATGGCAAACCAGAGCAGCCCACGGAAACACCATTTACCTTCCCGCCGGAGCGGTACCTATTTATCTATTTTGACTTTGACATGCTTTCGAACTGCTAGTATGGCAGGAGCAGGGACCAAGCAACGGGAGCTCACCCCATCGCAGGGATTCAAACCGCCGACCTTCTGATCAGCAAGTCCTAGGCTCTGTGGTTTAACCCACAGCGCCACCCACATCCCTTTTGGTTCTCAACATAAATGACCCCAAATCAATCAGAGGTTTGCCCAGTTTGGAGGCATTCTCTATCAGCAGCTCAACTCTCCCCATTTCTCAGGAGGACTCATCCCAACTTTCCAGAGAGGCTTGAAGAGTGCACAGGTGGCAGGGAAGGGGAGAGAAAGGGATGGAAAACTTCCCTTCTATAACTTCCTTGAGCTAACTTATTTTAAGATAAGCCTATGTCTTTTTATACCATTTTTAGTAGAATAATACATTTGTGGCCAAGAGTTATAGAAGGTAATCTCTGTAAAGATTAACTTAATGCAGGAAGAACTCTCATCCCTGCTTTCCACCTCTATATACACATATTTATGTGTTTGCTCAGTCAGCAGTTTTAACCCAGTAGCGACTAGCCTTATTTAAATCTTGGATGAAGCTAAATGGACATACTATTGGAATGTCTTGAGTCACTGCTTGATATGCTGGAGTGACAAACTCTAGCTCAGCCTCGGCAGTATTTGTATTCACCACACATTCTATATGAAAGAGTCGGACATCATACTTCGACTGAAGAAGAATCTTACAAGGATATCGGCCAGGATACTTAGGCAAAAAAGTTATAGGAAGCTCAACTTCTGCAACTTCTGTGGGGAGAAAATAAACATTGTTAGTTTAAATATTGTAGAAAGCTCAACTGCAGCATCTTCTGCCAGGAGGGAAGAGGGATAAGTAGTTTTAATATAAGTACGATAGATAGATAGATAGATAGATAGATAGATAGATAGATGATAGATAGACAGATAGACAGACAGACAGACAGACAAATGATAGAGAGAGAGAGAGAGAGAGAGAGAGAGAGAGAGAGAGAGAGATAGATGATAGATAGATAGATAGATAGATAGATAGATAGATAGATAGATAGATAGATGGATGTACTGGTGATGCCTAAAGCCTAAAATTGTCAATGTAATTTTATTAATCTGATTAGACACTTGCATCTATATGGAAAATGGACCAGAATTTGAGGGCAACCTGAGTTTGTTAATTTCACAACTATCACATAAAAAGCACCTCAACTGCAATTAGGAATTAGAAGAAAAATTAATTGGCTTCTGCTAATAGCCTCCCTGTCCCTGCTCTTTATATTTATGTAGCTATCAACCTACCAACTATAGATTGGGGTTTATACCATGGGCTTTATTCTTTCTATTTAGAAATAATCATCAGAACACAGTTAAGACCATTAAAATGTGATCCTAACATACATAATGCAAGACAATGTACAGTGGTGCCCCGCAAGACAAATGCCTCGCAAGACGGAAAACTCGCTAGACGAAAGAGTTTTCCATTTTGGAGGTGCTTCGCAAAACGAATTTCCTATGGGCTTGCTTCGCAAGACGACAATGTCTTGCGAGTTCCTGCTGGTATTTTTTCCTCCCCCCCCTTTTTCTAAGCCGCTAAGCCGCTTATCAGCTGATCCGATCAGCAGATAAGCCGCTAAAAGCCGCTAATAGCGCTAATCCGCTAATCTGTCAATGGGCTTGCCTCGCAAGACGAAAAAACCGCTAGACGAAGAGAATCACAGAACGGATTCTTTTCGTCTTGCGAGGCACCACTGTACTATCACTGAACAGCGACAAAAGAAAAATTCAAGTACTAATTTAAGAGCCTCACGTACCAAAAATACTGGCTTAACACACCACCTGCAACGGTATCTTTAAATTTGCTGCAAATGAGTTGTCAGGACAGGGAGGCAGCACCTTTGAATACTGTGTGTGTGTGTGTGTGTGTGTGTGTGTGTGTGTGTGTGTGTGTATCCTTTTAGAGAACAAAAATCATTTTAGAGAATAATTCTTACATGGAAACTTTGAGAGAAAATTGGAAAAGGTGTAAGGATTTGTAGCTGTGCATATCTGGTTGCCGTAAAGGTAAAGGGACCCCTGACCATTAGGTCCAGTAGCAGACGACTCTGGGATTGCGTGCTCATCTCGCTTTATTGGCCAAGGGAGCTGGCGTACAGCTTCCGGGTCATGTGGCCAGCATGACTAAGCCGCTTCTGGCGAACCAGAGCAGCGCACAGAAACGCCGTTTACCTTCCCGCCGGAGCGGTACCTATTTATCTACTTACACTTTGACGTGCTTTCGAACTGCTATGTTGGCAGGAGCAGGGGACGAGCAACGGGAGCTCACCCCATCGCAGGAATTCAAACCGCCAACCTTCTGATTGGCAAGCCCTAGGCTCAGTGGTTTAACCTACAGCACCACCCACATCCGGTTGTCATAGTATACTTCAAAAAGCTTCTGGCAAAGCAGCTCACCAAAGACTCCTGAGGAAGCTTAGTAGTCAAGGAATAAGAGGAGAGGTCTGCTTGTGGACCATGAATTCATTAAGCTGCAGGAAGCAAAAAGGAGTAGCCAATTCACCTTTCAGGCTTTAGGATTTACTCTGAGAATAAACCCACTCAGGTGCTATACAAGTTCCTTTTTATTTTCTCCCATGAAGCAAGAAGTGGTTTTGTGCCCTGCAAAAGGGGGGGGGGACACCTCCTCTGCATCACAGCCCCGGTATGATTTGGCTTCCTCTGCAGCTGTTTTTTTTTTTAAAAAAGTGGGAGATCCATATCATCATTATCAATCTCATCTAAATATCCTCAGCTCCTGAAGCTATGGCAGAGCCACTTCCAGCTGGACCTCTCCACCCCAGCTCCAGTTACTACAAGCTGCCCTGTGGGGAAAAGCTCAGGAGAGCAAGGGAAGCAAGCAAAAGAGACCGCCAACCCAACTCTTGCTGGATTAACCTCTTCCCACCACAACCATCTACCACCAACTGCCCTGTAAGAAGGATTCCAGGAGAGGTAAGCGGGCAGGCAAAGAAGTCATCAAGAGCCTTCTCTTGTCTGTCCCAGCTGGACTCTGCTCTCCCCACACAAGGCCATTCCAACACTGTCAAGTGGGAAGGAACCTGATGGCTTTATATTGTTTATTGCTTTTTTAAAAAAGTTGATGCTGTCAGTTGCCTTGGAAGGATTTGTATCCTGAATAGCAGGCTATAAATAACTGTAATGCACAAATAGTATATTCATTGGTAATTTTATTTTCCTGTTATAAAATGGTGTTCAGTAGCAATTCAAACCTTTACCAACTGGAAACTAATTGATGCTACCATTGCCATGTCAATACTTTCCTTGAACTCTTTGTTACTGCTTAAAAAAAAACCTCAAGTTCACAACAGGAATAGCACAGCATTGTATTATGTGCCTCCAACATTAGCAGACTATCAAACAGATTATAGCACCTCAGCTTCAAACTTCTCTGAAATAAATTAGCTTGTTCTCTCATAAAGACAAGATTAATGACCTGCTAATTTATGAATTATTACCTCTTTTCTGTTTTGTCACCAAGTTATTATCCCCATCGGCTATCTTCCACAAAAACGTCCCACGTTTGTCAGTTATACTAGTAATAAAACTTGCTCACTTATTCCTGGCTCATAAATATTTTTCCCCCAAATTAGATTGTAACTATCTCGTATCATTCACGCAGTACATGGGAGCACAGAAAATATCCACATTAGATGATTTTTCAATTTTTTGGTATATAGTTTAAGTATATTCAGTACCACAAGACAAAACTCACAATTCTTTTACACAAAAATATTAGCAATACATTTTAGATAACATGCCTTTATTATCAGTATAGGTCTAATTTTCCTATGTGCTATTCTTTCTCCTGGGATTTGCATTTTGCAGAAATTACTGCACACCAGAAAACATCTTGGGCCAAGCTAAAGGCTGCTTTTCATGGTATGCTTGTATTCTGGTTTTGATACCCAAGTACAATTAAACACATATTTCCTATCAGTTTGTTAAGCATGACTTCCTGCATAGTATAAACATTCATCATCAAAATAAATAGCAAAGGTCTTATCCTGGATTGGTTCACTACTTCCAAATCTTTTGAAGAAGCACTGGAAGACAGCAAGTTGGTCCACCTTGTAGGGTTAGTTTTTAAACATACTGCAGAAAGCGCTGTCCAAAAGACTGCCACACCAAATTAGGATGTCAAAGCAGATAATTTTGTGAATATCTGGCTCAATTGCAGGGGAGGTATTCACAAATCACACAAAGATCATTCTAGATCTAGAGGGACTTACATACCGGTAGCTGGATATTGTATAAGCTTAATTTCTAGCAGAACTAAGAAGTTGAAGATGTTATTCATTGAATTCGAGTTGATGTTTGTTGCTTTGTTACAAACCCAAGGATTGGGTCCACTTGTGTTTTCTCCTGGTATATTACAACTGCCAAAATTATACTTAACAGAACAGCAGTCAAGAGGTAAAATTTAATTAACCCAAGAACTGCATGCCCTCATTGCAAGCAATTTGTGGCCCATCCTGCACCCAGTGTGCACAAGGAGAAGTAGCAGTAATTTTTTTGTAAAGATGCCTGTCCCAATCTGGTAAGGAAGATTTGCACATGCAAGTGGCCTTCTATGTGTACTTCCATTGTTGATACACATCTGAATGCACATCTCCTTTTGCATATGGTTCACAATGCCCATTTATCCTACTGAACTGGTTGTACATGTCTTTTGATGCAATGCTGAGATGTATATCTGCTTCTAAAGACACCAGTTCTGGCACATAACTAGCCATCCATAACTACGATTAGAACACTGGTAGGCATCTCAAAAAGTCATATCTTAGTATGTATGTAAAACAAAATAGGCCACCCACAGAACACAACCAGAAGAGAAAGAGGATCACTGATAACATTGTGCTGGGGAGCAGGTTTAAAGCTCCAGGAAATTTCTGTGAAATAAAAGATTGCTCCGATTACACCAGACACTGAACCGAGGCAGAATTCATAAGGCATATAGTGAAAACGATAACCTGTTCTTGAGTATAATATGAAGGCATATCTTTAACATACACATATGGAGAAGTTTTCAGAAAATTATGCTTTTTAGATAGTGTTATTAAATATGTAAATATTTATGTCTTCTGAATTGAGTAGTGGAAATAAATGTTAGTTCTAGCAACCATAGAAGTCAACATATTGTAAATGATTTGCTAGCCTAAGTAATGTGATGTGACATGATATTCTATCTTATTTGTAAGGATTAGTGGAGGATGTTTGGCTGTGTGGTCTGCTTTATTTTCTACAAACTTTAGTGATGTGACAATCAACGGTGTAGCCCATGTCAAGGACTGGCTGGACAATGATGAATGTGGGGGGCACCAGTCAGGGAACCCCCAAGGGAAACCCCAGAGGAGGAAGGCTCGGGACCAGGAGATTGGTGGTGGGACACCAAGGAGAGTTCAGGCGGAGAAGAGTTCAGACGCTGCTGAAGAATCCAGGGAGTCTCCCTCTCCCGATGCAACAGGCTCCCCTCCCCTCCTCCCTGGTCCCCAAGAACCTGCATAGTAATGCGAAGAGCAGAACAGAGGTCAGAAGTGTGAAGACTGCAATTTGAGACTGCTTGGGAAATGGCCGGGAGAGGAGGAGCCTTAGAGCAGTGTGGAAGGCAGGGACCTTCAGTCCTGTCAACTGCTCCATAGGGGCAGCAAAAACCTGCTGGGAAGTGTTGCTGAGACCACTAGGCTGAATGTATGTTCATTTCTTTGAATAGAGAGTTAACTTTAATGAAAACGGAGAAGTGCTTCTTTTAGCGCTGCCCTGCGTCTGCCCTTGCTTTCTAATGAATGGGCCATTAGAGATGAAAAACCATGGAGAGACAGAATTAAAAAGAAGATAGAATTAGCCAATAGCTAATATCCACCCTTATTTTAGTTTCAGAGTATTGAACAGCTATTGATTAAGCATGAAAGCACAGCACACCCAAAGACGGCCTCGGTCCAGTATACCTGAAGGAGCGTCTCCACCCCCATCATTCTGCCCGGACGCTGAGGTCCAGCGCCGAGGGCCTTCTGGCGGTTCCCTCATTGCGAGAAGCAAAGCTACAGGGAACCAGGCAGAGGGCCTTCTCGGTAGTGGCGCCCGCCCTGTGGAACGCCCTTCCAGCAGATGTCAAAGCGATAAACAACTACCTGACATTCAGAAGACATCTTAAGGCAGCCCTGTTCAGGGAAGTTTTTAACATGTGATATTTTACTGTATTTTTGGTTTTTATGGAAGCCGCCCAGAGTGGCTGGGGAGGCCCAGCCAGATGGGCGGGGTATAAATAATAAATTATTATTATTATTATTATTATTATTATTATTAAAGACAGAATGTAATTATTAAAAAATTCATTTGAATTAATCAGGCACAAAATTAAAAAAATAAAGCATATTAAAATGATTAGTGCCTTAACAGTTCAATAGCACTTCGCAAGCATCAAGTACAAAGCAAAGTATTTAATCAGGCATGGGAATTGTAAGTTGTAGAATTATTCATGTATATTTATAACTCCAAAGTCTAGCTGTCACTGTTGCCTATTGACCTGAAAGGTGGTCTGGTCTGCATCTGTACCTTTAACAGCAGTTTGACATGTATACATCAGCAGATAAAACTCTTCACATGGTACGAAGGTACCATAAGATGTCTGCATTTTAGAGTCATAGGAACAAGGTGCAGATTATTATTATTTTTAATGCCAACCATAATAGTTGTTCAAAGCTTCAGGAATTAGAACTCTATTCTCCTTACTATATCTCATCAACATGCAGTTGTGGTTAACATAATGGCCAATTCTTCATTTTTGTGCTTATTATAAAAAAGGGTGTTTCGCTTCTTTGCTAAAAAGATCCAGCTCAGTCTTGTAAGATGGAATTTTAATTTGGACTATATAGGCTAATATTTGTTTTCTGAAGCATTACATATAAGTAATTGAAGATAGCTTGGTATGTCACATCCAGCTGGCAGTCTTTTACTTAATACGCACACAACTCAAACTCTATGAAGCCTAAACAGCAATAGCACCGATCCAAGCTACAAACTATTTAATTAATGTATGAATACAAATGTGTGAGAAAATTGGTAAGAGTTACTTTTAAAAGAAAAGAAACAAGTATTTTAACACGTTAAAGATAAACCAATATTGTATTCTCTTCATAAAGGTTAAAAAAAAAAGGTAAAGGACTCCTGGACAGTTAAGTCCAGTCAAAGGTGACTATGGGGTCGCGGCGCTCATCTCGCTTTCAGGCTGAGGGAGCTGGCGTTTGTCCACAGACAGCTTTCCGGGTCATGTGGCTAACATGACTATGCTGCTTCTGGTGCAATGGAACACCATGAAGGAAACCAGAGCGCACAGAAACACTGTTTACCTTCCCGCCACAGCAGTCCCTATTTATCTACTTGCACTGGTGTGCTTTCAAACTTCTAGGTACTACAATGGAGCACTTACGCAACAAAATCCAGTGAATTCCAAATCCTGAATATTTAAGCAACCAGGCAAACTTGAAATTACCTGCTTTCATTGTCACAGCTATGGTTCAATGATCTTTAATTTGACTCCTAAGACACAAAGATGGCACAGACTGACAATATGAAATATGCAGACAAATATGTAACAATATTTCCCTCAGGTACATGAAGAAAATCATGTTGATGTCAAAATGAATCAAGGGCTCTTTTGAGATTCAAAATGAACCAAGGGCTCTTTTGAGATTCAGCAAGTGTGATAGCATCTTGTTGAAATACTGGTAAGCAATTCTGATACATTTTATTTTTATGTTAGCTTATTCAAAATATTTCCTAACAGATGGATACCAACAACAACATCGGTAAGATTTCCAGTAAACGTGTTGATAATTAAAAGGTTTGGATACCAAAATCAGTCACTGGCCTTTTTTGTATGATTATTCCACTACATATCCTGTATAATCAAAGCTGTTTGTCCCACATGCTCTGTTTGCTTCACTGGCACAAGCTTTTACTTACAAAGCTCCAGTCCTTAAATTTCCAACCGTAAATTATTTTTTTCAGGCACAAATTCTTTTTGAAGAGCCTGAAAACCATCAACTAGAAAAAAATTACTTGAAGCCCAAGGAAAGGCTATAATCATGTAATAAAAGCATTTTAAGTTGCATTATGCCATGAGTCCCCATGGAGATGTCATGGAGTGGGTGATCAGACCCCGAGGTCCTCCTTGGAAGACCTGGAGAGGGTTCCAACAGGGGTGGGGGATAGAGGATTCTGAACCTCAAAAGATGGATTGTGAACCCCAAGGTCCAAGTGGGTTAGAGGGTGGAAACCGGCCCTCTGAAGAAGATTCAGAAAACTATCAAAGTGTCTCCCATTACTGCCTTCCAGATACACACTTTCTGGGTTAGCCAAGTCTGTAACCTGAAGCGTATGTAACCTGAAGTGTATGTAACCTGAGGTACCACTGTACAGATATTGTTCCACTCACTGGGCATCCCTTCCCAGTGAAGAACATCTGCAGTAAACAGGATGGTAAGATATATGAAGAATTTCAGAATTAGTATCAAGAGTTTTGTTATTGACAGTGGTAGTAGTAATTTACTAATCAGATGCTTGTCACCTCTTTCTTCTGCAGACCAAATATGTCCTTTCCCCTGGTGTGTAGGATGAATTCTGCTTGATGCCAACACAGGTATTTCTATATTTCCAGGGCTTTCAAAATATTCAGGCATGCTCACTTCAACACTGTACTCAATATATTTTGTAAAAAATTTAGGAAAGTTGTGCAGCGCATCTTTCTGTAAATAAAAGAACAGTGTAGTTGAGTCTTAACACTGTTTTCATGCTAACTGCAAGTCAACGAGGAAGCGTGTAAAAGGTTCTGTGTACTCACCTAGATTTTTATTTCCTTGTTTTTGCAGAATTACTTTCTTAATTATATTACACAATTATCAAAATATTCTTCAAAATCTCCTATGTTTAAAAAGCCATTTGGAGGATTTGGTGGTGCAAATATAGTTTACTTTTTAGCTTCTGCCTGTAGGAATGCTGTATTTCCCACGGCACACACCAATTTTTCTTTTCAAGTGAAATGGATGATACTGTTCTTACTAAATTAGGTTGGTTGGAACAATTAAGGATGGGGGCTGGGCACAGACATGTCAAAAGAAACTGGATTATCTCATGCATATGAATTGTGTTTCGGCTGGAACAGGGTCTGCTAGCCCAGGAACCGCCCTAGTTCTGATCCAACCCTGCTACTATGTGCTGAGATGCTTACTCCCAGGTTGGAGGTTACCTCTCACAATCAAACTTTGGGGGTTTGGGCAGCTTTATAACATAATGGAGAAAACTGCATTACAAGATTGGTGCTCAGATAATCAGCTTGACAAAGGGGGCCTTTTCCAATCGTGCAGTATGTGGTCAAAGTGTTGCTTCCCTGTCAGCTTCAAAATGTAATGAACAAAGTACAATTATAAGATCTGCAGTCAATAATGTTCTTACCTCAACTTGTGACAGACCTAAAGCTGCAACTGCAACTCGAACGCTGCTGCTCTCAAGTGTCCCAGTGACCTTTCTTCGCTCATACTCCAAAGCAGACATCTGCTGTTGTGCTGCAAGAGCCAGAGCCTTTTCCCGAGCTTCATTCACGAGAGGGATCTTCAGCTTTTCTCGAAGCGTATTACCAACACAACATTTCAGGCAAAGCACTGGTTGTATTTCTCTGTCACCTGTAATAAACAAGAGCAAGAGGTAACATCAACAACGGCCAACTAAGATTTTTGCTTCTACAGCACACCTGCACCAGGCAGATGCTAAATTTGGTACCATAGCACCAATTGCTATGGCTTCCCAGAGTAAGAGCCAAAAGCCTAGGGTTAGAAAAAGCTGACAAGGACAACACAACACAAAAACTAGTGTTGCTAACTTTATTTCTCAGCAGGGCTCCTGTGTTTGTAACCCCTATGGTTCAACAAAATGCACCTGATAAATAAAGTGAAGGAATAAACTTCATTTCTCATGTCAAGCAACTACAAAGATACAGAAGTCCTGCCAGAAAAAAGTTAGCAATCTGAATTCCCATTTCTATTATGCACTGGAAACATGGAAAAAACCAGCTTGAATCCACTTGTTTTCAAACTTGTTTTCAATTTATCAACTAAAACAGTTGAACTACAATGCTACTAAAACATTTTCTTCCCCTTTTAGCTGTCATGGTGGAAATAAGTCTTCATCTTATAACTCTTGATTTTCATTCCTTCAAAGTAAGCAAAAATAAGTGACTAGGCAAAAAGTCATTGCTAGCATTACAGTTCAAGCTGCTGGTTTCATTCAAAAGCACAGCACGGAACAAATCTTGAGTATGTAAAAACTGAGTACAATTAAACAAAGATGGGTTTAGAGACTTTATATGCCCTATTGCCAAAGCTGTGTATATCTATGGCCCAGTGGTGCTAAAGAAATGTAGCTATATTTCTCGTTGATACTACTGTCAGTATATACTCCATTTTGGAGAAGCCTAGGGGCACACTGTCTCCGCAAGCATCAATCCCTTGCTGACAGGGCTGTTTGGCCCTCATTAAATGGACATGCAGGAGTATGTCTGAATCACAGGCCATGAAAGAAAGGTCACTTGTGCAGTAACTGTAGCTCTTCCAAGGTAATTTGCTGTTTGGATCCATGCAAAGTGAAGGAAGGCTATACAAGCTATTATCTTCAAGAATTACAATTACAGATAAGTAACCTTTTCTTCTCCTTTAACTATTGCCTGTTTGGGTTGCCAGGTCATTATCAACCAGTAATAAATCCAGATGGCAGAAAGGCTAGAGGATACTAATTGAACAAAAACCGCAAATTTGATTTTTGCAAGCTGAAGTAAGTCTAAATATAAAGAGACCTGATAAAAAAAGCTAAACAGGTTCCCAGGCCTGAAATACTGTGAAGAATTACAGCATGAAGCTTTTTTATACCTTTAAGGGTACTTCATGTGGCTTTGATAAATGGTCAGAACAGAACTCTATACATCAAATTTCAATCCTTTGGAGTCTAGGAACATTCACCTGGCATAGTGCTCATATAAGCAGAGTCATAACCATATGATACCAATATACAATGCTGAGACAACCAGGAAAGAAGCTGTAACTGATAATGATGTATGGAGAACACTGAAAATAATCCTTTGTTATTTGCACCAGTAGAGAGCAGGCATATTCAAGGATAAGAAATACATGTGAGCAAGAAGTAATTTGTAATCCAAATAAAAATGTTTGACTACCATTTGAGGTACCAGAAAAGAAACAATTATATATTCCAATGGCAGTTTTCTGATGCCTCCGCATTGCAAAATATTTCACTGCTTGTGAAATTTATTGTATCTAAAAGTTTAACGTGAGGGGGAGATATTTTTATACCCCCACTCTACCTTCTAGCATGCTGCTAATGCACAGAACATTTGGGCTATTCATTGGAAGTAAGCCTGAAGGCAATGGTAAATCACATGTTCCTTCCACCAGGTACACAAATTCCCCAATCTGAAACACAAGAACATATGCATTTCAATTTCGACAACAATCCATGCAGAACAAATTAGAAGCCTCTCAGACTATAAACAAACACAAATCCATTGCAGCAACATTGAAGCTTGACTTACAAGAATATTTCATACATTTGAGAGTCTTCGTTTTAAAGCCTCTTTATAAACTAAACTGGAAATACTACAAGGTATAATAAAATAAATCTAGTAATTCAACGTTGGGTAGGAAAGAATTAGGACCAGAAGTATTTGTCATTATTTAACTCGGGTGCCCTATCAATGCCATGAAAGCCATTTCCCCCATTGATTGCATCCATTATTTGCATGTAAGATGTGGTGTAATTGGCTTAACCCATTTGGACCTTTAAATGTTCGTCAGTCCTTCAGTAGAGGACTTCAAGGATAGGTTTATCAACCTATTAGACTGATCTCATCGTACATTCTTTACTTGCTGGAGTCACAAAAAGAGAACTCGGTATTATTCCAACATATATAGTGGCATCCTATTCTAGAGCTCTAATCCTTGTAAAGTTAAGGCAATATTTCTGGCTTTATTAGGACAGTCTGGTCCCACTCATTAACTTTGAAATGCAGCTACAATTTAACAGACACCCAGAATTTATGGTTATACCTGTAGGCAATCTTGACACCTATAAATGAAGGTCAAATTAACAGTACTGCTCTTTTCTATTTCACAGCATGCTGAGTCTTGCATTTAAAAATAAAGGTTGAAAAATTTTGAGCTCTCCCATTAAGACACTTACGCAACTGTAACTTTTTAATGGCCACGTGGTTCAAAACTGCTAAATATAGAAAACAATCCTTTAAAAGAAATTGTGTTTTAGTCTAAAACATTTCTTCCATGGACACACACAAACTCACACACAGCAATTCTGCAGAGATTGCTAAGAACACCACAGCGATGGTGACTGTATGTATATTGGAATTGTTGCGGAGCACAGGTTTTTACAACTCCGCCCCCAGCAGTCTGGATAGATCTTAAATTGCTTGATAGTGTCATTTTCCCCATCACCTAGCTGATGGCTGATGAGCTCAGCAAAAGGGTAAAGTTGGTGGATTTTTTTTTGGGGGGGGGAGAGCTGTACAGAGAGTGGTGGAGAGCCACATGCACCTCATAGACTGTGGCGTGCCTACATGTGTTCTAGTGACAGTTTTATCTCTTACAGCCTGCTTATCACAGAACTGTAGAGCTGGAAGAGAGGTGTGTGGGGGGTGCTATTTCCCCCAGTTCACCTGAGGTTTCATAAAAATAGCAGCAACAGCTATAGAAATATCAAAGACACTGGGAATGCTTTTAACATCAACTCTCCCCAACATATTTCTTGAGTTCCCCATCAGCAGGAAAATTTCCTTTTACTGTATTATATTGTTATAATCAGCTATAAGATGCTGGATATCATTTGAGTGAAAAGCAGGCAATAATTTCACTGAATAGATGAATGAATGCCTTTTTTTGAAGTGCTTTGGTTTGTTTGCTTGTTTTAAAAGGTATGTGTTGGCATGCAGATATGGATATGGAACATCTTCCATACTTTCTTCAGGATTGCTTAATATTGACCTATGAGTCCAGGGACCCACAGAGGATTGGAGAAGATAGAAGGACTTTGCAGGAATGTTTTAGGATACCAGGATTTGAAGTTGGTGCATTTTATTTTATTTTTATTTTTTGCATTTTCAATGAACTGTTATAACAATAAGATTTAGTGTCCCAATTTTTCTCATGTCATTCACAAGGGCAATGTATGAAAAATATACCTATTTACCTGTTCATTGAACAAAATTATGGCACAATAACGTTTTCCCATAATAAAAGGAAGATAGTGAAGCCTGAGGACTGAACTGCTTTCTCCCGTCAGGAAAAGTACATCCATTGGGCTGAAGAACTCTTGTAAATAGTTTGATTCCTTAGTTGCCAATGCATCATCTGGAGGTTCAGCTACAGCATCAGAGCTAGTAAATGCTTCTGCTATAATATAGAAACATTGTAAGAATGCAATTACAGTACATAACAATACGTAATATTTTAAATTCTTAAGGAATACAATGAAACCTGACAGATAATAGAGAAATGCTAATTCATGCTTTCCATTTTTATCAGCTTTAACTATGCTGCTCAAAGAGCAGGAGAATTTTGAATAAGGCACTTTTTTAAAGGGTCAGAAGCACACATTGCCTGGTAAATCTGTT
The DNA here is from genome assembly GCF_964188305.1 of Podarcis bocagei. NCBI lineage: Eukaryota > Metazoa > Chordata > Lepidosauria > Squamata > Lacertidae > Podarcis > Podarcis bocagei. The sequence goes on from NC_138130.1 coordinate 47,684,828, forward strand.
CCTGGATTTTGTGGGGTAGGGGAGAAATTAGGATCATGGCTGCAGTGTGGGAGAAGGGGCATTAATCCTTCCTTTTAACACCATTCTCTGTTGCAAATCACCCCAGCTGCTATGAGCCATTCTATGACTAGACATAATACAGGCATTGGGAAATTTGAATCAGGAATCAGCAAAGAGGTCCATTTCAAACAATCATGCAGTTAATTTCATATACGCATTCAGTTGTAACTGTATTCAACTAACTTTTAATCAGAGTAGACCCACTGAAATTAGTAGTCATTAGTAGTTATTAATTACTCTGATTAAAAGTACAACCCAATGTCATAGTCTGGGGCGTAAGAAAGCAGTGATTTCCCTTCTAATTTGTATTCATTGCAAGGACCGCTTATCTCTTCCCCCAGTGAGCAGTGAATGTGGCCTGACGCTAGGGATTGGGGGCAGGGGCCTGTTTCTCACATGACTGGGAAGGACATCATTTCCTCCTCCAATGGTCACAGGGGATTCTGGTGGCTCGCTTGTGGTGCTGATCAATTCCTCACAGCAACTGCATGCTGATGCTCTGTGCTCCCCACCTCCCTGACAGCATATAATAATGGACACCGCACACTTATGTTTGGATCAAATAAGGCCACAGATTTATTGAATGCAGATGAAAAGATTTGGAATAGGCACTGGGCAACCATTAACTTGCCAGAAGTGATGTCAAGGGTCAATTTGGCAGCAGAGGATTCCTAAGACTTGCATCAAATTAGTGGACCTCCGCAGGAATTGCCGCTTTGAGGAGTGCTATAGGCCCCAGCCCCTGCCTGAGCCTCTGATATAATCAGCTCCCCCCGAATCCCTTTAATGGGATACCCTGGCACTGGAGGGGCAGGAAGAGACTACAACCCCCCTTCATCCAAGACTAAGGTTTGCCCAATGCCTACTCAGTAATCAACCAACAGTCAGATTGGGTGATTCTGGCTACGCACCCAATGCCTATGCCAAGACTTACTTACATCTGTAATCAATAAAGTTGTGGCCCATTTTATCCCAAAGCAATAGTCCTGTGATTATTTCATCTCCACATATTAGCCCTTAACTGCTCGCAGCCACACATCAGTGCTATTTCTGTTCTGCTGCAGTTTGATTTCTGCCAAATACTATCCCAATGTCTGCTTTTTAATGTAAGCTACATAGATTATGTATGCGGGTGGCGCTGTGGTCTAAACCACTGAACCTAGGGCTTGCCGATCAGAAGGTTGGCAGTTCGAATCCCCGCAACGGGGTGACCTCCTGTTGCTCGGTCCCTGCTCCTGCCAACCTAGCAGTTTGAAAGCATTTCAAAGTGCAAGTAGATAAATAGGTACCGCTCTGGCAGGAAGGTAAACAGCGTTTCTGTGTGTTGCTCTGCTTTCGCCAGAAGTGGCTTAGTCATCCTGGCCACATGACCCGGAAAACCTGTCTGCAGACAAATGTCGGCTCCCTCAGCCAATAAAGATGAGCGCCGCAACCCCAGAGACGTTCATGACTGGACTTAACTGTCAGGGGTCCTTTACCTTTACCTTTACATAGATTATGTAACTAATTATGTAACTTAAATTAAATGATTTTTTTGTATCATTTGCTGATTATATTCACTTGACTGATTTATTTTCCTGCAGCAATTTCTGCTTCCTTTTTCATCAGAATTCTCTGACATCTACCTCTACTTAAAGTTAGTTCAAAAGAAGAGGCAGGGATGGTGACTACTCTTCCAGAGTTAAAGCTTTTTTTTTCTTTAACATCCCACTGAATGCACACAAAACCCTGAATATAAGAGGTTCTCTCCATTGTGATCTATGTTATATACTATACATTGTAAAAAACCATTTTACATACTATGCATTATAGTAGAATATGTTATACTGTTATACGCACTTAAAAACAAATACATACGAATTCAAAACAGAGCAACTTTTTTTGTTAAATAAGTAGCTTTTTTTTTAACCTGGACAACAATCTTTCCTTCATAAAGATAACAGCAGGCAGAGCAATTCTATCTAGAGGGAAGCTGAGTGGCAAATTCACTGCTGCTTCCTGAGTCCTCTTGTTTTATACCAGTAAGGGCAGAAAGGGAGAGGGCAGTTCTTTCTTAATCATCAACGTTGGGAGCAAGGCTATGTTTTCACTCTGAATCTGTATATATTTTAGGAAATATTGTTTTTCCTTTTTGAAATAAAGTCGTAAGTCAAAACATACGGTATATCTAATATATGTCAAAACAAAACAGTAAAACAAATGAAATATTCCCTCTTTCAAAAGCTGCAAGGAACTAACAGTTATTTAACTAAGATAATTTAATCACTGATCTTTCAGGAGCTCAGCTGCCCAATACATCACTGAGAAATAGAGCCAACAATAATGAACCCATAACCTGATAGGCAAAGGCAGGTCCTCAGAATTATTTGTAAAATGATTGTTTCAGTGCTCAGCCTGAAACCCCATCAAAAAGATACACAAAGAAAAGGCTCCATTAGAAAATATTTTAAGTGGATCTAAGACCTGGCAGATAGATTTAATAGGATCAAAGGATGCACTTGCAGGACTTTTAAACCCACCTCTCCTTTCCTTTTCCTGCTCCCCCACCCCACACCTGCTCTCCACACCAGCGCACTGCAACTTCAAGCCAGAAGTGCCTTAGGGTGCAATCTCACTTACCTGGGGTAAAACTCATTTAATTCTGTGAGTCTTACTTCTCAAAAGACTTATACAGAATTACACTGTTACTCTTTGGGGAAGGTAAAATACATTTGAGCACTATAAGCCTCCCCCCGAAAAAATCAATATTTATAAATATAGTAGGGGTTTTTTTCCAAGTAATCGGAAAAATGTTATATGTAGTTTAACAAATTAAACTGTGAAACCAATAAGAAACATGATTAAAAATAGAGCTTACCAGCATTTGATTTGTCCTCTTGACTGCAGAATTTTTGTACACCTATCACATCATGTCTTTTATTCAGTATGTCAGTTTCGGAGCTAAAAAAATGAAAAACAAACTGTTTCTTGACATAAAGAATAGAGGCCAAATTCCTGGATCTTGGTGTGCCTCGGTTATCACAGTTATACCCAAACCTTAACAAGCTGAATCATATAGACCTATTTCATTGATTAATATGAATGCTAATTTACAGGGATACTGACCAACTGTCTTTTAAAGAAATTTACCCAGCCATTTCCACCAAGACCAAGTCAGATTCATAGCCTATTAGAAAGATTCTCACTACATTTTTAAAGGGTCAATCACCTCCAGAACCTCTTGTTCTTGGGATGCTGGATGAAGTCAAGGCATTTGATTGTTTAAACTGACAGTCTCTCTTTACAATTTGAGGTTCCTTTGGTATTTGTGCATCCTGGGTTGATAAGCTCTCAGATGTATGCTATGGATTACTGGCCCAAGTTTTGGTGAATGGGGAAAACTCTTAGATATTTCCCATTGGCCGGGGCATGAAGCAGGACAGCACACTACCTTGCCCTGGCCACAGAACCCTTAGCTTTGGCACTGAAAGCAGATGAGGATCTAAAAAGTTTTGAATTATCTGGAAAAATCCATCTTATCAATATGTTCACATATGATGTTGCACTATTCCTTTCTGATCCTAAGTTTACCTGCTATTATGCACCTACTTGCTATATGTGGCAAGATTCACTGTTCACTGTTAACTTCACCAAATCCGAGTTGATGTGTATACACCCCCCGCCAAACCTACAACTGAACTTACACAAAACAACTGGCCAGAAATACCTGGGAGTGAATATACCTAAGACTCTATCTGAACTTTACTCCCTTGATAAAACATTTAACAACTAAGCTCAAAAACTGGTCAAAGCTAACCATCTTTACATATTCCGAGTCTTACCAATAAGCACACCCATCTCTCATTTAATAATCAGCCAAAATTATATTAAATTTTGTTCATGAAAACAAGAGACCTCAGCTACCTCAATGAACCCTTTATAGGGACAAGAAAGAAGAGGTATAGCAATACCTAATCTAAAATGGTATGAAGACTCCACTCACTTACACAATACTCTTTTGATTTTACAGTACTCAGACCAGATCCAATGCTTCACCTGGATCACTGTATTTTAATGCCACTGCCATGTTACATTCAGTGAATATGTGCAACCAATCTTCTACCTAGTTCATTAAGATTCTTTAATCTCGCCCCTTTATGTTTCCTTCACTGAAATAACTTTCTAAATAGTTACACTAAATGTTCTTGCAAAAAATATAGCATCACATGTGTATAACAAATATGAGGTAATTGATCTTGATAGCTGATCTTTAATTCCTCCAGCAAACTGTCTTAATCCCAGTAATTTACCTGAATGTCTAATTTAGGCCACAAAATCTAAGAATTTCTATTCCATTAACTATTATAATGGAGTAACCTTGAATTTGAAAAGGTGTCCTCATCTGCAATTCCTAAATCTATTTGGAGTCTCAAAGGAATCCCCTAAGCCAACAATCTATTCAGTTACTCTAAGCTCTTTCAATTACAATTCTATATAGTTAACTGGCTTATTTTAATTTGTAATTGTAAATTCAAATTGTTCCCCTGAGATTATGACTTACTACCTCATGGTTAGCCATGTGTCACTGAAGGATCTTACTTGGTTCAATCCTAAACACAGCTGAAAATGTCTAATTGGTCAGCAAGTGGCTTAGGACTGAAGCCTTAGGGCAGTTTTATATTCCTTTATGGCAGCTATTTTCATTTTCAGTATACTTTCTCTGCATGTGAAAAGGTATACTGTCTCTTTATGACTGGCTTGCCTCCTAATATCCATGTAAACAAAAGAATATAACACAAATGTCATAGTGAAACCTTGAAACTCCTGTGTTTGATATCCTGTATCTTGTTCATAGTCCATTGCCCTTTTTATTTGTTATGCTGTGTGTCAGGGAACTGCCATCGGAAGGAAGGGAGGTGAAAGGGCTCACACAGGTTGGGAGAGACTCAGCAGCTGAAGAGGGAACCAGTAGGGGGAGAGGAGGTGAGCTGAGGGAAAGTCAGCTGGAGGGATGGCTCAGAGACACTTCCAGCGAAAACAGTGGGGAGGTTTCAGGACCTCCTGTAGGGACACCCACTCCTCGCCGGAAACTGTCACGCAGAGAGTCCAGAAGACGTGTTTCCGTTAAGGAGCTTTTATGTTGGAAGCGATTCCGAAAGCAACCACTGTCGGAATCTGCTAGCGACTGACGGAGCCATGTTTAAGGGGGCTCCGTTACAGACAGAGGTTTGCAAACTTGACCAAACTCTGAGGGACTTGGATTTTACGCACAAGCAGCTCATCGTCCCATCACACTGTGGATTCTGATCTTTTGATAACTGAGTAAAATCTCCTAGTTTTATCTTATATAGTATTAAAACCCATATTATTCCACACTGATCACAGGTAAGGTAATATTATGAGTATCTAAAGCAGCAGTCTTCAACTGGTGGACCAGGAACCAGCTTGCGGTCTAACAGCAGTACTGCCACCATACAGGCATATGGTAAAATATAATAAAGTGGATCCCCAAATGCATTTAGGGGCTAAAGATAGGTTCCAGAACTGAAAAAGGGTATCTAAAGTATGCTTTTGACTTTCTGCCATAACAAAGGTTGAGTAGTGATACAAAATGACAGTACTGCATTTATGTTTCCGTATCATACCTAATCAATCATGCATAAAAGTAAAAAAAGAAAAGTATGGGTAATGGCTGCTCACAAAAAAAATGGCTCCAAAGGCCTATTGGCTTCACAAAACTTATTTCATGATACTGTACTTTGGTTCCTGGCTATAGTTGATCACAGTAGGATTGAGAGACAAATATTCACTGTCTGAATCAGTCTAGATTCAGTCTAGATTCTGAATCAGAATCTAGAAGCCATCACAACTGATAAGGCAATTATACAGCAAAGAGAAAACAAACTTAGGGTTGTATATTCTACTCAGAATAGGCCCATTGAAATTGTGGACCTAAGTTATTTATGCCTATTAATGTCATTTTGTAAGTATGTTATTCAAGACAGTAATCAGATGCAGAACATACATGTCACACTAATTTCTTGCTATCGTCTAACTCTGTGGAACAGGATTACATTTTCCATAATTAAACCTTGCAGCCAAATAATGAAATTAGCAATGTTAGGGTTAATGTGAGCTTCATCAGTTATAAAGGCTATAAAGAAGCAGCAGCTTATATTTTAATGAATTGCCTTCAAAGAGAAGACTTTCATATATGGGTAAACCACACCAAGGAACTTAGGTTACAGCAGGGATTCTCAATTTGCATTTCCTTCTGCCCCCAATTCTAGGAGGATCTTAAAAGCAGTCACGCTTGTGGTGCTCTTTCAATGGACTAGAATTTCTTAGCTTCCACCTATTTCAAACAGTTTTCAGAAACCTCCTATAGGAATACAGTGAGGTAAATAAATTTACTGAGTACAATGTGATAGTTTCTTTTTACCTCACACATGGAAAGTTACCATTGTGGAAAAGATGGCTATACCACATATAACAGGAGTTAATAATACTGAAATATTCCATCCGTAATCAGGTACAAAGTGAATGTTCGGTGCATATATAAGATTTTTTGAACCGCAGAATTTCAGTAAATATAGATGAGATGTCAATGTAAACCCCATTCACAGAAACCGCTGGTGCACAGCTATCAATGGAGAGCATTTCTGTGATTGGTTGAGAAAGAGCAAGAACACATGCACTGCCTCCCTTTGATTTCTGGCAGCCAGCTGGCCCAACCTAGGCTGCAAGATTGATCTTGGTGCCAGTCACTGCAGAGCTGAGTAGGATTTTTCCCCATGTCCACTCCTGCAGGCTAGTTTCATCACCTACTCTGTTCTACAGGGCATGGTGGGTAAGGGCACAGGTGGTGGGTGTGGCTTAGTAGGTTAATTTGCTCACATTTTGGCAGGTATGTGCAGGAGATGGAAAGGCGGCAAGATCAACAGCTGAGCACCCTTAGACATCTTTGGAGGTGGTGGGCGTGTTCTGAAGGCAGCCCCTCTAGTCTGTGGATTCTGTAGGGCTGGATATTGATGCCTAGTCTCACCCAATAGGCGCTGTTGGGTTAGAAACGGGAAGTCTTCCTAGATACCTTCAGGGCAGGGCTCAGGTAAGGGCCTATGATCAGGTCATGCTTTTGTCCTCAGCAAGGTAGCTCACACAGGATCTTCACACAGGAGCTGTTGAGTTATAGTTACCTCGACTTTCTAAGCATATGGATAGAGTTCACGTTGTGCTAGCAGAAAAGTTCCGCCTGTGCAAGCAAATCAACCTGCTAGACAGAATGATCCCCTTCTTCTTTGCCTACATGCTGTTCTGTGGGGTCTCCTGATCCCCCAGGCCAATTAACCGGGTGGGGGGAGGGGGAAGAGAGGAGGGAAACAACACTGTGCAAGTGGAACCCCTTACAAAGGGCTTCTGCTGATGGGCAGGCAGTGGCGTAGCGCCCCCTAACCCGTGGATTTTAGCACTCGAGTCTCTTCCGCGCCCCCCCCCAGATGTTGCGCCAGGTGCGGCAGGCCCCCCCTGCACCCCCCACGCTACGCCACTGCTCCCACCACAAGTCTTCAGGACAGCCATCCGATGGCTGGCGCGGGGAGAAGGTCTCTCCGCCCCACCGCCAGGCTTCGGAGCAGCCTTCCGAAGGCTAGCGGTGGGGCGGAAAGCCCTCCTCCCGCCGCCAGGCTTTGGAGCAGCCTTCCGAAGGCTGGCGGTGGGGCGGAGAGCCCTCCTCCCGCCGCCAGGCTTTGGAGCAGCCTTCCGAAGGCTGGCGGTGGGGCGGAGAGCCCTCCTCCCGCCGCCAGGCTTTGGAGCAGCCTTCCGAAGGCTGGCGGTGGGGCGGAGAGCCCCCCTCCCACCGCCAGCCTTCGAAGCAGCCTTCCGAAGCCTGGTGGTGGGGCGGAGAGCCCCCCTCCCGCCGCCAGCCTTCGGAGCATCCTTCCGAAGCCTGGCGGTGGAAGGAGGTCTCTCTGCCCCACCGCCAGGCTTTGGAGGAGGTCCGAGGACAGTGGGGAAGACGCGCTGCGCTTCCCCGCTGTCCCGGAGATTTCCCTATGGACTTTTGTCTTGCAAAGGGCCGGCCAAACGCGCCCCCCCCCAATGTTGCGGCCGGTGCGGCCGGCACCCCTGGCACCCCCCACGCTGTGGGCAGGATTCACCTAGCAAGCTTCATTATTTCTATAATGACCAATATACACAAGGAACGTCTGCTGCTTTAAAAAGACAAGAGTGAGGTTGGTCCTTCCTCTCACTCATTAAACCGGAATGGGGGTGTAAGAAACACAGTGCATATGCATGCACACCTGTACCATTCCTCTGTATAATTACACTCTTGCAGAATTCCTTCATTTAAACTGCTACTATAACTACCATAGTGCAATAACCAACTAAGGAAGTATAAAAAGATATGACAGAATTATACTGTATTATCTCTCACTGAGCTGCAAGTTAATAAGTTTGAAAACTTACCTTTTCGTTTTACCTTGTTTAATATGGCTGAGTTGGTCTAAGTTCTCAGGCTCAGTGATGCAACTGGTTGATTCAACTAAAATGACACTAAAAAATATTTCCAGTTTAGCAAAAAGCCTACAATATTTAAAGGTAATAAAACAAACAACTTGCAAAAATAGGAATACAGCAATACTTAGATTTTAAGAACTCTGACCTACCCATCCCAAAGTCTCTGTACTAGCAAAAATACTTTAATAACCAAACCTAAGCTTTTTTTTCATGTACTTTTTACCTAGACAACAGAATCCTTGGAGAGATGAGGCCTACCCAAGGTGTTCTTGACCCATGCCCCTCCCAGCTTATAAAAGCAGCTGTTGGGGGACTGGTGGAGTGGGTAATGGGAGTGAGGAATGCTTCTTTACATCAAGGCAGAGTCCCACCATATCTAAAAGAAGCAGTGATGAAATGTCTTCTTTATAAAAACAAAAACTTCCAGGTATCCCAAAGTTCTGGATAACTTTCAGCCTTTTCTGTGGCTGCTCCCATATTGTGGAATTCCCTCCTAAGAGAAGTTGGAGTAGCTCCCTCTATACTATCTTTCCACTGGCAAGCTAAGACTTCTGTATTCAGACAGGCTGTGGAATGCTAGGTGCAGATGATGTTGACCAATCAGCATTTTAATGCTGGTTTTAAATGCTTTATTGTATTTTAACTATTGTTTTTAACTAGTTTGTTTTTATTAATTTGTAATTTATAACGCTGTTTTAAAACTCTTAAATCTGAAAATGTCTTTTCCAGGGTGAGTAGAGCCTCTAGCCAACCTTTTAAAGACAAATAAAATGGCATAAAACTCTGTAGCCAGAAAAGTTGAATGCCTATGGCCAAAGCATCATTTTGGGGAGAAAAAGTCAAAGCTAATGTGTCATCAGATTATTGCATATTTCAGATACAAAATCCTTTAAAACTACAAAATTTAACACAGATAAATTTAATAATACATGCCTGAAAACCAATCATTTCTTTATAATTCAGAGCATTTTATATGGGTCCTGGTAAATGGTGACATTTACTGGTTTTTCATGTTTAAAGCAAGAACAGAAAATTATGGAAAGAATATACAGAACTGCCTAGAAACCAAACCATTTCAATCTAATGTGATACCTGAATGGCCCATCCATTTTGAAAGGACTAATAACCTGCAGATTTAATTCGTTTAGCTCATAACATGGAGATTTGCATTTTAATACACCCTGTAAGTAAATGAAAAAAGCATTAGTCTTATAGCTCACAATTCAGAGTTAATTATATTTTTAAATAATCAGATCCTTTTGTTTTCTCTCTCTCTCTCTCTCTCTCTCACACACACACACACACACAGGTTAATGGCAGTGCAATGTACACTTCGAAAAGTGTAAAGTTCTGTCAATAAAATATTCATAGAAACAGCCCCTTTCCAACAAATACTGAGGGGGGCAAAGAAACGCCGGCTCCCTAGAGTTGGCACACCCAGTGGGAGTTGACCCTTCTCTTCTCTTTTTACTTTTAGCCTTACATCTAACTTCCCTCATTCCCTCTGGACTAGCTAGGAGCTCTCTGCAGGAGGGCATCTGCTGCTGTCTTCCAAAGAATGACTCTATTTTTCATAGAAAATGGTGGATTTACAAGGAACACATGAGCCAGTGGTTGTGGAGAGGCAGTTTCATCTTGTGTTTCCGATAACCAACTATTTCAGCTATTGTGCACAGACCGTTTACTAAATAACCCCTTCTCTCTGATGGCACTGCCTGCCAATTCCTGGAAGCACACCTCTAGGTTACAGCAAAGAAGCCAAGCATTTTCCATCTTCGATTTCTGTCTACCACAAGAAAGGTGAACATTAGAGTCTCAATTCTCTTACCTCTTCCTATTTTCCTGAATTCCATTTCCTTGCCTGCCTCTGATTCTCACAAGATGGGGGAAAGGATGACTTTGTATATAACCTTTCACCCTTCGTGATTCTTTCACTCTTCCCATAGCAAAGCTAAATCTCTATGTCTCTTAACTCCAAACTCCATATAAAGCAACTTTCTACCCTCTGGTCTCTCCTTTCTTCGCAACAGTAACTAAATGTGTGCTCCAGGCAACTTGTGGCTGGGTTATCCTGTGCAATGGATTCTTAGCCCTTTCTCTTCTGTATGTTTCTCTGGAGGCATTTCAGTGCCAGTTTGTTGCTTCTAAAGCATTTTATACTTGCATTTCTTACATTTCAACCATATTTCTTTTATAAATAAATAGTATTACAACTGCAACAACAGTTCAGTTATTGCTACCTCTCCAGAGCAACCATGCTAATATGGTCTCCTTACTGGTCAGTCCGAAATCCCTCAAAGAAAGGTATTCAAAGCTAATGCAATTTACTTTGTGCACAACTGTCTCCATCAAGAATCAAAAGAAGAGCATTGCTAATTCCCCAAATCAACACTTCCTGTGAATACCCATGTTAAATACATGTTCACACATGAGCAGAACTGGCAGGGCCATCTTAAGCATATCCGGCACCGTGGTGCAAAGATCCCTCTGTGCTCTCCACCCCCCACCCCCATTTCTCAGAGTTCCCGGTGGCGCACCCAGCTTTGCAGGGCTGGAGGAGGCGGGCAGCAGGTGGAGGGCAGCTCCTCCAGCGGGGAAGAGGCAGAGGCTGGACATGGCGGCTCCTGGCTCAGCTCGCCATTTCGTGCCGCGGTGGCCACGGCAGACGGTGGCTCTGGGTGCGGCGTGGCGCTGCTTCGGCGCAGCATGGCGGAGGCAGGCAAGGGCGGCAAGCTGATACCGGGAGGCACCACGTCCAGCCTCCGCCTCTTCCCTGGCGCCCTCCAGAACTTGGCACCCTGCACCACTAGCTTCTACAGATAAGACGCCCCTGGGAACTGGCAACAGGGAGGAAACTTTTTTCAGCCTGAGGGACACATTCCCTCGTGGTTAATATTCTGGGGGCTGCAAGGCAGTAGTGAGCAGGACCAAAGCAGGCAGGGCCAAAATTGGGACACACACACACACTCACTTGCTGCTCTCCAGCCTCCAGCAATTAGGCTTCAAACAAGAATGTTAACATTTTGTGGTGTGGGGCACCTCTCACAGCAACTGGGCTTTTTTCAAGCCTGTTAAATGGGAGGCTGGGCAAAAAGGTGATGGCACATGGTGCACTGAGATGCTCCACTGAAACATCTGAACCATGGACCACTGGTTCCTCAGCCCTGTTTTAATAATGCAAGAGATATTTCAGCATCTTCAATAATAGAGAGATCTTTAAACATGGACTCACTATATATTATCTTAGGGTGTTTGCTATCTGGAACAAACAATAAATATGACCCATTATTCTATAATACACATGAAAACTTGATTCTAACGGACTACAGATTTTATCATTAAGCGCATGGTACCTACAGCAAGTTTAATATGACTGATCTTTGTCTTCAAGGAGAAAGCCATAGTAGCCCCAACCACTCCAGTTAAAGCTTTTGTAATAAGTAACAGCACAGCTTCAGCAGGATGCAGGAAGCGACTAGTAAACTCCACATTTATGGTTGTTTGGCTCCTAAGTCAGGAGATACAGCAATATATTTTGCAATGGCATTATGGCAAAGTCTTTCCCAGAATAAATCACAAAATGGTAAAAATAGATATTTCAAATCTAGTAAAAGTATGCATTGAATAAATATTTGACAACAGAAGAACATGTGAGGAAATAAGCCTTACAAGCCCTAGAACAAGAATCCTGAATAGTTAAAAAAAAAATGAATAGAACACCACTGACTAAAACTGGCACAGAAAGATTTGTGTACGCCATTAAAATTAAACCCAAAGTAATTTTTAAATTATTTATAAATTTCTGAATAAAATATATACCAAATTCATTGCATTCTGTTCAAATTAGTATTTAATTTATTTTCACCAGATGTTCTAGAGTTCTTTTTCTGGATCTCGTATTACATGGGTCCCAGAGACATGTTGGGAAAATTAAGACACAAAGCAATGGGAGCCCCACTGTCACATCGCTTTGCAGTGTGCTCAGCCACCCACAATATATAAAATGTGGTGGGACTATGTGGGGGTCCAAGGGATGTGTCCCTAGTTGCCATGGCACCTATGCGAGCTGAGCTGTAGGAGACAAGTGTAGGATACAATCAGTCGATCTACAAAGCTCAGTTTCTATTATTTTCTTCATCCTTTTAAAGTACTTGTTTTAAATATTTTATACAGTTCATCCAGACCTTAGCTGATAATCATAAACAGCTGATTTTAGAAAACAAACATCTTTTCAAGTACGTTATTGTTCTAACTTCATGCTGTATTAACTCTGGAGAAAACAGCTAAATGTATTGACAAAGTGCTGTTTAGGAGGTTATGTCGACGACTCCTTAAACTCTCAATTTTGCCAACATTTAAAAACGAGAGATTTAAGCAAGTAGCTTACATGGAATTATTTTTATTGACTAAAAATAACCTACTGTGTTAAAATGTCAAAAAGCAGGATGCACTAGAGTTGGCAAAATTCCATACAGTTAGAAAATAAAGCTTTTTATTATTTTTATAGAATTTTACAAAGCAGACAGGGAAAGGAAAACAAAATACAGCTTACTTATCTGTAAGCTTACTTACACAACATCTTATATTCTTATTTCTCCCGACTTGGAAGATTACCTCAGATTGATTAAATTAATGAGAAGGAGTTGTAGGAGTTGTAGATTTCATGTAGCTCAACATGAAATCTTCAACTTCATGTTGAAGACAACCCATGGTACCAGATATCAAATACATTGTTTGAAGGTACTACAGAACATTTGAGGGCTACTCATCCTTTGTTTCTATTATGGGATGTACTAAGGAATATAAGAAGATTAAGAAGGGAGGAACACTAACATATACCCCTTAATTTCTCCCCATGCCCCCTCTTGCTCCTCCACAACACTGCAAATGCCCCCTTTAGCTGGATCTACTTCCATCTGCACCCTCTCCAATCCCTCTCCTCTCCAGCTTTATTTTCCCCATCACCAGAGCCCTAAAATTGTCTCACACATATACACCTAACAACTTAAAAATAAAATAAAGATAGCTATAAGTTAATAAAGAGCAACAGGAGCTGAATTATAGAAATCTTAACGTTTCAGACATTTTTCTCCATTGCAAGTTAATTTTGTACCATCACTTTGTTTTGAAGCAATTCTGATTAATACGAAGTGCAGCAGGGGATGATCTGTGTTGCTCAACCTATTGAACTATTTGCAAGAAACGTAAAATGGCAATTTGCAAAGGAAGAGCTCCTTATTTGAATTCATTTAGAGATCAAGCATCAAGGAATAGCTTTTACATAGTATTTGCTGCTTTACCCCTGATCCGATTCAGACATAATACATCATGGGCTCACACACTCCCTCCTCTCATACTTGAGAGGGAAAGCCAGAAAGTGAAAAGGGAGTATACAAGCCCATAGTATCCTTCTAATATACACTGTGATTTGAAGACTGGGAACATTATGTCTCATTCAGACACCTGCTGTTCTGCAAAATATCCTACAAAAGATAAAGAAGGAATAGAGACTATCTCGTTCAGTAAAACAAAATGGAAGGCTACTTACTTTGGGGAAATGGTGACCATATTTCCTTTAGGTAATGAAAAATCAGCACATTCTCTTCCTAAAATTGTAGCAGTGTAAACCAAAGGCTTGATACTTGGGTTTTTTAACTGTATCTGTTGCAAATAAATAAACAAATAACATTTTATTTTATTTCCATCCCACCTTTTCTGAAAGCTCTCACCAGACAGTTTATTCTAGAATGTTCTTAAACACAACACCACAAAGAGTGGTATTGTGAACCAATAGTGTAATAAAATAAAGCCAGGTAGGGATGTTTTATTCATGTAGCAATAAAATCAGTAAAAAGCTTGAGAGTGTGAAGAAAAAGTATTTAGATTCTGTTTAAAGGCCACAAGGCTTGCTCCTGGTAAACACCGTCTTGATTGACTTTTCGTGCCAGCCCAGAGCAGGACCTCTGAAACTGATCTTAAGAGCCCAGGAAGGTTCAAGCAAAAACCATGCAAGATCTCTGTTTATTTTGCACAATATTCTGTTGTCAGTACAATGTAGCACATACACTGGGAAGTACAGTGCTCCTTATTCCCAGTGATAACACTAACGGATGTCTGTGATGTCTGAGCTGCCGTGTTCCAGAAAGCCACTCCAAGTAGCAATTGTCCTGCTACATGGGGAAAATATTGCCTTTCCCCAGCACTGAAATATATGCAACACATAATCAGTAGCATTTACATAGTGCATCTATTAAGGTCTTGTTCACATATCATGGTAAACCATAGCTAATGGTTTGCCATGATCATGCCCTTCGCATCTGTTTTGCTCTTCTCTGCTCATGCACAGAGGAAGAAACAACAATCCCAGAGATTGATCAGTAAACCAAGAACAAACCATGTATACAGAGCCTGAATTTTGGGGAGCGAAACAAACCACAATCCCTAGTTCAAACATCATACTAAGCCAGGGATTAAAGTTTTGTTTCCTCCCAGCGCAAGGAACCCACAATGTAATTTCCTTAAGGAGTCACTTAAAAGTAGGAAAAAAAACAGTTAGTACCTTTCTAACAACAGTAGCATGAAGCGGGCCAGCAAACTCGACAGATTTCTTAGGTAAATACTGGGGAAGCCACTCATATAAATAGACACAAAGCATAAGCATTGTGATTGGATTTGGATCACAAATGTCTGTAGCCTAATTTAAAAAAGATGCAGAGTAAGTTCAGGCTGTGGATAAAGATCCCCCCACCAAAGCTTATAAATGAAGGAGTTTCAATATCAAGTTATCATCTTGACTACCGATTTTTCATACATAAAGGAACAACAAAAGCAAAGGGTAAATCCTAGACACAAGAATTTAAACTTTCAGACCCCACTACATACAAAGTATATTTCAATGAGGAACAGGGAATAAATTTTACTTTCATTGTGTTGTAATAAATTGCATGGCTGCTGAAAATGAGGGTTGTAGAACTACTTTAACTAATAGAGATTACATTTTCACCAAGTTTCAACATAAAAACATATTTCCATTGTCACAGAGATCTATCATTTACATTTTAATACATTATTGAAACTGCAAGGTATACTACAAAACAAGCCTTCTGAAATTCAGCGGATGCAGTTATTCACAGATACTGACTTATGACTAAATGTATCCACCCTGCCATTACTGCATCCCACATCATTTAGAGTACCTCAGTAAAAAAAAAAATAGGATTAACCAGTTCACATAATTGGTTCATTAATAATCTCATAAAATATGGCATCATTCATGGCACTAAAAGTACAATGCAGCTTTCTGCAATTAGAGTAAAGCAGATGAATATCACAACTGTTAAGATATTTTTTATTTGCAGGGCAGAAATACACTCTAACCCAATGGATTTTATGGTAATTTGGGTTTAAAATGCAAGTAAATGACTGAATCCAGCAAGCACTGGTCTGTAGTAAAGCCCATTTGTTTAATATTCAGATTCTGTATGAAGGTAACCATTATTTTTCTATGCATAAACCAAAATATATACTATACGCTGAGTGAAAAATGCAACATTTCCAGCCCCTTTGTTCAACTGTGTTGATTCACCTCAAGTCTGAGCTACAATTCAGTGACAAGCTTTCTGATTTGCTTTGCTAATTTAACAGCTGCAGTGAGGTAAAAGGTTGATGCTCAATAGTAAGAGCCCATGTTTTGCATGTTGAAGTTGCAGGTTCAATCCCTGACATGTTCAGGTAAGGGGATGTGACAGGCCCATGCGGGGGGGGGGCAGCCAGCTAACCTTGCCCCAGGCCTCGGAGGGCTAAGCTGGCTAGGGAGCTATACCAGGGACCATCTGCATTTTTGTTTGAGTTTGTAACTTTATTCTAACAAGACTCCCAGCCCCAGGCTTCAGACCAGCTCTGCACAGGCCTTCCCACTCAAGCAGATGTCCTCTGCTTCACTTCTTAGCTCTGCTATAAGAGGCACTATACCTCTGAATACCAGTTGGTAGAGAAGACAAGAGAGACTGCTGTTATGCTCAGACCCTGTTTGTTAGCTTCCTATAGGCATCTGGTTGGCCACTGTGAGAACACAACCATCATGACTAGGAGCCACTGAGAGCTTTTATCCCCCATGAATTTTTCTAATCCACTTTAAAGCACAATCTTTGGTTGGTGTTACTACATCTTGTGTGAATAAGTTCAGTAGTTTAACTACAAACTGTGTCCAGAGGCACTTCCATTTCTCTGCCCTGGGTCTTCCAAAATTCAGCTTCACTGTCCCCATGTTCTACTGTTATGACAGAGGAAGAAAAAGAAAAACCTCTGTCTACTTTCTCCATACCATACATAATTTTAAACACCTCTGTTGGGTCCCCCCTTACTCACATTTTTGCTCAACATTTTTGCCCCTCTGCTGTGGCAGCCAAAAAGGAAAAAGGCTCTTCAACCTGCCCAGTAGGCACCCACAGTGCCCTTTTAAGATTGCCCTATTCAAATAGTTTTACTCAGTACCTTTTAGCAAGGCCATTATGAAAAGTTAACTTATCCCAATATACAAGAATAAAGAACAAAACCGTTCACAGACCATTCATAACTTAGTTCCACTTACCAGTACATGTATGTCAAGGCTTATTGCATGAAAAGCATTTACAAGAATCAGGCAGTTGTGAAGACATTGTTCAGAAGTTTGTGGATTAGTGTACATATTCACAAAGTGTGTTGAAATCTGCAGATAAGATTAAAAAACAACAACTGAACTCCTTCTAAATCATCTTAGTAATTAGGTTCTAGTTCAGGATTTGGAATAAACATTCCTATTTGATACTTTCTGATTTCCTTACACATCGGGCTCTCTACTGCATCGTCTTCAAGAGCTCACATGCTTCCATTCAAAATAACAGTTAGTCTTTTTCTTTGTTCCTTTGAACATTGTGGCACTAGCACACCTTGATGACACCTTATGCAGAAAGGTGCAGCTTTATGTTGCTGCACTTCCTCACCTCAGTTCTTCACTTATTGTTGCTGCCACTCCAAGAAGCACACCAAAGCTGGCTAACTGCATGTCAGAACAGTGGCTCATCAAGACCACTACTGTCTGCTCTGACAGTCGCTCGCCAATGTCTCAAAGGTGATTCCTAGCATGGCCACCTGGGATTCTTTCAGCTGGAGATTCTGGGGGCCGAAATGGCAATGTCCAGCAACACAAAGCAGGTGCTACCCTACACCCCATTTTCTTCATCAGGAACCTCCAAACCAAAGTGATTCTGTCAGTAGAAAACCACTTAGTCAGTTTACTTGTTCTCTAGCTTCCTGCTTGACACCTAATTGACAAGCGTTTCCAGCAGGAAAAAAAGGTCTCTGCCTTAGGTGTTCATTGTGTTCATTTGTGTTGCTTTTAAATCTGTCTTCTGGGGTGGGGGTTACAGCTTTTTAAACTATATAAATATGTTTTTATGGTTTGCTTGTAAATGACCTTGAGACATATGTGAAAGGCAATTAATTAATTACCAACTCCAACCACTCCTGTGTTTTCAAGTCTACTTAATGGCTTCCATTCACACTTTCCCTAAAATGTAGCGAGCTAAATTTAGAACCAGCATTGTGGGACAAGAATCTGGAGATCATGCACTGGTTCCACTGTGCATTTGTTTAGCTGCAGCCATAAGCGAAGACAAAACAAATGACACTTTACCCAACAGAGAGATATATGTCACAATAATACAATTTGGATTGGAAGTGGAGGATGTTAGGAACAGACAATGGAACAGAGTAAGAGCACAAAATAGCAATGAGGGAAAACATAGAATGCATTTAGGGTAGTTAAGAAAAGTGGATCTTGATGATGGGCATGAAGCAGAAATACAGCCTTAAATGAAGGGAGACGTGAGAGCCTAGGGAGAAGCATGTTACAAGGCAGAGACTAGAATGAAAGACTCAGATAACAGAAGCTATTAAGTTATGAGTCTGAGCACAGTGAAGGAAGAAAAGGAAAGATTAGAGAGAAGATAAAATAGGTAGTTGGCACAACAGCAAAATGAGAGACGGATAACTTGTTATTTCCTTCCTGTTCAAGCTCAAGTTGATCATGGCATTTTTTTATTTTTTATTTTCAATCAATTGTCTAACAATACATTGAACACTGATTTCTTTTATGCAATACAAGTATTTTAAAACTAACTAATAATATTTCCATCAAAATAGTGAAAAACTTTCTTACCAAATAAGGGCAATATTTGGCTACTTGTGCAGCTAGGACAAGGCCATCAAGCAGATCTTTATCAAAGTTTACTATCCATCTTGTAGGTGGTATATCACCTGTTTGAAATGAGAATTTAGTGTTTTCCCCTGAAGAATCTGTGAGCCTATTCTGACAAAATTCCTCCATTTTTTCCTAGTGGAAAATCATATTATAAACATAGTACAATATTTCAAGTTTGTCTACCCAATCTTCCTAGATAAATTGTGGTTTAATTCCCTCCTGCAATGTCCCCTCACCAAATTACGTTGGTAGGCTTTCGGTTCTCAGACATCTTCATCATCCTTTAGGATGAAGATCACATGAAGCCCAACCACAATAGATCCTGCAAATAGATCTATAGACTGATCTATAGACAGGCTATTCAGCACATGGAAGTATTTATAGATAAGCATTCATTGGAATTATCTATTGGCAAAGGATGCATGTATGCTACCTTAAAATGGCTCTTTTTTAGGGGAAATCTCCTAAGATAATAGCTGGAATGGAGGTCAACAAAAATTCCTTACTCTTATATATAAAAAGGTAAAGGTAAAGGACCCCTGACAGTTAAGTCTAGTCGCAGACGATTCTGGGGTTGCGGCGCTCATCTCGCTTTACAGGCCGAGGGAGCCGGCGTTTGTCCGCAGACAGTTTTTCCGGGTCATGTGGCCAGCATGACTAAGTCGCTTCTGGTGCAACGGAACACCAAAACCAGAGCAGCGCACGGAAACGCTGTTTACCTTCTTGCCGGAGTGGTACCTATTTATCTACTTGCACTTTTTGGCATGCTTTCGAACTTCTAGGTTAGAAGGAGCTGGAACAGAGTAACAGGAGCTCACCCCACTGTGGGGATTCGAACCACCAACCTTCTGATTGGCAAGCCCAAGAGGCTCAGTGGTTTAGACCACAGCACCACCCCCGTCCCACTCTTATATATACACCATACATAAAGCTCAAAATTACTAGACACAGATTGTACATTAGCACTCAAGCTCAAGAAGCACTCTTAAAGTTTATTTGGAGCTAGTTCTCTAACAAATGAAATATTTTATTATGCAAATAAAACAACAGATTCCATTTACTGATGCCCAGCTAAGCTGACTAGCTTTACCTCTGCTTCATTTTTTTTGCTATCTCAGTCCTAACAATTATTTGCTTTTCTTGTGCACTGTTGAAAAGCAAATGCATTAATTAGAACTCCCATATGTCTTAATCGACAATTATGTTACTCAGCTTTAATAATTAATACATCAGCACTTAGAATATTTACCAGCCAAAATTGCATTAGCACTAGAGTCATAGGTAAACACCATAATGAATTAAAATGTAACCCAGTTCCAAAACCCAGTCCTGGAAATTTTTAATATTTAAAAGTAATTAGAAGGTTTCAGCTGCACTAAAAGGTTAAGCAAAGCCATTGCAACATTAATAAAGGAACATGGGGTTTATGTCACTCTATGCAAGACTTGTCATTAAATAGTCACCTGGTAGCCATGGTGACCTGAAATTGCCCCCAAGTCAGCACCTCTTATTCACAGCATTGTACTCAGCAGTCCAGCCCTTTAAAAATAAAATTGTATGTATGATTCCCACAATGTACTAACTGTTTTATAAATGTGTGTGGTATTTTATATGTATGATAGTTTATTGATTTACTCTTAAACTATGTATTGTGGTCTATGTTGTAACTTTAGAGTTGTTTAGACAGACAACTGCAAAATTATGTATAAATAATTTTTTAAAAAATTAAATCAGGTATATGCAGTTCAGTGTTGAGTGAATTCATATGAGAAAGAACCTTCATTGACCAAAATCAGACAGGGGCAGCGATGGCTTGTTGCCTTGCTATCAAAAGTGCCTTCTCACCAACATTACAATTACTGGTGGACAATAGCAGTGAAGAGGAGAAACTGTAACTGCAGCCTACTTGCCCATTCACCACCTTCCTCTGGAAAGCAATAGAGAACTGGGC
This sequence comes from Podarcis bocagei, assembly GCF_964188305.1. Lineage (NCBI taxonomy): Eukaryota > Metazoa > Chordata > Lepidosauria > Squamata > Lacertidae > Podarcis > Podarcis bocagei. The sequence continues at coordinate 47,705,575 of NC_138130.1, forward strand.
CCAATCTTCATGCTGGATGAGGATCTGAAAGCAGCCACTTCTGTTTCTTGTCTCTGTTCTTGATGCTCACCTGAACAAGTGGGCAACTGAGCACATGCTGGCACTGAGGACAAGGAGGAGACTCCAGTCCCCTGTTGTGCTGGATCTTTGCAGCTACTTAAGGGTCCCAATCCCTGATGCTGACTTAGTTCCCATCTATCATAAATATTCTGCTGACTATCCTGTTTGGACTGTTGTCAACATTCATTGCTACACACCCGAGATTTTGGACATTACACTGAATACCCAAAATTTTACGGATTCTGAAGTTTAAATAAGGATACTGACAGTCCCAGGTAAATACTGTAAATATCTGAATACAGCTTCTTGTTTTTCAGAAATAAAAATCATCTGGGATCGTCAGCAAATTTTAGGCAGATATTCATGTTAATATGCATATAACACCTGTACGCCCTAACCATATTTTAGGTTCTGAGATCAGATGCACCCACTCTTCCAAAAAGATTTAATAAAAATATTTTAGTACTAAATTCACACCACAAAGAGGTACATGATTCATAGCAAGAATGTCACTTAGCATTTAAGATTATCGCCTTCTGACTTTTGAAGTAAAAGTCTGGGAAGGCATAAACAAACCTTCCATTATTGGTCCCAAACTGCAGTTGAAGCATGGGTAAAAAAAAATCATTTAAACAAGTTTCTAAAGGCTTCTAAAGTTTATGATGGCTTGGATGAGTGTCAGAGCTTAAGAGATTATCACTGTGGGGGGAAATCTATATAAAATAGAATTTTGTTTAGTGCCCTTGTAGCAACAAAGAGCCTGAGAACATAACTTAAGGCAACATCAAGAAAAGAAGGTACAGCACATGCAAGATCAAACTTATAACCTGTCATTTTACCTGACATCTCAATAGCATCCAATTCAAAGATTTTATTTCAATGCATGGAACTAAAGGCGCTCTTTGCTCCAACTTACTAAAAAGCAACACTATTATGTAGTGCTAGACTTTCAAGTAGAATTGCTATCTGACTGGTTTTAACGGGTTCTTTAAAACAAGCAAACAAAAGCAGTTCTCAGACAGCTGAACCATAGAAGCCCTCAAGCGTTCTGCATGTTCAGGCTGCAGAATCAGAATCAGAGGAATCCATGCAGGCAATCTGCTCATGCAGGGTTTTCAGTGATACAGGACATTACTAACGGGGGCGCAGGGCATGGATATATTTAAAATTCTGGCTTGCTCTTGACCAGAGGCGGAGCTAGCTGCTCCGGCACCCAGAGTGGCGCACATGCTGTGCACCTGAAGGCAGAGCAATGGGGTCAGGGCAAGCATCCAAGGAGGGTGTGACCATGGTGAGCATCCCAGGGGGTGGAGCGAACCACCCATGGGGGGTGGAGCGAACTGCCCATGGCGGGCTGCTTCCTGGGCGGGGGAGGGGGGAGGCGCGCCACTTTGCCAGCAGCCTTCCTCCCTTCCCTCTTCCTTTTGACAGCTCGGGAGAGGCTTCCCGCCCCGCCCCCCCAGGAAGCAACCAAGTAGCGGGGAGCAATGGCGCGCTGTGTGCCCACAACTCCCAATCCTCCTATGAGCTGTCAAAACAAAGGGGGAAGGGGGGAAGGCCACCAGCAAGGCGGCACGGTTCCACCCCTTCCCCTGACGGCTCAGGGTAGGCTTGGGAGTCGTGGGCAGACGGCGTGCCAAATGTCACCTCCTTCAGTGATGACACCCAGGCCGGACCGACCCCACCACAACCCCTTCGTCCGCCCCTGCTCTTGACATCCACTGAATACAGCAACAAAGCACACCTGTAAGCCCAAATAGTTGGAACTGAAATAAATGGAAGGGTAGAACTGCACTGTAAAAGAAGGGAGTGGTGGAGAAGAAAAAAGGAACATATGAGCCTGAGTGGCACTGTCAATCTCTTAACCATGGAGACAGATTCATTTAACAGCAGGTATAGTATGACCCTCAGTATCCCTGTTTATTATAGCACTTGTCTGTCCTTTCTGCTGCCAGTCTTCTATCACACCTGGCTGGCTTCATGTTCATATTTCCTGTGCTCTAAATAGTTCACTATTTGGACTATGTCTGAATCCGTTCTAACGCTGCGTTTGTTTCACTCTGGCTGCTGTACACACCATATGGATATAGGGAAACAGGTCTGCATAAACATTCTTAAACATGTAATATAATTGAGCCTTGTGTGGGCTTCACGAAGCTCCAGTCCTAGTTAAAATGTCTTTTTCCTTTCGACACAGGCTGAGGACCTGTCAAGAGAACTAGTTGGTTTGGGTCTCAAGAGTGGCACAACATGTGTTATGGCACCACATGACACTAATCCTAACCCTGTTTTGATGGCACAGCATGGAACAGGATGAGATCATTAGTGAATAAGATCAGGTCATTAATGAGGGGGAATGTCATAGGCATAGGGCAGTAATTTAGAGAAGATACATTATAAAATTATGTTGAGGCTTGGTTAAATAAAATAGCTTAAAGGAAGTATTTAAAGGATTCATATCACAAGCCTTGCAGTAATTCCGCATCATATACACCAAACTGAAGTTATATTCTTAAGTATTAATTTCATATCAGAAGAATATTTTGCACATTATTTTAAATGTTAATGCTTTTCTAACTTAGACTGCTTTAATCTAACTACTTAAAGATCAAACTCAGCACTGCAGTCACAGTCGGTGTCGAAAGAAGAATTATACTGACATTCATCACTTTTACATTTTCACTGGTATAATAAAACAACAACTAAAATTTGAGCGGTGCATAGTACTGTCAGAGAGGTGAATGTCACACAATTGACTTTTAAAATGCTCTTTTCAAAGGATGCTTTTGTTCTGAGACTTTGAAAAGACTTTGAGAAGTCGTTTTGTTCAAGAAGAAAATAACTGAACTGTCCAATTTAGAAAAAAATGGCCTCAAAAATTACTTTTTCAAGAGGGACTATGTTTCAAGAGGGACAGCTTCATATTTCAATATCTGAATGCATTTAAAATGTTTTGACCAATTCTAAACTTATTTTTAAATCTGTTTTAGAAAAATCTTTACAATAGACTTCCTGTACATAAAAAACCAGGACTACCAGCAGAATACTAGTTAGCAAGTTGGTGTGATTTCCCCCCACCTTTTTTGCTGTCTTTCCACACAATTGTTCGTGTCTTCTCAAAATTTCTGTTCATCCAAATAAGAAGAATTCTTTCAGATGAAGAGTATATATTACTAGACAAAGGATCAGCACTTATACGTGGAACATGTTCGGAGTTTTCTGCACTGCTCTCGGTATCATCTTCAACAACGGAGACACGGTGGAGAACCAAAATCTAAAATGGACAAACTATTTAAAACTTTCTTCTATATAATCGACAAACACAGATTTACTCAGAATAAGCCCTACTGCTCTAAGTGAGATATCTTACACAAACTGTTTACTAAGTGTACTACCTAGTGGTAAGATCCTGCTCTAACACAAAGGCAACTATCTTCTCCCTTTTACTTCTGCTCTATGCTTCAGAAGGGACTCTTGCCTCATGAAGCATATGTACCTATTATCTGTACCTTTAGTCTAATGTGCAGTTCAGAACATAATTATCTTTCGAATTTCACACTTCTCCAAATTTCATGATGTAGTTCTGAGCTCAAATGTACCAAAATGCCAAAAGTGCAAACATCACATATTTTAGGATACAATAGGTTTAGAAATATTAACAGTGAAATTACTGAAAAATAGACTCACCTGCCCATACCTATCATAACACACCATGGCTGAGCAGATGAGAAACAAAAGCCGAAAGCCGTTCTAAACCATGGTTTGCCTGCTGTACACCTGAAAGCTCAAACTACTGAATGGATTCTTAACTTAGGGTTAGCACAAACCACAGTTTCGCATTATGTTTGAACCCTGCCCAAGACATATGCACAAGATTGCTCACCTTGTATATTTGAAGCAACACATCTGTCCAAGCTCGCTTGCTCATGGCTTCAAATAGACAATCATCCAAAACATAAACGTAACTGTCATTAGGATCAAACGACTCAACCTTCGGATAAATATGAGAAACTTGTGATTTATACTTTGATTTCATTCTAAATTGGACAACAGCAAACACTAAACATTAGCTGTTGCTTTCTAATATAATCACCCTGTATAACAAGTAGAAATGCAGAAAATGCTGTGTTATTATACATGAGGATATGCATAGTAGTGCTACAATTGAATTCACATCTACATGGGCTTCACTTCTAAATAAATATGCAAAAGTTTGTCTGTTAATAGGCTGCCATCTAGTAAGAAGCAAATCCCAACCTTCACCCCGATGAGCAACTTGGTGCAAAACTGAACATTCCCTCCATTACATAACGTTATTATAAGGTAGAGAGAATAAATGTACAGTGTAAGTCACAAGCAAACTTTAAAAAATAGTAGCAAGTATAGCACATTTGGAATTAAACACAGCATTATATGTGGCTATGCCAGTGGGGGAAAACTTATTAATCTTTATGCTTAAAATTAAGCCCAAGATCAAGATCGAAGTGCATTGATACATTTACATTATATAAAATTACCTTCGCCATAAGCTGTAAACAGGCCCATTTCTTATAATCTTCAAAGTCAAGGAGAAACTGAGGCAAAATGTGAGGAAGGCTGGCTCCTTGACCTCTAACATCAATATAGAAACAAGAATAAAGGATAAATAATAAATAAACAAAGGTCCATATAGTTAAAGCCATGGTTTTCCCAGTAGTAATGTATGGAAGTCAGAGCTGGACCATAAAGAAGGCTGATCGCCGAAGAATTGATGCTTTTGAATTATGGTGCTGGAGGAGACTCTTGAGAGTCCCATGGACTGCAAGAAGATCAAACGCATCCATTCTTAAGGAAATTAGCCCTGGGTGCTCACTGGAAGGACAGATCGTGAAGCTGAGGCTCCAATACTTTGGCCACCTCATGAGAAGAGAAGACTCCCTGGAAAAGACCCTGATGTTGGGAAAGATGGAGGGCACAAGGAGAAGGGGACGACAGAGGACGAGATGGTTGGACAGTGTTCTTGAAGCGACAAACATGAGTCTGACCAAGCTGCAGGAGGCAGTGGAAGACAGGGGTGCCTGGCGTGCTCTGGTCCATGGGGTCACGAAGAGTCGGACACGACTAAACGACTAAACAACAACAATAAATAAAGTCTTGGAAATTGAAGTTCCTTTCTCACACTCTTCACTGATGCTCTGTGTTCATGCCCCCTTTTCTGTGCCATTTGAAATATATAGCTATGAAATTCTGCACAAAGTAGGCAGGCAAGAAATCTGTCCTAAAAATCAGGTGCACTACTCACCACAATAACCTTATGACAAATATAGAAAATTGCAGTATTAATTTCAGTACATTTCACAATATGTTTATAATGAAAAAGTATTCTCAGTCTGTATGCCTAGATTTCTTTGTTTAATAAGGCAGACACATTTTTCTCCTTTTAAAGGAATTGCATAAGTGTCCTATTCCTTTGTCTTACCCAGTCAGCAATCACAGTCAGAATTAAACATCCTTATCAGCATTTCCAGCCACAGTCATTTTGCAATCAAGTTCATAGTTACTGGAATTTGTATTTGAGTGAAACATGGGGTAATAAGTCAATTTTATTAACTATATTGGGCAATTTCTATATGAAAAGAACTTTAATGTGGCCATGGTGGCCTATTTTTGATGCTAGACATTCATATAAATCTTAGCACACTGCCTTCATTGCAGAAACTTCCACATTTGGTTTTGTTGGACCTGAACAGCTCTTGAACATATGATGCAATTCACAGGCTGTGAAGACCTGAATTTATTTTGAGTTGTCAAGTCCTCTGGTACCACTTTTTTACCTATGTATGTTGAGCTACATCTGTGCCTTTCACCATTTGACCTGCTTTTGCCAGGTCGAATGAGGTCTCCCTTATGGAAAGACTGGTATGAAGAAAGTGTTGAGCAGTTTAGCCATATTTTATAACAACAACATTGCAGCCAGCCAACCTATAGGAGGAGTGCATTCCACAACTAGAGTACTATTACTGAGATGGCCTTTTGATTGGTCCTAGACCTCTTGCAGCTGGAAGTACAAGGAGGTCCTCCCCAGTAGATCTTAGGTCACATAGGGGAAGAATGGAATGGGGAGAAGTGCTCACTCAGATAATAGTGTCTCAATCCATTTAAGGAGAGCCTCAGTCCTCAGATAACCAGGTTCGTAGCTGCTTAGGGCTTATACATCAAAACCTTGAATTGTGCTCGCTAGTTAACTGCCAGCCAGCACAGATCTTTGAGGGCTGCTGTTCAATTGTCCCTGAGGACCAGACCTAGCAGAACTCTGGCAGCTACATTTTGCACTAGCTGCAGCTTCTGAACACTTTTCAAAGGCAGCCTCACGGAGAGCACCTTGTAATAATCTAAAAAGGAACAGCTGTAGCTGGAAATAGGCACTTGGTGCTACACAAGCCACCAGGGCTTCCAGCAGCTGTGAACCTGATCTTTCAGGGGGAAAGCAGCCCCATCCAAAAACAGGCTGCCTACCTAATTCCCAGACGCAGGAACCACAAATCCACAGAACCTCAGTCTTGTTAGGATTCAGCTTCAGTTTATTGGCTCCCATCCAGCACACTACTCCCTCCATACGCTGGTCAAGCATGGCTTAGGAATACTTTTCAACTAGACAAAACATAATGGCAAAATATCTTTAAAACACTCACCTGAGAAAAGTGATCATTGTAGAATGCTGCCAGTGAAGTTGCACCACTCTCTCTATGGGGTCACATGGCAACGACTGGCTTAAACTAATTCCAGGCAGCAACTGCCCACTCAAATGGAGCAGCAGGTCATAAATAGTCTTTATATCTTTACCAAGGTTTTGTCTAAGCTTTTCATCAGATGGAGCCATTTGAATTTTACAGACATCACTGAGCAAAGAAATAAAAACAACTCTATTTCATTATTAAAAGCAAGCTAATATTAAAACACATTAATGTGATAACTCTCTGGTTAGAGATTTAATTATGAAATATGTACTCCACTATAGTGATTCTGGTGCTCATCTAAAGACACCAGTGTACATATAGAGCTCTGGGCCCTAATCTATACACAAACACTATATAAGATGCATCTGTGTTGGACTGTTGGATTGTATTTCTGTCTTCTCTGATAAATTAAGGTATAAAAATAAAAATTCTGTAAGATGCCTTTTACAACCATATCATAATCAATTAGTTTATCTATGTGCTGTTAGATCATTAAAACCCTTCTGACAGGTAACTAGTAATAAATCTTTCAACAAGGAAGCCCTGCTTTACAAGAATTCTATTGCCTTCCATTGCTATTTTTATTCTAGACTTATTTGATCAGCATTATTATTATGCATCCCTCCTAAATTTATTTGTAAAAATATATATATTCAAAAGAACATCTTGAACATCCCTACTAGCAGTCCCTGTTCAGGCAGGAAGGTAGAGCAGAGATGGAATGGCACAGGTGAAATCTGCGCCAAATCATACCATACCACTGGCATTCAGTTTTTGACACACATTTTCTTTCAGCCACCAGGCCCTATGACTTCCCAAGATCTTAAAAAGAGAACTGCCAGCCAAATTTTAAAAAATTAAGGAAGAATGCAAATTAATGTTTGTATAGATAAAACACATATGGTATATATGGTGCGTGAATATTTTCTGTTCCTCCTCAGAATATAAGTAGTGACAGAATACCCAATGGAGCTAGACACAACCTGTGCACATGTATGCGTACAAAATGTCCCAAATTTAACACTTACGGTTATTTAACCAAGTTACTTTTTGTTTAGAAAATGCATCTGTTGGGCTGTAGTGAACCTCCACAAGTGAAGAAAATTAATATACAACTTTAAGCCTTTCTAGCTAATGGAAGACAAAGGCAAATAAGTAAAAATATAATAATATCTGCCTCACTATATGAGTATTTTAAAAAAACAAAATCAAAAAACATCAAGGTATAAAGCTATCAAGCTTTAGTAGTGTTTTTAGGACCCTGGGAATAAGGTGACTCAAGGGAAGCATTTCAGTCAATGGGTGGTATTGAACTAAGTTTTAATCAGAGTAGACCCACTGAAATTAATGAACTCAATTAAGTTAGCTGCAATACTGTCAGTGGATCTACTCTGAGTAACACTTAGTTCAATACCACCTGCTATAACTAGAGGAGAGCAAACATATTATATATACTCATTTTTTATTATTTTAAAGAGATATGGTGATCAGAAAGTTAGCCTGTAACCAAATCAAGGCTAACCAAATCCCCTTTCAGCTGTCCATGCCTCATTACACAGGTCTTCATTATTTTGCTTAAACTAGAGGTGTATATTTGTGGCTTTTCCTCTCCCAGTCTTCAACCTCCTACCAAGATCTCAGTAAAATTCCACTGCAGGTATTTTAGTAAAACAGTTCTTTTAATCAAACGAAAAAGACATTCACTGTTTAAAAGGTAGGAAGTGTGAGAAAATAATGAGCTAGTACCGTCTTAAAGAATGTGGAATGGAAATGGGATTTGGCCCTTTAGACCAACCAAAGAGAGTAAACCAATTCTGAACTGCTGAAATGACTTTCTCATAAAAAGCATACTCCTCTGTGCCTTCATCAGGAAAAATCAATGATTCAAATTTGCTTCTAGCACGTCTAGTTGGATAGGAAGATTCGCTCTTCAGCCTTTCAAGCATCTTTTCCAATTCTGCAGAAAAATATATGAATTTAGTTGTAATTATACCACTTCCTAGAACACAAAGTAGTAGTAGAGCACTTACTTTCTTATACGTTTGATTTCTGCTGGAGCGATGCATGGAGCGATGCTGCAGGTTCAATCCCTGTATGGGACAGTTGCTATTCCTGCATTGCAGGGGATTGAATTATATGATCCTCAGGGTCCTTTCCAACTCTGCAATTCTATGCTTTTCAAGCAAGTGCCAATAGCAGAACTGAATCCCTCAAAGAACTGTGATTGGCCAACCCTGCTAAAATCATTCCCTCTGAAAAGAAGCCAGATTGTCGATTTCAAAACTACTGCTGGATTAGACTAATGGTCCATCTAGTCCAGTATTTATTTATTGTTTAATGTATTTATATTTGGTCTTTTAGGGTGAATCCACACAAGACAGCTAATAAACTAGCTGATATTCTTTTTCTCAGGAGCAGCATCTGTTGAAACTTTCTAATATTGATTCCCAAGAATGTGTTATTTGTTTTGATATCCTGTCCAGGAACATACATAAAATCCTGATTAGCATAGTTAAGTCAGTTTTGTTTGTTGTATTAGTAGGGCCATAGCCACTGCATAGCACATCTCCTAAACAAGGATACCTCTTAAACCTACAGGTTTCTGGAAACCTATATGACTATAGCCATGCTGTAGGATTTGGAATCTAACGCAGAAGCTAGTAACTTCAGACAAACCCTGGAAATCTAAATTGTCATTAACAAACATTTCTAGCCCTCGTGGTTGTAAAGAAATCCTGTATATTATACCTGCAAGAGAATCTTCAGAGTTGGTGATTCTCTCAAAAGTACCAGAAGATATTTGCGAACATGATCCTGGAACATAGCATGGATGCTGCAAAGTTTCTCCGGTGCTGTAAATTATCTCATTACAATCTACAAATTTGATTAAAATGTAACATTACACATTTTACAATACTTTCTGCAATTAATAAGTACAAAAGCATTTGCTTTCCTCCCCCCTGCTAATTGCGTTCTACATACTATAGATGGGCAGCCCATGGGCCATGTTTGGTCCTCATATCTGTTACTGAGTCCCCTAGCATTCATCTGACACATTTTCTCCCCCCTTATTATATTCTGCATTATCTCTTGTCCCAAAGAACCCTCTAAATTACTAGTTAGGAGAGCAGAAGCATTGAACAGCAAGTGGAGGCAGAAAAGGAAGAAGTAATCCTAGATCCGTACATCATTGGAGCTGGAGAAGCTAGGGTTGGCTGGTGAAGAAGCAACAAGGAGGAACAAAAGAAGGAAAGGGTCTCCTCGACAAGCTGGGGGAATCTAAGAGTTTGTGGGTTGAAAGGAGTACCCAAGCTCAAAACTTATTCCTAACAGGTTTGGCTGTTGGGTGCGCAAGCTCCTCCGTCCTTTCAAGTTCTCATATTCCTTCTCCTCCAAATACTAGTTTGTGGTGACAGCTAAGCAGCAACAGGATAGGTAGGGCTGGTGTTGGCTAAGAGTGGAGCAGTGGGAATGAAGAAGGAAGTGGTGGTCCAGGAATCTGAGAGGAGAGCCCTTTCCAACGCTAGAGGTCGCTCATATTGCTGCTTCTCTGGATGCAAAATTTATCCAAATTGTAAAAAGTGAAGAGGTGACTTGCAAAGCAGTCAGCTCCCTTCACCCCACATCTATTTCTCAGCAGCATCAGGAAAGTCCCGACTGGAGGCACGGAAGGAAGGGTGTAGAGGGGAGAAAGCACATGTAAACAGCTGGCTGGGGTATGTGTGTGGATGGATGGATGGAAAGGAAGGGGATGAGGGAGAGAGAGAGAGAGAGAGAGAGAGAGAGAGAGAGAGAGAGAGAGATATTCTGGAGAGTTACCTCACTTTGTATGTGGAGAACCAGCTTCCATTTACCGCTACTGATTTGCATCTTCTGCAAATTTATTCATTCTTGATTTACTCATTGATCCTCCTCTCTCTCTCTCTCTCTCTCTTTCTCTCTCCTCCTGCTTATTATCTGTTTTTCTTCATTAGAATAACACTGGGCATTTTAAGTTTTCACTGCTACTCTTTCCCACCCACAGAAGGTATCAGCTTGTACAGGACATGCAATTGAAATGCTGTTTGGTAGCCAAAGAAAATTAGAAGCCCTTTTTAAGAATAATCTCACTACAATGTGTTAACTATGATAAGCATTTGCGCTATCCTTTAAAGTTTCCAAGCAGATAAAACCTTCTCTGCTCACCACTTCTCAGGGTAATTTGTTGGTTGGTAAGGTGGCATGCCAGGTAGGGATACACAGTAAGGAGGCAATTCTCTGCTGTTGCAGACACCTGAAGCGGAAATCTAGAAATACAACAGGAGATATTTTCAATTAACACTTTCAGTTTCTTCGGTACCAGGGCCCCAAACTGAAGACTGCACACATTGTAATGCAAGCATGAGAAACCCGTGACCCTTCAGTAGCTGTTGGACTACAGCTCCCATCATCCCTGACCAGGGGGCACCCCGGCTGGGGGTGATGGGTGGGGGAGTCCAACAATATATTGATGGCCTTTTTCAATGCATAGATTCATATGCCTGCACATAAACACTTTCATTCATTTTAATAGAAGGGGAAGCAATAAGCACACCAGGCAACACACAAACACAGCAAAACAAATTTTGCCTAAAATGGGAAGCCTGTCATAATACCTCCAGAGGTAATGTATGTATGTAGCTTGAGGAAAGCTGAGCTATGGAACTCCTTGCCACAAGGAAAATCCTTGTACAAACCATTTAGAAATTTTGTAAAACGGATTAGATATTAGTAAAAAAATGCTGTAATTGCTAGCTGATTATGCCAAGCTCTGCCTCAATCTTGTGACTAGTGGCTTTCAGTAATTTTCAGCCCTGAGGATAGAAAGAACGTTTAATGTGCTTAAAGACAGACAACTCCCCAAACAACAGCATCACCTGCTTGTTAAGCTTTTCAGAAATTTATGCATTCATAATCAGGTTTGTTATTTTGCTACACCTTTAAGACCATGGGTTGGGAAAACATCTCTAGAGAGCATTTATGGCATAATTGCTGGTTGTTTTAGTCTTCTGGTCCCTGACATTATTTCATGGGATGGGTTTTTAATGTTTTCTAGAAATGTTTATCCGTTTTGTTAGGCATCTGGGGAAGTTAAAATTCTGTGGGGTAGAAATATAATTTTTATACTGTAATTGTGCATCATGAATATACAAAAGCTTATTTTAAAACAATACTAATTGAGCAACACTCCAAAAACAGGGCATAACTATTAACTCATTCCTGGTCTTCAGGTGAACCTTTATTTACCCAGGCTTTTGCTAGTTAATTTATTTATTATATTTATATCCCATCTTTTCTCCAAGGAGTTCAAGGTGGCATGCACACTTCTTTTCCCTCTAAATGTTCTCTTCTGCCAGGTAGGTTAGTCTGAGAGACTGTGACAGACCCAAGGTCATCCAGTGAGCTTCTTGGCTGAGTGGAGATTCCATCCCTGATCTCCCACGTCCTAGTCAAACACTTTCACCACTTGATGTTGGAAGGCTTAATGTTCAGCAACAATATCTGAATCAGTGTTTACTGAATTATTATTACTTCTTTTTAGCATGCTTTTATTGTTTGTGTTATAATGTTAATATATGTGTTGCACATAGCCTTGAGCTCCTTTGAAGGAAGCACAATTTATAAATATATTAATATAAATAAATAAAACTGGGAAACGCCCAAGAAATTACAATGGTGAGAAGGAGTAGCAATCAGCTACATGCTTGCTCACCTCCCTCTGTTGCTGTTTCTTTTCTAACTTCACTACCAGCCCACAGACCCATCTTCCAGGGCTATTCTTCTAGAAAAAGAGGTGACAGAACTCACCATAAACACCTTCCTCTTTCTCTTAGAATGGCAATGGCAGCCACCTGAGAGCCGCTGGAACTCACCTGAGAGGTTCTGGAACCCACCTCAGAACTGAGTTCTGAGTTCCCCCTGGAAAAAAAGCCCTGCCACTTCTCTCTTTCATGGCAAGGAGAAGGAGAAAGTGTAGCTGGAGGGTCCAAAAGACCAACAGGTCAGTCAGGATGAGCTGAGCCAAGATAGAAAGCAGTCGATATAAAGAGTTTTTGTGCTGAGCATGCCCCATTCCTTGCAACTGTCTTCTTGTTTTTTGTCTCCCCTCTCCCCCTAGTCCTGGCACCTGGTGTAACTCTCCTGAACCTATGTCTATACCAGAATGAACTTGAGCTATGCTGCCATGCCACCTATTAAAAGGGCTACACAGTGTCCTTTTCCTCCTCTTCAGTCCCACTTCTGCAGGTGAGTAGGAAAGCGGAAACCACTAGTGAAAAGGTGGGGAGCTATCCCCTCTTCACTCAGGTGGATGGATTATTTGGCCACTTCATTGGCTCAACGAAGTTAGGTTTTTTTTCCTGCAGGCCACCAAAATCCTGGAACCAGCACTGGGTCACTCGTTCTTTGGATTTCTCTCTATGTAGTAAATCAACCATTTCAAACAGTAGCATTTCAAATGAGATTTGCCCTCAAGACATAATCTGACTACATCTTTCTCCATTTTTTATACACTTCCCCTCAGCTAAGTAACATCTTTTAAGAATTTTCCCAAGTTATTTCTACACATAGAAGTACCTAAATGTGACTACCTGTTCTTTTCTCCATCAACAAATAAGACATTCTTCAAAAAGGAAATTGGCTTTGAAGAACAGAAACTGACATGGCAGGTAAATCCAATATTGTTTCCTTCTGGTGTTACTTGAATTACATTGCCATTTGGAAAATCCACTGTTAAAGAATTAATCTGATGAACATCCTCTCCAGAGTCCAATTCTGAAATTTCAACTTGCAAGACTGTTGAACTATTAAAAAAAGAAGAAGAAGCAAGATATGTAGTCCCAAAGGATCAACGTAACAAAGTTGAAGAATATATTTTCACAGTTGTTTTCAGATAATTACTTTAAGGAAAAAAATACATTTTATAATGAGCTGTCAGATGAGAATCCTTTGAGTAAAGTAACAGCTAATTTGTATTAAACAAGCACTTCTTACTTGGGAGTTCATAAACAAAAGGTGAAGGACTTCAGGTTATATTAAATCTTATTCATAATTTTAAAAGTTTATACTGTTACATTATCCAGCTTCTTGAAGAGTAAAATTTAGAGTAACACCAAGCTGATTTTGCATATTGCTTTGTTGAGTCCGTTTGCAAAGCCACTTCAGCTAGGAACATCATTTAGTGAACAATTTTCAGCAAAGTCAAGGGCTTGAACACTCCTTCTTCAAGTGGAAAGGCACAACCCCAAGCTATATCACAGTGATGTCCAACAGGTTGATCACAATCAACAGGTCTATCCCTGAATCATCGTGGTCAATCGCAGGCTCCCTTTAAATTGCTGGCTGTAATTAGAATTGTGGTGGAAGTCTCCGCCCCCGCCACCCTCGTTCTGTCCGTGAAATGGGCGATTGTTTGTGATACTAAGCTTATCTTTATTACTTTGCCTGCTTATTGTCACGGGTTTTATAAAGCGTCTTATGACCTCCCTCCCTAAAAAAGCTCCACCACTTCCCCTAAAAAAAAGCTCAACAACTTTCTGTTCCGCCTGCAGTGTATCATAAGCTGATACCCTGTTCAAGTTCTAAAAGAGGTTTATCATGTGATGTGATGAGTTATTTAACAAACACACATCCAAAGCCCTCCAGGGCATGCATGAATAATTCCTTAGATCCAATTCATTCTAAATAATAAAGGAATGCGTAGATCAAAAACCTATAAAATCACCAACTTATACAGTGGTGCCCCGCAAGACAAACGCCTCGCAAGACGGAAAACCCGCTAGACGAAAGGGTTTTCCGTTTTGGAGGCGCTTCGCAAAACGAATTTCCCTATGGGCTTGCTTCGCAAGACGAAAGCCCATAGGGAAATCTCCGGGACAGCGGGGAAGCGCAGCGCGTCTTCTCCACTGTCCTCGGACCTCCTCCAAAGGCTGGAGGTGGGGCGGAAAGCCCTTCTCCCCGCGCCAGCCTTCGGAAGGCTCCTCCGAAGGCTGGCGGTGGGGAGAAAAGCCCTTCTCCCTGAGCCAACCTTCGGAAGGCTCCTCCGAAGGCTGGCGGTGGGGCGGAAAGCCCTTCTCCCCGCGCCAGCCTTCGGAAGGCTCCTCCGAAGGCTGGCGGTGGGGAGAAAAGCCCTTCTCCCCGCGCCAGCCTTCGGAAGGCTGCTCCGAAGGCTGGCGGTGGGGCGGAAAGCCCTTCTCCCCGCGCCAGCCTTCGGATGGCTGTCCTGAAGACTTGCGGTGGGAGGAGGGTTTTCCTTCCCACCGCCAACATTCAGAATGCTGTTCTGAATGTTGGCGGTGGGGAGGAAAAACCCTCCTCCCACCGCAAGCCCCGGGAACAGAGGAGAAGCGCTGCGCCCCTTCCCCTCTGTTCCCGTACCTGTCCTGAAGGCTTGCGGTGGGGAGAAAAGCCCTTCTCCGCACCGCCAGCCTGGCAAGCGGTTTCCATAGGAACGCATTAATTGATTTTCAATGCATTCCTATGGGAAACCGTGCTTCGCAAGATGAAAAACTCGCAAGAAGAAAAAACTTGCGGAACGAATTAATTTTGTCTTGCGAGGCACCACTGTATATTTTGGTGAACACAATCCTACAATTAGCACAATCCTACAAGGCTAGTTGAACCTCCACAGCACCAAAAAAAACCACACCCCCAAAAACCTCCCAAATTTTGGGCAGCTGGAGCTTAAGTAATATCATAGGCTAGGTAGTAAATGGTATATAACTAAATGGCAAACAGGTCTAAGATGTTCCTTACTAAATCAAATTCTAGATATGGTGCTGTGCACAAGCAGAGCTGTCCTGGCAGCCCTATGGATGCTACAGAAAGAGCCTTCAGCGGACCAACTTCCCTTTCTGCTCAACTCAATGAATTTCCAGAAAAAAAGCATGTAGCAAGTCGAAACAGTCCAGCATAGGCTAAGATGAGATGATGTCTGGTCCTGAACCAGCACACAACAGGAGCTGATCCTCCATCAAACCAGGATCTTATATGTTGACATCCTTAAGTACAACTTGTTTGCTACAGTGGTTCAAATTATCATTTTATACATGAGCAACTACTCTGCAGTCTTGAGCTTCATTACAGCAGTGGAGGGGAACCTCCAGCCCACAGGCCTAATTAAGCACACGGGGCCTCAAAGGTTGGCCCACCTTTTGGGCGCATACTTACTGTATCTTCTCCATGTCTGGCATCATAAGACATCAGGCACTGGAAAGTTGGAAAACAATTCAAGCGGCAGTTCCAAAAACAAAAGACTCAAGAAAGCATACTCTGTAGGCATGGCTTGAATTTGGCACTTTTTCAAATAGGTAACTTTTTTCCTGATGTCATGCAAAGTGAAAAGAAGGCACCAAATTCAAAAAGCTCTTCTTCAAGCTATGGCTACAACAGAAGAATTTTCATTTGCAATTGTGACTTGAAATTTCTGTCCCCTGATGTCATCATATTACCTGCCCACCTGTCCAAGTGGCCTGCAGAGGATTTTCACTTCTGCATCTGGCCATCTGCTCTGATCCAATGCCATACCCCGTCTCACAACAAATTACTGACGCATAATAAGGCATAATTAATTAACCCAAGATCCCTAATACATATTATTGTAAGAATTAGGAAAAGCGATGTAGGTAAGCCTGTCTCACAGATAAACTATCCTGCAACTTCACAATTTGCTGCAACTGTTTTCCCCTATTCATTTATCAGCAGCACAAGACATTATTTTGAAAAAAAAAGAAGGTATAAATTAATCTCATTTTTTAAAAAAATGCCGCTTCCTCTTACCCTTTAAATTAATGAGAGTTTTACAGAAGAACTCCAATAGGGGAAAGCAGTTTATACTTGACTGCAACTTAAACTGTAATTTAGGTAAATTGTAATTTACCTTAAATAATCCTGAGGAATTATACAGACATCTACCCCTGTTTCCACATTGAGAGGAACTGGAGTCAGTATCACGAGCTGAGGCTCAAAGTTGATCTTGGATGACGTCATGGACCCAGATAAAGTGACTATTCGGTAAACAGACACATCTTCATTCAGAAGAACTGGCACTTGAGCTGTATATGCCCCAGCCCAATCTGGGGGGAGGGGAGGGGAATGTAATGGTTATTCATATTAACATAAATTATGTGTGCTTTTTAAGCAGCAGATTAGACTAGATTCTTGCTAAGCATGCTAAGCTGTAGAAATCTGTAGCATTTCTGTTGGATTCAACTTTATATACTACATTTTCTATGTAATGGGAAATAGGGGTCCAAGAAGGACTCAATAAAGATATAGCATAAAAACAATGAAAATTAACCATAAAATCACATTTTAAATGCTTGCTGAAATCTTTATAAAGTAGTCACCAAACACATGAGGGTCATCAAGGCGGGGTGTGCCTGATCTCAGCTAGGAGGTCCAAAGAACTGGACCTAGAATGCTGAACACACAGCATGTGGCAGATATGAATAATGCATGTGAGTCATGGGAACCAGTAACAGGGACTCCCTCAAAGATCTCAGTGATCGGACAGGGGTATCATGCACCTAAGTTGTTATAAGTCAAGAACACTGATTGATTATTAGAGGCCAGTGCAATTTTTTAAGCAGTGGAGGTATGTGCTAGAGGTAACTAACTAGTCTGGCTGCAGCATTTTATACCAGCTGGAGGTTTTCGTAAAGGGGCCCAGCTTTTATGAAGGGCAATGACTCACTTCAAAGATCTTTACCATTTACTTCATTCTTGCCAAGTTTAAAAGATAACATACTCTGTTTGACAACTTTTGATACAACATCAGTAGTGAGCAAGTTCACAATTAATATCTCCATAGGTTCCTCATTGATATTGCAGCACATCCCTTAATGGCAAGTATCACTTATATTTGACACGGGCTTGTACTACTCTTCATCTGGTCAAGCAAAAACTGCTGCCCAGCAGCTAGGTATGAGAGCCTCAGAGACGGTATCTTTTTCACTTTTAGTTGACATATTACTATCATCAAAATGTATGAATAAGTAGGCAGGACAGGGAAATGTGGAGTAATTATTTTTGCGGACTTACTGAATGGCTGATTTAGCAGTTAACTTGCTTGTACCAATCTTGATAAAACTACAGCTCCCTGCACCTACACCTACACCTCTTTTTTCAAATACACACTTTGTGATGTGCCTATCACTAGCCCTTTTCATTACTGAACTTTCCAACATAAAACAACAGAAAATGTTCTAAGTAAGCAAGGAAAGTGCTAAGACCCTATTTCTCTTTGTAGTATCTCTATCAAACATTCTATAGATGCACAGCAAGCAAAGTTTTCGACAGGCTGGCTTTGAAAAGAGAGAGGTGAGTTCACAGCTGTACTAGTAGGAAGTTGAATTTAACTTTATCCATGACACAGGCCTAGTCTCGGGAGACTTGTAAGCCCTTGACTATGTCAAATCTGTTATACAATAAAGCAGCAATGTCTGAGGCTGCAGCAAAGCAACCTTGACTGACTTCTTAGTATTTCCCAGACTGAAATCCAGTTCCTGCATGGTGGAATGTGGAGCTCAACAACTATCAACTGATTCATTCTGGCTTGCATATTTGTTTCAAGACAGAAACTGATGTTTCCCAAACCCCTATAAACACATTGCAAGTACACTTTTCATAAGACAACAAATAGGAGCAATTAGAATTCTTCTGAGCATCAGCAAATTAAATTTTGTTCAGAATCAAGTCAACCTCCCTAGCTTATGGTTGTTTATGCATACAGAATTTACAACTTGTGTTCTTCCGGTACCAATCAACTACTTTGCAAACATTCAGTGAAAATTGTGTTTGCTTTAAAACAGAATAGGAAATATAAATGGTGGTGCTGCTTTTCAGAGTCTTCAAAACCCTTTCAAAGGCAGAAGCTTAAACATACAGCATTAATTTTAAACACAGAAAGAGACAGCAAACTGAATCAGGTTTGGCGGAATACTTACATGGACAGAAGCATATGGTAACAACTGTAGATTGGCCTGGATAGAGAACTCCAGTATACAAACTAAATTTGAAGATGCCTGAATCTACTGCTTTGCCAGCAGCATCAAGATCAAATCTCCAAGTAATCTGTTTCTTTGAGACATTTTTCAGGTGTAGCTTCTGTAGAAAGATGTGGAGGAATAGAGCTGGGTCATTACTTTCATTACTGCAGCAAGATATACTTATCTGTTTTTAATTAACATTCAGGAGACTGGAGTTCACAAAGTCATGTACCACCACTCAGATTTCAAGCTTATGTTCCCAAAACCTCAGTAGCAGTCCAAATGATAGCATAGTCATGCAGTCGTCCTCCTGATACCAGTGTTGCTATAGCAGTTGCTATTCCTGCTGGCAGACCGGCACTTTGCTGCCAATCTGTGCCACCCTAGACCTGTCCAGGAAAGCTGCAGTAAAATCAGTGTTGGGAGGGCAGCCCCACAGCTCCACAGCACACCATGCTACAGGAAAACTTCAGGAGCAATACTTAAATATATCATGCAAAAATAGTGACATCAGGATGTCATCCAGGTATGGATGGAAACAAAACCCTAGAGTCTGGAAATCACAGAACAAACAAAAGTGTGGATGAGCCCAATGGCTATCAGGTTATTTAACTGGAGCAGAAACATGGGGTCATGTAACAGCAGTCCTAAAAGCTCTGCACTACTTGTCTGTGTGCTACCAGGCTCAATTCCATGTGTTAGTGGGGTTTTACAAAGCCCTGAATGGCCCAGAGTCCAAATAATCTGCAGAAGCACCTCCTCCAATACCAGTCAACTTGATCCTTAAAATCATCAGGAAAGGGATTGTCTGCTTGTGGTCCCCACTGGAATTTCGAGTGAGAAGACGAGTAGAAAGACCTCTATGGTAGCATCAACTCTGGAATGATCTCCACTTAGAGATGCATCTGTTTCCCTCATGGTTGAGTTTCAGACCCAAACTGAAAATATTTTTATTTACCAAGGCTTTTGTCATTTAACAAACAGAAAGCACATTTCTCATGAACAATAAATGTACCTCCGTTTAATGATTCACTACAGAACAAGAGTAAAGCAGAACTGGAAGATCCACTCGTCTCTGTAACATACCTACCTTTATGTTACTGCTGCCACTTATAACACCTAACTTCAAACTTCTCCTACAATACTGAAATATGATTTCTAAAGGAGAAACTTGCAGTGGTGGCTGTAATACTGTAGAAAGAAAAAAATACACAGTTATTTTTAAGCTCTGGACAAATGCTTCTGCAAGTATCCTTTGTTTAAAACCAATAATCACTTAGACGTTCCTGGTACTGACTTACTTTCACTGTTTGATTGAGACGTTGGCTCAAATGTCACAAATCTGACCCTCCACAAGAACATGCCACAGGCTCTCACAGTCTGGACTCTCTTCTTCACTTCCTCCCCGCAACTCAAACATAGTTTGCCCATTTACAGAAGGGCAAAACAAAGAGTACTGTGGCAACTTTGCCACAGAATTGTTGAGTAGTTTGAAGGCTAATACCATTTTTCCGATATAAATTATAATAGAGCACGGTCCATTTCCTCAAGTGTAATCCTGCAGCATACCATGATGGAGAGGAAGAGGGGCACTTCAATAATGGCATGGTTCAGTCACATCAGTTGGGCCAATCTAGTGCTCCTGTTGGCATGTTTGTGCCATGCCAACTTCACCATCATGCTCCTCCCACTCTCTGGTATGCTGCCAACTGCTGCTGGCAATATGCAGGGGTGGTGTGCCCTGTTCACCACCTGGTGTAAAACAAGAACGTGCTGCCACACCGCTCCACTGCCACAGCCTCCCTTCCCTGGGTTGCAAGGCTTCTGGTGAGATCTTGCGAGGACTTTTGCACTCCGTGAGATCTTGCAAGACTTCAGCAAGATCTCATCGGAAACCGGTGCTGTTGCCGGTGCCACTTCTCTGCCAATAGCAGCAGAGCGGGCAGAGTGCCCACAGTGGCCTTCAATTGCCCAAGACAGCTGCCTCACCCTGCCTCAAAGGTGGGCCGGCTCTGGCTATATGAGAGTGAAGTCAAAGAGAAACGTCATGCTGAAAGAACAAAAAGTGACAATTACTGGAAAGCAAAGTACAGTAATGACAGTGACAAATTAACAAAGCAATGTTGCTGTTAACACAAACATCCTGCCATTAGTTAGCTAATTAAAACATGTAATTTAATAAAAATGTATAATCTCAATCCAAAGTGACAAAATTGGATTGCATGCTGAGTTCTAATTCCTTTGTTTGTTTGTTTGTTTGTTTGTTTGTTTGTTTGTTTGTTTGTTTGTTTTGGCCATTTTAATGGTCAGTTGCAGGGTGTTGGTAGGTTGAAATGTTCCCCCCTCCAGGTTTCTGGGAACTATCAGTGCTGAATCAGATTGTGTTAATTTCTTGTTTTGCCTAGAGATTGACCTGTCTGTCCTACATAGAATGCAAAAGGGCATTTCTGACAGATTATGATCCCTCTCATACTAGAAGATGAGCAACTAAACTTTAATTAGTCACTGCCATTTTTTATGATCTGTTCTTTTTGAATATCATTTCACTGTGCCCTCACTCTCCTACATACTGTCCCACCAAAACTTGTCAGTTTTGGATTATACAATGGATCTGATGAAGTTGAGAGTGGTCTACAAAAGCTTATGTCGTAATAAATTTGCAAGTCACAAGACATCTGAATCTTCATAATTTGAAGAATTTGCAAACAGTGACTTGGAAGCAGGCTTAATTGTAGTTTGCTGATCTAGATGTCACAGCAAACTAAGGTTAGAGAAAATCATTATTGGAGGAAATCTGGGCAGGAGAGAGAAGAAAAGAGTAGGATTATGTGAGTCTACGGCATGATTCCAGCCTTGAAACTATGGTATGCAGGACTAGGTTACAAGATCTGAATTGTACCTACATATAACAAGCATTAAAAATTTAAATTTGCATCCAAAATAAAAAGAAGAAAATAACATTAAAGCACACAATAATTAATAAAAGGGATGTCTTTTCATATACCTATCACGACGAAGTCAGTATCTCCTTCTTTTCAAACGAATTTAAAGCAAACAATACAGTATTCTTCAAAGACAATGGGAAGTGCTTTAGAGTTGCTGCTAATTAAGTCAAACTGAACTGAAGTAGCATTTAAATCCATCTATTTTAATCATAGTCAAAAAGTACTTTTCACTAATGATGGAGAGTTCAAGTCATACTATTTTCTCTGAAACCACTGAATGTCATAAACCCATTATTAGCCACTCTATTATTGTAATAGCACTTACATTTTACATAAGTGTATTGATTATGCTTGCTGCTCAAATTTAAGTACAGATAAAGAAATAATAGAAACAGAAAGAAATAATAGCATTACTTTTTATTTCATAGAGTAATTGCTGCATTGAAATAAAGAAATAAAAGTACTATATACAGCCTAGAATTTGATAAAATACTTTTAAGGCTGTGGTGCTATGCACGCTTTGAAATGACTTTCTTCTGAGTTAGTGTGCCACATCTGCATTGTAATTGTTATTAAAGCTAGCTATTACAATGAAAAAGGAAAGCTCGGTGGAAGAGAGGACCAACTGCTACAAGAGCCTATCAGGCATGTCTTATAAGTGATTCACCTTTACATCATATTACGGTATCTTGCACCCAATTCCTAAAAATCTGCAACACTTACAGCATTGTATTTGGTGGCATTATACAGTCGTACCTTGGTTCTCAAACACCGAAAACCTGGAAGTAAGTGTTCTGGTTTTCGAACGTTTTTCGGAAGCCAAACGTCCGATGTGGCTGTCAGCTATTGTTTCCGGGGCACCTGCACCAATCAGAAGCTGCGCCTTGGTTTTTGAACATTTCAGAAGTCAAATGGACTTCTGGAACAGATTAAGTTTGGCTCTTTTGTTTTTGCTATTTATTTTGTGTTTTTGTTTTTGAGGTTTTTTCGGTTAATTTGTTTTTGTGATTGTGTGAAACCCAGTTCAGCTACTGATTGTTTGTGTGACTGCGGAAATGGATAAAAGCCCCCCATCTAAACAATGACTATCATCAGTGCAGGTAAGGGAAAAATAATAATTTTTATTTTTATCATCTACAATACTGTTTTATTTATTTTATAGTACAGTATATTGATTATTGCTTTCATTTGATGGATCAATGGTCTTGTTAGTAAAATTCATGCTAAATTGCTGTTTTAGGGGTTGTTTTTTAAAGTCTGGAACGGATTAGTCCATTTTGCATTACTTTCTATGGGAAAGAGTGCCTTGGTTTTGGAACACTTTGGTTTTGGAATGGACTTCAGGAACAGATTAAGTTTGAGAACCAAGGTACCACTGCACTGGCATAGCACATTGTGCTATAAAGCTTATACCTGACTAAAGAGCTTCAGGGGTTTTCCTGATTGGTCCAAACAACTACAGCACAATCCTATGCACGCATGCTCAGGAATAAGCTCCATTACTTTCATTTGGGCTTACTTCCTGGTAGAGATGCAGAACACAGAGAAGTGGGGTACAATCAGTGCTTGATCACTGAATGTAACACACACTGTGTAATGCTTGTGTAACTTTTGGTAGCCAGTTACATGTAAAACTGCCAGTCTGGGTGCAGCCTTCGAGTGAAATGCTTCTTTATAACACGTGTCCTTCTCTATACCCAGCATTGCACTCAAAACTAAAGAGAGCCAAAGTGGATTGTAAGCTATTTATTCACTTTTTTCCACACTGACCAATTTCCTGTGGTTAATAAAAGGTGATACTGTTTCATACAAGAAAAACTGCTGGGAGAGGCTGCAGAGTTAGGAAGTATAGAATGATGTGTACATAAGGGGGGGAAATAAAGATGCAAAGTTTATTATATTTTAAATGTATCCAAGATTACTAGCATCATTTCCTTGCCACTGAAAATTACATCAGCCCCTATTTTTCTGTGCATGATAATTGCTTGTTGAATGTTTGAGTGGACTGAGTGATGTGGTCGTTGCAAGGAGAGCGGGCCTGTTGAGTGTAGGGATGTATGTTTATATTAGTTTTGTGCAGTGTGTATGTAAATTATTTTGGTAATTGTATGATTATATGTAAGAGCTTTTTGAATTATTTATGAGATTTTTCTAGATATATACTGTAATTATGTTGCATTTTGATTTTTTGTATAGAATTTGCTTCCATGGTTTTTGTTTATTTTACTTATGTACATTTATTTATGTACTCAGATATATTGCTGTTTAATTATGTTACTTAAAATGTGTAACATTATTGTCATCATCAGCACAATGTTGACTGCGGCTCTTAAAACAGGACAGACACCCAAGTTATCACTCGACTGCAATAACTGCTATGTCAAGGCACAGATATAGCCCCTCTGTTCTGTCAGCTGGTTTCCCCACTTCTATCAAGAAAAAGCTCAAGGGTGGAGGTGGGAGGCAAGAGAGCTATATTACAATATGCACACCAATTTATGTTGTTTCTAAGGTTTACCTACCAGTTCCCTGAACTTTGCACACTTTAGTAGGTATAGTCAACAATTGAGGCCGTGGGACAATGATATGCTTTGCTGAATCAGAAAGACTTGTTTTTTTGGTGTTCAGTGAAGGTTCATCCTCATCAGCGTTAATGTTTATTGGAAGACTGAAGTCATATGCTGCCACCTAGAGGGAAAAAGTCATCACTTTCTCACTGATAACAAAAAGGAATACAGAAAACACACACACACACAGTGTGTGGGAATGCCTGAATGGAACAAAGATTTTGCCTATGGACTGGAGCACTTGACATACCCAAAACACATTTAATAAAAGCTACTTCAAGCCTTTATAATGAGATATTTTGCATTCTTCACTGAACAGCGCTATTCCCAGATCATTGGTTATAGAGAAATTTAATATTTTTACCTACCTTCCTTTTAAAATCCACAAATTATGCTTACTTGCAAATCAGTACATCATGCACAGTTTTTTGGCTGATTTACAGATGTGTAAATCTTTAAAGACCAAACAATCACATGACATAAAAAAAAATCTTGCCTGACTAATTCCAGGACCTTGATTACAAATATTATTATTGGCAGTAAGGGATACCCAATTAGGCTATTTACCTAGGAAGACTGGTTTTCCAAAGGTAAATACCTGAACTCTCAGGCAACAGAAGCAGGGAATCGGCTAACCATTCCTACCAGGCACAGTGGGAATATTGCTAACAGCTTCCTCAGAGCAGCAAAGAAACAGAAATAAGAAGTGCCATGAAAAACCCCTTACTATCCCATACTATTTATGTACAGTCGTACCTTGGATCCCAAACGCCTTAGTACTCAGACGTTCTGGCTCCCGAATGATGCAAACCCAAAAGTTATTGTTCTGGTTTGTGAACTGTTTTTGGAAGCCGAACGTCCAATGGGGCTTCCAAACATTTTGGATTCCGGATTCCGTTCAAATTCCAAGGTACAACAACAAGGTACATGCTTCACTGCTATACAGGCTATACAGGCTGCTATGTAGTAATTTGGTGACTAAGATGACTTCAGCAGGGGGTTTTTAAGTATTACATAGAGTTAACCCTTTTTCACATGATAAAAAATTGGTTGCTTATTATTATCTCATATACTTACTTCTTTTGGTGTGAAACTCAGTGAACAGTCCAAAGCTGAATTTTCTTCTATAATTGCAGTATAGAAACGGGGAGTACCTGGTGTCACAGCTATCAGAAAACAGAGTGTGTTTTATATGCTGTTACCATTTGTACTGATTAGCTTTATAGTTCTAAGCTATTATTATTAGAATTATTATTATTAGAATTTATATACCACCCTATACCCGCAGGTCTCAGGGCAGATCAAGAAAAAGGGGGAAAGGAATGAGTTAGGGAAGTGGTTCCAGTCATTTCCGGAATTGCTGGTTTTACCTTTTTGCAAGAAAAAAAGAATTGGATTTCACCTCAAGATCGCTGTTCACTGAAGAATTCACCCATAAATTGAACTAACATAGCTCTCCTTATTTACTGTCACATGCACAGTAGTAAACAATGTTCCCAAATTCCAGCCACTTAGGATAAATGAAAAGAATTTGCATAGGGTAGAAAACTAACTCCAAAATTGGCTATGTCCAATTTTTAGTTTCTTGGAAGACTGTATATATGCATCATTTAAGCAGTGATGAGCAGAACATATATGCAGGGAAATACTAGTTTATGAATCTTACACTTGAAAACCTGGACTCTCATGTCCTAAACATACCTATAAGGAAGTTTAAAGTCTATTGAACTAAGTGAGGTGTACATTTGAGATGTTTTAGAGAGTGCTAAAGCCTCTCGCAGAACACAGGGGGCATTATTCAAAACCTTTTTGTAAATAGCTACAATTGCTACAGTATTTGTATGTATTTGCAATCATCTTCTTCAACTATCACAATTCTATCTCAGCCATCAACAGCAGAACAAGCATATTCCCTGTGGTGTATAAACAGCAGTGATGCTTATAGGCAAAGACAGAAGTAAACAACCTTAAGTGATCTTGACTGAATCTAAAATGCTTAAAGTCCACAGAAAATATCAAAAACATGAACAACAGCATATGACTTTCTGTAACAGCAGTGGTCTTTCTGAAAGCTATTAATGGTTAGCTATGTCAGCCATGGTTTCTGGCTAATATAATTTAACAGGCAAAAATGAGGGCGGCTTGATACAAGGGCAGTTGACTCATCTCCGACATAGCAAAAACAATCCAAGTAAATTTTGCCACATTGTGAATTGATGGTATAATAAGTTCATGAAGTTTCCATATCATAAGTATCCTGGTTCCATTATGCCATGGGGCATGTGCTGACTCCCAGTTTAGAAAAGTACTGAAGGGGAGATCAAACCAAACAATTCACCATATTGTCCTGGCTCTCACCGGATGAAGAACTCAAATTCAGAATATGATTTCTGCAAGAACCCAAAGGTCAAAGGCACAGAAGGTACATGGAATGGCTAGGCAAGCTTGCACTCCCATTGTAAAGGAGTGGGGCAGGCATGACAAATGTAGCAAACAGGGTGCAACTTTGGACTGGGCAAGCAAATGGGGACTCCTCCTAGTGGGTTGGGCCAGAGCCACGGTGTCCTGGGTAACAGAGGTGGAGATAGTGCTGGCTCAGAGCCAGATGAAACCGAGCACCTCTTCCATAGCAGAAACTAGCAGAAGTGGAGGATTCAGTGGTGAGGGAGGCAGATCCAGGACTTTGGGCTGGATGGATGAGAACTGACTCAGCGATAGCATGCTGGGTCCCTCCCTAGGATCCATCTTCCATATCCTCCACAGACGACTCTCACAGGGCCCAAATGGAGCCCATTCCAGCCTGTTAAATTCCTTCCAAGACTCCATCAGCCTCCCTTTAGCTCTTTCCATCCCTTGATTTCATCCAGCAAGCCTGAGGTGTCTCCATGCGACTCATGGCATCAATAATGGAATAAATGGTTTGACTTCCATAACAGAAACAAAAATGGCTGCAGAAGTCAACTTTATCGGTGAAACCAGCATTAAGCACTGGTAAAGGAGCTGGTGGAAGTGCCCCTTGCACACACACCACCCATATTGCTGCCTCCCCCCTATTCTGCAGCCCTCTGGGGTGATATATGTTACTGTACCTTTAAGGTGAATAGACTTAAGAGCAAACCTGTCAGTTCACTTGTTCAATTAGAGAAGGCCCAGTTCAGTTTGTGGATGGGGGCTTGCTTTTTAATAAAATGTTCTAAATTGTTAAAGGGACGCGAGTGGCGCTGTGGGTAAAACCTCAGCACCTAGGACTTGCCGATCGCATGGTCGGCGGTTCGAATCCCCGTGGCGGGGTGCGCTCCCGTCGTTCGGTCCCAGCGCCTGCCAACCTAGCAGTTCGAAAGCACCTCCGGTTGCAAGTAGATAAATAGGGACCGCTTACCAGCAGGAAGGTAAACGGCGTTCCGTGTGCTGTGCTGGCTCGCCAGATGCAGCTTGTCACGCTGGCCACGTGACCCGGAAGTGTCTGCGGACAGCGCTGGCTCCCGGCTTATAGAGTGAGATGAGCGCACAACCCTAGAGTCTGGCAAGATTGGCCCGAACGGGCAGGGGTACCTTTACCTTTACCTTTTCTAAATTGTTAAACTGAATCTGGAACTTCATACTGAAGACAACACAGAGTACTAAGGAAGGAAATACATTGTGTGAAACTACTATGGAATATCTGAGAGCTCTGCGTCCTTTTTCTCTCTCTCAAAGGCAGCTGAGGAAAGGAAGAGGGAGACATATGATTATAAGTGAGGGATAGAGAGAGGAAAATAGTGGATTTAAACAACCTCACAGGTTTGAGTAAAGCCAGCAGGGATGAATAGGCACTGCAGTTTTAAACAACAGCAGATTGTTGAGCAGAGCAAACAGAGGCTGACAGTGAGAGGAAAATTGTAGTTTTAAACAATAGCAGAGGTCTGAGTAGAGCAAGCAGAGACAGAAAAAAGGGAGAAGACACTGAGGAAAAAAGTGGCAGTTTAAAACAATGTTTCAGTACAGCAAGAAGGCAGTTGGGAACAGCTCTTCTGTGTTAGCTTCCATCTCTGCTATTTCTCACTGTTAAAAAGAAAAAACAACCACCCTCCCTTCCCAATCTATTGAGACCTCTCCCACCACTTTCCTCTCTCAGCGTCCTCTTCTAGCTAAGGCCACTGATGCTGTGCAACCGGCCTTCTTTTATGCTCCTCTGCCCCACCATGATTTCATGCAAAGCCAGGACTCTGATACAGCACTACAAACCCTTCAGTGATAGGCTGAATGATAACAGCATTACATTTTTCTAATTTTAGTAAGAAACACTCCAGTAGATTCAGGACTGGATAACAATCCCTAACAATTCCTAGGGGAATGTGCACCCATCTCTTAAACCTGTCCATTGTGCTTTAACACACCGCTCCATTTTCTCCCATGTATTGCACAAATCTAATGACTGCAGCTAGAATTTTTAAGGCATATTTTTTACAACTAACTCATTGGAAAATCCTGCATTCTTTTCCTGGTGCTCAGAAGTGCATGGGGAGGACTACTGGCATGGATTCTCATGTGAAAAGCTTTAAGAAGAACTTTACTAACTCACTGGATTTATGTTTATATACATTTCTATACAAACCTGAGCCTAGGGCTTGCTGATCAGAAGGTTGACGGTTCAAATCCCAGCAACGGGGTGAGCTCCCATTGCTCGATCCCTGCACCTCCCAAACCTAGCAGTTCAAAAGCACATCAAAGTGCAAGTAGATAAATAGGTACCGCTCCGGCGGGAAGGTAAATGGCGTTTCCGTGCGCTGCTTGGTTCGCCAGAAGCAGATTAGTCATGCTGGCCACATGATCTGGAAGCTGTACACCGGCTCCCTCAGCCAGTAAAGCGAGATGAGCACTGTAACCCCAGAGTCATCTGTGACTGGACCTAACGGTCAGGGGTCCCTTTACCCTTTACCTTTTTATACAGTAATACCTCTGGTTACATACCGTCCTCCTTGAGAATGCTTCGGGTAACGAGCTCCGCTAACCCGGAGGTAGGTGCTCCTGGAAGCAAACTTTGCCCCAGGATGTGAGTGGAAGTCGCGCGCCAGAGGTGCACACATGCAGCAGGAAACCCCATTAGCAAAACGCGCCTCAGGTTAAGAATGGTTTCAGCTTAAGAACAGACCTCTGGAACAAATTAAGTTCATAACCTGAGGTACCACTATAGAGCATTAGAGAAGCGTTTTTCCCCTTTTTTTTATTCATGCAGCAACTACACAATATTTCCTTGCTTTAAAAGGGAGATTTTTAGTGTAAAAGTGCTTAAGCCTTTTCTTCTTTTACCCAGACAACTTTCCCCAACTTATTATAGTTCTAAAACAAACAAATAAATACCTCTCTGCAAAGAAAAATGTAGCTCAAAGTCTTCATGTTTGGATAAATCCACAGTCACCTTGGCCCTTGTTTTTCCTTTGTTCTCAATAAGGAATGGAATTTCTTGGGTAGAGCCAACATAAACCCCGGGAAAGCAAAATGAGTCCTTTAAAAAGAAGAAATAACAAGCACTAGAAAGACCTAGGATGAAGGTAAGTGGCTAAATCTGCTAAAAGCCATATTGAAGAAGCAACATCAAGCTGAGTAGCCCACTGTTTAATACAGAACCCATGACAGTAGTTTATTATTCCACTCATTGCCTCACATTCCCAGCAATTTTAAACCAAGTGGAAATATCAGCATCAAGACATATACATGGACCATTTAAGATATTTAAGCCAATGTTACTGCTAAAATACGTTCTGCTTTATTTAAAACAGCTTTATGTCATCAAAAGGGAATATTGGGGAACAGCCTTACTTAACTGGTTTACAAACTAAGGTAGCCGTCCCTTATATTTTCATAATGTAGCAAGCTCACTGACACCAAGCAGGTCTGAGTTAGCGCCTAGATGGCAGACCACCTGAGAACGCTGTATCAAGTTTCACTGTGGAACAAAGGCTGGACAGAAATGAAACATTTAGTTTACTTAAATTAATTTTGTCTTGTCAGAGTAAAAACTAGATTACACGGCCTCTGGACCGATGCCATGGCACTTTGCCCCCAAGGAAGAGCCCAATCCTTGGAGGGATGAGCACTAATGCTCTCATGTCGAGGATACGCCTCCGGGAGGTGGGAGGGGAGGAGGGGGTTGGCTTCGTTAAGTGCTGGGGAACATTTTGGGAGAGAGGAGAAGCCTCCAAATTATTCTCTGGTTTAAATTTTGATCTGAATTGTAGAAGAATTTGGGGGCTTAAAAGGTTTCCATCTCCTTTGGAGAAGGTTTTCACCACCGGTTTGGAAAAGTTTGCCAGCATCTGTAGATATTTCTGTAAGTAGTACAGTGTTTTAGCATAAACACACAACTAAACTATTCTTTGTTTTCAGCTTCCAAACACCTACATGAAAGCATAATCCAGCCTATGTTAAACACATTTAAGGCCATGCTTAAATCCCCCTATAAAATGAGGACAGAAAAAAGTGCCTTTTTCACTGATGATGCCCTAGTTTACTTATTAGCTTACCTACTTAGTTTATTTAGTTTAGCTAGTTTACTGCGGACAAACACTGGCTCCCTTGGCCTATAGAGCAAGATGAGCGAGCAACCCCAGAGTCTGGACCTAATGGTCAGGGGTACCTTTACCTTTTTAGTTTACTTATACAAAACGGATACACAAAATCCAATTCTATGTATCTAATAAAGTAAGTTCAATGAAGAATGTCACATATTTACCATACTGATATATATGTCAGGAACATCTACAGATCCACCAATCCTAAGTTCCAAATATTTTGCATGCCGGACAGCTATCTAATTAATAGGAAAAAAGATAAGACAGTAATATATTTTGCCAGTATATCACCCTTGCAAAGCAATCTTTCTAATGTGAAACTTCCATGCTCAATTGTATTAAGACAAAGCATTTCAAAAACTGTTTTCTAAAATGCAACTGATGATATTGTGATGTAGGTGTACAAACAATTGCAAGCTAAGATATCAAATAGTGCAGCCATTGCTGAAGCTAAATTTGTCAGAATGGGTTTTTTATGTTTACAAATTGATGTTTACAAATTGAGAATATGGAAGACAGAATAGTGGGAAAGAGTGATGTATTTGGTCTGGAATAAGCAAACAAATCACTAGTACTTGGCCATAACATCTAGTTATGCAAAGGCCATTATCCCAACAAACAGTGCTGTCAGGGCTAAGCTTGTCTTTACAACTGGAGTTCAGGAGCGACTCTAGAAACCTATTTAGCCCAACCCCAATCTCATTCCATTCTGGTTTTGAGTTAGAAAAGCATAGTATCGGTAGTTTTTAAAAGCCATCCCCTTAGAGAACAGTGCAAATAAAACATTCCTGTTCCCTTTAACCATGATTAAAATATGAAGAGAGGGCAGTGGAACCATATGCTCTTACATTGCATCTCCTCTCCCTGGTGTAGGAAGCCTGCCTGGAACAACTGAGCTCAGGTGATGCTTCCTCTCCCTCCCTAGAGGATTAGACTGCTTGATTCAAGTCAAGTCATGGAACATAACATAATTCCTATCTCTGGGGTCTCATTGTCCAAGAAGGATTTCACTAGCTGGGGTCTCCCAGCATGGTTTCATGATATCCCCCATTTTAATTTTCAGTTCAGTTCCTACTTTGCCACCTTTCTTTAGTCACCCTCTGGACTGGTTGCCTTTTGAGACCTTCTCCCACTCAACTTTCTAATCTTCAGTCAATCCATGCTTTTCCTGATCCTATTTTGAGATTATTATCCCCCCCAAAAGTATTTGCATATCAAAATACGAGTATTTTTTAGAAGCCAAGCAAATGTTTTAGATAGTTATTCAATATGTTAATACCTCCACTCTGCTATCGAATTTCATTAATGCATTTGGTCTGAAATAGATGTTGATTTCAGTGTGGCCTCCAACAGGTACTACACCCTGAAAGGGAGATATAATCATTCCAGGAAGAGGATTGGCATCAATGACCTGCCAAGAAAAACATGAATCTTGAATTTTAGGTTTCTCTGCAAATATATTCTCACACCTATTTCCAGCCTCCCTGATAAAAATTTCAAAGCAGATTACCAAAAATAAAATATACTACCAATAAATTTATCTCACATCCAAAACACAGAAGAATTAAAATAAGCACAAACCAAATGATTCAGTTAAACAAGAGGAATAATTATTAAATGACTTCTGGAATAAAAGGGTTCTGAATGCCTGTCTCATACAATGTGGGAGAGTGGCCTGAAATACCATTTGTGAGCACTCCAGCAGCTGAAGCTTTGGGGTATGAAGGCAAGAACACACAACAATATGCACAATGCTATCCACTTTGGGTATGCCTCACCTGAAAGTATGCATGGTTATGTCCTACATTTTGGAGAATGGCTGTCTTGCAGGTAGTCAAATGCAGAGGAGCATGATTAAAGGTGATCCTTTGTTCCTTAAACTGAACACTGGTGGTGCCAAGCTAATATCGAGAAAGAAAACCAAATAATAATAATAATAATAATTAATAATAATAATAATAATAATAATAATGCATTACCATCAGTGCACTTGTTCCAGCACACATTCAGATTTCCATTACTTCATAGAAGCTAGAATGGAAGCATTATTAAAAATAGACAATAGTTTTTAAGGGAAAGGATGTTAGATTTTTTTAAAATCAAGAAAAAAATCCACTGTTTCTCTCATTGAGAATGGTACCTTGGCACACCTGCAGCATGGTTTTATTTTAACATTCCGTAGTTAATTCTGCAGCAGTACAGATTTCATTTTACTTATTTAAAGTTGTCATTTTGAACCAGAGTTAGGAAGCTGCCTTACACCAAGTCAAAGCATTAGCTCCATCTAACTCAGAATTGTCAATGCTGACAGGCAGGACTGTTCAAAGTTTCAGGCAGGGAGGGGTCTTTCCCAGCCCATCTGGAGACATCAGAGTTCTCACCTGGGACCTCCAACTTGCAAAGTATGGGGTCTACCACTGAGCTACAGCCCTTCTCCAGAATCATAAGGAGTCACAGGCCACATGGGAAAAGTACTAGTAAAAGATTACAATGTTACCTTTGCCAAGCATTTTAGTTTAAGGGTTTTCCCCTGATGCACACACAAATCAAATTCTCCTCTTGTTGGAGCAGAGAAACTTGGGTGCCAAGCCACTTCACACTCTAGATCTTGACAGGCATCTACGACACCTAAATTAATAAAGAAAATGAATATATTACAGCTGCTAAAAATGTAAAGATTATGGAGGGTGACAAGTAATTGGAAAACTTAGCTTAAATCCTGCTCAATATGAATACACATTGTTAAGAAATACTATTATAGAGTCTGGGCTTCAAAACCACAAAAACTGGCATAGTGTACGAGAGTAAAATCTTAACTTGTCAAACTATTCCACATTGATTAAAAATAGGATCTGAATTAAACAGGCAATGCTCCAAAGCCAACCTGTTGTATTTCAAAGACTTAGTCAACTCTGCTAGGTTAGGTAAATGAAGAACAAAAAAAAAAAAACCCTCCGCCATTTTTATTAGGTGATTGCTGGCCATAGACAGAGGGTAACAAGACTTTTTGTTTCATTGACTGCTTTTTGTGGAATGCAGTTCTCACCTTTCCTGATACAGTGGTACCTTGGGTTACATACACTTCAGGTTACATACGCTTCAGGTTACAGGCTCCGCTAACCCAGAAATAGTACCTCGGGTTAAGAACTTTGCTTCAGGATGAGAACAGAAATTGTGTTCCGATGGCGCGGCAGCAGCGGGAGGCCCCATTAGCTAAAGTGGTGCTTCAGGTTAAGAACAGTTTCAGGTTAAGAACAGACCTCCGGAACGAATTAAGTATGTAACCAGAGGTACCACTGTACTTAAAAGCCTTTGATTACCTTGGAGGGGGTGGAGACAATAAAAAGGTTGGTTATTCATATTATTCTGCTTAGCAACACAAGCTATATGATGCTGGACCACAATCTTAGCTGTGTGGTCATGGCTCAAAAAATATACTGAAAGGCAGCACAGTAATTATGACTGGTTAGTCAACTAAGATGTCATTAAGCAAGCGGCAGCCCTAATTTCGAACAGTTCGTCAGTTTAGTAACTGACCCATGTAGTTAGTGTCAGACCACAATATGAAAGACGTGGGTAGACTTAGTTGGTAGAGCACAAGACTCTTAATCGTAGGGTTGTGGGTTCAAGCCCCACGTTGCGCAAAAGATTCCTGCATTGCAGGGGGTTGGACTAGATGACTCTTGTGGTCCCATCCAACTCTACAGCTCTATTAGGACCACCTCTCAGTCTAGCCTATTTCACTGGGTTGCTGCAAGAATAAAATGGGCAGTGGGAGAACCATGTATGCGGCCCTTTTCGGAGAAAGAAAATGTGGTAAGAGAAATAAATGAAAGAGTACCTTAAATACCTGCAAACATATCTGCCCCCAAATTCTGAACAATAGACCTATTCACTTCCATATAGACTTTCCTTTTGCGGAACAGTGGCCAATGTGACAGAGGGCTTCCACTTGCCCTCCTTCAACACTTTAAATATCAGATTGCAGCATATGCCCATCACATGTTACTTTATTTTATCACTGCTTGAAATAGTCCCATAATATACTCTACCTTGCTCTGGGCATATGGAAAATGCCATTCCTTCATCTGTAATTACAGGCTTCCACGTGAATTTTGCAGGGCAGTTTCTATGATTGTATAGTGTCACTGTTGCTCTAAATCCAGTTTCTGCTAAGTAGCTAAAGGCAGGATTTAAAGTCAGTTCCCTTGTGGACATTTCCAAAGCAGCAGGTACTACTAATGCTACCACTAACACATGTCCAGTGTGATGCTGGTTTACTGAATACACGAAAGACCTGTAATGCAGAAGAAATTGCATGTATGATATTAAAATGAAACATGTGAAGAAGAGGATCATAAAAACATGTTAATTCAAATATATTTTAAAATACTTTGCAAAGGTATATGCTAGGTAAAGGTAAAGGTACCCCTGCCCGTACGGGCCAGTCTTGATAGACTCTAGGGTTGTGCGCTCATCTCACTGTATAGGCCGGGAGCCAGCGCTGTCCGCAGACATTTCCGGGTCACATGGCCAGTGTGACAAGCTGCATCTGGCGAGCCAGCGCAGCACACGGAAACGCTGTTTACCTTCCCGCTAGTAAGCGGTCCCTATTTATCTACTTGCACCCGGGGGTGCTTTCAAACTGCTAGGTTGGCAGGCGCTGGGACCGAGCAACGCGAGCGCACCCCACCGCGGGGATTTGAACCGCCAACCTGACGATCGGCAAGTCCTAGGCACTGAGGTTTTACCCACAGTGCCACCCGCGTCCCAAAGTATATGCTAGTTGTGACCAAATACTGGAGCATCTTAAAAAACTGGGCTTTGTAAATTATAAGACCACTTTTCAGGGGGGTGAAATCAGAAATAGTAATCTATTTTAGTAACTTGCATTACTTAAAAGGTGTTTGGATCAAGGGGAATTTTTAAAAAATAAAATCCAATGCAAATGCTTTTAAGTGTGCATAGGATTGACACCTAAATGTTATATACACATATACATATATATATACATATACGTGTGTGTGTGTGTGTGTGTGTGCAGGTACGTATCTAAAATGTGTGTGTATATGTGCATGCGTACCAGTGCCATATAGTGACCAGGGCCATAGCTTGGGGATAGCGAGGTGGGCCCCTGCCAGGGGCGCAGGCAATTGAGGAGTGCAAAATCAGCTAAAAATATGTCCATAAATATAAATATCAATTATTGCCTCATAAGAAATTATTTTAAATAGAAGGTGAATTGAATAGGTGGAGGAGAGGCGGAAAGAAGAGCTCATTTATCCATAGCTAGAGGGCACAATCTGGATGGTTCTGTCAGGGGCGCAAAATCACCTAGTAACGGCTCTGATAATGACATCAACACAGAACTTTATTTGGTTCCTGCCTTTAAAAACAAGTCATGCCATTTTGTCAAGGCAACATGTATAAAATAATTGTGCAAATATCAGCTTGCTTTTCAATTCACAGTTTCAATTCCTTTTCTTTGTTAAATTTAAAAATAATAAAATATTATTTATAAAAAAGACAAAATGCATAAGAACCCTTTCTTCCCTCAGAGTGCTTTACTCAAAAAGTTATTCCCCCCCCCAAAAAAAAAAGTCAAAAAGTTTTACTTTCGGAAGTTTCCCAATTTCTTGTTCTCAAACACAACTGGAATATAAGTCTTCGTAAAAGGTGGAATGACGTGAGACAAAGGGCTGGTCTGTTGCAGTTCCTCACTTTCAATTCCTACTTGTACCCAGATGTAGACTGGGAGATTATTCACCAGATGCATTTTTCTGGTAGATGTAGAACACACGCAAACCTCTCCAAAGTCAATGGTAGAGGGGCCTGAAAAGAATGGAAAGGAGATGTGGCTGCAGAATTTTTAAAAATGGCTTTTTTTCTATTGTGAAGAATTAGGATCAGAATTTATAATTAATTAATTAATTAATACTATTACCATATATTTATTTATACCCCAACTTTTTCCTTGACAGGGACTCATGGCAGCCTACAGATAAAAATAAGAACAGCTAAAAATATAGGGGGGAAACAATCCTTAAAAAAGCAATTCAACACTGTTATAGTTGTAATTCTATCTCTCTATCTATACACACAAACATAAAATATATTAAAATGGCATGGTATGTCCCTTTCTTTACAGTCACTATTTTTAAACCAATACATGATTTTTGTCCCTTGTTGTGTTTAAAGGAAGGAGAAATCTTACCAATGAATATTTGATGAAGCTGCTTCGGCGTCAGAATTAAACTACAGTCTTCAATCTCTTGTGGCGAAGTTGGTACAGGGTTAAGCCCGTCACCCACCTGTAAAAATAATGTGTTAGGCTTTTGTTCAAATGTATTGAACACAGTCCATAGAATCTGGGTAAGCAAATAAACAGGAGGGCAAGTTTATGAGAGGAAACATATTCTGTAGGCTGACAGCTCATTTCCAGGCAAACAGGAACGCAGAAGGCAACACTCACATGCATGAGATGTTGGGCACTGTTTATCGACCAACATTTCAAAAAGAAGTTTACAATACGCACCCAAGGGAGCATGGAAAAGCAGCATGTTTCGTGGTTCAACATTCATTATCACAGACCCTACACAAATTGTACATACTTGTACAACTAGTACACACTATACAAATGCACAGTGTATCTGGGGAGGATGGACAACATGTTCACCAGAGGTATTATTAATAGTATTAAAAGCTGGAAAAATTAGATTCTCCTGCAAAGGAAACACTACCAGAAGAAGAAAGATACCCAGAACCACAACTAGAAGGCAACACGGGAATATTTAATACACAAAATCTTAATCTTCAGAATTCCTTAGGGGGGAAAAGAGGCTGCAGCCCTGAGTGTGGAATCCTAGGCACACTTTTCTGGTAGCAATCACACTGAAATTAGCAGGACTGTTGAGGAAACATGGATGGGATGAGGCTACATAATATTTTGAGAAGCTGTAAGCAAGCAAGATCATCTTCAAACATATTTAGCTTACCTCTCTGGCTGAAGTTTTAGATTCCATTTCTGCTAACTGTTGACTAGTTAATAAGCTACTCCTTACACAAGCAACCTCTTCCTCCAATTTCTCCTCCTGTAAAATTTTAACCCTTGGAGATTTCAAGCCCGATGCTGGTTTTAACCCAATATCCACAGGATTATTAAGTGATTTAAAGATCCTATGAGTTGGAAGTATGAAGAAGTGACATTCAGCTATGAAGTAAACATACTGCGAAAAGTTACAACATTTTGAGTACATATTTTGATTAACTGAATTCACTAGAGAGAGAAATTTCCCAATGCAAGCCCTGATATTAAATACTAACCTACACCAAGTTACCTTTTAATTATAAAGACTGTCACAGTGCATATATTTCAAACGTGTCTTCCTCAAATTACTTGGGAAAGATAGATAGATCTCAGAGTCCAATGCAGTTTGTGGAGGAAAGGAGGGAGGAAAAGTAACCACACATGACAAGACAATTAGCTGACACTGGAGGAAGCAGCTGATCACCAGGGACTGCAATTTGAATTTCTAAATGTCACTCACGTGGGATTCATTGTTCTCAAACCCATTCAGGTACGTAGAATTAATCATAGAATCATAGAATCATAGAGTTGAAAGAGACCACAAGGGCCATCGAGTCCAACCCCCTGCCAAGCAGGAAACACCATCAGAGCACTCCTGACATATGGTTGTCAAGCCTCTGCTTAAAGACCTCCAAAGTAGGAGACTCCACCACACTCCTTGGCAGCAAATTCCACTGTCGAACAGCTCTTACTGTCAGGAAGTTCTTCCTAATGTTTAGGTGGAATCTTCTTTCTTGTAGTTTGGATCCATTGCTCCATGTCCGCTTCTCTGGAGCAGCAGAAAACAACCTTTCTCCCTCCTCTATGTGACATCCTTTTATATATTTGAACATGGCTATCATATCACCCCTTAACCTCCTCTTCTCCAGGCTAAACATGCCCAGCTCCCTTAGCCGTTCCTCATAAGGCATCGTTTCCAGGCCTTTGACCATTTTGGTTGCCCTCCTCTGGACACGTTCCAGTTTGTCAGTGTCCTTCTTGAATTGTGGTGCCCAGAACTGGACACAGTACTCCAGGTGAGGTCTGACCAGAGCAGAATACAGTGGCACTATTACTTCCCTTGATCTAGATGCTATACTCCTATTGATGCAGCCCAGAATTGCATTGGCTTTTTTAGCTGCCGCATCACACTGTTGGCTCATGTCAAGTTTATGGTCAACCAAGACTCCTAGATCCTTTTCACATGTACTGCTCTCAAGCCAGGTGTCCCCCATCTTGTATTTGTGCCTCTCATTTTTTTTGCCCAAGTGCAATACTTTACATTTCTCCCTGTTAAAATTCATCTTGTTTGTTTTTGCCCAGTTCTCTAATCTGTCAAGGTCGTTTTGAAGTGTGATCCTGTCCTCTGGGGTGTTAGCCACCCCTCCCAGTTTGGTGTCATCTGCAAATTTGATCAGGATGCCCTTGAGTCCATCATCCAAGTCGTTGATAAAGATGTTGAATAAGACCGGGCCCAAGACAGAACCCTGTGGCACCCCACTAGTCACTCTTCTCCAGGATGAAGAGGAACCATTGATGAGAACCCTTTGGGTTCGGTCAGTCAGCCAGTTACAAATCCACTGAGTGGTAGCATAGTCAAGACCGCATTTTACCAGCTTCTTTACAAGAATATCATTATTCTCAACCTTTAAGTCACATTTCCTATACATTATTCATACTAGGATTTGTAGCTTTTTATA
Source organism: Podarcis bocagei (assembly GCF_964188305.1). Taxonomy (NCBI): domain Eukaryota; kingdom Metazoa; phylum Chordata; class Lepidosauria; order Squamata; family Lacertidae; genus Podarcis; species Podarcis bocagei. The sequence continues at coordinate 47,745,185 of NC_138130.1, forward strand.
AAAACGAAGAATAAAACTATAGCGTTATAAATCTGGAAAGTGATTGAGCATTTTGGCAGTTTATTTGGAAACAATGTTTACCGAGCAGCTTTTTTATGCAAACGATGCTGTCTTAAACTCTGAAGATAGCTTGCATAGTAATCCTTATTCACTTGCTTTTCCATTTCTTCAAATAACGTGTAAGAAAACTCTGGATCCACATAACTGTATCTGGCAACCTTTGTGAAAATAGTCCTAAATGTGTGAAAAGAAATGCAGCCTCATTAGAGCAGGAGCCATTTAAATGTGCGCTGGATTCTGAAAACAATTCTACTTTTGCTATATAAATGTGCTATTCATACGTCCATTATTCCATTGCATTTGACCTTGCCAAGACAATCCTAACATAGGACTGTTGCAATTTGATATGAAAAAAGGGAAATTGTGGGTTGAGCCCAGAGTTCCACTCTGCATTGGAGGTGGGAGGCAAGTAAGCTATCTTTGCAGATTCCCCCTTCTACTGGGCCTCTTCAAAAGCTGCTCCCAAGAATTGGGAGCCCTTCTGGAGCAGCATGCAGTAGCACCAGTGGGATGGGTTGCAGAGAGAATATGGCCCCTTTCTCCCCTGAACAGAAGCCCTTTTGTTTGCACAGCCATCACTCTGGAGCCAATCCAATATTAGCAAAATATATTTCAACACAAACAGTAATCACTTGCACTTGAATTCGGGTTCACTATATATTTAATTCACAGGGACAAACATTAAAGGCTACAAAATAAAATATTTAAAATAGCACCCAATGTCACAAGAGATTTCCATTCATGCAATGAATCTTCCCCCTTCCCACTGATTAAAATAATCTGGCCTGGGCAGTTAGGGCGGCTATTTGGAACAGATCTGAGGGCACTTGGAGAGTGACATGTGGGAAGAGAGGAAAGGGATGTCCTGTTGCACAAGCAAAAACCTGTTGTGCTATATGATGGGCAGTCTTTGACTGGGCAGTCTTTATCAAGGTGATATTTTAATTATTGTTATTGTTAGGGACTGGCTAGATGATGAGGAGGGGTGGGAGGTACCAGCTGGGGAACCCCCAAGGGGAGCCCCAAAGGAGGAAGGCTTGGAGCCCAGAGGTTGGTGGTGGTGACAGTGGGACACTGAGGAGAGGTCAGAGGGAGACTGGGGAGAGGAATGGTTGAATGTTGAAGAGGCAACAGGCTTTAGTGAGCAAAGGGAGCCTGTGACAGGGAGCAGCTCAGACTCAGAGGCTGAAGAAGATGGGGGGGGGGTCCCTCTGTTGACTCCACAAACACGCAGGGCAATGCGTAGGGTGGGGCAGGGCAGAGATTACAGGTTCCCCAAGATAGTCTGAAGCTGCTTGGGAAACATTCGGCAGAAAATGAGACCTAGAGGAAGTAAAAGGCAGGGACCATCAGTCCTGGCAACTGCCCTATAGTGGCAAGTCCTGTTGGGAGGTATTGCTAAGCTGTATGCCATTTTCTTAAATAAAGAATTAACTACACTGCCTAATTCTGCGTCTTTTTACTGACCTGCATCTGAACCAGCTCTGACAGTTATAAATCATTATCGCTTTTTCAATATTACCTGTAATCCTTATGCAGTTCAGGAGGTCTTATGCTGGCTTGACGATCATTAGGAAAAGCTACCAATGCATTGCTCAATTTTTTTTTTATCCGGTGGGCATGAATTTGTGTCCGATCTGATTTAAGAAGTGCCACTGGAGCAACATCAGTGGTTTGTTCCACCTTCCTAGCTACAAATACTCCCACTTCATTGGAAATCTGTGGTGTTATACCTTAGTCAGAATTTAAATAAAAATAAATTATATGTGTATCAGATATCATTTTTATTCCTTGAATTGCAGAAAACTAAATTGCTAATACTACATTTCCCCCCCCCTAAAAATAAAGGACTACATTCCTAGGCTAGTATTATAAGTGCGCTTATACGAGTTATTATATAGGGACAGCTCAGGACATTTTGCTGCCTGAAGCAAAGAACATGACAACAGCCCTCCCATTCCACACAGAGAAGCTGACTGGACTGTGACAAGTGGATTTTACTTCAACACTGCTATCCAGATAATGTCCTCTGCACCTCAGGTTAGGAAGCTAGCTTAGGAGTACAGGGCAGGGCAGAAACGATACACAGCTCTATCACCCAGCAAAGAAAAATTGGAGGAACAGACAAGCTGCATCCCAGCATGTGCCACCTGAGACAATCGCACAGCACACCAGCAAAATGACCAGGGAGGAGCAAAGTGATCTCTCCCAAAGTGTGCACATTTGCTCATTATCCAAAGTCAGCGTGGGGAACTTTTGGGCCTCCAGAGACTCCTGAAGTACAACTCCCTTCAGCCCCAGCCGATGGCCAGGAAGGATTTGAGTTGTAGCTTGGCAGTGTCTAGAGAACCCCAGTTTCCTCATACCTGTGTTAATCCATGGTTTGGCTTAGCATTACATGTGAAAGAGGGAAATGGCAGGGATCAAAGAAGACCATGCACATTCTGAATACAACAGGTATGAGTTACCTGACAGAACTCTCAAATTGCTCTTTAAAAGCCTCCATTCAAGCTCAAGAAAAGGGTTTATCAGTTAGGCCTGGTCCTGACCTTCAAGGTCACTTCTCCTCTGGGGCAGGTGTAATGTGCTGGTGGGCAGGCAGATGGTTGAAGAGTTAGATCCACAGGTGGAGACTAATCAAACATCAGCTCCTCTCAAGAAGCTTTGAGTTTCAACTGGAATTCATTTTCAGGGCGTGCAGGAGGCTGCTCACCCAGCCATGGGATGAAATGTGACTAACTTGCTACTTCACCAATAAATTATCAGAGCATTTGAACAAATTGCCATGCCAAAGTCACCAAAAACTAGTTCTAACATTTCAGCCTCTGTCTACCATTTGTCTGAATTATCCCACAAAAGAACTGACAGAAATGTAATTTCAAACATGTTAAAATTGTAACCCCTTTTTCTTACTAACTTACCAAGGTTGGGTTTCAGAACCACTTTATTGGTTACAGAGTTACAAACGCCAGAAAAAATTAAGTATAACTGATGGAAAGGTTTGATCTTCAGTGCTGGTAAGCCATCTTTTTTTGCCACTGGACCAATGATATCTATCACCTGCTTCGCTGTGAAGGTTCCTACGTGACGTGGAATAAATGAAAATAAAATATCCTAAAGATAAAAATAAATAAATACAGACGTTTAGGCATTTTAAAATGTTACATCATGCTCACTCATTGTTTCTTTTAAAAAACAACAACAACCAGGATGTTAAATTCCCAGCATTCAAATAAATAGTTTTCATTTCTTGAACTTTAAGTAGTAAAATTCTCTTAAACATCCCTATCCAACTACTTAGGCTTCACAGTCTGTTGACTGCTTCATACACTATACAGCAAGCATGGTTCCTTACAATGTACTTGAAGACTACAATTCTGTAACCTTTTACCCAGGAATAAGCCCACTGAACTTGACAGGATTTGCATCTGAGTAGATGTGTAGAGGCCTGGGAGAGAGAAGTTGAGGAAACAGAGGTCAATGGTTGCCAATGAGCAGAAGGACAAGAGAGGCTCAGGTGGCAGTGAGAAAGTTTGTGTGTGTCACTAAGATGGCTCAGTAAAAGGATTCAGCAAAGGCAGGTTCTCACAAAAGGCCAAGAACGTGATATTTTGAAGAGAAAGAACTACAAAGAAGAAGGCATCAAGATAGGAGTGGAGTTTGGCAGCAGATTAGGTAGACAAAATAGAAGAGAAAGAGGAAATAAGGGGAGATATATGTGGCTTTAGAAATAAGGAAGAGAAGCTTGAAATTGATGTAGAATTTGACAGGTAAACAATGTAAAGAAGAAGGGTAATGACTGCTAATAGAATAGAGTAAAATGTTGTAACAGGTGCATTCTCATTATATACTCATGGAGGGTTGTGGATGAATGGATAGGTTGAAAGAAGGTGGTTATGATAGTTAGCTTTAAGCAGAGAGAGGAGAATGTTTCTCATCTATGTACGTAAGAGTAAAAGGTGCTTCTTGTGGATAAGAGATGGATAAAGCAACAATTCTGTAACTGCTTTAAAGCAGGAAGACAAGAGAAGCAAAAAGGAGTAAAATTTCATGCATCTCAGAAACAGTCTCTCAATGACAAGGGAGTGTCATCTTTAGGCACCAGGCAAAAATGTTCTGCTTCAACTGGCCTTTGGCTAATTAATATTCTACAGCTTTTTTAATCTGCTTGTGGGGGGGAGGGTTCTTTTGTTTTTGTTCTATTTATTTGCCTTTTGTCTTGTATTTTTATCCTGTGAACTGCCCTGAGCTCTTTGGATGAAGGGTGGTATATAAATTTAGTAAATAAATACTTTAAAAGCAAGCTCTGGGTTTTTTGTTTTATTTTAAGTAACAATCATTCATGCATGCCATCATTACAGTAATACTGCTTTAGCAGCAACTTAAATTTATGTTATTGTACAATGCAACACTTCACAATATAAAGCACTTTTAAAGTTAACTACATATATGCCGCGTAAGATGAAAGAAAAATACAAAGATAGTACCTGTGTAGACTTTGCTTTTACTTTTCCCTTTTCAGGACAAATATTATAATGTGCAATCTTACGAAAAGCAAATGATACTGGAAGAATATCGCATTCATTTTTGAGCGTGCAAACAATATCTGTTTGTTCACCCATGTAACACTCCACAAAATTAACAACTGGTCCTGGTTTGAATGTCAGAATGACCGGAAGCCCTGAGCCTATCAAACCCAACTCAACCTGATGACGATTCTTCTCTGTAAAAAGCATTGAGATAAAAGGATATGCTATTATTTACAGCCGAAAGACAGATAATATAGCAACCAATTTACTTATAGATCATGAAAGACTGTCTTCATATAATTTGCCCCCATTTTATACAGTGGTGCCCCGCAAGACGAACGCCTCACGAGACGAAAAACTCGCAAGACGAAAGGTTTTTTCGTTTTCGAGTTGCTTTGCAAGACGAATTTCCCTATGGGCTTGCTTCGCAAAACAAAGCTTGCCCCCGCACCTCTTTTGAAGCAAGGGGCGGCGGGGAGAAGATCGCTTCTCCCCGTTGCCAGCCCCGCAATCTCCGGGGACAGAGGGGAAGGCGCGCGCGCGCCTTCCCCTCTGTCCCCGGACCCCTTTTGAACCAAGGGGCGGCAACGGAGAGAAGCTGCCCCTTCCCTTGCTTTAAAACAGGTCCGCTGCCCCTTCCCTTGCTTTAAAACAGGTCCGGGGACAGAGGGGAAGGCCCGCGGCGCTTCCCCTCTGTCCCTGGACGGTCTCCATAGGAACGCATTGATTGATTTTCAATGCATTCCTATGGGAAACTGTGCTTCGCAAGATGAAAAACTCGCAAGAAGAAAAAACTTGCGGAACGAATTAATTTCCTCTTGCGAGGCACCACTGTATGATCAAGTCATACATGTATCAATGTACAGTCTACCTCCTGAAATTTCAGGCAAGACACATTGTATGATAAATGTACATAAAATGCCCTATTGTAATCAGATTTTTTTTTAAAAAAAGATGGCGCAAAATCATCATAAAACCCCAGCCTAGCTTCCAAAAGTCATTGTTTCTGAACATACATGGGCTCAAAATTTGACTAGTATCCAGGATAGAAAAGTGTATTTGTTGTGGGCAGCCACCAAGCATGAGAAACTGGTGAAAACACCTGGGGAAATTCCACATACTATTACAGACCCCAAATATATGAGTCAGATTCCTGGAGGATAACCAGGCCTTCAGCCAGAAATCAGTGGCACTGAAGTAAGGAAGTGGAAAACCTATCAGGTTCTGGAGGTCTGCCTTGTCATGCTAAACCTAACCAGAAATCCTTACATGGTAAGAATAATGTATGATGTCATTACTGCATGCTGGTACCTAGCAGCCACTACACCTTCTGCAGCCAGCCCAGAATTAATTGGGATCTCTCAGTCATCCCTAAGAAGTCATCAAAGGAGGAGAGATAGCAAGGAATGCCTGATCCCTGACATGCAGGCCACAGAAGGTGCCGAGATCCTGAATGATTCAACCTGTGAACAGAGATTCCGCCTCACCCCTACCCAAGCCTTACTCTCAGAAAATGCCAAGGGGATCCTTTCTTGGAGTGAAACATTTTTGGTGAGCTGGCCTTCATCACAGCAAAACATGGAAGACAGAGGCACGCTCTTTTGGCCATTTTGCCCAAAATGTCTTGCTCTGAAGAAGGATGTCCTTGGCCCTTTCTCCGAGTGAGGCTCAGGCAGGGAAGAGGTAGAGGTGGAAAGCCCTGCCTCTTCAGGGAGCCAGCCAGCCCAAGAATGGAGTGAGTGGGGCACCAGGGCACTAATTTGCTGTTGCCTCACTCTTGCCACCTAAAACAAGCCTCAAGGTATGTAATTCACACCTTCTTGTTACATGCAGAGGTGGGAGTTTTCCAATTAATTTAGGTATTCAGATTATAGATTATTTTATGCAAAGCCCATTACTCTTCTTGGAAATTTACAGAGAGAAAAGTACAGTTCTAATCCCATTCCATTTAGTCAATATTTATAAATGCCATACCATCTGTAGGTCTGTCACCACCAGCCACTGCTTCCAAGAAGTCGTTTTTGCTTCCTATAGCTTCAAATTTCAGAAAGAGAGCATAATCTTGCCTTGGTGGAGTTTTGCCAAGGTCCCCCCTGTCTCTTTTCACCATTCTGAAAAATTCACAATTACATTTATGTTTCTAAGCGGGGAGGGAGAATATATGCTGTTAATGCCTTAACAAGTTTAAACAGAAAAATTAGAGCAATTAAGGTTTCTTATGCAACATCAATATAGCAACACTAATTAACGGGGTGTTTCTGCAGGGTCATTACCTCACTCACTGTGCAGGATAATAAATACTTGGTTCTTGACTTCTCACTTGTCACTATGCTAAGAATGTTCCCTATGTACCAACTTCCAAATCATCTAAATATACAACTCTTTTCATAATGCTCCATGTGAATTGATACCACCCCCCTGCCCATTCAGCCTAGTTGCTGCTGTCACAACCCTTGAGCCTGCATAGCTTCCAATAATTCCAACTGCACCTCTTGTATTACACTCCCCCCCCCCAATTTTTCCTACACTTTTTTGCCATTTTTTCCTCTGGCCTCAGCTAGGCAACTGAGACAAGAAATGATTGGTCTCCAGACAGGGTATACCCTTTCCTGTCATCCACTGCAGCTAAAAGAGGGCATTCATACCCCATATTTTCTTTGAAAACAGAAACCTTTCCCATAACTAGGAGAGCAGCTAGTCAAAATAAGTTAATTACAAAAGTTAGAGGAGTGCTTTTTCAGCTATGAATGAATCCTATATCAAAAAGAGGGGAGTGTATCATATTTGGGGTCAATTTCTAGTAATTTTAATCATATATACATACATATGTATCATATATATTTTTATATATTGTTGTGTACTGCCCTAAGATCTAAAGGTATGGGGTGGTATACAAATTTAATAAATAATATCATTAAGTTCACATTCCATGCTTACTTTGGGCTAAAACAAATAGAGATCATCATTTTCTGATCAGGCTGTAGTGTTCCTTCATTGGGAATGCAGGCAATCAGAGCGGAAACATCTTGTTCTGCTTTTCCATCAGTGTAATGTAAATCTCTTAAAACAGCATTGGTACTCTTCTGAATATCTGTGCCCTGTAAGACAAAGTGAGGTATAAAATATATTAAAAGCCACTCAGTTTTCTCAGTTGTTAATGCTGGTCTTTTCAGACAAAAAAAAAAAAAAAAGGCAGAAAAACATTATGCATCTTGAATAAGCCTAGATTGTATTATATAGAAAAGCAATAAAAATAAAATATCACAGTCTAATACTGAAAGAGTAGCAAGGAAAAACTGCCATTATTTGAAAGAAACTTGTCCCTAGCACTAGATGCCTCCTAGTTTGTATTTATTAGACATAACTGGTATAATATAGCTTTTATTAAAAAAAAAAGTAAGAACTTTCTACAGAATTATTATGCCCTAGCAAATATGCATCTTTCGGACAGGTGGAGTATGTGGGGTTGGAAGGCCCTTACACTGCAGGAACCCTGAGAGGATGCAGTTTGGGCTTACACAAAAAGATGCATTAGAATTTCCCCATGGAGTCCTTTGGTGTATTCACAATGCTGCCTTCTTGTTGTCATTTAGTCATGTCCGACTCTTCATGACCCCATGGACCAGAGCACGCCAGGCACTCCTGTCTTCCACTGCCTCCCGCAGTTTGGTCAAACTCATGCTGGTAGCTTCGACAACACTGTCCAACCATCCCGTCCTCTGTCGTCCCCTTCTCCTTGTGCCCTCAATCTTTCCCAACACCAGGGTCTTTTCTAGGGAGTCTTCTCTTCTCATGAGGTAGCCAAAGTATTGGAGCCTCAGCTTCAGGATCTGTCCTTCCAGTGAGCACTCAGGGCTGATTTCCTTAGAGTGCAGTAAAATTGTTTTTTCTCTGGTATCTTTCATAGCTCTTTCCCCCTTAGCTGTTCACAACAGCAGACTTCATTTTATTTCACCAGGGGGTGTTGACAGGCAGGGATGCCTTTATCCTATGCAAAGGTGTTCACACTTTGGTTGGAGATAAATTAGGAGTGACTTAAGGACCCCAATTGGTGTGAAGCTGGTTTATTTATTTATTACTTATTTGTTGCATTTCTATCCCACCTTTTTCTCCAGAGAGCTCAAGGTGGCATACAAGGTTCTCCCTGTCCTCATTTAATCCTGAAATATACTCAGAGTCGCAAAGTGATTTCATGCTCTTTATTCAGCTCATAGTGGTGCAGAGGAATTATTTACACAATGGGCTGCACATGATTGGCTAATTCCGGAATTCTACTGTAAGCCAATCAGGTTGTGGATTCACTTCTATCTGGAGCAGGATTGGGTGGTTCCTGCCAACCAATCATACTGCTGCATTGTTCTAGGACCAATCAGACTGCTGCATTCTGAATCCTATTGTTCTAGGACCAATCAGACTGCTGCAGTTTGGATCCTATTCAACTCAGTACATAACACCCCTCCCCTCTAAGTTCCAGTCCTGCCCGGGAGGTCGCATTCATAGTCCTCAAGGTATGCCGGCGGCCTACGTGTGCGTTGCGGCCTGGGATGTTCCCTGGTCCGGGCTCCAGGTTCTGGCTCGTGTTCCAAGGATGCTGGCTGTGATGGGGCTGTTTGGTCTGGTGCAACCGGCTCGCTCAGTCGTGGTTCTGGTTCTGGTGTACTTTTGGCCTCGCAGGTCCTCTCTGTATTTACTGATTCTGCCTCTCCTGCTGGCCCCTCCTGCTCTATGGGCCACACTGCCCTGCTGTTCCCTTGGGACTCCTCTGACCTCAAGCTGCTTTTGGCTGCCATTCGGAGTTCCTTGTGTCCCGGAGCTGAAGCCTGGATACACGGTGCAAGGCAGCGGTGCAGCAGGTGGCGGTGCTGCGGTGCTGTGTGTGGCAGTCAGCTCAGCGGGATCCCACCTTCGTCGCCAGTGAAATATACTCAGAGTCGCAAAGTGATTTCATGCTCTTTATTCAGCTCATAGTGGTGAGGAGGAATGAATGGAAGTCCCCTCACAGTATCTGCTTTATATACATTATTTACACAATGGGCTGCACATGATTGGCTAATTCCGGAATTCTACTGTAAGCCAATCAAGTTGTGGATTCACTTCTATCTGGAGCAGGATTGGGTGGTTCCTGCCAACCAATCATACTGCTGCATTGTTCTAGGACCAATCAGACTGCTGCATTTTGGATCCTATTGTTCTAGGACCAATCAGACTGCTGCAGTTTGGATCCTATTGTTCTAGGACCAATCAGACTGCTGCAGTTTAGATCCTATTCAACTCAGTACATAACAAATCCCCAGAAAACTTTGATCTCCCAGGTTCTAGTCCAACACTAACCACTACACCACACTGGCTCTCCTACACACTTGTTGAGAAACAACACATCAAATAGTAATAACAAAGTACAGAATATATGTCCATTTTAGATGACATCACGTGAACATCAATGAAAAGTCCAACACAGGAAACACAGTAAGCACACAGTATACAGGAGTGTGAACACAGGCCTTGTTGACAGAGGCCAAGCCACACAGCGTAACGGTAATGGAAAGGGTTTGGTTTTATCACAACATTAGGCCCAAATACAGCAGTGTTTTTTCCACACACAAGTGTTTTATTTATTCTTTCTTCCTTTCAGCTTAATGACCACTTCCCATAAAACACCCTGAAGCTATTTAACAATAAACACACATATTAGAAACCATGTCAAGTCTAATACAGATAATAAAAATGTCCACTTAAAAGGCTTTAGAAGGAAAGTAGGTCTTCAAGAGACACCAAAAAGATAACAGAAATAGTAACTGGTAGGAGTTCCAAAGGGTAGGTGCCACCACACCCAATACCAACATTGTATAGAATTGATGAGATTTTATCTTCAAGAGGCCCTCTCCTGCACAGCACAGTCAACAGTTGGGCACATAAGGGTGAGATGGTATACTACTACTACTATTTACCCACCTTTCAGAGATGGCACACATTTGCAGTGCACATTCTTCTTGTTGTTCATACTACAGTGTGACACAATGCTGTGAGAGCTGGTGTCAGTTCTATCCCTGCCCTTGGTATTAGGTGTCTGCAGAACCCCAGGTGGTCTCTTGTCCCTAGTGGGCAAGTTACTCAAATAATTCCATTGACATCTTGCATCCCAGAACTCCACTCTCTTTTTGCTATACAGTATACTATATCTGCCTTTTCTCTCTTCTTTGTCAGTCTCTTATATTGTATATTCCACCTGACCCCATCTTTCCTTATACTGTTGTTCTGTTGATGCCCCTTGTACAGTTTCCTTTCCTGCTAGCTTTTTCACCCTTCTCTTTCTGGCAAGCCACTAGGGATGGCAGCCCCAGACCCTTCTGTCCTATTCCTCTTTCTCCTTCTTGTGAGAAACTGAGCCACATCTTTTCCCTCTACCTAATTCTTCTTGTTCCCTCATAAATTTCTCCTCGTCCTCCAGAGCGCCCTGGTTTCTCTGCTTCTATGTTTCTCCTCTGTCACTTCCATCCCCTTCCATCTTCTTCCCTGTGAGACCTGGCTCAAACACTCCCACATGCTGACCTCAATGCTCTTTGTATCCTTCCACCCGCACAGTTGGAAGAGATACATATAGATAAGAAAAACACACAACATTGACCAAAAGAAAAACTCTCTTCTACAAGACTACAACTATGGAAGGGAATCCCTGCTGAAAAACAGACAGAAAAGCAGGAGTAAATTTATCAGGTTTCCTTACATTTGAAAAGATTTTTTAAAATAATTCAAAAAAGGTTTCCTTACCATCTCTCCACCAACAGCATTATCTTGCAGGATTGCCACCCAATCCATGGGCTCTGGGCTTTTATTATGAAGAAGAACTTCTTCAGTCTTGGTGGTTCCAAAATAGACACATCCAAAATTGACACATTTTATTTTGTTTGATGGAGGCACACCCAAAAGCTCAAGAACTTGCTCCACTATATTGGCTTTGATGATTATCTGAGCTTTGGGCCGTCCCTGCAATTTCACACTTTTGAGTAAACAACAGGTAAGAAGGAACAAAAGGGGGAAATATGAACAGATAAGAACTGTGTTACAATAGTGTATTAATCTTATGGACTCAGTATTTTACTAGAGCATTTCTACAACATACATATTTACAGCTGAAACTTATAGAAGCTGCCTATTTCTACCATTCCAAGCTGGGTTGAAAGACAGATTATTTTACTGGGAGACTAATGGTGGAACCTGCCTATGTCACTAATATATTAAACATATTTACAGCTTCAGTGCTTCCTGTCAGAGTAGACAGTGGTATCAGTGTCACACAACATTCTGAGCAGAAGGAAGACTGCAACTTACATGGCTGTCTCATTAATTGTTCTGGGTACATCTGTACAAATCTCCATATTAATCAACTGTTCTGATCGGGGTTCCACCACTCCACTGGTTGGTGCTATCAAAATGGAGACATTTCCTTTGTATTTTATAGCAAACGTACCTACAAAATATATAAGCATATTGTGCATTGCATGTAAAATGAACTATTTTCACTCTGATACATGGTAGCACAAAATGTGGGCGGAGATGCACTTTACTTCCACACCTATCTTCACATAGCAGTGGGCATTATCCTTCTACTTGTGTAAACAATGACAGAAGAGAAAGAATTCTTGCCAGAGGAGATAGAGTTCTAAACCTAAGCTCATACAGAACTTGATTACCATTGAACCTACTAACTCAGCATCAGGATTTTATCTCATTTTTTTAGCAGCTCTTTTTTTCTGTTGCACAATTTTTTTAAAAAAAAGTAGTACTGCCAGCTCTTGAAAGATAAAATCCTGATGCTGAGCCAAGGCCCACAGAAAATACTCTGTCTAAGCCAGCCTTTCTCAATGTTGTTTCCTTTCCAGATGTTATTGGGCTACAACTAGTCCTAGCTAGCAGGACTAGTGATGAAGGATGATGGGAGTCGTAGTCCAACAACATCTGGGGACCCAATGTTGAGAAATGCTGGTCTAAGTTATACAGCTACAGCATAGGCTAACAAAACTTCTGGTCCCAAGCATGTCCTCAGGTACATGACTTCCGGGCAACACAAACAAACCTAACACAATCCAAACTCTAACTGTGCCGCACCCTGTGGATGACATCCAATGTATTGCAAGCAGATGTCCATTTGTGCAACCGGGCTTCTCTTTCCACACTGCCTGTCCACACTCCCAAAATCTGCTCTCTTCTCTTCCAGGTTGTAAAAACCTCGGGAGAAGGTCTTACAGTCATTCAACAGGCTGGAAGAGAAGAGATACTAGAATTCTCATTGTGCAATGATATTGGATGTCACCCAATATCACAAAAGTGTGACAAACCTATGTCATAAGAACTAAAAACACATAACTCAAGTGAGCACAGCTTTAAACACTTCAAATCACAAATACTTCACATAATTAAGAACCCTTAGAAAGCAGAAAACTCCAGAGCAATCCCAACCCTCCAGCATAACTCCATCAGCAACAGCATTTACATTCCATCTGCCTAACATGGTGAAAGTAAGTCCATTGGTGGGATCCCGACCAGCTGACCCCAGCAGAAACCCCCAAAAACAGGGAATTCAGAGAATCCTAAGTCAGTTTTACAGCTGTTGCCAGAAGACATAGATCTCAAACCAGACCTGATCACTGTGCTTGCCTAGAGCTGGTGCAAAGATCAGGCCCAGTCATATTGCCCTTCACTTTCTGCACTGTGAATAGCAGGGCTGTGAAGGTGGCAAGAGCTCCACAGAACCACCACAGTAGGTTTGGATTGCACCCTTAGCCACAGACTGCAAGTCAAATCACAAGCATGGCATGTGGAAGCAGCAACTTGAATTCTGCCCAGTGATGTATGCACACATACCTATTTCTCTGTCTTCGCTATCCCAAAATACAATGACATGCTCCCAAAATTTTAAAAATTAATGGAAAATGAGGAAGGAGAGAAAAACCGTTTTGCTACCTTTGTCTACCAAAATGTGACACCATCTAGGGCAGTAGCTTTCCCAGAAGTTGATAACCCTAGTTTGACGTGTCTAAGAACTGTGAGACAAAAATGAATATTTCATTATACAGTGGTACCTCTGGTTACGTCCTTAATTCGTTCCGGAGGTCCGTTCTTAGCCTGAAACTGTTCTTAACCTGAAGCACCACTTTAGCTAATGGGACCTCCCGCTGCTGCCATGCCACCGCTATGCGATTTCTGTTCTCATCCTGAAGCAAAGTTCTTATCCCGGGGTACTATTTCTGGGTTAGCGGAGTCTGTAACCTGAAGCGTATGTAACCCGAGCTACCACTGTATACTGTAGTTAGGAAACCCATCAATATACCATGTTAACAGAAAAGGAATCCGGTATAATTTGCTACACAGAAAATATTTACCTGGAGATGATCCATAGTTAGTAATTTTTAGATTTTTATTAATTACGTTACTGTTTGCAATCGCTGTGCCAAAATCTATCTCAGGTTCAATTTCTAGGCAGCAGCATGGGATTAATCTGGAAAACAATTGCACTTTTAATTGGCTTTCTGACATTACTTTGTTGGCTGCATTTTTTAAAGATGCTTTAGGAAAGAAAGCTTTCCTCCCATTTTCAACACACAGAGAATTTAATTATGTAATCTAATTTAGCAGCAACATCAGCAAACATAAGAGGTTTATTAAAATGTCATTTTGCTTTCTTAATTATTGGAACTTAAAGACAATTTAATCACATTGAGTTGCAACTATATTTTTAATTAGCTTGAACATCTTTGTTTCATCAAATTATAAATTCTTAAAATGGATCTGGTCTACTTACACTTAAGAAAAAAACACTGATCACAATTTAATATACAATGAGTACACTGGAATACCCCAACAATTTTATAACATTATAAAAGTTTCAATATTGTATGAGCTCATGATGACTGCTGTAACAGACATTCAGTACAAGAAAGTTAGAGAAAAAGATAAAATCACAGTAAGAACAATATAATTTGGGCTGAAAATCCCATATGCACTTGCCTGAAAACAAGCACTGCTGACTCAGTAGAACTTACTTCTAAGTAAACATGGATTGGTTCACATTACAAATCATGACTAATTTTGCATAGAATGTGCCCATTATATAACCTAGCAGCAAAACATCACTGAGTCCTAAATCTCACTGTTTTAATACATTTTGGTAAAGAGCTAACAAAACAAAATGGAAAGATTAAAAATCTAGCGGCACCTACGAATAAGGATAGCAAACTGGCCAGAGTTAAACCTTGAGGGTGCTGCATGAACCATTTCTTCTGGAGGTGAAGGTTTCCTTTATAGCCCAAAGCACTTTATACTATAGGATGGTTTAACTACCTGGTCAACTTTAGTGACTTCATTTACACTACTGTGATGCATTATACATGAAGCTGTCTTCAGACAGTTCAAAACTGCAGTTAGTTCAGAATATAGCTGCTAGTCTGATAATTAGAACTGAAAATTAGGAACATATTATGGTGGTGCTTTGCTAACAGCACTGGTTCCCTACTTCATTTCTAGGCCCAATTTAAAATGCTAGTTTTGACCTTTAGAGCTTGGTAGATCTTCACAGCTTGGTAGATCCAGCATGGAAGAAAAGCAGGACACAAATGAAATAGTACAAATACAAAATACAAAAAATTATACAGATATAAATAAAAAAGCAGCACAGTAAAGGGTTGACAGTACTGCAGCCTGGGTCAAAACTCATCACTGAACTGGTAGGGCCACTCCCGCAACAGTAGCATAATTCCTAAGGATGTCAGTATCATACCTGATAGACTCCCTGCACGCAGACCAGAACAACATCACTAGCTTCTGCTCATAGAGTGATACTAGCATCACTCCACCAGTGCAGAGCTCCTTGTTCCACTGAGAGGGCAGGTGAATTGTAGACCCAAAATATAGTACTATGGGGCAGGGAGGGGCTGAGGCAAAACAGGGCCTACTGGATCCTAAGACAGCTCCACTAACACCCCTTGACAACAGCAGACCCAATCACTAAGTCAGCTCCAAGGTGGCATAGAGCATAATTTTGCTTGCCCCCTCCCACTTTCTGGTTCTAACCAAGTGAGCAATGCAAATGTGTTGGTGGCTCTTACAATGCAAACCTGTGTTGGTGGACACTGGTTTGGATTGTGCTATTAATTAATGCATTTAATAATAATAATTTATTATTTATACCCGGCCCATCTGGCTGGGCTTCCCCAGCCACTCTGGGCAGCTTCCAACCAAATATTAAAATACAGTAATACATAAAACATTAAAAGCGTCCCTAAACAGGGCTGCCTTCAGATGTCTTCTAAAAGTTTGGTAGTTGTTGTTCTCTTTGACATCTGTAACATCATTTAAAAAGTTAAAAAGCACTAATCTAGTAATAAACATCAGTCAAGTGGCAACCCTATGCCACAAAGAGTAAAATTGGAGCATTGTCATTTTAATAAAATTAATAGCCCATGCAAGCTGTTATTAGGGCTAAGAGAGAAATGTCTATAGGCATCAGTTTAAGTTTTCCTCTCAGAGCACAGGGGGCAGTGTTGGATTTTTTGTCAGAATCATGATCTTCATCCTGTTTACACACCCACACCTACAGCTATTTGTTGTTGTTTTCAACCTATGGACATTAATTGATTACAAGCAATTAGCACGTAGATCGGCCCTTAAGGCCACTTCACACATAACAATTTTAAGTCACAATAATCATATGGAGGAAATTTCACCTTGTTTTAACAAAAGTTAACTAGTGGAGCAATACATTGAAATGGCATACCCTATTAGAGGAATCTCAACTATCTTTTTTCCTACGTGAAGGAGTAGCCTGTCCTGAAGGTCTATCTCTTTATCAGGATGATATTCCACAATGGCTGTTATGTGAAGCCCAGAAGCAACAGAGTTCTTTTGATTTTCCACAATTAGTTTGAACTGCAAAAGAAGAAGAAGAAATAAACCATTTGATTTCCAATTCAACTGTCATTAGATTTCAGCAGGATCATACAGTATATTCATTGCACCTATATGAAATATATTTTGCTGGAACCGCCAGAGAGGCTGGAGCAACCCAGTCAGATTGGGGTGGGGCATATAAATAATAAAATTATGGTTATTATGATTGACAAGTGATGGGCTTTGATTCAAAACACTATTCAGTAACTCTCCAGTGGCAAACGCTCTGCCTCTGGGTTTGTTTGGTTTTATTTAATGCCTATTTGATCAGATCTGCCAAGATTTACATTGTTACGAACTTGGGGAGGGGTGTTTTGCAATTTTTTTGGCAACAAGTGCAGCAGCAAAGGGGAATGGAGGAAGAAGAAGGTGCAGGCTGGGGACGTGGGCACTACTAACAGTAGTCTCAGAAGGAGGAGCAGCGTTGCGAAGGGTGCAAAGGAGCCTTTTTAAAGGGAAAGGCCAGTTCTCAGCTTGCCCCCGCTCCCACGGATTCCTGCCTCCCCACCTGAGGTTGTTCCGGAGGCATTAAGCGAAGAAGGCAGCTGTGAGACTGCAGGTTCTGGATGCTCAGCAGCGCCCGGTAGCGCCCTCCGGGCACCGCGTCCACGAAGCGCACCTCGGAGGGCGTAATGCACACCCCGGCTACGTGCCACGAGGCTGCGGGGGCTTCCATGATCCTTCCGCAGCCGCCGCCGCAGCCGCCCTCCTGCTCGCTGCCCCGGGAACTCATGGCAGCCGTCTGGCCAAACCAGCGCCCAGCCTGGAGCGTCCCTGTCTCCAAGGCGACTCGAGCTTCCTTTCGCACGCCGCAGCTTGGCAACGGTCACCTAGCAACGGGACTGGCGCTGTTGATTGGAGGCAAGGCTTCGAGCGAACGTTCCGAAGCCTGCGGCGGAAGTTTCCTGGCTTACCATAGAGAGATGGGGGTATAGAGTGGAGTTGTGCTGAGGTTTACCCGGCAAAGGATTGTATCAAGTCAGAAATGCAAAAATGACTTTATTAGGGCAGTGGCCACTGCGGCTGAATGCGTAACAAAAAGGCTTTGCTGCGTTGTTGTTGTTGTTATTCTTCTTCTTCTTCATCATCATCATCATTTTTTATTTGTATACCGCCTTTCTATCTTACAATACTCAAAGCGGTTTGCAAGCTGAAGAAACAAAAAATGTACGTTATAACAATCTAATGCAATGTGATAATAAAACATAACTTTCAAATAGGCAACCTCCATCAAAAAAGTAACATTCAACAATCATTAAAATAGTATAAATTAATAATATCAACATATAAAAGTTAAACAGAAATCCACTCAACAGTTACAATAATATCTAAACTATAATCAATAAAACAATGGCAAGCCACAGTACATAAAACAATACAATACACATTGAGAAGCAGAGAGTAGGGCAAGACAGGTGGAAGGAGGCCTTGCCTGATGGAGTCTCTCCGCTCAGTTCTTCCTCCAGGCACAGTTCTTCTTCTATTGAAATCCTGTTGTTTTCCCCGCTTCCTAGCAATTGATATGATAGTCCAAGGGCCAAAAAAAAGGGCATTGCTGGGTCTTGTAACAGCGAGCAAGGGAAAGCAGTCTGATTTGTAGCCACTGTTCGGTGAGAAAAATGTTGAGGCAGGGAGACCCAGGCTGCAATCATCACTGGGCTCACTACTGGTGGCGGGATCCTGGCTGAAGCCAAGGTTAGGGGTGTTAAGCCGGCGTAGCCTCGCGATGCTGAGAACCTCTTGGCTCAGCAGGAGAACTGCTGGATCCCAACCCCACGCATGCAGGTGGATTTCTCACTCAGCCTACTCCGCAATTAATGAGGTGGTTGCAATGATACAACCAGGAGAAGAACTGTTTTTCTATACCTCCTTGAGGGAACGGATGGGGAAAATAAAATAAAAAGAATAATCGTTCATTACCTGTGGTGACTGACCGAAGCTCGGTATCGGAATGCATATTTGGTATGTGAAGGGTTCCATTAAGTTATGGTCAGATACGCCTGGGAAAGAATCCTGTCTGAAAAACTGCTGACAATCAGTGTTCACAAATCGCAATATTAAGCTAAATTGATCAATGCTCTGACTTGATATAAGGCAGCTTCCTTTGTTTCTATAAACATTATGTTGATTTGAAATTAAGCACCACTGAATTAAATTATTCTTCCTGATAAATGTACATCCCAAACTTGCTCTTCTAGGAGTAGGCACCACTGTAAAAAATAGGAATTGCATTGGACTAAACATGCATAGGTTTGGATTATAGTTTTACTATGAGCTATGCAGTTTTCCCAGTTCAAACTGTTTCATCAGTTGCTGAGACCCAAGTTCAAACACACTCAGTATAGGAATGCTTTATTTCTTACCTTACGAACTGGGAAGGAATGTAAGTGTGCAGCATATGGTAGATGCACAATGATTTTTAGTATCAGAAATATGCATAAAAACTATACTGAAAAAAGAATGAGTTTGATAAAGAAAAATATGCAGAATATGTGTATAATAGTGCCACCTGCTGACTTCCTCTTAGTATGCAGTAGTGTTTGGCAGATGGGAGAGTTGTAAATCAGCAGTTTGCTAGATACGTTAGTGAATACACCTTTGGTTTTGCTCTTATTTTGAAAAGCTCGTTTATGTTCACTAATGTATAAATCCATAGTGTGTACTAAAGTTGAAATCTTGCACAGTTTTTTGGCCATAAGCTTCTTTTAGCTCTGTGGGACTTGTGCATGCTTACAAATTAAGAAAAAGCTGTAACTATAGAAGGGTGTGGGATTTGTTTTATTCCCATTGGCTTCACCAGCAGCTTAGAGGTGTAACTGGCCTGAGAACCTCGTCAGTGATACTTTACAAAGAAAGGGCAAAATGCTTTCTACTCATTTATAAAATGCTTTAAGTAGAAGCAGAAAGAAGAATACTAGACTAAGTATCTAGATATGCTAGCCCTTGGTTGGCTTGATGGTGTGGCAACATAAGCAAACCATCTGTCTTTTAGCCTGC
The DNA here is from genome assembly GCF_964188305.1 of Podarcis bocagei. Classification (NCBI taxonomy): domain Eukaryota; kingdom Metazoa; phylum Chordata; class Lepidosauria; order Squamata; family Lacertidae; genus Podarcis; species Podarcis bocagei. Next base: position 47,764,714 of record NC_138130.1, read on the forward strand.
CTCCTTTAAAGATTTGTTTGTTCATTTTCATAAGAAATTCTGAAAGTGTTTGCTGTCATCTATGAACCAAGTATTTATTTATTTATTTATTTATTTATTGTTACCCATAACATTCTCTGGATATTGTATGTGATTAGTTACATTATTTTGAATGTCTATACGGTCTTTGTTTGGTTTTCTTGCATTTTAGCAATATTTGATTACACAACTTGGGTAGATGGTTTAAACACTAAAATGCACTAAAACAAGAAAAGCAAACAAAGATTATATTGCCACAATAGCATATCTAATCACACACAGCACTTAAAAACAGCCTTTCAGACCTGGAACATATCTCATTCTGTCTATGTAGACAACTGAATTGACAAGATACAGAAGATAACAATTAACTGCTTTTCGCCTGTGATGGTCTTCAATGTGGCTCTCTGAAAAGTATTTCAGGTACAGTTCACCTGTATGTGACAGAGAAATTCCAACTTTAGATCTGCCCTTAAATGAACTACTTTAGCTTTCTGCATTCTTTTTTCTTATTAAGTTGTTCTATACAGTATCCTTTTCATTGATACACTTTGTCTCTCAGCTTTATCATTTGCCCAACTTTAATCATTGGCGCAACCTGACCTCCTCCTCAGGGCACAAGTGGGGTTTCTGATAAATCCATGCAATGTCTGACTTTTGAATTCATCTTTTTTTTATCTGGGTTAGGACCAAATGACACATGTTTAATGTGTAATATGCAGCTACCTCTCCTTTTTATTTTATGAATTATGGTTAGGTGGGATCTTTAACAGGAATGTGGTGCATGACAAGATATCATTTCCTCTTTCCTTCCACTCCCAGCCGCTAAAATACCTTCCCGTACAGTTAGAACACTTAGAACAAGCTTTTTAATCATGTGAGGAGGTGGTTTTAGTTCTGATTGCACCAAGGAGGAAATTAACAAGTCTCCTCTCCCTGAGCACTGCATTTCCAGTAAGAATTGCACACACTGCACTCATAATTAATAAAAGTTAAAAGGGCAAAGTAGATGCCCACTACCCACTAAGCTTAATGCATAGTTGGCTCTCAGATGTGCAGCAAATAAAGTTTTTCACATGTCACACAGGTTACCTGTGGATTCTTACTTTCATTGTTTACATAATATATATACTAATTTTCAATCTGTTTATAAACGCTACAGCTGCTTTTTTAGTTCCAGCATTGCATCTCCCACAAGTGGTACAATTGGCTCCCTTCTGGTTTTTTTTTATATATAGGCTTCTGAATATGATTCAATTCCAATCCAGTTTTAATTAGAATTGTTCTTTTACTATGTGTTTCTGTTGGCTGTGAGCCAGAGTGTGCCAGCTTGAGATCAGATGGTTCTAGTGCTCTTTCTGTTTTCCTATCTAAATTGTGAACTTTAAAAAAAGGTTTTGTTACATTTTATGGTGCTTTGGGAATATATTTTATTTTGAAAAGCAGCTAAGAAGTATCTAACAGACAACTCTTTTTAAAAAGCAATTTCATCTAGAATGAGCATTTCCCCAGCCTACCACTCTGAGTCCTCTACGATCATTAACTCTAGATTGAGTTTAAGTTCCTTCACTCTGATCCAATCCATTATTGAATCTAGACCTGTTCAGAGACCCTATATGATAAAAAGGAGAAATAGACACGTCAAACTATATATATACTGCTTCACGTGGCCTGTGCCGCTTACAATGCATTTTCATTTAGTTGTAAGTTACTTGAAAATATGGTGACCATCCTGACTACATTTATAAAACAAAAAATAACTTTCTTCTATCAGATATTATTTATTGTATCTCTTAAATGCATGGTGGTTAAAAGAGAATGCAAATGGTGAAGTGAAAGGTGGTGGGTGTTTAGCCTACTTTTCCATATGTGCATAGTGGTTGGTATAAAAGGGTGTGTGGTCTAAATGGAACCATGTTAAAAGACAGCACATGTCTCTCTTCCAGCCCTCCTTTGTTTTATTTTATCTCAAACATTCCTTTTTATAGTTTTTATGGTCTTAAAGTTTATTGTTTAAAGATTTAAAGTTTATATTTCAGCAGAGGCAGTATCAAAGTTTTAACTAGTAGAACTGGGTTTGCCTCTCTTAAGAGATAAAGACCATGAGAGAAATAATGAGCAGCATGGTTTGTGCAACAAAGGAAGAAACCATTTAAGTTGGAAGATAAGTAACACCAGTAACTTTGAATTGTTAACAAGATGAATCTCTTTATATTTCTTGTCAAGTGTTCTTTGAGACTGGTTTATTCTTATGTTACATTGTAATAGAAATATACACATAGGCGCCGACTCCATGGGGCTTGAGGGGGCTCGAGCCCCCTCAAAAAAATTTTGGGGGGGGCTCAGCCCCCCCCAATAATCTCGGGCGGGCGCCCTTTCAGCAGAGCGCCGTCGCCCGCCTCCTCCTCACCAGCTCCTTCGCCAGCCAGCCAGCCGCGCGCCCTAATCGGAGGCACTGCCGGAAATCCCGCGAGAACAGGGGAATCCCGACTGGCCACACCTCCCAGCCAGCCAATCGGCTGGCTGGGGGGCGTGGCTTGCCCTATTTAGGGCCGGAGCCACTTTATTTGCATATTCATGAGCTTATTTATTATTCATGAGCTTTCCCGGGCCCCCCCAATATTTTTTCTAAGTCCGCGTCCCTGAATATACACTTTTGCAATTCATAGTATGTATATAACAAAGTTTTGTTCTGGTTTACTTGGCCTAAAATATACACCAATAACTTATCTCTAACTCAGATTTGTTTTAAAAACAATAACAGATGGTGACTGGCTGTTTTCCCTTTATCAACATAAAATGAAAAGTGCTCCCTTATCACCCAATTTGCTGCAGTTAATAGTACAGCATTTTGCACAGTTGGAAGCATCTGAGATCATAACCACATCCATCTTGAGTTATTTAATTGCACAAAGTATAAAAGAGAGCATTTGCAAAACTTTTTGTACATCTAATGAAAAGTTAAATGTTGCATTTCAGCTCTGTTGTTAAAGTTCAACAAGTTCAACCTATGCATTCAGAAGTAAGCACCACTGGGTTTCATGGTGTTTACCCCCATGGAGCTATGCATAGGATTACAATAATGCCACATCAGGGATGTAACTTAGATCCAGCCAGCCAAATTCCAACATGATGCTCATTATACCACCCTTTGGCAGCTCACTATTCTACAACTTTAAGTTGCTCCTAATAAATCGGGTATCATGTTCTGTATTGCTGCTTTTTAGTGGGCAAGGGTGTATGAGCAAATCGATCAACAAAGCTACCCTCATCATTTTGACTCTTTGTTTTTCAAAATATTTTCTAGTGCATTTTCAAAACTTTACAATAAAATACGAGCAACGAAAGCAGCTAACAAATGTTTCTCCACAAAGAGCAGCCAAACACAAAGCAGACCTAGGAGAAAATTGACCAACATTTTAGTCTAATAAATCTCTCCATATTGCCATGTTTCTGGGCAACTGTTTTATATGGTCCTCATGCCACATAATATGAAATAAATGGTTGCTAAGTAACATAAAAAAGGTAATGGGTTCATTTGACTTTTTGTGATATGGATTCTCATGAAGAGCTCCTGCACTTTAAAATTTACCACTACACTGCTGATGTACTTATAATATTAAAGCAATATAGTCAGGGGAAGTATTAAGCCTTATATAAGGGAATGGCTTGTGGGTTAACTGTGGATTCGCCCAAGCAGTTTAACCACTATGAAAACAAACTGGCCCAACTGAAATGCTATTAAGGGCATGTGTAACTCTTCCAGCTGAGCTTGGTATATGTTGTTTCTCTGTCCATCTTTTTAAATTATAATTATCACAGCAACAAATACGGTGATATTTGTGACAAATGAAGCAAGAAGCACAGATTGCTCAGTGATGGTAGTTCATGATCCACAATTGCAAGCATTACTGATCATTGTGATTGTGCCATGTGTTGTGGCTATATACTGCAAAGCTTTTTCTCAGGGCTACTTCCCACGAAAAGGGTAAAAAGTACCAACCATCCAGGAATAGTCTGGAGCATTCATTCAACAAATATGAAATATATTTGTTCATTTCACAGTCCTTCCTTTGAATTTCATGGTAAGAGAGTTGAGAACAGTTGGATCAGAGAGATCAAAGTCTGAAAAATTAAATTTGTAAAAGACAAGACTCAGCTGTAACAGAGCAGGCACATTCAAGTGAGATGGTTCACTAGACACTGTTGTTAATGATAGGGATATTTCAACTCTACAATGAGTTTTTCCCATGGGAGAGCCAGTGTGGTGTAGTGGTTAAGAGCGGTAGTCTTGCAATCTGGGGAACCGGGTTCGCGTCTCTGCTCCTCCACATGCAGCTGCTGGGTGACCTTGGGCCAGTCACACTTCTTTGAAGTCTCTCAGCCCCACTCACCTCACAGAGTGTTTGTTGTGGGGGAGGAAGGGAAAGGAGGAATGTTAGCCGCTTTGAGACTCCTTAAAGGGAGTGAAAGGCGGGATATCAAATCCAAACTCTTCTTCTTCTTCATCAAAATCGATTTTGCTAAGTAGAGGAAATGTTGGCGTTTTTTTCCACTCCAGTAAATAAAAATCACTTTGACTTTGGTGCTTTGTATTAAAAGAAATATTTTCTCTGAGGTTTCACAGTATTATATTATGAACATAGTGTCTGTGGTGTATGCATTATGCTAACTGGCAAATTGCAAAAATTAGCTCTTACGTAGTTTCTAAAGATTTTGGTTTCTCACTATTCTGAATATGACCATAGCTAAAATCAGGGCTTTTTTTCAACTGGAACACACTGGAACTCAGTTCCAGCACCTCTCAGGTGAATGAGGAAGGTGTTCATGGTGAGTTCGGGCCCCTCTTTTTCTAGAAAAAGAGCACTGGCTAAAATGCATTGCTTTAGAGCAGGGACAGGAATGGTTTGCCCTCCTGATACTGTTGGACTTCCATCATACCTGGCCATGGCCATGCTGGCTGGGCCTGATGACAGTCAGATTCCAACAATATCAGGACTACTGGCATATTATTTTTCCTTGAATTTTTTGTGATCAAGGCTGGAGTGACAGCCACTATCCCTTTTTCATGTAATAGGCAATTGATGAATGCATTTCATTTTTGGCTTGAAATAAGTATGCATGTTTCCAAAATAGCACATGAAAAATGTCAGTTACTTACAGGCTGCAGACTGATGTCCTTGCAGGTTTTCAATTGTCTCTGTACCTGGAGCCTTACACAGTAAAGCACATTCACACACAGCCACTGGTTAGCTATCTGTAATGGAGAGAGAGAGAGAGAGAGAGAGAGAGAGAGAGAGAGAGAGAGAGAGAGAGAGAAATAGGGGCATGTCACTCGGGTCCACTAACACGGATGAGCCATCCCCAGCTTTAAGTATTTTGACCACAGACCCTGAGCTCACTGTGGTGCAGCATATTTCAGGAGCAGGCTGTATGAACTATGAATCCTTGGCATTCCAACAGAAGTAAAGATACAGAAGAATTATAGATGTACTGTATCCCACTTTGTTTTGTAACTTTGCCATTTGCCAGTTGCATGGATGATATCTCCCTAGAATGTATATCTTTGAATTTTGTTGGAACAAGAACTCTGGTCCTAGTCCTAGCTTGGAGCCTTCTTTTAGGCAGAAATTACAGTTCTGGTACTGTGATACAAGCTCGGCTTGGGAAATAGAAGATGAACCAAGAACCTCCTGTTTTGAAGTTGGGATTTGGTCTAAGCCACGCATGGCCAAACTTGGCCCTCCAGCTGTTTTGGGACTACAGTTCCCATCATCCCTGACCACTGGTCCTGTTAGCTAGGGATGATGGGAGTTGTAGTCCCAAAACAGCTGGAGAGCCAAGTTTGGCCATGCCTGGTCTAAGCTATCAGCATCAACCACTGTAGGTATCAGTGGGGGAAAACAATAAACCATGGTTAGCAGAGTTGGAAGCGTGAACCCAGACTTGCTGCTGATTGTTGGTGACTGGGTAGCAATGTAACTACTGCCCCATGTAGTAAGCGAAGCAACATGCATCTATAAGTTCAAGGAGGAAATAACTTGATGTATAAAGAACTTCTTTGTTTACTGCTATATATCATTGAAATGATGGTTGCCTATTATTGGACACAGAATTCTATACCAAGACCCAAATAACAAGCTTGCTTGCTTGCATAGTACAATCACTTTTTCTTACTGTTGCACCCCAAACTCCAAGCAGCGTGAGAGTCCAGGGGTTCCAGGCACTTACCCAGCGTTTGTGTTTCCTTTTGGCAATGAGGCACAGTGGAAACTGTGGTGTCTTTATGATATGTGGTTTATTAGCATGTATATACAACCTGCACCTGCAATGGAGGAGTTCACAGCATCAACACCCCAAAAGGGTATTGTTTTTCCCAAAGCTACCGTCTTGGATTCAGACAGAAACATTGCGCTCTGCCCCTCCAGCTTGCTGCTTTTACCCAGGCTGCAACCTTTTTTCTCTGCCCTAAATTCTGGCTTATGTCCTGCTAGCTATCTAAGAGCTGGGGGAGGGGCCCCATCCATTGGCTGTCTGGCAGAGAGTCCTCTCCCTTTTGCTTTCTTAATGGCCCATCACCTTTCCTTTGTTCCCCATCCTCATGAGGAAGCTAGCCTGGTTTATATTTTAAAACCACACTGAATCCAGGGGTTCAAAAGGCTTATTTAAATTCTTACTGGGTCCAGGAATTTAGGGGAGTCTGGCTGGCATCCCTGAACTCATACATATTATCCAAATACTTTTAAGTAGTTAACCATCTAATGTGTGGGGCAGGATCTATTAGATGCCCAATTTCAGCTAGATTAAACTGTTCTTCATCTCTGTTCAGTCTGTTACAGGCCACAGCTCAGGGCAGTGCTGTCTGAATACTAAATATGCACAGTTAGCTTCACCTTCTCTTATCGGTTTCTAACACTTGTGGCCTATAAGTTATACACCATAATTAAACATAACTCCCATGAGAGAGAACTTAATCCCTGGTTGTCTATAATAGGGCACTGATAATATTATTTTTTTCTTGTAATAATGATTCACACTCTCTAGGGGAGATGCTGTTTTGGTGTGCTAATTGCACTGTGATTGGAAGATTAAACAGCAATAGGGAGCATGTGAGTAATACAAAATGCAGAGCCAAAGCACATTGCAATGGATGGAACCTGCTGCAATTAATTTGTGAGGTTGGGCACTGTGAAATGAGGTGATAAAAACTGTGTTGCTGCTGAAAAGGATATAAATGTTATTTCAGTAAACAACAAAGATATAAATATAATTGACCAGGTATGTTGCAATCCAGTATGGTAATTTATTATCTATAAACACATAAGCAAACATAATTTGGATCAATGTACTCAATACAATGTGACTATCTCAGATCTTCCTTGTCACAAATAGCTATACAGCTCACGCAAATATTTGCACAAAAAATGACAAAAGGGCACAGCACAAAGATAATACAATTAAATATTGTGACATAACGGTATTAATGAAGTTGATCAGAAGACCAAGCTGTACAGATCTCATCTATAAATCAGAATGGAAAATCAAAATAATTATTAAGTTTATCACTGCAAATTGACTAGTAGCCCAGTTCTGTGCCTGTATACTAGGAAATGTTTCATTGCATTCAGTAGGACTTGGTCCATAGTCAGTGTGCTGGTATTGCAGTGTTGGCTGCTTGGGAATTAGTGGTTTAAAGAACAAACGCACAGTTCAGAGCTGAATTGACAAAGTTCAGGAGAGCGTACAAATTGTGTCATCGTACCTACTTTGCCTTTTAAAATTATTTCTCAGAAAACAACCATTTATGTACCGTACTGAATGCTGCTGTGCTGTCAAATATCCCACTGCATCTGTGCACTCGCTTCCCAAGGGATCAGGATTAATAATAGAATCATGTTGATGTCTAGCATATGCATTCCTTCCACAAAAGATTACCTTATAGTGATAGCAAATAAATATTAGTCCCAATATAATTCCCCCAGTGACAGAAATGGGGAACCACCAAGACCAAAACATATATCCCGAGGATCCCCAATGAGTAATATCTCTGATAATTGTTCCACAAGGGGGGGGCAGTCAATCAATTGTGGGGCAGTCAATCAATTGTATAAGAGAATCTTTCCTTTCACAATCGCTGGTTCAGATGCTCCTCAAGCTTCAGGCGTGCGCAGGTCAGCCAGCTTCCAGGTTGTGGCTGCAGCAGGCCGGTCGTCTAATGTTGCCCGTGACCTAGCCCGTTCCCGGTAGGGCTAGATACAGGGGTTTTTGGAGAGAGTCAGTTTAAGAGGATTAGAGGGGTCACCTTTGCACGTCCAACTGCCTTCGGACTTCTTCAAACGGGAGTGATGAATCCAGGGGGTCACCTCAGCTACCTTCACCGCTGTTGGAGTAGAGAGCAAGACGGTGTAAGGTCCACGCCACTTAGGTGCAAGTGGATCACGTTTCCACTCTTTCACCCATATGCTATGCCAGCCTGGAGCTGATGAATCGGCACGGCAATGCTGCACGGCGTGCGCTCGAGGACCCACCTGTTAAGAGAAACAAACAAACACGGGAGAGAGACAAAAACACGGGAGAGAGATTGCACTTGTCCCTGTATCGCATGGTCTCCTATTTGTTTGAGGTCAGTTGGAATATCCTGAACAAAGGAGGGCGGTCTCCCATACAGGAGCTCAAAAGGTGACAACTTAAGTCTTTTTGTGGGTGTGCACCGAACACGAAACAGTGTGTTATGGGTAACACATCACTGCTGTGGCTAGCATCACCATCTTTTCCTTCTGCCACTTCTTCTTCTCTTGTTTCTCAGCCTCATCCCTATTCCGATAAACTCGGCGTGCAATGGCCATAATTTGGCTCATCAGCATCCCTTCCCATCCTTCTGATTTCTGAATTTTCTTACGAATGTCAGAAGCGCACTGGGCCACAAATGTAGCAGTAATCATTCTGCTGTTTTCAGGGGCTTCAGGGTCAAAAGGAGTCCATATACGATAGGCTTCTTGCAGCCTCTCTAAAAAGTCTCCTGGACTCTCATTTGGTTTCTGTTCTACTTCTGAGACTTTAGACATATTAGTGGGCTTCTGGCATGCCCTGCGGATACCTTGCACAAGCGTCTGGCGGTAGGTGGTAAGTCTGGCCAGGTGAATTACATTGTTTGGATCCCAATTAGGATCTTCCAAGGGAAAGTTGTCTTGGAGATGACGGTCAATATTATAAATATTTCCCACTCTGGCCTGCTCACGCAAATATATCTGTGCCTTTTCAATTATGTCTCTCCTTTCCTCAGTGGTGAACAGAGTATTCAGGAGCTGGCGGCAATCTGTCCAAGTAGGACTATGAGTATTTATTATTGAAGTCACCAAGTCCATCATAGCCTGAGGTTTTTCTGCAAAAGATGGGGTGTGTGTTTTCCAATTCATCAGATCTGTAGTCGTGAATGGAATATATTGCAGGGTCGAAGTTCGAGGTGGCCGTGGTCCGAGTTGCCCGTTAACCAGCACAGGCTCCTCAAGTGCATCAAATACTCTTCTGAGAGGGGCTACTACGTGATCTTTCTCTTCGCCTTGCTCTAGGGGCCTCAAATCATAGGGGATGGTATTTGTCCCAAGGCGTTCTTTTAGCAGCTTTATACGCCTGGCTGTATTGCTTGCTGACCGATTAAGGTCTCCCTGTAACTTCTGTAATAATTCTCTAGGACTTGGATGTACAGGAGTTTGGGGTAGGCAATCAGTTGTTTCACTAAAAGAGACTGTAGATGGAGTTCTACTGGGACTCACAGATGGAATAACCACTTCTGCTTGGGCTTTATTATAGGCCTCCAATGCCTCCTGAAAATATTTATCATAATCTATCAAGGAATCAAGTTCTGTGACTCCAGCCCCATTATTCATTCCACTTTCTTGCCTTGGGGTTACAACTGGTGGAGGGTTTGGATTAGGCTCCCTTCGATGTGGAGCATAAGGTGGAGGTGGAAGCAGCTCTTCCTCTGGTCCCTCAAAAATGGGTTTGAGTTTATTTGGCAAGATTCCTTTCCTAGCTTCGGCTTTTACAGCCAATAATTTGCATCGTTGGACTTTGCATTCCCTTATCCATGGAGGATTTTTATTTAATGTGCTCAGCCAGGAATCTATATATGAAAATTGTTCTGGGCACCCTCCAATTTCTTTGGCGATGTTAGACCAAAGTTTGCTTACTAAATTTATATCAAAGGTTCCTTGAGATGGCCATTCAGTATTTTGCTTCGGCCACTCTAATTCACATAACGTTCTCAGGCGCTCTGGCGTCATTTTGACTCCATACGCCCCTGAGAAGGCTTTCTTAAAATTATTTAACATACATTCAAGAGGTGTATTTTCCCCTTTTGAACCCCCAACTCCCATTGTATGGCCCTGTGAAGTATCCACTCAGTCACTCACACACACGCTTCGTGGGTTTCCTTGCCCAGATGGAGTCGCCTCACTGGGAACCGAAGTACTACCCACTCCACACTCAGGTCAGCTACAGATTGCTCTGTACTTTCTCACACATACAATGCGTTAGATACTTCACCACACACTACCTCCCATTCTTCCCTTTTCCCCCACCAGATCACCATCTGATGTATCCAACCACCTAGCGTACTCAGTTCCCACTTACTGAGACGCAGAAGTTTGATCAAGACTTCTCTTCCTCCCAGTTAATTGGAGGGCCAAAAATCCCTTTGTGCACTTACCCTTGGTTGGTTCCGTTTCCCCCCGGTCCGTCGCCGCCAGTGAGCAGGGTATCAGACAGACGAGACTGCTGCGTTCCCCTGGAAAAAATTTTTCCAGTGCGCGCTGGGTAGGCACAGTTGTCCTCTCTCTTGTACCCCGTCCAGTGAGGCGAAGGCGCTGCGTTCCAGCAGACCACTTATCCGAGTCGCAGGCACCATAAAATGTAGCACCCTGCTTGTGGTTAACGCTTAGCTGGAATGAAATATTCAACGCAGCAATAGAGAAATTAAAATAATTATTTATTTGTCAGACAAATAAATGAGAGGCACAGTGGTATATGGTTACCAAGCTCTGGCCTGGCTCCTGCCATTATGGCCAGCCCTTATATTCCCTTAATCCAGCCCCCTTTGCTCCTCCTGTGGCTGCCTCTGTCCAATCAGCCTGGTTGGATTTCCTATTGGCTGATTGCTATATCCAATCCTAAAAGATACACCCACATCCTCCTGTCCTTATAAGGAACACAAAGAGCTATATATTGTTACATCTATAAATGACAAATAAGTAGTAATATATCTTACATGTGTCTCAACAAGGAATCTTAATTACCAGCTCACCTCTTGCCCTCCCTGCCCTATTGCCTTCTAAAACAAATGGTTAATCTTAAATTTTTATCTTAAACATATGTCAAGGATCTTGAGTTTCACATCAACATTGAAAGATATCCTTCATTTGAAGGTTTCTAAACAAATGTCTGACAGCCATATATCAGGACAGCATTTGATGGCGTCTTCTTGTCTGGCAAGAGGCTGGGCTCAATGGCCCCTGTAGTCTATTCCAACTCTAGGACTCTATGATTCTATGAAATAAGAATCTAACATCTAAATTTGTTACTTTCTAAATCCTTTGCATAGTTACATTTAAGCCAATATATTTAAGCTAATATATTTCATACATTATCATAGGTAACCTTTTAAAAGGAATAAGGCCTTTTTAAAGTAGAGAGAGAAAGAGAAAAAAAGAAGAACTCAGTTTAAAACAGTTTCAGAAGAAGGCTCTTCAGTTTACATCCCCCCCCTTCAGCAAGCTGCTTTTCCCATTATCTGTTTAAGGAAGAAACAGCTTTAAAAAGACTTCCCAGCTAGATGCTTTAAAAAGACTTCCCAAAAAGCCTCTCTTTCTGCCAGCTAGATGTTTTTTCTCCCATTTGCCTCTGGCCTTAGAAAATACAGCTCAAGGTTTTAAGAGAGGCCCATGGTATCATTTTACTATTTGCCCATTCCTAATTATATTTATCTCTGCCTTTGTTATCTTCTGTAACATGTAGGGTCAATGTCCTGCTCTTAGTCTGTATTTTCAGCTTTTACGACTTTGAGAATTGTTTTCTGCTATCAATCAAAAGGGGCCCCTTGTCTTAGGAGAATGGCCAAGGTTTTCTCTGCCTGGCATGAAACGTTTGAAAATTAAGCCCTCTTTAATATACAAGTCCTGATCAAACATTAATAAAATGCAGGCTTATGCCTGATGCCTCATTAGCTTTTGAAACTTGTTGGGTGAATTACAAAACAGTTTGCGAATGGTGGAGAGGCTGCTCTGTGAAAAGATATGCAAGTCCACAGGGTGTGTGTGATGAGGCGTTTCTGCACGGCAACCAAATTTAAATTATTGCTTTATCATTTTATAGCAGGTATATGGCAATTTAAAGCCAGGATGTAGAAACTGTGGCATTCCAGATGTTCCTGGACTACAGTTCCCATCCTTGCCTGCTAGCCACACTGGCTGGGGCTGATGGAAGTTGGAGTCCAACATGTGGAGCGTCACAGGTTCCCACCCCTGGCTTAAAGACAATATTATAACTCATGGCATTATCTCCAAATATATATGCAAAAATTGCATACACACTTACTCATTAGTTTCAAAAGGAATCACAAAAAATACCTTGCATGTACACAACTTGTATTCTTGGGACAAAATTGTTTACTTTGCCTGCAGTCTTTCTACTTGTACAACAGCCAAATGCCTATTGACTGCTGCTCTAGCATTTGCAATTGGACCCGAAGAAAATTCCAGTGACAGTTGGTGGCTAAATGCATTTATTTCACTGCTTTATTGATCTTGCAGATCTCGCTTGGAATCTTATATCAGGGGAAAAGTCAGTCCAGAGGTGACCTGCTGGGATAAGGTGTGCATCCTTTGTATTTTGAAACAATTGTGGAGAGGAGGAGGAGGAGGAGGAGGAGGAGGAGGAGGAGGAGGAGGAGGATGATAATAATAATAATAATAATAATAATAATAATAATAATAATAGGAGCGTCACTTTGATTTAGCAACATGCACTTTGTTGTTGTTGTTTAGTCATTTAGTTGTGTCCAACTCTTCGTGACCCCATGGACCAGAGCACGCCAGGCACTCCTGTCTTCCACTGCCTCCCGCAGTTTGGTCAAACTCATGCTGGTAGCTTCAAGAACACTGTCCAACCATCTCGTCCTCTGTTGTCCCCTTCTCCTTGTGCCCTCCATCTTTCCCAACATCAGGGTCTTTTCCAGGGAGTCTTCTGTTCTCATGAGGTGGCCAAAGTATTGGAGCCTCAGCTTCACGATCTGTCCTTCCAATGAGCACTCAGGGCTGATTTCCTTAAGAATGGAGAAGCATCAACTCTTTGGTGATCAGCCTTCTTTATGGTCCAGCTCTCACTTCCATACATCACTACTGGGAAAACCATAGCTTTAACTATACGGACCTTTGTTGGCAAGGTGATGTCTCTGCTTTTTAAGATACTGTCTAGGTTTGCCATCGCCTTTCTCCCAAGGAGCAGGCGTCTTTTAATTTCATGACTGCTGTCACCATCTGCAGTGATCATGGAGCCCAAGAAAGTAAAATCTCTCACTGCCTCCATTTCTTCCCCTTCTATTTGCCAGGAGGTGATGGGCCCAGTGGCCATGATCTTCGTTTTTTTGATGTTGAGCTTCAGACCATATTTTGCGCTCTCCTCTTTCACCCTCATTAAAAGGTTCTTTAATTCCTCCTCACTTTCTGTCATCAAGGTTGTGTCATCTGCATATCTGAGGTTGTTGATATTTCTTCCAGCAATCTTAATTCCGGCTAGGGATTCATCCAGCCCAGCCTTTCACATGATGAATTCTGCATATACGGGTAAGTTAAATAAGCAAGGAGACAATATACAGCCTTGTTGTACTCCTTTCCCAATTTTGAACCAATCAGTTGTTCCATATCCAGTTCTAACTGTAGCTTCTTGTCCCACATAGAGATTTCTCAGGAGACAGATGAGGTGATCAGGCACTCCCATTTCTTTAAGTACTTGCCATAATTTGCGGTGGGTGACACAGTCAAAGGCTTTTGCATAGTCAATGAAGCAGAAGTAGATGTCTTTCTGGAACTCTCTAGCTTTCTCCATAATCCAGTGCATGTTTGCAATTTGTATTAAGATGGGAGATGTGCATATTTTTAAATCATTAGGCAATGCTATTCCAACACAAGTCACCTTATCATCAATTTTGTGCCACAACAAATATCATAGCTGGTGAATCAGCAGCCTGTGGGTCTGATGTGGCCAACCAGTCCCCCAACTTAATTTTCCAGTAGCAGTGCCACCACTGGAAACCACCCTCTCTCTGCTTTAGCATTATAGCAGGCTTGGAATGATAGCGAGCAAAACTGTTCCCTCTTCATAGTTTTAACCAAACTACTTAACTTGCGGATTTATGAGTTTGCTCAAACTCTAACCCTTTTGCTGAATCTAGAGGTGATTGGGAGTTGGCCTCTACCCCAAACCTATAACAATACAAAGCTGCCTCCTGCCAAGTTAATCTGTTCAGCATTGCCTACATACTAATGGACAGCAGCTCTTCAGAAAGAAGTGTTGTCTCCCCCAGTCCTACCCAGAGAGTCAAGAGATCAATGCTGGGGCATTTTCTCCTCTGCTGCAAACAGAAGAGGCTTTCAGACTGGTTTATTGAGCATTTACTCAATAAATGTTTGCAAGTTTGTTTGCAAGGAGGCTAAACAATGATGTATCAAAACAAGTGTGATCTCATCATTTTCCTTATCACTGATAGTCCTTTTTTTATAGAACCAGGTTTGTAGCACGGTAACTCCAAACTAGTTTAATTGTGCAACCTGAACTTACCAGTGTGTGATGAAATCCCACCTGACTTACAGTAACTGTCTGGAAGCACCAGAAATACCAGTCCTTTCACACAGCTCCCCCAGGCTGTTAACTTTGGCCAGCTCAGCTCACTTTTAGTCACAGCGCCATGAAATGAAACTGTTGCATGAGCTGCCACTGTGAAAAATCAGGGCAGAAATCATTCTTTATAGATTTCTGGGACTCGAGGCTATATTTTAAAAAGTGTTTGTGTACATATATTGAACTAATAATTGAATTAATTTCATTAAAATTGAACAATTTTGTTTTTGAAACAAGCCACATAGCTTGATTTATAAAGCAGCTGAAGCAAGCTGAACTAAACTTAAATCTAACCTAACGCTAAATTACTGGTGCTGCCCTTGGAGTGAGGTCAAATATATGTCAACATATATACCTGGTAAGGCATGTAGGCTCCTGTACAAGGTAACAGGGATCAGAGGAAGAAATACAATTTGCTCCAGAGCCAAATGCCAATCAGTGCATGTTCTCTCTGGCTTATGTAGGGTAGAAAGAATACAAGAGCTCTGAATGTGTGTATGTTTAATGAGTCCTACTAGTTCAGTCAGGCAAATGATTCTATGCACAATTCTATGCACATGGAAGTTAACCCTTTGAACCACAGGAATTACTCCTGAGCAAACATGTGTAGGATTGGACTGTACATCTTTCTTACTGTGTGAATTTAAGTGCAAATAATGTCCTCCTTGAACCTCTACATTGTCAATCTACATATTTGTTTAAAACAGCTGTTGATGACTAGCCTGAAATAAATCAGGTCAGGTTAAATAATCCTTAAATAAGAGACACGGGGGAATGATTAATGGACTTCAATGTCTGTACACTAATGCGCAAAGCATGGGAAATAAACAAGATGAGCTTGAGCTCTTGGTACAGCAAACTAAATATGACATAATAGGCATCACTGAAACCTGGTGGGATAAGTCCTACGATTGGAATGTAATAATGGGGGGATACAATCTATTTCAGAGAAACAGACCAGACAAGAAAGGAGGAGGAGTGGCGTTATATGTCAGGGATGTGTATACCTGTGAAGAGATCCAAGATTTAGAACCTCAAAGCCAAAGTGAGAGCATTTGGGTCAAAATTAAGGGAGAGAAGAATAACAGGGACCTCATTGTGGGAGTTTACTATAGATCCCCAAGCCAAACGGAGGACATAGATGATGCCTTCCTGGAACAGATGGCCAAGCATGCAAAAGGAAGGGAGATAGTAGTAATGGGGGACTTCAATTACCCGGATATTTGTTGGATGTCAAACTCAGCCAAGAGCATAAGGTCAAACAGATTCCTCACTGGCCTTGCAGACAACTTCATTGTCCAGAAAGTGGGAGAAGCAACAAGAGGAACAGCCATTTTAGATCTGGTCCTAACCAATGTTGATGACCTGGTTAGTGGGGTAGAAGTGGAAGGATCATTAGGCGTGAGTGATCATGCTCTTCTGAAGTTTACTATACAGCGGAAAGGAGCAGCCAAGCATACTAGGACTCAATTTCTTGACTTTAAGAAAGCCGACTTCATAAAACTTAGGGAAGTGCTGGGTGAGATCCCATGGACAGTAATACTAAAAGGAAAGGGAGTTCATGATGGCTGGGAGTTTGTTAAGAGGGAGATACTAAAAGCACAACGTCAGGCAATACCAATGAGACGGAAACATGGAAGGTGCCTAAAGAAGCCAGGGTGGCTATCTAAAGAACTTTTAACTGAGTTAAGATTAAAAAAGGATGTGTACAAAAAATGGAAAAGGGGGGGAACCACCAAAGAGGAATTCAAACAAATAGCCAGCACGTGTAGACACAAAGTCAGAAAAGCTAAAGCACAGAATGAACT
The DNA here is from genome assembly GCF_964188305.1 of Podarcis bocagei. Taxonomy (NCBI): domain Eukaryota; kingdom Metazoa; phylum Chordata; class Lepidosauria; order Squamata; family Lacertidae; genus Podarcis; species Podarcis bocagei. The sequence goes on from NC_138130.1 coordinate 47,781,432, forward strand.
CAGGCTTGCTAGAGAGGTTAAAAGCAACAAAAAAGGCTTCTATGGGTATGTTCGTAGCAAAAGGAAGAACAAAGAAACAGTAGGGTCACTCAGAGGAGAAGATGGTGAAATGCAAACAGGGGACACAGAAAGGGCTGAACTCCTCAATGCCTTCTTTGCCTCAGTCTTCTCCGATAAGGAAAACAATGCCCGACCTGAAGAATTTGGAGCAAATGATTCAGCAAAGGAAACACAGCCCAAAATAACTAAGGAGATAGTACAAGAATACTTGGCCAGTTTAGATGTATTCAAGTCTCCAGGGCCAGATGAACTGCATCCAAGAGTATTAAAAGAACTGGCAGATGTGATCTCAGAACCACTGGCAGTCATCTTTGAGAATTCCTGGAGAACAGGCGAAGTCCCGGCAGACTGGAGGAGGGCAAATGTTGTCCCTATTTTCAAAAAGGGGAAAAGAGAGGACCCAAATAATTACCGCCCAGTCAGTCTGACATCAATACCAGGGAAGATTCTGGAGCAGATCATTAAGCAAACAGTCTGTGAGCACCTAGAAAGGAATGCTGTGATCACCAATAGTCAGCATGGATTTCTGAAAAATAAGTCATGTCAGACTAACCTGATCTCGTTTTTTTACAGAATTACAAGCCTGGTAGATGAAGGGAACGCAGTGGATGTAGTCTACCTTGATTTCAGCAAGGCATTTGACAAGGTGCCCCATGATATTCTTGTAAAGAAGCTGGTAAAATGTGGTCTTGACTATGCTACCACTCAGTGGATTTGTAACTGGCTGACTGACCAAACCCAAAGGGTTCTCATCAATGGTTCCTCTTCATCCTGGAGAAGAGTGACTAGTGGGGTGCCACAGGGTTCTGTCTTGGGCCCGGTCTTATTCAACATCTTTATCAACGACTTGGATGATGGACTCAAGGGCATCCTGATCAAATTTGCAGATGACACCAAACTGGGAGGGGTGGCTAACACCCCAGAGGACAGGATCACACTTCAAAACGACCTTGACAGATTAGAGAACTGGGCCAAAACAAACAAGATGAATTTTAACAGGGAGAAATGTAAAGTATTGCACTTGGGCAAAAAAAATGAGAGGCACAAATACAAGATGGGTGACACCTGGCTTGAGAGCAGTACATGTGAAAAGGCTCTAGGAGTCTTGGTTGACCACAAACTTGACATGAGCCAACAGTGTGACGCGGCAGCTAAAAAAGCCAATGCAATTCTGGGCTGCATCAATAGGAGTATAGCATCTAGATCAAGGGAAGTAATAGTGCCACTGTATTCTGCTCTGGTCAGACCTCACCTGGAATACTGTGTCCAGTTCTGGGCACCACAATTCAAGAAGGACACTGACAAACTGGAACGTGTCCAGAGGAGGGCAACCAAAATGGTCAAAGGCCTGGAAACGATGCCTTATGAGGAACGGTTAAGGGAGCTGGGCATGTTTAGCCTGGAGAAGAGGAGGTTAAGAGGTGATATGATAGCCATGTTCAAATATATAAAAGGATGTCACATAGAGGAGGGAGAAAGGTTGTTTTCTGCTGCTCCAGAGAAGCGGACACGGAGCAATGGATCCAAACTACAAGAAAGAAGATTCCACCAAAACATTAGGAAGAACTTCCTGACAGTAAGAGCTGTTCGACAGTGGAATTTGCTGCCAAGGCGTGTGGTGGAGTCTCCTACTTTGGAGGTCTTTAAGCAGAGGCTTGACAACCATATGTCAGGAGTGCTCTGATGGCGTTTCCTGCTTGGCAGGGGGTTGGACTCGATGGCCCTTATGGTCTCTTCCAACTCTATGATTCTATGATTCTATGATTCTAGGTTAACAGGTATCAGGTAGCCCTGGAAACTGGACTTGTAATGACAACTGTAGCACAGACATCAGCAGGGTAAATATGCAATATACAGCGGCTAGCCAACGTGGCTGAACCTTGTTTAAGAGGGATTATCTGTAAGCAAGATAAAACAGCATGCAGCACCCAACCCCCATCTAGTTTGCTTAGGAAGATACTTACCTGATAAGCTATTTTTGCAATGTTGTAATATGCCTGCAAGTGGTGACATGCTCAATCTCTTAAAGTAATGCAGGCTTTGCAATTGACTGCAAATTGCTTACAGCCAGGACCCTACCTAGGGGTTGATGTTGGCTCCTGCCAAGGGCAGAGGACCAGGGCGCTCAAAATTGCACCTCTCCACCATGCCTCAGAGTGCGATGGCTGATGAAAAGCAAACTTTTTGAATTTCTGGTCTATGGTCTCTCCTGGCTTTGGAGCCACAGATACAACTCATTGCCAAGAGAACCTAGGTATACCTCTGCTTACAGAATAAAGTTGTTAGGCAGATAAAGTAGCCGAAAGTAAAGGTGTTTCACTCCCTCCTGTTGACCAAGCTTTTAAGAAGGTGTTCACTTTATATTATGAATTAGGGATGCATTAATGTAGCCACCTGCCTGGAAGGAAGCCCTGTTGAATTCAATCAGATTTACTATTGGGTAAACAGGCACATGATTGATTGCACTATAACATTACTGCCTCTTGGGCTACATACATATTAACAGCTTAAAAGGCAGCAAGGTTGTTCACACACACTCACTCTCACTCTCTCTTATACACTGCATTTTAAGGTGCATTTTGACGATGCTGTACACACGAGAAAGTGATGGGGATGCTTTCACTCGATGCATGTTGCCCGGCTTGTTTCCCCCACAGTTGCAACTCTGCTCCTCAAACTCCTATGCAATAAAGCCATAATCTGTACAGGTGCAACGAGTACCTGAAATGTTCACATTAGCTTAACTGCAACTTCAGTTTTCAAATCAGATGGAAGCCGGTTTGAATTTTGTGTGTGGGGGTGTGTGATTAACTCCAATGGTTTGCAGTGCCATCAAAACTTCTTATAACAAAGCTTCTTATACCAGTAATTCACATTAATAACAGAAACTTATTCCATGCCCGTGTTATACCCTGTCTAACCATAACTAAAAGGAAAATTACCAAAGGTTTTTAAGCTAGCTCAGCATTAATTTATGACAAAATAGAAGCCAGTTCTGGATCTAATACCAGTGAATGGCCAATAACGATCATAATTTCCTTAAGAAATTGTGCCCAGAAAGTGTGAGCAAACCTACCATGGGTGCCAATATGGAAGCATATATAGACTGCAGATAATGTCAAGTGTACTCAGCATCAAACACCTACAGCGGGACTGCACTGGAGCTGGAGTAAATAGCAATGTGTACATAGGTTTGTACTTGATAAAACCAAACTGGTACATATGTGCGAAAAACCGAACAGCAAAGTTTAATTCTGCTTTTCATAGTTTCTGCTGCTATATTATGGGGAATTTTGACAAGATCTCACTTGCTGCTCTGGTGCTGGAACTGAAGACACACATTTAACGGACCAGAAAAGGGAAGGTGTTGAAATATCTATATTTATTTCAAAAACAAAAGCTAGATGTTAAAGCAATCTGTGTGTGAAGCATTAAAGAGTCTATTCAGCCCCACACAGTCCATTTCCCACCACAGCTATAGACCCTTTGAAGTTAACATAACTTCAATAGATCTGATCTACCGAGTAAAACTTGGTTGAGTTCCACCCATATTGTTTCCCTGGTATGTGACAAACAATAAATGTTTTTGTGTGCTTAAGAATACATTGCCGATAGTATATTTCTTGTTCATCTACGGGGGGGGGGCACGATCATTAACTGTCCACTAATCAATACGCAGCGGGCTATTTTTCTCACGACAAATAAGGTAGAAGGAAACCTTCAATTCTGGTAGAGGTTTTCTGCACAGCCTCCTTGCTTTTCCCAGGTCTGGTGTCTGTGCACCATGGGGCAGTAGAGAAAAAAGCTGCAACAGGCCCCTAGCAAGAAAAGTTTGGGTGAGGATGTCTCAAGTGGGTGGTGAATATTCGTAGCTATAGACGTTCCCGCGGGCTTAACATTTAAAGGCAAAAAAATTATCAAATATGCTGTATGTTCCCTTGCCAGGTCACGCCGCTTACGGAGCTAAGCCATGGGAGCAGACATTTCGGCGCCAAGATCGGAGTGAGCAAGCCGAAGTTAGCAGCATATGGAAGCCAGGCGTTTCTTCGGCATGCCCACGGCTTTCTCCACGGAAGGCCTGCCTCTCTTGGTTGAGAAGGATTGCTCCGGCTAAGTAGCTGGGACGCACATATCCAGCCTTTCGCCTCCAGCGAATTGGCTGTGACCCCACAAAGAAGCAACACCGGATTAGAGAGCCATTGTCGTAGGAGGGGCGAGGGTCTCCCCGCCCCCGCGCGCCGCTTTCCTTTTTTCCCAGCTTCCCTAACGTCGCGGGGGTGTTGTCAGGCGCGCGTTGCGCCTGCGCTGGATGCGCCTTTCTGAACTGGGAGCGCTGCAGCGCCGGGAAGTTCTCCGAGGCTGCCGGAGGGAAGGAGGTGCGGCGCGTCAAGGAGGGAGGCTGCGGCGCGCTCCTGCCGCGGAGAGGTTCGTGGCTCCTGGGCCGCTTCCCGGCGCCTGGCGGGGGGAGGAAGGGCGCTGGCGACGGCGGGGGGGGGGGGAAGATGAGGGAGGAAGTAAGGGAGTTGTTTGGCTCTGGGAACGGCTTTGGGAAGGTGGCGGCGGGAGATGAGCTGGGCAGAGAAGTCCCGGAGCCTGGCTCTTCTTCCTTGGGTAGGGGCCGCGGGGGTGCTGCTGCTGCTGCTGGCAATAACAAAGCGGGGTTTCCTTTGGGCAGCTCTCCGGGCGCCCCCTCTCCTGTATCCGGTGATCCTCGCTGTTGGAAAGGGGAGGTCTCCTTCCTGACTGCCGCAGGAGTTGCTTGGGTGTCAGCCAGCCAGATGTTGATCTGGGCGCAGGGAGTTTGGTTTGTTGTGGGCTGCTGTTTTGTGCCCGGCAGGACTTATTTCAGAGGGTCGCAGCCCAAGTTTTGGAGAGACGCTATTGTCGGATTCGGTTTTTTGTTTTCGGAAGCCGAGATAATGGGAAGTTTTAGGAGCAAGTGATCTAATTTCTAAGACAAAAGTAGTTCTGAGATTTGCGTCCCGAGGAGGGAGCTGGCTCCAAGTACTCCAAAAGAGCGTTTTAAATGAATCGGAAGGGGGAGAGAATGGCCTGTCCTCCTCGCTTTCCGATCACGGGCAGCTGCCTGCTTCCTCCCTGTGAAATGGCTTCTCTGCACGAAGTAACCTTATGTCCCCCACCACCTCCCTGCCTTTCGCAGCATCAAGCACTCGCTTTCCAGACTCACCCGTTTTTAATTTATCAGGAAATTGTTCTGCACTATCTTTGTTTTTCTGCGTTGAGATTTGACCTCCTACAGCCCTTTCTGTGTCATAGGCATCTTTGACCTGCCATGCGGTTTTTACAAAAAGAAGGTATTGTACTTCAAAGTATGCTGCAGAAAGCGTGTGCGCTGCCAAGTGGCTGTGTTTGGTTACTTGGTGTCTAATATATCTCTGCTTGCGCTAGCAGTGCAGAACTAAATGTTCTTTTTAAAGTTTCTTGTCTGAGACTTCGAATTTTGCTGGCTGTGTTGGAAGTGTGTTTGGTGATGGCACAGATTTCACATGTTTTGATTTGGCTATGTGAAGGCCCAAGTACAGACCTGTGCATTAAATATGAAAGGTACATGCATGTATTTAGTCTCCTTCTGTTTTGAAGTACACATAAGTAGGCTGATCCTACTTACGCATATATTTTAGCATGAAATGAGGTTTAAAATGCATAGATAACACATGTTAATATCCTCAGCTGTTTAGATGCTAGCACACAAATATTTGAGAACCTGCATGGTGTAGTGGTTAGTGTGTTGGCCTAGGATCTGGGAGATCAGGGTTCAAATCCTCCATTGGCCTTGAAGTTCACTGGGTGACCTTGAGCTTGGCTTAACCTATCCTGCAGGGTTGCTGTGAAATACAGTTTGAAAGGGGGAGAACTCCTTGTGCAGGGTATTCTACCCTATGCACATGGAGGAGGGCCTCTGGTAAGACATAAAGGAAAGAATGCAATTGTGTTGAACAATTGCTATCTATCAAATGCATCAGCAATCTATCCCAGGAAACACCTGGAGATGCTGTGGAATGAACCTGAGACTTTTTGTATGAAAGACAGATGCTGTACCACCAGCCTTCCCAGACAAAACCCCAGCAATCCTGGGGTTGGCTTCGACAGACAGTAGTTGTTGAACACAAAGCCCAGTGGATGGCTTTTAAACAGGAAACTTCTGCTTCCTGACTATGGCTTTAACGTTTTGCTTAGTAAGCTGTTTTTGCAGTTTGCATTGTTGACCAGAATGACTTTTGTTGCCTGAGGGGTGTATTAGAATTTTGCAGGTTGTTTTTAAGTATTTCAGCAGTTTGATTTTTACTGGAACGAGTTAAGAAAGCATAGACACTTATGAAATAGCACACATATGTAAATTTGGGAAACAGTGAATGAAAGTTCTAAGGGTCATGACTAACTTTAAAATGACATAAAGAGTCATTAATAGAAACAGACCTGGAAAATCAATGGAATGCCAATACAGACTAAAAGAGTAAGTCTCAAGGAAGTACTAGGTGCCTTCCTGTAATTCATGGATCTCAAGGTTCCAGTGGCACTAATGTGTAAAGTTTAAAAGGAACTGAATAATATAGAAAAACTGTAGATGGAAATTAAGTTATCTACAAAGTGGGTCAAATCAATGGACCATCTTGGCAAAGACCAGATAATATGCTTGGACCTAAGAGAAGTAAACATTTTCAAATGCCTGCCATAGAAGAAATCATTAGTAAATTAGCAAGAGCAGCAATATTTGTAATCCTGTGAGCCCGTACTTGACAGTTTCAACAAAAGTTCAAAGCGATTTCTTCAGGTCCAGATGTAGCAAAGGATGACCCATCAGGCATGTGAAGGTCTTGATAGTGTTGCATGTTGTATAGATGATAATGATGATTATGGTGTGGTGAAAGACACAGGAAACAGGAAACGTGCCTTATAGGAGTCAGACATTGGTCCATCTAGCCCAGTATGAGCTACACTGACTGCCAGCAGCTTTCCAGGATTTCAGGCATTTCTCTCCTAGGAAACACCTGGAGATGCTGTGGAATGAACCTGAGACTTTTTGTATGAAAGACAGATGCTGTACCACCAGCCTTCCCAGACAAAACCTAAGAGTGACATGTCACAGAGCTGTGTGGGCAGAGTTGCAGCTCATCAGACATAATTACATCTCAATTGTGGCCACTGCACGCATTAGGAATTTCCCACAACAACAGAGTACAGATGATGCATGCACTTTCCTGCTTTGAAGCAATGCCGTTTTTCCATGATGTAAAGCGACCCTAGGCTTAGAAGCTTCCTAGCCCTGCACTGCTTGAAACTTTTTAGCTCCAGATTTCCAATGATAGTATAATAGCTGTGTATTTTACAGTACAATCCTATACACATATACTCTGAAATAAGATCAGTTGAGTTCAACAGGGCTTACTCTCAGTAAGTAGGTAAAGGATTGACTACTTTTGTAGTCCAAGAGTTCTGGCCATTTTACCTGTCTGACTCAGTGTTCACACCCAGTCAGATACAGGAGATGGGCTTGTATGTGTACATACTGCCTTATGAAGTAGCAACATAATGGGGCATCTAGGCTACAGGACATCCCAAGAACCCCCGTGAATTAGGTTTACTTAGTAATGCATATGATTTTGTGCAGATTTGTGTCGGGACACATGCAATATAAAATCTGTAACTTAGCAAAATCAGACACCCTCAAGCTCCACTTCCAAACGTTATGTTGTCATAAGGTACATACTAAATAACAACATTTTCTAATATAAAATTCAATGCTGACATTGGGGAAAGCCCTACCCCCGCAGTCCAGCAGCCATTATCCATAAAAAGTTCCTTGTTTACCTCAGAAGGCACATTACTAAAAGTCATATTGTGCAGGAAGCGTTTTGCTAACCTCTTACTCTTTACGTATCTATTTAATAAACGAGTAGCATACAGAATTCTATTATCTGACCTACAATCCAGCCCTATTGCTGAGGTCAAAAGAAGTTACTTATGACTATTTCAATCGGACAAATTATCAATGGGATTCAATAGTATGGCTAACTTTGGATTGGGGCCGTTGTATAATATGTTTTAAAATATCCTAGTGCCTTGGTTCAGATATGAGTGATATCATTTCTAGGACAGTTAGCTCAGACAGGGAAAAGTGAGTATGCAGAACGTTGTTAAATTATGGGATTCACTGTCACAGGATGGTCACCAACTTGGGTGGCTTTCAGTGAGGATTAGAAGTATTCATGGAGGATAAGGTTATCAATGGTTATTAGTCATGAATGATGGCTACGTTCTACCTCCACAGTCAGAGGCAGTATGCTTCCAAATACCAGCTGCTGGGAATCACAAGCGGCGAGAGTGTTGCTGTGTTCTGGATCTGCTTGCCAGAGTCCCATAAGCATCTGGTTGGATGCTGGACTAGGTGGGTCTTTGACCTGGTCCTGCAGGGCTCTTAGGTTCTTCGACTTTCATCTGGCACCATAACCTTGTATGGCATGTAACATTGCTATATTGAATTCTATTTTTATTGTTGCTGCTGCTTGGTTATTTTTTATTCTGCTTTATATTCTACACATGTCTGTACCTTTGCATGAAGAGTAGACTAAAAATATGGCCCCCCAAAAAAGACTTGAACCATGTCATACGCACATTGCAGTCACTCCCAAGATTAGATTAGCCATATCTCTCCCTCCTCAGCAGTACTTGCAACACCTTTCAGTGTTGACTCCTAAGAGGAATGTCCGTGTGTGTTTGTGGGATTTGCTCTCTTTCAAACCAGCCGGGAGCAAGCTTTGCAGAATACTCTGCACCCCACAATAATTTCATGCAGTTCTCTAAACACCCACAAGGTGCTTCATAAAACTCACATGTCTTGTATACATGCACAAAACGACTCTGTTGTATTGATTTATTTTTTTTAAAAAAAACACATGTACTTTATCAGATAGGGAAACTTGTCATTGGCATTTGCTGTATAGTTTGGGGAAAAGGCTGGGTTTTGAATTCTAGCTCCCTTGGGGGGGGGAGATGCATTGTAAATACAATGCAATTAGACCTTGGGAGCTGGACTATATTTGGGGGGGGGGGGAGGTGAACGAATTGCTATGCCCCACAAATAACCCAGAGATGCATTTTAAATAAAAGGACACATTCTACTCATGTAAAAACACGCTGATTCCTGGACCGTCTGCGGGCCGGATTGAGAAGGCGATTGGGCCGGATCTGTCCTCCGGGCCTTAGTTTGCCTACCCATGTTGTAGACACTCGATAGTAATGATTTACACAAAGAAGCTTATACACAATGTATGACAATAAATAATGCTCTCCTGCCAGTACCACCATTAACTAAAATTTGCTTAGTGTAATGCAGGACACTACCTTCTCAGTGATGGGATCCCAGTTTTGGAATGCTTTCCTCTCTGAGATACAGCTGGCACCGTGCTGTTGAACTTCTTGTGCCAGTTAAAGATGTGCATTTTTGCTCATGATTTTGCTGGAGTTTAATGTCAGATTGATGGTTGTGATTTTTGTTTAATTGTGATTTATCTAGTTTTATTATGTTGGTGTGCAGTACTGAAATTCCTTGCAGTGATTGTTGCTTCATTCTATTGGGTGGCGTCCAGGTTTTAAAAAGAAGATAGAGGATTTCCATGTTCTAGATGTGCATTACTTAGGACGCTTGCTGCTTTTCAGGCCAAACTCTTAATACTCCTCCAAAAAGGGAGGTATAATAATAATAATAATAATAATTTATACCCCCCCCCCAATCTGGGTGCGTTTCCCCAGCCTCTCTGAGTGGCTTCCAACAAAATATTAAAATACAATAGTCCATCAAACATTAAAAGCTTCCCTAAACAGGGCTGCCTTCAGATGCTTCTAAGCGTCAGATAGTTTTTTATTTGACATCTGATGGAAGGGTGTTCCACAGGGCAGGCGCCACTACCAAGAAGGCCCTCTTCCTGGTTTCCTGTAACCTAATCTCTGGCAGGGAGGGAACTGCCAGAAGGCCCTCGGTGCTGGGCCTCAGTGTCCGGGCAGAACGATGGGGGTGGAGACGCTCCTTCAAGTATACAGTGGTACCTCGCAAGACGAATGCCTCGCAAGACGGAAAACTCGCAAGAAGAAAGGGTTTTTTGAGGTGCTTCGCAAGACGATTTTCCCTATGGGCTTGCTTCGCAAGACGGAAACGTCTTGCAAGTTTGTTTCCTTTTTCTTAACACCGTTAATACAGTTGTGACTTGACTTCGAGGAGCAACTCATAGCACACGGTGTGGTAGCCTTTTTTGAGGTTTTTGAAGACTTTGGTGATTTTTGAAGCTTTTCCAAAACTTTTCCGACACCGTGCTTCACAAGACGAAAAAAATCGCAAGACGACAAAACTCGCAGAACAAATTAATTTCGTCTTGCGAGGCACCACTGTACTAGGCCAAGGCCATTTAGGGCTTTAAAGGTCAGCACCAACACTTTGAATTGTGCTCAGAAACGTACTGGGAGCAATGTAGGTCTTTCAAGGTATCCTTTTAAGGTATCCTTAAATTCCAATTAAAATGCATTGTTTCAATAAAAAGGGCAGACAGGGTCTTTTTGTTGTCATCAAATAGTTTTCTAATGCTTTCTAAATGTAGATTCATTTAAATCTAGCTTCAAACCTGGGTTTGTCATTAGAAATTGCTTTTATTGCTGTTTCAGAAGGCCTATGTACAACCCTGTTAATTCTCCTAGACCCTTCAGGGAGTGGCTTTTGATGTCATTGACTACAATATCCTTTTGGATAGACTCTTCACGTTTACCATATGATGTTCAGGTGGTTCTGCTCCTACCTGCGTGCCTGATTTCTAAAAGGGAGCACTGAGGGACAACTTTGGCCCTGAGGCATGTCTGCCACGAGATGCCACAGGCTCCGATTCTGTGTCCCATTCTTTTTAACTTCTGTGTGAAACTGCTGAGTGAGGTCATCTGAGGAGTTGGGTGTTGTCTGTATGCTTGATGACGCTGAACTTTTTAAAAGCTGGTTTAAGCAAGGCAGAGAGTTCTCTAGGATGAGTAATGAGAATAAGAGCCAGTAAACAAATGTAGTCCTGACAAAATGGGGTGTACTTTTGATGGGTGGTTTATTTGGATGGGATTTAACAATTAATTAAAGTGGGGATTTGAACCCTGATCTCCCAGGTCCTAGTCTAAAACTCTAACCCAGCCTTTCTTAACCTTAGGGTCCCCAGATGTTGTTGGACTACAACTCCCATCATCCCTGACTACTGAGCCTGCTAGCTAGGGATGATGGGAGTTTTGGTCCAACAACATCTAGAGACCCAAGGTTGAGAGAGGCTGCTCTAACCACTAGACCACAGTATGCCATATGCACTCCAGATGCTGTCTAGCCTGTTTCATTACCCACAGATCCCCTAAATTTATGTATCGGCATTGCAATTCATTACCTTCAAGAACACTATTTATTTACTTCTGTTCAAGATATTTGTTTACACTATAGTGAAGGGCATGCTTAGATCTTCTCTGGAGAGCAACATGTGAAAGCGCAACCAGGAAAAACTGAGCTGCATTCCTCAGCTTCTCTCATGGGCTGCTCCCATATCCACAAATCTCATGTGGGAGAAAGGCATGTGTTTCGCACAATGCTGAGCCATGTGCGTTCTTGCCTTCCTTTGAATGGGAACAGCGTTTTGTGAAACTGGTTTTCATTTAAGCCCAAGTCTGCAGTATTTCCAGTGTTCAAACCAGATTGCTGTCCTCCAAGCAGCCATGTGAGATGGATAAGACTGGAAGATTGTATTGTCCAAGGCCATTAATTAGTTCAAGATTTATATCTTTAATGCTCCAGAAAGTAAACACCCACAGTTGCTAATAAGCAAAATTAAAACATTAAGAGAAGCGCTCTTTAAAGCCTCTAAAAAGCTGATGAGCTCTATGGTTGAGCAGAAGTTTGAATTTGAATACCCCAACCCCCATCCAGACCTAGCACTCCTGTTGTCTGCATCCTGCCAATGTGGTTCATGTATTCAAAATCATGAAAACAAAAAGGCTTCCCATGTTTTGAAACGAATGAACGGTCATTACCTAACCTTTGTGTAAAGTTCCTGTGCTTTATGCACCTAGTAGAACTTCTCTACCCGTTCCAGTCTTTGTTAATGATGATCACTATATTAATCTAAATAAAAATATAGTTTTGTGTTTAGTGCTACTAAACGAGATACTGGAGTTGAACAACAAAGCTGCTTCTCTTTTCAAACTTTGCTGGCCATCAACTTGACAACATTTAATCATTTTTATATACGTCTTTGAATAAGAGATGTTCCTCACATTTAACAATGGGTGCCTTCTTTTTTATGTTACAGCTGACCTCTCCAGACAGCAATGCTAAACATGGATGGTGGTAAGTTTGTGTGCATGTTCTAGTAGTTTGTGTTTTCACTTGGAAGAGTGTGTAATGCCCTGCCAGCATCAGTATGTGTGTTGGAGCAAGGGGCATTGTCTCCTTTCCATGCCTATATCTGCTGTTATGTCAGCTATTAGATCCTTCCTTTTCTCCACCCCAATAAAGAATCGTCACTGTCTGACAGGAGTCAAGTATTAACTCTATCACAAAAGGGCTCATGTGAAGTACCTGTAGTGGGGAAATCACAAGAATCCCTCCCTGGATTAAACTGAATATCCATTAGGGGCACTGATTAGGCTTCCACAAATCAGATCATACACAGTAGGTTTGGCCAAACCTAAAAAGCTCAGCAAGGTACATGGTCATCTGGTTCATGCAGAGGACTTATGGCAGCTGAATGAACCTTGAATCTGGGCACTACAAGATGTGTATTTAAAAACTTGGGTTTTGACTTGATCTGTAGAAGCCACAAATCATTTATCATCCCTTCTTCTGCTATTATATTCCAGCCTCGGAAGCTGGATTGTTTCTGTGCTGACAATTCAAACATGTTCAAATCTTACAGGGATGAGATGAGGTTGACACTTAAAATGCATTGAATGTCCTGTTCACCTGGCTTGGTAATGTTTGAAATGTTGTTAACTGCTCCAGGCCCTTGTGCTTGGGACAGTTAAAAATGATAACCATATATAATTACTAGACACACGTGCTTTATTTAGAAATAAGTTTACATATTCTTGCCTTAGAAAAAGAATTGTCCTGAATTAAATAAAATAAATAAAACCTAATGTTTCTGTTTTAAATTGCCACTGACCTCTTTTTTTTTTTTTTTTGCAGTGTTCATCTCAGAGACTAAAGCCAATTCTGTCCTGAAAAGATATCCGCGGGCTAATGGGTTTTTGGAGGAATTAAAGCAAGGAAACATTGAACGCGAATGCTTTGAAGAAATTTGTAACAGAGAAGAGGCAAGAGAAGCTTTTGAAAATGATGAGAAGACGGTAAGTTAGCTATGCAGTTGTAAAGGTATTTTTCCTGGGTTAACTTTCTTTTTAATGATACTGATTGGTTTATATTTCTTTTCGACATAATGAACACAAAACTTTCTTTAATCTCTGAACGAGAAGTTAGTTCAAAACTGCAGCAAATTGAAAGCAAGAAAAAAGAGAACCTGGATTACTAGAAACTCTTGCCTCCATCTCTCTTATCTCAAGCACTTGGGTAATGGAATCATTGAGTGGTGTTCAGCTAAGTTTTACTTGGTTGGGCCCATTAAATTCAGTGAGTAAAAGTGAATCCCACTGAACTCAGGACTAACTTCTGAATAAGCTATAAATTTGTGACATCTCTGTACCCTAGTTTCTCAGATAATTTCACTCACTGTTGGATTTATATTATGGCAATAGAAAGTGGAGCCATTTGAGCCATAAATTGAAATTTGAATGTTACAAGTAGCTGTCCAAGCTGAAAGGGGGAACTGCTATACTGTGCCAAACTGCCCAGTATTCACAAACATTTAGTGGTGGCTGGTGCTCATTGGGCCAGGTAGGGTAGAAACTCAAGAGGCCAACAGTAGGTAGAATCAGAGCCAGTGACGGACAAATTGATTACAGTTTTGTCCCCATCCTCCCTGCTGAATCGTACCAGAGAAACAAACCAAGGAGGAGGAAACTGACAGCCAATGTCCCGCCTACCCACTGCACGCTGTCCCTTGTATTGGTTGTTAGTAAGAAGGCATGTAGGACAGGCAGTTTGAGGCAGACTGGGGCTGGTAGGGGAGTGCCCATTTGCTGACATGGACCAGCCTCCACAGAACATTTTGTGTCTGAAGGAGACAATGGCTACTCGTTACAATGTCTGTGCTCTATCTCCACAGTTGGAGGCAGCAGTGCTGGAAACCATGGGAGGAGATGGTGCTCTTGTCTTCATGTTCTGCTCCCTGATTTCCCACAGGCCTCTGGTTGGCCACTGGGAGAACAGGATGCTGGGCTCAATATTGTCCTTATGCTCTTATGAGCCGTGCTATGCCACAGAGTAATGTAATAATCCTGTATTGTTTTTAAGATTTGATTAGAAGCCGCCCAGAGTGGCTGGGGAAACTCAGCCAGATGGGCAGGGTATAAATAATAAATTATTATTATTATTATTATTATTATTATTATTATTATTATTATTATTATTATTTATTATGAAGATATTTTGCTGTTTTATATCAATATGATAAACTGTCTTTTTTCTACCTCTTCTCCCTGCAATTATGAGAAAGGAAAATAATTACTCTTAAATGTGTGCACAAGTGTTAAAAGAGCGTCTAATGGAACTGAAATGAAAATTGGTTGATAAGAGGTCATATACTGGAAACCTGCCAGAATACTTGTGTGCTGACTCCTGAAGCAGTATTTTTGTGCAGCCATAAAACCTCTCATTTCTCCAATCATAAATAGGGGAAAGACCTCTCAGAAAACCTATTTTCTCTGTCATATTTTCAGATGGAGTTCTGGAAGGACTACACGAAGAGGCTCAATGGGGAAATCAATGGAGGACATAACTGGTATCCATTTTACCTTGTGATTCCATTAATCATTGGCGTTTTCGTTATTCTTATCATATTTATCACATGGAGGTGCCTGTTCAGAAAGAAAATGCATAGACGTTCCATGTATGCCCATAGCAGAACCAGAGAAGTCGCAGGTGACAGAACTGTTGCAGATGGAAGCAGTCCACTTCCTCAGCCACTCAGCATTCTTCATTCCCCCCAGGAAGAAATGTTTGAAGGCAATGGACACTCTCCAGGATATCTGAGCTACACAGACGGACGTTCAGACTCAATATCAATCAGGTTGTCAAATTACGACCCACCGCCATCGTATGAGGAAGTGGCTGGTGCAAATGGCCCGAGGAGAAAGGAAGCGGCAAATCACTCGGATCCACCGCCTCAATATGAAGACATTGTGAATAGCATTTCAGTAACTCCTGTTACCACTAAATGAAGCAGCGAGAATTCTGGGCCCATTCTTTTAAAGGGGATGAGGAGGGAAGCGTAATACTTTTTTAGCACTTTATTGCAGCTTAATTATACATTTTAAAGATTGGTAATGCTAACACCACTTCCTCTTCCCTGTCCCATATTAGTTTTGTTCCACATATTCCCCCAGCCCTGGAAACAATGCAGTCTTTGAATGGGTTGTGCATACTTCCAGAGGTGCAATTTCTGTCTTTCTATATTGCTGGAAGTGATCTTGCAGCAGACCTAAAGGGCTCCCTAACCACAAAGGTACACACACACACACACACACACACACACACACACAGGAATCTAAAACCAAAAAAGGCCAATAATTTTTGTCCTTTTGCTTGTTGTGCTTTATAAGCCACACCCAACAGAAACCAGTTAATCCAGCTGGCATAAATGGTGATAGCTTCCTCTGCCAAAGAAAGCACATTGCCCTAAGTAAGGTTGAAACATTTTGACAAATAACACTTAGTACAGTTGTGAGAAATGTGGTAAACTACTGATTAATTGTAGGTTCCAGCAAAAAAAACACACAAAAAACAGAGGCCTCTGCTCCCGAGGTGGAGTATAGTACTACATACATTTTTCCGATTATGCAAACTAGAAACACATACTGATAGTAATTAATTTTGCTCCTGTCTTCAGTGCAGCTATAACAACCTATCTGCCAGAGTAAAGGTTAAGAGACGATAGATTACAGGGGAAGGGAGCTTTTTCTGTGATTGACATAAGATGTGATAAGCCCTGTACAGAAGCTCTCTCTTTCCTACTTTCTGTGGGAAGTGTGTTGACTTGAGAGCCCAGTGTACTAATTATCCCATGACCAGTAGGAGTATACCTTATCAGTATTTGGTTGCAGTTCAATGAATTGCTCCACGTTTGTATTCATTTCATATTTTACACACTATGAAATGGCCTTTTTTTTTTTTTTTTTGTTACAATACTCAATTCTGACCTGTCTGTGCTTTTTCACTTCAAAGAGATGCTGTTAAGATCTGACTGGTCTCTTGTTTATGCATGCTGGCTTTTAAAAGCAGATAAGAGGCGATGCTTAAATCACCAGAAATCTATAAACCAGAAACTTTATTCCAAAAGCAGTGCTGAGAAAGTGCTGCTTCTCTTCGCCCACCCCTTTACCAGGGTTTGTTTCCTTTTTAATAGCAGCTCTTATTTGTCATTTGGGGGGGGGGGTAGGAAAATGAGTGAGAAATGTGAAGGTGGGGACCCTTGCCTGTACATATTTATCTCTTAAAACCAATTATTTTGAGCCATTCAGGGCGAACTAGAACAGTGCATGAAGGTAAGAAGAGGGTAATTCCCCCCCCCCCCGTAACCTGGTGTCCTCCAGGTGTTTCATATTACAAGTTCCATCATCACTGACAATTGACCAGGCTGGCTGGGGTTGGTGGGAGTTGTTGTCGAAAACATCTGATGGGCAGAAGATTGTGCAGTGCTGCCCTAAAGCGTTTCAGTCTGGCTAACCAGACAAGAGTGAGTCTGGCAACCTTTCTCATACTTGGCCCCCCGTTTTCCTAAGCTGAAATTGAAGGCATTCTATAGTGGTGATTCGCATAGATTTGCCCAGAAAGTAATCTCTTCTGAAGGCAGGTACCTCTACTGCATTTCTGCATTATGGGTGTTATTTGGATCATTCAGCCACTGTTATTAAATAAATATTACGTAGAGACCCAAGAGCAGTGTGTTTTACACAAGAGCAGCAGAGTGATCAAAACCACACCCCCAACGCAGAACCGTGGGCAAATTACTTGCCTCTCACACAGGGTCGTTGGCAAGAAGAAATGGCCACTGTCTCAAAGGAACGCTTTTAACAACTTATTTCTCTCAGCACACTTGTGATTCTGTCACAGTCACAGTAGTTTGCGCTAACTCATATTTTGGGAATGACTGGTTGATGTATTCTTCAAGTTAAAACAGTATAGGCACACTTTCAGATTTGGATTTAGCATATCGTATGAATGGAAGAAAGCTTAAAATGTTGAACCTGTTAGAAAATAGAATCATGTTGTTTTTTTCCCTCCCACACAACTCTCTTCAGCTTCCATGTTGGCAGGAGGTGTTCTATTGACAATGGGATGGATCCAAGCATAGTTGTGCTTGAAGCAGACCCAGTGGAATCAATGGGACTCAGCTGTGACTGAAGTTCCACTGACTTCAATGAGTCTTTAGTCTAGATCCAACTCGCAAGGTGCATATGGTCTTAAACTTGAGGTCACAGATCATTGTGGTTATACCAAGTGTACTAAGTAGAATAAAAATGGGGTGATTAGCTGTAGGCCCATGTTCACATTCTCCTCCCCACACCCTATTTTCTTTCCTGGCTACTATATCTCCTTTCTTGCTTCCCTGTGTGTTCCCACTTTGTATTTGCACCCATTTCCCCAGTTTTTGGACTCTGGATTCTGAGCCACAGTGGTAATGTGAGTACAGAATCAAGAAGCGGCCCTTTGTGTCTGTGTGTATTTTTCAGAAGCGTTGTTCCAAAGCAAGAAGGGGCCCGTGTCTATCCCTTTTTGGGTTCCAGCAAGGTGCATTGCTTTTTGGCAGCAGTAACCACCATGGTGGAGGGATAATTTTACCTTTCTGCTTCGGGTATGAAAATACATCAAGTCAGTCCTGCCTTTTTCTGCTGGAAAACCATCCCATATCTCTGTTAACAAGGCATTTATTAGTATAATCTTGGTCAGATGTCACACACACACCCCGGTTACCCCAAAAAGCTTGTGAAATCATAGCAAGCAGTTAAACTTGTAGAGCAGCAAAGTCAGCTTTGTGAACTGGGTGGCAAATGGAACATGCTTGTATTCTCCAGCAAGACATTTAGCTTTGCTTCCCTTGACTTTAAATTAGTGCATTGTGATGGGAAAATCTCCAGTGTCTGCTGCTAAAGGGCTCGCTTTAATATCTGCTAAAGATAAATGCAATGAGACTGCACAGCCTTCAAGGCCAGACTGTTTCCTTCTGTGCACCTTTACAGATGGAAGTTCCTAATAATATGCCTCTCTAGATGCTTCTGTTTTTACTTTACCTCAAAACACCTTGATGCACAGCCAGAGTGAATCATTCCTGTGATAAAGTGCCTCATATCTGACTTACAGAAATCACTTGGGATGGGGCAAATCTATTGTTAAGATTACTTCTATTGTTGGCCTTTCTGTTGCTGCTGATCAAGGAACGCACGCATGATACATACTAAGAGAAGCTCCCCAGTTTCTGTTGAATCTCAGATTTTCCTCATCTCGTGTATAAATTTAGTCCTGTCTTGCGGTGGTTCCAATTATATAACCTACAAAAGTTATATAGCTTGATTTTTGTGTGTTGCTGTTCCTGAATTGATCACGTATTAATCCAGCTAACATAATGATTTATACAGAATGTTTATTTTTTCAAAATATGGTTAACTATTTTTAAACGGTTGTTGCCTTGCAGTAGATAATATAACAAATAACCTCGCCTATAAATGTTTTGGATGTGTGTATTTTACGTTAATAATAGGCAATGTGATATATTTTGCACCTGGAGTATAACAATGCCATTATCTTGAGAAGTTCTTAATACTTCTATGTTATAAAAGAAGTAAGGATGCAGCAGCCATGTGTTGTCCATAACAGTTATCCTGACTCTGGTGACAACTTGTTCAGTGCATGTAAATAACCCCAATTTTATTGCAGTATTAAATATTTTTTTAATATGGTTTACATTTAAATTAATGCTATTTTAAAAACATTTGGGGGGTGGGATCCTGGTATGCAATAAAGCTATTTTTAAATTCTTGGTGCCTTGGTATTTTACTCAGAGCAGAATGGTTCTGTCACAGCCTTGCTTTTTTATTGTCTGGAACAAAAGGTTATGAACAAGTTTTGATATATTGGCACTGTAAGACTAATAAAAGTCCAAAAGATTATCAAAGCTTGCTGCAGTATGTAATCTTAAGTTACTTTGTTTTTAAGTGTTGTTCAAAATGAAATACCACTGCTAATTTTCCCCTGGAGTATACATTCATCTTTGCCTAACTTAAGAATTCCACAGGACGATCACTGAGTCATTGCCAAGACCAGAGTAATAGGATAACATTACTTGTTATCACCTTCCCAGAGGCCAAAGAGCTTATTTGAAGGAAATGGATGTACGTAGTGGAAAATAACCGTCAGTTAATTCCAAATTACTTCAGGACCTTGAGCCAGTCATAATAAGTCCATTTTCATTGAATTGGTTATCAGTTTCAGTTGTGTACATCTTATAAGGCCGGAATAAAATGTAAAACAAATTTGGAATATATTTCTTAGCATTGGGGGACAAGAAATGTTTTGACGAAGCATAGGGCACGTTGAGGTTACAATTATTCCTGCCCCTTCCTTTAGGGAGTTTGGAGTAGGTGGTTTTCTCATGCTCTCTCTTCCTACCCTGGCCTTTCTAGCAGGGATTTCAGTGCCAGTCTTCAGGTTTCACATCAGATGCAATACCACATTGTAGTTCCCTAGCATCCTTATACACAATTATTTTAAATGAATGGGATCATCACACACACTGCCCTGCATGTAGAAACTATCCCCCTGCCCCAAATTGCTTCCATAAAGGTGAGTGTTGAATGTGTGTGCTAATATCCTTGACTGTGGAATGATGTGGAAACAATTGCTTTCTGTGGGCTGTCTTGAACTCTTGTGTTTACAGCTTTCAAGACTCAGGAAGTGTATTCTGTAAGCAATGTAATTGGTCAACACTCCCACAAAAATCTCACTGGTGGTCTTTGGAGTTGTGGGTTGCATCAGTACCCCAAGGAGATTTAAAACAACAAAATTCATGTTTGGTATATTTTAGTTTAAAATGCACCATCTCCTTTTAAGTATTTCACTGTTTCCCTCAAATAGGAAGGCTTAGGTTCACTTTACACTTGACCAACTTTTTAAATGTTCTGTTGCTATAAAAGCTCATACTACAATCAGCCTACTTGGTCTTGCCTTTAAAATAAGCACCCTAAAACAGAAAAATACAGTCTTGCAGGATATGCTTGAAGACTGTTAAGACTGTTGGTTCCAGATTATTGTCGTTTAGTCGTGTCCGACTCTTCGTGACCCCATGGACCAGAGCATGCCAGGCACTTCTGTCTTCCACTGCCTCCCGCAGTTTGGTCAAACTCATGCTGGTAGCTTCGAGAACACTGTCCAACCATCTTGTCCTCTGTCGTCCCCTTCTCCTTGTGCCCTCCATCTTTCCCAACATCAGGGTCTTTTCCAGGGAGTCTTCTCTTCTCATGAGGTGGCCAAAGTATTGGAGCCTCGGCTTCATAATCTGCCCTACCAGTGAGCACTCAGGGCTGATTTCCTTAAGAATGGATAGGTTTGTTCTTCTTGCAGTCCATGGGACTCTCAAGAGTCTTGTCTGGTTCCAGATTACACTAAAGCAAAGTATAGGGATCAGAAGGTCGGCGGTTCGAATCCCCATGAAGGGGTGAGCACTCATTGTTCAATCCCAGCTCCTGCCCACCTAGCAGTTCGAAAGCACATCAAAGTGCAAGTAGATAAATAGGTACCGCTCTGGCGGGAAGGTAAATGGCGTTTCTGTGCACTGCTCTGGTTCACCAGAAGTGGCTTAGTCATGCTGGCCACATGACCCGGAAGCTGTCTGCGGACAAACGCTGGCTCCCTCGGCCTATAGAGCGAGATGAGCGCCGCAACCCCAGAGTTGTCCGTGACTGAACCTAACAGTCAGCGGTACCTTTAGCTTTTTTACTAGGTACAAAATATATCTATCTAGCACAATCTCTGTTATATTTACTATGAATGCCCTATGTTTTCCTAAATCTAAAATCAATCTCTTGTTCTCTCTATGGATTGAACAGGAAAACAACAGCTAGTAGCTTGTTCTTCATTGAGGCCCCTCCCATGTCTGTTATTTTGAAAGAAAAATGCACACAGTGGCAAAATGCACCTTTTCATGTAGTGTGTAGTTTCACCCACCAATAATAAACTGGGCCAAGAGGATTTATAGTGATGAAGTTTCCTCATCTGGGGCAGTCAGCATCTGAGGGTTGGGCTATGGTGCATATGTACTTTTCCCGCCTCCAGTGCTTGTGGAGCTGCCTGTTTGGAGGCTGGGAGCTTCTAGAGAAAGTGTTCTCTCCTTGAGAATTCCTTCTCCTACTAGGAAAGCTGTAAGCAACCCTTCCTGGCTTGGACCCAGCATAAGGCTCCTCGGTCCCAGGCAATGCAGTGGTAATCTGCTACAATACTTCTAGTGCTATTCATAAATACCCTGAGAAGGCACATGTGGTGCACGAGAAAGTATATTTTATAAGTGAGCTTGTTACTGATAGCAGTATAGACTTTCCATCCATTTCTGCTGAAACAGCATGTTTCATCTATTCGTAAACATTTAGCACTGACAATGTGCAGAGGCTGAAATGAATATAAAGGTATTGCAATTAGCATAGATTCACCCAACTAATGAGATCCTGGTTTAGAGAAATAATCTTATTTTGTTTACTTAAAAGTAACATGTTTGCTGCAGGACCCAATTATTCTCCACTCATTCAAATTACAAACTCGTTCGTGATTGGTGTGGAAGAGAGTAACTGGCCGTATGGAGAGTCACCAATATGCCCTTGTCTGAAATAACTATCATTAACCTGAATCTTTGAGCTACAGAAACCCAGCTCAAAGACTTGCGTTTCTGAAGAGTGCCTGTAAAACTAACGGTTGAGTTGCAGCTTCAGCGACAATCTCTTGAAATTACTGTCATTGCATGCCATACAGAGGGAGCTGATCTGCAAGAGGGAGAACTAGCTGCAGGCTGAAGATGGAAATGCTGTGAAAAGAAGGTTGACTTTTAAAGCTTTTGTCATTGTTTGCATTAGCCTAATTCCTTAATGTTTTTCTTGTCAGTTTGTTTCTTTTTCTGCTAAACACAGAACATTTGTCCTGCATGTGTCCTCAGTCCATCTGAGGTGGGGTATTTTAATAGAGGCTGGATGGGATGCAGAAGGTGTCACCTTTTTTTTTGTTCACTTAGAAAGTATATTCTAGATGCTGTACACAAATTAAAAAGCAAGTCCCTGTCCACAGGTTTGCTGGCTGAAAGGCATGATATAAAAGGGAAGATGAAGACGCTGTCCCACCTCTTCCTTTTATGTAACTAGGTTGGAAGGCTGCTAATAGATGACAATTCAGGGAGACAGAAGGAATCAACCTAGGCCCCATGTGGACTAAACTTTTAAAGCAGCAATGTACCATGTTAAACAGAAGGAGTGCCAGCATGGCCCCACGACTCCGGGTGCCATGCAGTGTGCATGGCCCTGGCATCAAAATTTGTGGGTGCCTGGGCCCTTCATGGGGAATTTTGTGAGTGCTCAGGGCCCCCATGGAATTGGTACCTATGTTAAACAGTCATGGTTTCCCCCAATGAATCCTGGGAACTGTTAGGAAACGCTTGGGAAGAAGGATTGGTTGTTAAATTAGTCTGGGAATTATAGCTCTGTGAGGGGAATAGAGACCTTCTAACCAACACTCAGTCCCTTTACAGTTCCCAGGATTCTTTGGGAGAAGCTGTGATTCCTTAAATAGGTATGGTACTGCTTTAAATGTCACCCTATTAAGTGTCACAGTTGTCATCCTATTCATTCTTGGAAAGGAACATCAATTCAATCAAGACATCTTACCACAGAAAATTATACAATGGTAACTCGGTTTAAGAACAGTCCTGTTTAAGAACGATTCGGTTTACGAACTCCGCAAAACCAGAAATAGTGTCCCGGTTTGTGAACTTTACCTCGGTCTAAGAATGGAAGCCAAACAGTGGAAGGGCGCCAGCGGTGGGAGGCCTCATTAGGGAAAGTGCGCCTCAGTTTAAGAACAGTTACGGTTTAAGAACGGACTTCAGGAACAGATTAAGTTTGTAAACTGAGGTGCCACTGTACTTTATAGCAAAATGCATAGGTAGGGTCTTGTTGCCTCCAATTCAGTGATTTGGAATTTTATTTATTTTAATACATAAATTACCTCCTCAGCTAAGATACAGAGGGGAAATGCTTTTCCATGAATAGCTGGCCAATGCAGCGTAATTTGAATGTTCGGGTGGGTGTCTGTAGTGAAAACAAATAACCAGGGTCTTAATTTTAAAAATAATAATAATGGCATGTCACAATTCTCACACAGGAATCATAGCACTTAGTTTTAGATGGAGAGCTGTTTATGAAACAGGCAAGCCAGGAAAACAAGAGCTCACTGTGTCAGAGAGAACTTTTCAGAACTAGCTTTTGTCTACTGTAGTAGGTTTTTTAATTTATTTATTTTTATGTGCTAGCTGTTTGTTTCCAACAGCTGCTGCATCAGCATAATGCCACAATACAAGGCATTGTAGGGGTGCCATGCTGGACATTATTCTGGCACAGAAATGATGTTCCAACTTAGCTGACCAACATCAAGGTAGCAAAGCCATGTGATTCCTGAGTGAAATGACCAAATAGTATGCAGCTTTTACTAGAACATCTAGGTTTGAAAGTAAAGAGTTGTGAGCTGGATTCCACTTGTGAGCAGATACAGTATGGGCCACTACTAAAAATAGTATCTTTTTGAATGAGACAAGCGCATGGGAGATGAGTCATGGCTTTTAATTCATCAGGACTATTGAATCCGTACACGCAGAGGAGTTGTGTCTTCAATTATTATTATTGCAGCCCATTGTTTTTTCACATAAAGAATCCCATGGAACAATTCCCACATTGCAGTTCTATTTGCAGATTTATTACATAGCAGCAATGATGTATATGATGTACAGACAATGTGGACTTTCTAGAGGAGGAGTCGTCCAGCTGTTGTTGGTCTCAAAGTCCCATCAGCAAGGGCCAGCATTGTAAATGATCAGTGATGATGGAATTGAGCCCAGTAACATCTGGAAGGCCATAGCTTATTCCAGTTTGGGATGGGGGGGGAGCATAAGTTAGTAAAAATTTGGGAAGAGCTTGAAACAGTTTGCCTCCCAAGTGTTGGCAGCTGGAAACTCACCCTTTTCTATGATTCTATGATTCTGTTATTCTATTTTGCAGCACTTACCGTAAGTTATTTTGATCTCACTGAATTATTCATGCTGTGGTTTTTTTCTCATACCTTTGCCAAACTACATGCAGAGTATAGCTTTCTTTTTTCTTGGGCAGTGAAGTAATAAATACAGTTACAGATTGATAGATATATTACTTCAATGCTGCCTCATAAGAAATTCTAAAATCCATTGTAGAGTAATACCTTGGTACAGGTGTAACCAATGTTGTGCCCATCAGATGCTACTGGACTACAACTCACATGACCCCTGACCATTGACTGTGCTGGAACTGATGAGAGTTGTAGTTCAACAACTTTGAGTGTTCACATTGGCTATGTCTGCCTTAGGTCAACCAACATTTTACAAAGTTATGAGCAAGCTTTCAAGTTCCCCAGAACTCTTCATAAGGCTGGAGATTAAGCAAAGTAGAGAAAGGGTATGTGATCTTTGTATTTTATGTTAGCCAGCAGGTATATCATATATGCAAGTTATTTCACCCTTCTCGGCAGCTTGTAAAAATTATGATGAATTCAGCAAACACTAAACAAGAAATTCAGTTGTCGCAAAAGCCGCTGTAGCTGTCTAGTCTACAAGTACAGTGGTACCTTGGGTTACATACACTTCAGGTTACATACGCTTCAGGTTACAGACTCTGCTAACCCAGAAATAGTACCTCAGGTTAAGAACTTTGCTTCAGGATGAGAACAGAAATCGTGCTCCAGCAGCGCAGCAGCAGCAGGAGACCCCATTAGCTAAAGTGGTGCTTCAGGTTAAGAACAGTTTCAGGTTAAGTACGGACCTCCGGAATGAATTAAGTACTTAACCTGAGGTACCACTGTACGGTATACTTTTCCTAATCATTGATACTGTAACAATTAACCCCAAAGCTTTATGCAATCACATTTATTTTTGAAGCTGTAACTGTGTGCTTTGTAATTAGAATTGATCAATAAGATTTCTTTAGCAGTTGCTGTTAAAGAGTTAATCTTAAGTTTTTAAGCTAGATCACAACTCCCGAAAGACCTGGGAAGCCAACCATCCTCAAAGAAGGCAGTCCATTATTACATGCATTCCTATCATCTCATTATCCATTCAAAGAAGATTGCCATCTTTCCTCTGCTGTAAGTTAATATGAAATAACATTAATTTGGATCATAAATCCAAGACACATTATAGATCTCAATTGCTTCTATGACTGTAACCAATTTAGAGTTACCATTTTATTATGGAAAGGAAAAGAGAGAGAGATCACAGCCAAAACAGCAGGCTTAGCTCTACAGGAACAAATTAAAGAATGCACTGGGAAGTCCATTGCTTCCTGGAACATGTGACAGGGTTGCTTGTGCATCTCTCCTGTGTTGAAATGTGCATGCTCCAGATTAAAGAAGAGGTCATGGCCCTTCTGAGGGAAGCAAGTGATGCACAGAGTTTTCTCCTCTGTTTGTTGTACCTAAGTTTCCTTGTAGTATATAAATGCAGGATAGCCAGCGAGGGAAAATGTGGATGTCATGGAAACAAACTGCAGTGAGGCAAAACACAAGGCAACAGGCAGAAGTGTGTGGTTCCCTGTCACACAATGAGAGATCCTCCACATAACACACTGGATATAACTTATCCCATATCTTTGTTGCAAACTAAATCTAAAAGAAACTTCACACTGACTACATAAACCAGTTTCAGCTCACCAGAACTATTTAAATCTGTTTTGAGAGCTTGTCACCATCCATCTTTCTGTGCATTTGTTCACTATTTCCTCTCTGTTGACTGCATTTTTAAAATCTGAATGAAAGTAGGCCAGAGTACTTTTAAAAGAGAAGTTCTCAAGTGTATTTTGTACTCCTGAAACGACTGGTGAAAGCAAATGCTTGTTGTAGGCAGATTTTTGATTAAATGGCTGGAAAGTACAGAACATGTTTTCATAGAAGGAAACGGCAAGCAAGAGTTTTAGCTTATCTGTTTCTTACCAGCTTGTATTACCTTGCAATATGCAGATAGATTGAAAACTAGAACAGTATAATACCAGCATTAAGAAGGATTTGAGCCCCATTTCTATCCAGTATGAAATCATCTTTGGATCACTGGTTACCTAGGCAACCTGTTTTCTACCTTCATTTATTCCAGTTTCGAGCCAGAATGTAATGTGACTAC
Organism: Podarcis bocagei; assembly: GCF_964188305.1. Classification (NCBI taxonomy): domain Eukaryota; kingdom Metazoa; phylum Chordata; class Lepidosauria; order Squamata; family Lacertidae; genus Podarcis; species Podarcis bocagei. Next base: position 47,808,077 of record NC_138130.1, read on the forward strand.
CCTGCCCCACCCCTCCCCATTTCACCCTTGAAACCAAAAGGTGGGCAGGAATCCATGGAGGGCTTATGCTTTTCTGTTCTTGCCAGATGGGCTCAGTCAACCAAAGAACTTGCTTTGCTTTTAAACCAATGCATGTAAGTCTCCAGGGTGCCTTTAAGTGGGCTCAGATCTCTTACTGCCTATGCCACTAGCACAGCTTGTAAGCAGAGTGAAACATTGGCTAGACACAGTACCACTACTGCAGATTAACACCTCCTCAAAATTAGGGGACCTAGAGAGCCAGTGGACTTCTACCTGTCCCCTCCCCCATGTGTGGTGTTTGTACAGGGCCCCAGTCACTGTTGACCCTGCACCACCACGGCTTCCCTTTTCCACTGCCACCAACCACGTTTCCCCAGTAATATATTCAGACTCAGGTCATAACGTATTAACAAAGATTCCAGTTTATTGTGAACGCAAACAAGTTTTAAATACTTTGAAACACTGTAATCCGATTCACTCTCTCTGCCTCCCCTCTGTCTCTAACTCACTCTGACTCTTATGCCTCCCACCCACAAGAAACCAACCAAACTAACTGCCAAAACCCCTGTGTTGAGCCTTAAACACAATTCGGCTCTGCCCCTAGGCTTTCTTATTGGTCAGCCTATTAACCCTTTCTCTCTCTCCCCCAGTACGACATCTCCACAATGACGGTCTACATCTGAAATTCCTTCTTCTACAAAACCATTGAAATATTTCCTAGAATATTCCAATGTATAAATTTCCTAAATTTTTTTTTTGAATAAATAGTTAATCTGAGGCTAGGATTCTGTTGCTTTCAGCTAGATGTGAGTGCATGGAGAGTTAGATAGGAATGAAATGGGGAAGAATGAGGCAGTGGACATCTTTTATATATACTTCAATTTAAATATGTACATAGGTGAATCCGCATAAGATGTAGATTATGGTTATCCATATTCTAACTAGGGGAAAGTGCAACTGGGACTGCTGCTTTTTGGCAGTTCTTTACTCAGGTCACCTTGACATATTGCAGCATTTTCTCCAATAATGCTATGAGTCAACATTTGCTGGGCCACTGTTGTCACTCTTTTGCATTTTATTACCTATGGTGCTTTCTTTAATGTTACCATCTGGTTCTTATCAACAAGATGCAAATGATGGAGATGGGATCCTTCAGGAGGAGGGGTGGGAAATAAATTGAATGAATGAATGCATAAAGGTTTCACTTCACTGGCGCTGTGATGCAGCAAAGTTCCACTCAGCTTGCACAAAGTGGCAGAGAGCTATACAAATCCATCAGCAGGGCCAGCCAACAGGGTGCTCCCCAGAAGTTGCTGAACTACAGTTCCCATCATCCCTGATTCAGTCAACATCTGAGGGCACCATCTTGCCTATCCTTGTATTATTATCATCATTTTTGGCCCAACATGGCTGCTTTGGTGTTGGCTGCAGTCAGTGGCTCCTTCAGCCCAGTAGGGCCTAGGATAACAATACAGAGTGTCATATGGTAACTCAAAGACTAACGGATTTATTGTGACATAGTTCTCAGTTTTTCTCATTCAGTTACATGCTGCAGTTTGAATCATTCTTCTTGTTCTTCTTGGCGGCGTTACTTCATTCTATCACCAGGTGTCCCCCTTGCATTTAGTAGAAAAATACACATTTCATGAATTCAGATTTATTCACTAATTGAGACAAATCACTGCATCCCTCCTCATCCTGGTTCCCAGTTACAACATTTGCATGTGACTCTTGAAACGCTACTGCACAGTCATTCTTTGATTACGGATGTTGTTTTTGGAGCAGTTTTCCTATTTTAATTTCTAATGTAGTCATTACAGGGAACTTGTTTTCTATTACTGTTACTAAGCATATCAGTTTCCCTAATAGCAGGGCTACATCTTAAAAAGGTGATTGCATTCAGTCTAATCACATTCCTTCTGTTTTCAGCAACGTAGGTCTCTTGGTTCAAAATGCATTCATGAATTTTTTAATAGAGATTTTTGATAAATGTACTGGGGAGGTTGGTATTCTTATTCCTGTTGAGGTATGGCAGCGGTTGAGCTAGGGTGGAGTAACGGGTGTCATTCAGACATTAGGGTGGGGGAGAAAGGGTTAATATTCCCTCCACTCATGCCATGATTCTGATCCATATCAGGGGGTTTTCCCCTCTTTGCACAGACAAACAAATGTAAATATGCTTTTAAAGTAATTGCAACATGTAATTTTGCCCTCATTGTTTAGCTGCAAATTTAAAACCATAACCTCCTATTTATTTGGAGAGAGAGAGAGAGAGAGCGCACGCGCAAACATTCAGAGAGCAGCATAATTTGCTCAGGAAAATAGCCAAGAAAGTAGGGCTGAGGGAATCACACAAACCAGATTCCACAGCTGAGAGTTTCAATAAAGTAAATAAAGAATGAATAACATCCTGGAACCTTAGAGCATAACATATTTATTTTCATTTTGACAGAAGCTTTGGTGGAGTACAATCCACATCATCAGATGCATTAAGTGTTATCACAAGTTACAGGTGATACACATGATTTGGGGGTAAAGAGTGAGGTCAGCCCAAGGGTTGTGTTTCCTTCCAGGCAACTTTTAGAGGCCACAGTTCGGTGATGAGTGATGACAGAAGCAAAAGTGGGCGGAGCAACACATGTTAATTTACTCACACACCCAGCCAGTGTGGTGTAGTGGTTAAGAGCAGTGGACTCGTAATCTGGTGAACAGGGTTTGATTCCCTGCTCCTCCACATGTAGCTGCTGGGTGACCTTGGGCTAGTCACACTTCTCTGAAGTCTCTCAGCCCCACTCACCTCACAGAGTGTTTGTTGTGGGGGAGGAAGGGAAAGGAGAATGTAAGCCGCTTTGAGACTCCTTGTTGTTGTTTAGTCATTTAGTCGTGTCCGACTCTTCGTGACCCCATGGACCAGAGCATGCCAGGCCCTCCTGTTTTCCACTGCCTCCTGCAGTTTGGTCAGACTCATGTTTGTAGCTTCGAGAACACTGTCTCTGCTTTTTAAGATGCTGTCTAGGTTTGCCATCACCTTTCTCCCAAGGAGCAGGCGTCTTTTAATTTCATGACTGCTGCCACCATCTGCAGTGATCATGGAGCCCAAGAAAGTAAAATCTCTCACTGCCTCCATTTCTTCCCCTTCTATTTGCCAGGAGGTGATGGGACCAGTGGCCATGATCTTCGTTTTTTTGATGTTGAGCTTCAGACCATATTTTGCGCTCTCCTCTTTCACCCTCATTAAAAGGTTCTTTAATTCCTCCTCACTTTCTGCCATCAAGGTGGTGTCATCTGCATATCTGAGGTTGTTGATATTTCTTCCGGCGATCTTAATTCCAGCTTGGGATTCATCCAGCCCAGCCTTTCGCATGATGAATTCTGCATATAAGTTAAATAAGCAGGGAGACAATACACAGCCCTGCCATACTCCTTTCCCAATTTTGAACCAATCAGTTGTTCCATATCCAGTTCTAACTGTAGATTCTTGTCCCACATAGAGATTTCTCAGGAGACAGATGAGGTGATCAGGCACTCCCATTTCTTTAAGAACTTGCCATAGTTTGCTGTGGTCGACACAGTCAAAGGCTTTTGCATAGTCAATGAAGCAGAAGTAGATGTCTTTCTGGAACTCTCTAGCTTTCTCCATAATCCAGCGCATGTTTGCAATTTGGTCTCTGGTTCCTCTGCCTCTTGAGACTCCTTAGGGTAGTGATAAAGCGGGATATCAAATCCAAACTCCTCCTCTTCTTCTTCGTCTTTGTCTTTGTCTTCTTCTTCTCTCAATCCTCTAGCCAGGCAAGCAAGAATTATCCAAGTTCAAGGACACATTCAAGCCAGGCAGAAATACTTAATGCTTAAGGAGGCTGCAAAGCATGACAGGTGTGGCTGGGATGGTGTGTGGCTTTGAGAACTTAGCCCACCTTACCAAATCCAGCCAAACTCTTGCCCAACCTTAATCAGAAATAAAGATGAAGATTCCACCACACGCCTGAGCAGTTTCCTCTTCTACTACTTCAGCTGCAGTCCTAAGGCCAGGCTCAGTCTTTTTGACTGCAGCTCGAACCCATTATCTGCATTTTGTCCATGAGCAAAACAACTGCTCCCAGCTTTCCTGTGGTGGTGGGGGGAATTATGTGTTGCTCCGTGACATAATGGATTACCTTCTTGCATATGGACATATAAATCTATTCATGTTTTAAGATCTTCCTTAGAGGCAGTGGTGTGTGTGAGAGAGAAAGAGTATGTGTGTGTGTGTGTGCACACAGGGAAGGCCTTTTCAACAGTAGCACCAAAGCTCTGGGACTACCTCCTCTATCATTCTTTATTTATTATGGTCATTCTTGAATTTATATCTGACATTCCCTTCAAGGTGTTCAAGAAGGTGTCCATGCCCCCACTTTTATGTTTGTAGGTTTGTCTGAGAGATGGCCACTCGGTGACCATCATAGTTGTGTGGGTATCTAAGCCTGTGTCTTCCCAGGCCTAGACTGCCACCCTAACCACTACATTCACCCACTTTTACACTGTTTACTGAACTGGCTGGTTCAGTCATGATAGTGGTCAGGTGTTTTCTACACATGAGCAGAGAAGAAAGCAGGATTGAACTCCCTGCCCTGGTTGCCCTGCATCATCATCATCACCATCACCATCATTATCATCATCAGTGGTTTCCCCTTCCACTCTAGGCAGCTCACAGCATATATTATTTCCCCATGCAAAGGATCTGCATGCCACTGGCATGGTCCCCTGAATGTTTGTGTATTGATCATTGCCCACTGTGAGAACAGAATGCTGGATTATTGACCATTAGCCTGCTCCAGCAGGCTTTTCTTATGTTCTTATGTAGGCATCTGCAAAGGGGAACCTACGTTTGAGCAACTGCTCCTGTGTAGGGTTCCACCCAATGCCAGCAGCATCATGGATTCCAAAGTTACAGAGGTCCTTGCTTCCCCCTGTGCAAATGTTTGCACCAAGACACGAGTAACCCGAAGGCAGGGGCAAGGCCATGTAGGATGCTGGGAATCGTGCCAGCAGTTCAACCTCACTGTCCCTCTTCCCCATGCAAAGGTTCTGCATGCAGAGAATGCCTGAATGGGGCTAAAATTACACAGACACCTCGTCTGAAAAACCCACCGCAAAAACCCTTTAAACAAAACAGGTAATAGCTTCCAATGTAATGGTTACCTTCATATCTGTTAGCAGACGAACATAGTGTTGCTTTTTCAGGAAAGTATCCTGTCAACAGCAAAAGGAACACACACCAAGCGCTGCCTTTGCTTTTCCCTCTTCAACCTAATGCTCGCACAACACAGTCAACATCCTACCACTGCATAATACTGTGATATTAAAAGATAAAAATGGATGTCTATGTATAACCTGCAAAGTAATGTATAGTGCATTTTCCCACTACAGGAAACAATCAGCTCATGCTGATTTTAGTAAGTGTCTTGAGTGCTGCTAAGGGAAAATGGGTACTGAAGTGCGTGTCAATCATATACGTATTGCACCCTTCCATATTCTGTCATATCCACAGCAGAAACAATACTCAAGAGAGTAAATTAAGCAAACCTTTGCACTGCAGGAGCTTTTCCATTTCTGATTGACATGATTCCTGGGGCATTTTTCTGGCCAGATACTCACACAATTTATCATGTACTAACCCATGTTTTGCTGAAATGGCAACAAAGCATAGAATCACAGGCAGAGGTGTCAATAATTTGGCCATCACTGACCAGCATGTACACACTATGTATGAATGGAATGAAATGTATACGTATGATTGTGACACACACATCAGAAAAGATAATCCTGCCTTGGTACATGTTGACAGCCTGATGCAAGACGGAGAGTTGATAGTGGATGGTAGCCTTATACAGGACACAATATAGCTGGATAAAAAAAGAAATACAACAAGGAAAAGAGAAGGTGATGGGCTCAATTTTTTGGTACGTTAGATCAGCATATCTGAATCTGAACTGAGTAGAGTGAACCAAATTAGTGAGTCAATGTGGTGCAATAATTATACTAGTGTTAGAGTGGGGTGACCCAGATTCAAATCCCCAATCAGTCATGAAGCTCACTGGGTGACCTTGAACCAGTTACCGTCTCTGAGTGTCCTGGCCCATTTTACAGAGTGACTGTGAGGATATAATGCTGGGCAGAGGGGGAGCTGTCCTGAGCTTCTTGAAGATATGGTGGAATATAAATCTTTAAAATACACAAAACATTGCAAGGCCAGTGTCATAAGCAAGACAGCCTTTATCCTAAAGCAGTCAGAGCCAATGCAGAGGTCATGCTTTGTCATTTTTTAAATCTGATTTAATGTTTATATTCTGCTTCTTCAACAATAAATTTTGAGCTCAAAGCAGCTCACAATAATAGCATTTAAAAACAACAAAATTGCAATCACTATAAAGTAGCACATACTGTAAATAAAACACAAAAAACCCCTCTCAAATTCATCAAAACAATGCAATTTGATACAAACTGTGTGGGGGAATGATACTTCATTTGCTGTCCTTCAGGCATTTAAATATGTTTCTACAACAATACATTTCCATATTAGATTTTTTTTTAAGGCAATTCACTTGACACAACATTAGCAATCTGACAGAATACATCTCCATGTGGAAAAATGTGTGACAAGAGCATGCAGCACAGCTCAGGCGTTGCCCACAAGGGCCCTTCAGCATGGCAGAAATGGAGTCATGTCTTTATTATGCAGCTGGCTGGCAGTAGTTAAAAACATTAGAAGAGTCTCTTGTTTCCAGCAACAGCCAGTCAAATACTACTGGGAAGCCCACAAGCAAGAAAATCAAGGACTGAAAGCAGCAAACCCTTTCCCCCCAAGGTCTGGTATTCAGAAACATATTGCTTCTGAAGTGGGAGTGTCTGCTTAGCAATTATATGGCAGAGTCACACTACAGATCACTCTCATCTCACACAGGGATTACGTTCTGGGGATGGTGTGTAATATTGAAATCAAGTATAGTCAAAACTGCCCCCAGAACCACACACACACAAGCAATCTTACCTTCCAGAGCTGGCACACCAAAGAGGTCTTAACACACACACACACACACACCCCAGCAAGGCATGCAGCTTTCTTGTGGGGCCATCTGAGATCTTGCAAGAGCCTGCCAGAACCTGGTAAGCAAGGCAGAGAGCTTAAGAGCTCTTTCTGCATTGCAGTAGGCTACTGTGATTTCATTCCCCTGACCAATGACCCACATCCAGCAGTCTTTCTGTTTGTGTAGTGTAGTGGTTAAGAGCGGTAGACTCGTAATCTGGTGAACCAGGTTCACTTCCCTGCTCCTCCACATGCAGCTGCTGGGTGACCTTGGGCTAGTCACACTTCTTTGAAGTCTCTCAGCCCCACTCACCTCACAAAGTGTTTGTTGTGGGGGAGGAAGGGAAAGGAGATTGTTAGCCACTTTGAGACTCCCTAGGGTAGTGATAAAGTGGGATATCAAATCCAAACTCTTCTTCTTCTTCTACTGTGCCTTCCTGACAGTGGGTGCCCAGAACAGAATTGTCATAACCCTGGTGTCAAATTCCCCTTCTTCAGAGGTTGAGGTTTGGAATTCAGAACTGGGAGAGGGAATTGCTATTGTGGTCAGGCTGAGAAGCTCCTAATCTACTGGAAGCACTTCTGCAAGAAGAAACCACAGAGCCAGTTCCTCTCCAGCCCAATTACGTCCTCTGACTCCAGCTTCATCCCTGAACACCACTGCAACCTAAATCTCCCCTGCTCCATCTGAGAAAACATCTGGCTGAGAAGGCTGGAGCCCTTTAAATGAAGAGGCACCTCTCAGCGGAGCTGGAGCTGGCTACTGAGGCAGAGCTCAAGCTCCTATAGAGGTCGGAGAGCAACTGCTGTTGTAACATCTGAGCTCTGTTCTTATGCAGTACCCTGTGTAGTACAGTATTTATCCTAAGCCCTGCAGGGAGCTGTCCAAGGTAGCCATATCTATGCTGAGGTCAGCATTTGCATCAGAACAAGAATAGGGAGCCTGTTGGTGTACAGTGGTACCTCTACTTATGGATGCGATCCGTTCCAGGGTGCCGTTCGCACCCCGAAAAGTCCGTAAGTAGAGCGCCACTTCTGCACGTGCGTGTGACGCAATACAGCGCGCATGTGCAAAGTGCGCAGAACACTTCTGCACGTGCATGTGCTCTGAAACCCAGAAGTATATACTTCTGGGTTTGCCGCGTTTGCAACCCGAAAGTCCGCAACCAGAACCTAACGCAACTATAGGTATGGCTGTATGTACTGTCCATCATGCTGCCTAGCAGTTTTCATTCCTGAGCTATCCGGGGTGGCCTTGGTGGTGTTCCCCAGGATTTTAACACACATGTGCAAACTGCCCTTTCAGGAATGTCTCAGGATTTCGTGGTTTATATGGCAACCATGGATATGCCCCAAGTAGTTTCTGACCCCACTCACTCAGCGGGGCACACTCTTGATCTGCTTTAGTTTGGTTTGTGTTGGATGGAATGATGATGATCTCAATGCAGCAGAGCTTTTGGATGATCCCCCTCAAGAGACTGGTGGATTCAAGTGGTTTCCTGATAGGTCTTGAAGATTTTCCTATTGCCTCAATAGGCAATCCTATTGTTATCAATCAATCAATCAATCAATCAATTAATTAATTAATTAGTGGACTGCCCTTCATCTGAAGATCCCAGGTTGGCTGACAATAGAAAAATACTAAATGTGAACACAAAATACATAATAAAACAAAAACAAACCAAGATCCCCTCACCCACAAACGCATTTTAAAGCCATAGAATGTTAATCAGCCAAATGTCTGGTTGAAGAGAAATGTTTTCACCTGGTGCCTAACTATATGTAATGCAGGTGCCAGGTGAGCCTCCCTGGGGAGAGCATTCCACAAACGGAGGGAGCCACTGCAGAAAAGGCTTGTTCCTATATTGCCACCCACCAAACCGCTGTGGAGGAGGCACACAAAAAGGGGCTTCAGATGATTATTGCAGATGCCAGCTTGGCTCATACAGAGACAATCATTGAGGTATTGTGGTCCTGAGCTGTTTAAGGCTTTATAGGTCTTTGCGTTGGGCCAGAAACAAATTGGAAACCTGTGCAGTCATGCCAAGATTGATGTTATATGTCCTGGTGAACAATTCAAGCAAGAGCCTTCTTAGTGGTTGCAACCAGATTTTGGAACTCCCTACTAAACTTTGTGATGCGGGTGGCGCTGTGGGTTAAATAGGTGTTTGGTCAGTGAAGTGATTTGTTTTTCTCTGGTGTAAAAGTGGAGTTTGTTGCCAATTTCAATCCAGAAAAAAGTGTAACAACACAATCTTATGCATGTCTACTCAGGAACTGAGCTCAATGAGAGTTACTGCAAGATAAGTGTGTATGAGGTTCACAGTCAGGTATCAAAAGCTGGGAAAACATGGAGCTACATCATGAGTCAGACTGATTGACTTAAGTGCTTTCTTGGACAAAAGCCTATCTGTATAAAGATTCCTTTTAGCACCATAGTCAGAGCTTGGTCACAGTTTGTGAACACTTTGCCATAGTAATGAAGAACAGGATGTTTTCTTACATAATTCATGATGCTGGGTGGGTTATTTTTATTTTACTTTCTGACTTTGAAGGTACTACAAATCAGGGCAGAGTACTTAGAAAATGAAAAGTTGCTATATTTATTTTTATGCCATTGGATGCCCAGATTCTGCCAACTCCATCAAGCTGGTATATTTTACTGAAATGCAGCTCATTCGAGATTCTTGCATTGCCAGGGATTGAACTAGATGACCCTTGGTGTCCCTTCCAACTATGATTCTGTGATTCATTTTTGTATATATACATATGCAGTGACTGAGTCAAAAGTAAAGAACCCCAGAAGGCAATTTGTTTCAAACAGAATAAAAAACATACCTGACAGAATCTGCTAGAAGTCTATTGCACCACCAATTTTAGATGCTTGCATATTTTACAAAAATGAAAAGCCAAGCAAGCAGAAGCTTCCACTGGCATCACAAAATGCACCCCAGAGTAAGGGGTGCGTTTGTAGTTTATTTGAATTCTGAACAAAAGTATTGACACAAGCTGTAATCATTACAAATTAAACTTTCCCCAGACCTCGACACTTTCTGCACACTGTGGCTGCTTCCAGGCAGCCTATTTAATGAGTATTCTGCCTGATTTGCTGGCGGTGAGATTTAGACAATGTCACATCAAGCAAGTGTTATCCCACAGTTTCCAGTGCATTTCGCTTTTATTATTGCAAGAAGCCCAGTCTTTTGTTTCAATAGAGCTCCAAATCAGCTTTAATTGTGCAGCCTGAATTGCCAGAATGTGATTGAATCCCCCCCCAAAAAAATTCCAGCAGCCCAGAAGGGTCCTGTAGTTGACTTGTAGCAATAACATGGGGACAACAAGTGCTTAGCAGAAGAGCAGTAAATACATGCGAACAAAAATTCATTTGGAAATGTTCTTGGCAGCCATCCAGACAAGACCTTCAGGTAACCTAAGGCAAACTATATTCACAGACCTTATTTCAGGATATTTATAATTTGGGGAGACAAATTATGTGGTTGAGAGACACTACTGCTACTTCTACAGATGTTCTGTTTAGCCTGCTGTCAGCTGCGGAAAGGGTAAAAAGCCCCAGGTGCTTCCTTACCTTTCCCAACATATCAGGCACTGGGATTCTGGATCACAGACTGTGTGTGGTTATGATTATGGTTGTGTACATTGAGGATCAATATATTTGATCCTCCAGGGTTTCCCAAACTGTGGTCCATGAATCACGAGTGGTCCACAAGCTTAATTCAGGTGCTCTGCAGCATCTTTGTAAAAATACAAGTGGTAAGGTGACAGAAGATAGAGCTGTGTGTGCCCTGCTTGCATTCCCTAACCAGGACACTATCCTAACACCTTAGTGTTGATACTGAATGCCCAATATCCCTTGCCTCAGGCTGTAAAATCTCTTAAGGATGGCACAGCTGAAATGGAAAATGGGACAGGTGGTGACCAGGGAAAGCAGTTCAAATGATGGCACTATATAGTAGAGTTTCTTCACTTAAACAGCTATACATAGCTTCCTCTCAGTTCTTCAGTACATCTTGTACCTAGTGCCCCCCCTTCCTGACCCCAGCCAGTTCCAAAAACCAAGCAAAATTATGTTAGCTTTGCTGCTTCTTTCAGCACAGGAGTATTAACTTGTCAATTTTCTCTAGTATGAAAAAGCCTCCACATTTAGAAAGCTTTACAGAAGGTCTGAATGCCAAACATGTCTAGCACCTGCTGAGAGAGAGCACAGGGACTGACTTGAGGCTGAGGAGAATGCCCAATAGGGAACCCATCTGAAGTTAAACACCGATGTCAGGTTTAGCCGTTGGATTGCAAATTAGGTTTAGGAGAAATGAATCCATACAAATTGAGCCTTATGAATCAGTGTTTTAAACAGAATTTGTTTCACTGCCAGAAAAGGGAGAAAAATAATTTAATCACCTCTGTTTTAATGTGTTTACTTATTACTGGAGATAGGGGAAATATCACAGTGGAACATAAACAATTTGGCCACCTTCTGCTCCCTCTAATTTTGAGTGACACATTATAAAAGGCATAGTTCTGGATCAGCTTGTTTCAGATGATCATACCAGTTTAGTATCACGGTATCCATTTTGTAAAGCAGCACTTTAAAAGACAGTTTCCTAAGACAATAGCCAAGGACACCATGTAGAAATGTGCTTTGTTTTTAAAAGGCTGTGCCAGGGACTGCTTATCTGTGATGCCAACAGACAAAGGCAGAAAGTATGGAGAAGAATATCCAGGTAGATATTTGAGATAAAAAAGCACTTCTCAATGCTGAGTAATTTGAAATACTTCCAAATATGATGAAAAATAACACTAAACACACACACACAGCACTCAAGTATTTTGTAGTGAAACAAGCTCTCATGGTATGTACTACAAATATATTTATCATTGTACAGCATTTGAAATAAAATACATTACAAAGTCCGAAAATAGCTATAGATGTTATTCACATTTTATATGAACATAGATGTTGTCTAAATTTAATCTTTATTGAGAAGTACAGTACATGTATCAAGAGAATAAATGTACAGTGTAAGAAAAACAAAAATAAATTCAAGTGGGAATACAGGAAAAGATTCTGCTGAAAGATAACTGACTATTTTGACCTTCTGTTAGAGAACCACCACAGGGAATTGATACTCATTTATGCACCACAGATGATAGATAGATGATAGATAGATAGATGATAGATAGATAGATAGATAGATAGATAGATAGATGATAGATAGATATAGATGTTCTACCTTGTATGCAACACTGATACTTAAAAGATCTGGAAAAAAGGAATAAAAAATGAAATAATTACCAAAAAGTATTATTGCAAACATAAGCACACCTTCTGAAATATTTAAGTGAGAAATTCTCAGTCTAGGTCAGGCATTCTCAGGCTGTTCCCTCCCTGCCTGATCAAATGTGTTCTGTTACATTGCTGCCCAATTGGAAGATTTTGCCTTTTCCAGATTCACAGTCCAGACCTCTACTTCCTTCAGGAAAAACAAGCTGTGTGTTGGTGTTTGTGGGTGTACTGTACCTGCCTTCCCTGAACCCTTGCCCCACTATAGCAACACTAGCCTACAACACACCTTTTTGTAACAAGTGTTTTATTTTTGTCTTGCTAAGTTGGTACAAATTCACCATACTGCCAATGCAACGTATTATTGTCAACTCTTCTAGTCTGAAGGTGCGTATTCCCAAGGTCTTTCTTGCTGAAGTCAGTTTAAAGTGGCTTTAAATTATTCAGCTGTGCCCCTGCAATCATGTTTTGCCATCATAATCTGTCACTGCGTTGTCTGAATCTGTGTATCAGTCTGAATGCACACCCACCAAATGCAAAGTACATTGATTTAAAACAGGAATTCCCAAATTGTGGTCCATGAACCACCTGTGGTCCACCGGTGGCTCATGGCATGTCAGTGGAGAACACTTACAGTATGAATTTTATAGACTTCTATGCAATTCAAATTGTAGTACAATAAAATAAGCAATAAAGGCAGTAAAAGTGGTTGGCCAAGACCCTCAAGCAATTTTCAAGTGGCCTGTGGCGCAAGAGGGGAGTTTGGGAACCACTGATTTAAAACCACTTTGAATTGTTGTTCTCGGAAAAGGCACAAGTCCATAACCTGATTTTTTTAATTTTTTTCTCATTCTGCTGTCTTTATCATCAAAATGTAACTAAGGCAAAATATAAACAGTGGTGTGCCTGTAGGCTCTCACTGCTATCTAGCCCCTGGGACAAGTTTTTTTTGTGAGTCTATGTCAGGAAAAAGACAGTGCTATGAAAAATAGATGACTGTTTTATTGTATCTGCTAGCAATATCCGTTAACACATGATCCACATAACTGATGGAAGTAGAATTCACACAACCATTTTGACAGGGCAATGATATGATGAAGCCAAGAGAAGTTAACTTTTTTTTTTGCTGTGCTGTGCACTTTGGTGCATCGTCTGGTACTTTGTAAAATCATGGCTCACTCTGTCCTACATTTAAACCTCTGAGATCTGAACCAGACAGTTCTTCATCCATGACACTTCTTCACTCCTGGCTTTTCTTTTCTTTTTTGCCGCAGCACAACTACTAGAATGTATGAATTTGCCCTAATGGGAGCAGGTGGGCAATCCTTGTCTTTATCAAGGAACATGCAAACTATGCTAGGAGCTATCCAGAAGAAGACTAGATAATTATTTGGGGAGGTGGGGGAGCAGAATGATGAGTCTAGAAAAGACAGCACATAATATCAATGAAATGGAAAGGATCTGCAAACAACAGACCAACTAGAGGTGAGTTTTAATAAACAGGCCGTCTGGACTGAGACTGTTGGAAGAAGAGATATTTATGAATCCCAGAGTTAACAGCAGTAGAGGATGCAAAACTTTCCAGGTAGTTCTCTTGGCTTTGTGCTTTACAGGCAGTCTGTGTACACTTGCCCACTTTATTGCTTAAGGGTGATATCCAGTGCACCTATTCCTAAGAGGCATACACTAGCAAAACAGATTTTCCCCACCTCGCCTCTCCCTTTCAGCCCCCACAAGCCCTCAAAGTCAGTTCTAGCCTCTAGGGGATTGGGGGAGAAGATCTCTCTGTGTGTATGTGTGCAGTGGGAGGAAATGAAATGAAAGTGTCATTGCATAAACAGAGCTCCTCTGGTGCTGCTTTAGATACAATCCTCAGTGTGGCCATATTGGTTTTCCCAGTTCTGAATTGTAGCTCCCCCCACCCCCTGCAACTATCTACATGTAACTTTTAAATAAGCAGCATCCAACATAATCTGGATCAGTTCCCTTACATAACTATCTTAAAATAATTAAAATCATGCTTTTTAAATGAGAGATTAGCATTCCATGTGTTTACAGGATTTCCTTCAGCATATTCACAGAAATCACAGCAAAAGGGTTAATTGCAAGGCTTTAGACTTCATTTTCACTAATTTGAATTTGTATTCCAATTAATATATTCCAAAAATATAGCACCATGGTAAATATATTTTGTAATGTATTGTCACATCTGGCTTAGCCTAAGGTTAGAATGCTAATGTTGATCCCATAAAGCACTTGGACACACAATTAACATTCACAATGAATTATTCATGTTCTTAAGAGTGTTTAAAAGCACTGTATGAGCCAAAACTGAATTAAATTAAAAACAGTTTTAGCTAAAGAAACATGACATTAAATACATCCCTGTTCTGACCATAGTTGTCATTAATGCACAGAAGGACCTCAGAGATACGTGTTGCTGTCTATGTCAGTTAGTCAAGAGAGAGTCTCTGCTAAGGACTACTAGACAGATGAGTTGGCCACAAATCACTCAGTCAATCAAATAAATGGCCCTTAATTACTTATTTAAACTGATATACTTTTGCATCAACAAGATCGCTCCTTGTGGTTCTTTAGCTGCTAATCAACTTGCCTGTTAAGATTCTAATCAGAATAGTGGTGAAAAGAATAAATATTCTGTAAGGAGCAAATGCATGGAAATACCCGGTAAGTACAAATATATGAAGTTGCAATCCTTAAAAAGTTACAAGGGAATAAGACCCACTGGACATAGTGTGGTTTACTTGTGAGTAAACAGACACATGCACAAAAGAATTTGAGGAGCACATTGCTTTATCAATACTAATGATAAATAAATAATATTTTTTTACCCTGGGATTAAAGAACAGGAAGCAGATAGTAGGAATAAATGGATTGTTCTCACAATCATCAGTACTGGGACCTGGAGTTAGGGGTAACTTTACATATACATTTACAAGGTTTGAACTGGTGGGGATTGACCAGGAACGAGACCTCAGGATCATGTTAGATACCTTGATAAAAATGTTAATGCTGCATGCAGCAGCTATGAAAAGGTCGAATTCCATGTTAATAATCATTTAAAAAAGGATTGAAAATAAAGCTGGCAATATTTTAATGCAATTATACAAATCTGTGGTGTGACTGCACTTGGAACACAGTGTCAATTCTTATTGTCACACCTCAAAAAGTATATTGTAGAACTAGAAAAATGCAAGCAAAATGATTATGAGGCTAGAGTAACTCCCTTATGACGAAAAGTTAAATTTAGGGTTTTTTTAGTTTAGAAAAAAAGTCATGAAAGAGAGATATGATAGACGAGAGGTGTATAAAATTATACAAGGTCTTGAGAAAATAGTTAGAGAGAAATCTTCCTGCCTCAGCTCAATGCTGGAAGATTCAGAACAGATACAAGGAAGCACTTCATAAAGCAGAATATTTAAGAAATGCAAACAACCTTGATAGCCAAGGTGTCTGTAACAGTAACTGTCGTAGCACACATGGTGCAGGAAGAGAAAGGAGTTGACAGCATAGGAAGCTGCTCCCTCTGCAAGGTAATGTGGTTTAGGAAGTAAGAAAAACTCCAGCTGCATGAAGATTGTTCCTGAAATTTTCAAATATGCAAAAGTTGATTGTGCATCTTGCAATTGCATGCATGGAGTTTTATAGATGCAAGTGCATTTTCAAGTTTGAAGAGGTGTAAAGCAGGGTTTTCAGTTCAACCATGCATTGATGTTCTTTGCATTCTTCTGCTGGGTGCTGTTTTTGCTCGAAGCGAATAAAGGAAGACCTTCATTTTGTAAAGCAAATTTTGTTTCTTAAAAGTCTAGGGAGAAGATTAAAAGTGAAAACTAAGGGATGCTACTAAAAATTAAACATATGCCTCTGGGAAACAGCTGTGTGTGTATGTGATGGTATGCGTCTCTCTGGGTTAGGAAGAGTCATTATGTATGGGTCTCTCCCTGCGCACCATTGGAATGCAGCACTATTGGAATTATCCCAGCTTTCCACTGGGATAATGTGGCCCATGCCTCCAATAAAGTTCCCCACCACTCTTGTAAGTAGAGGTGAATGACATTTGGCACAAACCATCATGCATTTTAAAGGAGATACATTGTCCGTTAAGTCCTATATCTGCACTTCATTGTGAACCTTGGCAAATGAACAAGCTTAGCAGAGCCGAGTCAGATAACTTGTGAAGTATTTATAGACAAATTGCCTTCAGGGAATAAATGCTGGTAAGCTCATGCTTTTATCGAGATTTGCAACTTAAAGAAAATGTAATTGGGGAAAGGACACAAAACCAGGGAATAGGAACATAGTATGTGTTTGTGGCACTACCTAATACAGTTTTCTAAAATGAATGTTTCATAGCAAGCACTGCCAGACACTGTTGGCTGCAGTCAGTGAAAATCTGCTTCGACTTTACAGTTTCCTCTAATAACAGCAAGGTCATTGCCACTGTGGGTTCGGAAAGAGCTGCCTAGTGTAGCAATTTGCAGAGGACGTGCACCTGTGCTAGCAGTAGATCTTCTCTTTTCTAGTACTTCATCTCCTCCGTTTGTTCTGTTCAAGATGAAATTCCTTGCCCTGTTCAAGTATTGTAATGTATTGCTGAGGATGAAAAGAAGCACAAAGGTATACTGACATGGAAATTAAACTGGCTGTGTGCGTGCTTAGGTTATTATTACTAACCTCTTTTTGTATTGAAAACACATTTTCAAACATCTTAACACATTCTACATTAAAAACCACGGCCATCAAAAGTTACTTCTGAGTCCCAATACATTAAAATAGCAAGACGCCTTATCACCCTCTAATAAAAATAATTAAAAGTTTCTTCTTCCTAAAAGAAAAGAAAAAGGATGTGTTTCTTATTGGCCATGCTATATACACTGTGTGTGTGTGTGTGTACACGCCTCCACTATCCGAGCGGTATTTTGGCAGACTGCATGAAGCCCTATTAAAAAACCTATATAATGAAATTTGCACTCATTGATGGACGGGCGTGTGGGAGAGAGACAAGAATACAGTAAGCTTTGGAAAAGAGATGCATATATTTGAAACAATGGCTCTCTCTTCCGCCGCCGCCGCCTTGACACGCGCGCGCACACGACAGACTTCAGCGAGCAGGAACCGCGGTGGGCGGGGCGCCGTGGCGATGGGTGGCGCATTCTTGACAGCGGCGGCGGCTGCTGCTGCTACTGCCAGGCGCTGAGGGAGAGCGGCCGCCTCTTCTTCACACCACAGAGGAAATAGCGGGAGGAGGAGGCGGCGGGCTGCTGTCTCTCGCAGACATTTCAGGCAGGACTGGAGAGAGAGAGGAAGCGAAAGGCACGGGCAGAACATGCCAGGCGCCCTGGCGAAGAGAAGCCGCCTTGCTCAGGGCTGAGGGAAGAACTCCACGACCTGATAGTTCCTCCCTCGCCTCTCTGCTCCGAGCCGGCAGAGGAACGGGCTGCTCGGGAGTCGGACACACCTCCTCCAGGGGGCTCCGCTCGGCCTCCCGGCTGCGGAGCGAGCGACGCCTCGGAGCCCCGGTGGGTGGGTGGCCGGGCGCGCCAAGAGCGCAAGCGACCCGCGCGCCGAGGGAGCCCGGCTGGGTCCGCGCCAGGCATGGAGAGCAAGCGCTGCTTCGCCAACCGCTTCGACGACTACAAGGGCAGCCTGCTGGCCGGGCAGGGCAAGGAGGCGGTGGCGCCCTTGGTGACGGCCACGGTGGACCGCATCCTCAAGGAGGTGCCCCCGCTGGGCGGCGCCGAGGCGGCGGGCGGCCTGGGAGCCTGCCAGGGCGGGCTGTACGGCGGCGTGGCCGGCGTGGCCTACATGCTGTACCACGTCGCGCAGTGCCCGCTCTTCGCGCCGGCCCGGGACTCGTACCTGCGCGCCGCCAAGCAGCTGGTGGACGCCTGCGTGCGCTACGAGGAGGACTGGGGCGACGCCGACGCCGACACCCGCGCCGCCTTCCTGCTGGGCGGCGCCGGCGTCTATGCCGTGGCCGCGCTGGTCTACCAGGCGCTCGGGCTGCCGGACTGGGCCAGGCCGCTGGGCAAGTTCCGCGAGCTGTGCGAGCTGTGCGCCCCGCTCAGCTTCCTCGACTGCGGCTCCGACGAGCTCTTCGTGGGCCGCGCCGGCTACCTGTGCGCCGCCCTGGTGCTGAAGCAGAAGCTGGGAATGGAGGTAGCCTCAAGTCCCTGCCACGCGCCGCACCCGCCCTTTGCCTTGCCTTAGTACAGGGGTTCCTAAACTTGTGGTTTTGGAACTACAACCCCCATCATCCATAGCTAGCAGTACCAGTGGTCTGGGATGGTGGGAATTGTAGTCCAAAAACAGCTGGAGACCAAAGTTTGGGAAACCCGGCCTTAGTACTTCTTCCTTCCTTCATTTCCCTGCAGTAGGCATGTGAGCCTGGTGCAGCAAAACCTGCAGAGAGTCTTGTGGCACATTATAAACACATAAGCCTTCATGGACTAGAGTTCATCAGATCTGTGGAACTGGACTCTCATCCAGGAAAGCTTATACTAACATTAAAAATAGTTGGCCTTTATAAGGTGCACCAAGGTTCTCTGTTGAGCTTTGGTGAAGGGTTAAATGACTTTCCTGGACGCAAGAGAAAAGGTATTGGCTTGTTTCCACACAGGTCATCCCACTCTTTTGTGATGTTCTTTGCTCCTGCCTTCACAGTTTTGGATGTGATATTTGATCTTTTTGTCTTTACAAACCACTGAAACTTGGTTCATGCGTTTAGCCTTGTAGAAATGGAAGGTGTGCAAGGTGCGTGCAAGATCATGCTCTGTTCTTGACTTTCCCACATTTACCCAAACTTGTAGCTCTTTAAAGATATTCTAACCTTGTAGAAGGCAGATGCTATCTTGAAACAGGTGTGTTTGTCTGAAAATCAGCAGCAATGGATTCAAATCACATGAAAGGGAATTCCAGCTGAACACCAGGAAGATCTTTCTGACAGTAAGAGCTGTACAACAATGAAACAGACTCCCTTGGAAGGTGGTGGATTCTCCTTCCATGGAGGTTTTTAAGCAGAGATTGGGTGGCCATGTATGATCTAGTTGAGATTCGTGCATTGCAGGGAGTTGGACTAGATGACCCTTGTGGTCCCTTCCATCTCTATTATTCTATTATTCCAAGCTCTATGCACTTCCAATTGATTTATAGACATTCTGATGTTCATAGGCACGTAGGTTGGTAGCAGAACTTGCTACTACACCCCCTTCCATGCACACACACATGTATTCTGTACTGCAGCATGCCTGTGAAGCAGGGATAGGAAACCTGCGACCCTCCAGATGTTGCCGTGCCACAGCCCCCTTCATCCCTGACCATTGGTCACGCTTACTAGGATCGATGGGAGTTGGAATCCCCACATCTGGATCCTTTAAAGGGTTTGTGGCTAGTGTTTGTATGTGTACAGGTTGAACTTATGTAGGCTTTGTGCACAGGTTCAAGAGAAGCCATGGTAGTTGGGGACAGGAATGGTGGGCATGATTCAACTCTTCCACTCTACATGCCCATTTCTATATGATGATGAGTGCCTGAAAAGACTTTTCCTTCTTACTAGAGGTTCTCCAGAATAAATAATTTGGCGTCTTCCAGCCTTAATTTTGTCGCCTTAATCTTGCTTCCCTCCCTAATATCTTGAACGCAAGGGTGCAGTTGTTTCCTCCTCAAGGTGACAACATCTGGGACAGGGAAGGAATTGTGATCTCGTAAGCATTTTTGCATTTGCAACCTCTTATTTCCTTGCTCCACAAGCAGGTGGATGGATATTCTGACCTAATATGGGGCAAGAGGCTTCATTCATAAAAGCCAAGAGGTACAATTGCTCTAAAGCCTCAAAATCTGTTATCTGAAGGGTTTGTCTGGAGGCAAGCAGTGAAGAGTGCTTCAAACACAAAGGAAAAAGCTGCACAGTGAATTGGTTTCAAGATATTTATCAGGGAAGTATCTTTCAATGCTTCTTGAAAAATGCTTGGGGCTACTTCTCTTCCAGCTCACCTAAGCAGCCCCTGGACTTTTTCATTGGTATAAGGGGGGGGCAGTTAAATACTTAACTATCTGAGGTTTTGGGGGTGGGCCCGACATAAAGCCTGGCTACACCCATGAACTTTTTCCATCTGGGCTGGGGCAGCAACTGTTCAACCTCTGTTGCAGAGATGGGGAATCTGTGTCCCTCCAAGTCTTGGACTGCAACTCACATAACCCTTCATGGTTGGACATACTGGCGGGTGCTGAGGAAAGCTGAACCACATCTAGAGAGTCACAGGTCCCCCATCTCTGTTCTGTTGGCTTGGGCTAGTATGTTTCTCAACTGTACCGGGTAGCCTATTCATCTACCCCATTCTTGAGGGGAGATTCATTATACTGGGAACACTTGGCTAACCCTTTTTTTGGATGTAGAAATGGTGACTCACTGATCACTTTCACTTTTCTTCATCTCAGGGGCTCAATTTTAGCAGAAACCTAGTGTTACAACGATGGAAATTTCATATATAAGTAGAACTGACAGGTCATGGAGAGAACAGGATGTGAAATTAAGGACATCTGGTTTTTGGTCTCTGAGCAGTGCTTTTCTGAAATAAGGGACATTGCTATAAATTTAGAGGTAGCCCTTGAAATATGGGATATCCATATTCAAGTGTAGTTGTGGTATAAGTGATGTGAGAATCACCCTCCTGATATCACATGCTGAAATTACAAGATACAAGACACTGTGTTGTGATACACATGTTTGTTTGGAAATTCATCTTGTCTTGCTTCCTGATGTTTGTGTGTGCAGGATGAAATATTCCTAGTTTGAGAAGCACTCAATCAGTAATTCAGCTACTGTTGTAAAAGTCAATTAGTTATATAAGAATCAACAAAGTTCACTTACACAACATCTTCAAATCTTTCTTGTTTAAACTTACTTTTAAGTTCTCTCCCACCACCATAAAAAAACTGACAGAAAGTGAATGAACACTAGGTTTAAAGTAAGTGTACACTTGTGCTATATATTATAAAGCTAAGTGTAGATCAGTTTAGGTTCAGATTTTGGTTTTGGAAGAAAGTGGTTTAGGGATAAGCGACTTCACAACAATTAACTACAGATTCTGCAGAAAGTTGGTTATTGGTTTCCATTATAATGATTAAGATTGTGTGTCTCCAAGTCATCATCAGTATTCCTGTTTACTATACCCTGCTCCCTCTCCTTGGATTCTATTTTATAGGAGGCTTGGTTATAAATAAATCAAATAATTTATTGGACACTTTGTCCAGTTTATATCAACCTTTGTCAAAACAAAGGAGTGACTTCAGGAGGCTGCAGTCCAGCAAAACTAATAATAATAGTGTTCTTCTAGTTCATATAGATTGTTTTCATAAACCACTTTGAGTTTAATTCTTTAAAAAGTGACTAATAAATAATTGTGTGCATAGTATATAATAAAAGCATTGCCCTTTACTTTAACAGTTTTTATTAACACGGCCACTTGCATGTTGGGTGCTGATTAATCAATTCCTCCCTCCTAACTTGTTGCTTTAGAGGAAGAAATAAATAGTGGAAGTTGCAGACCATGGAAATCATTACAAAGGCAGATTTAACACACATAATTAGGTTTAGGTTTTGTCTTTGGTATCTGGTGTGCATGACCATATTAACCAAACTATTCACTGACAATATTGCAAGAAATGTTTGCATATGTTTTCCCCCAAAAAATATATGATGTTCTGTGACTAGACCTTAGACTAGGATGTGTGAGCTGCTTACTAAGATTTTCCCCATTTTCCAGCCACATAACTGCATGAATTTTAAATGGAAATTGCAGTTAATCCCACATATTGTTAAGAGCCGTTACTTCCACTTAGGACTCACAGCCCTAAGAATGTGGTCTGCAGGGGATTTGATTTTACGTTGTGAGAAGGCTGAACATGAGAATTTATATTTTATTCATCTAAATTAGACATCCCATATGCCATAATAGACTTTTTAATACCAATATAATTGCATTCACACCAGGGAATTGCACCAGCAGAACTGCTTCAATTGTGACAGCATAAAACCTCCGGTCTAGGGCAGCATGAAAAATAACTTTCTAACATTTATGACTGGTTTAAGTTACTGTACTGCTTATAGCATTAACAGCATAATATATTTTATAACTGCAGCATTTTGCATCTGTAAATTTTAAGCAGCAGGAGCTCAGTGGTTTATTATTGGCAGTGTACATCATTAAGCCCAGTGTAGAGAGCCATTTTGCCCTTGAGCTAGTCAGGGGGCATGAGCAGTGCAGTGGCTCAGGAGGGGAGCTTGGTTTAGGGCTATCCGAGCTTAAACTCACATTAGCCATTAATTCACTAGATAACCTTTAGATAAGGCTGTGTCTCTTTCCCTCAGCCCAGCTCCCCTCCAACTGTAGTATTAGGATAGTGTTACTTACGGTACCTATCTTAGAGGGTAAAGATGACTGAAATAATGTGCC
This sequence comes from Podarcis bocagei, assembly GCF_964188305.1. NCBI lineage: Eukaryota > Metazoa > Chordata > Lepidosauria > Squamata > Lacertidae > Podarcis > Podarcis bocagei. The sequence continues at coordinate 47,830,935 of NC_138130.1, forward strand.
TTAAGTGCTTTGAGCACTATAAAGACATGTATCTACAACATTATCTGGCTCAGATTTCTCTGCAGGGTGGGTAGCCAATGTGGTGACCTCCATTTGTTGTTGAGCTACAGCTCCTGTCATTCCTGACTACTGGCCCTGTTCGCTAGGGCTGATCGGAACTTTAGTCCATCAACTCCAGGATGCTATGTTGGCTGCCCATCTCTGGACAGCTTCCTTACAGTATCAGTAGGTACATAGTATGTTCTCCATCATGTGTAAAAGGCAAACGCTCCTTTGTTTTTTAACAATGGGTCAAACTACGTGTGACATTTGCATAGCTGCTCTCCCCTGCTGCCCCCCCCCCCACTTAATTGTATAGCTGGCATTGGAGCCCCAAGATGGATTGACACTGGTGGTGCAAGAGGAAGAGGGTGTTAACCCTTTGCCCCTGCTATAGTCCATATTGTAATAGAGGCCTTTTGAACCTACTATTCGCAATGGGAGGAAAGCTGCTTTTGGCACCAGTCCGTCATGTGTGGTTTGGCCATGTCTGTACAGATCTACCCTCCAACATTTCTCTGATAAAAATAGGGACATCCCATTCCATACCTTCCAACATTTCTCCTAGGAAAAAAGGGACGTCCTAAGGAAAAGCAGGACATTCTGGGATCAAATCAGAAACCAGGACTCCTTCTGTAAATCCGGGACTGTCCCTCGAAAATAGGGACGCTTGAAGGGGTCTGCAGGGGCCTATTACCTAAAGCCAAAAAAGTATGCATCTCTTTCCCCGTGCCTCTATCTCTTGGATACATTGTATCTCCTTGTATGCCTACTAATTTTGCAGTGAGGAATATCTGTAAGGGATTATCCATCAACACAGTTCATTTTGGAATAATGAAAGCATGGTTTTCTAGGCTTAATCCTCAAATGTAGAGGTTCTCAGTGGGAGTGAGGCTCCTAATGTTGACAGTGCTGCCTGACTTATCGCCCCCCCTTCTTCATCACCCTTTCCTTTGGGGCTATGTTGGTGGCCATCACTGACTTATTGTGGGAGCAAATTCCATATTTTAACAATGTTGTGAGCCCAGTTCGGTGGTGCACATGTGACATGTTGGCTTTTACATGTTATTGTAATTATGGCCAACCCTTTGGCTTCATGTTAATTCTATCAAAATTCATAATGAGAGTTGGTTAAATGAATGTTATGGGATTCCTCATTTACTAAAAACTATGTTGTAAATATTTTTATAGCATACGATAAAACCCATTTCCTAAAAACTAGAAGAAATGTTAATTGAATTTTGGGTCACTTAAACTGAATTCTGTTTGACACTATTTAAGGTAGGACAGTTAGCATATGAAACAATAATTTCCATTTTTAGCAATATTGTAATTTTGCTGCCCACCTAACCTGCTGCCTGAGGAACATGCCCCCTTCCCCGCTCTTAGATCCTGCACTGAGACCAGCTGAGAAAGAACAAGGAATTCGAAAAGCTAATCTTAACGGATGGCTTGTTGTCAAAATGAAGGGCTGGTATCCCAGGACAAAAGCTGATCATGGACAAATGCTCTAATTTTAGCAACTCTGTGGGAGATATTGCAGAGTTTAAAATACTCTATTAACATTTGAAAGTTTCATAATGGCATGCAAGGCACAAAGCCCAGTCTCTGCACACCCATTTGCAGCCACCTTTCCATAAAGCACCTTTAGGTTCTACTTTGCCACTTGTTAGTTTCAGCCCCAGAATGAAAGACTGACAGTCCTCAAAGGAGGTAACCTCAGCAGTCTTGCTCTGCATCACAAGAGAACAGCATGAAGAGAGGAGTACAGATTTCCATGCTGATTCTATTCTGCATACAGAGAGCACTTCAAACCTAGCACTCCCTCTGAGCCATATGGCTGCTACAGAAGCACTATTATACAATGTCACTTTATCACAGAAGTGCTGATATAGTGCTGCTGTCAGGAATTTTTTTTTCCAGGATAGAAGATTAAGTACCAGAGCTCGTAAAGTGTCAGGAGCACAATTTATTTTCTTTAAGTATGTGCAAGTGTGGCATGCAGATTCTAAAATTATAATACCCCCTAAAGAACTAAGCCGCTTCAAAATTTGTATACGTAGTGCTGCTTGGTAGTATTACTGTTGTAAACTAAAATATTGTGCCTTTTGATACAGAGGGCAAACATTTAAGTTAATTAAATATTACATGTACCTGTACAATCCTCCTTGTTGGAAGCCTGAATACCTATTGGAAGATTGATCCACCTGCGTGGTTGCCAAGTTGAGGCCCTGCAAGGACTAGGGATGCATTGATCAACCTCTTCCTGCCCCACACCAATGTTGTGTGTACACATATATATAACTAATACACACACACACACACTGGTACACTACTAGTACATGCAGAAAATGAAACCAATGTCCAGCATTTTGTGTGCTGATTAGACAAAAGACTGAAATATTAGGAATCCATTCAATCCCTCATGCTTCTTCTACCCCAGACCAAAATTATTCTGAATAGCTTTTATTCTGCATTCATGAATCATAGAATCATAGAGTTGGAATAGACCACAAGGGCCATCGAGTCCAACCCCCTGCCAAGCAGGAAACACCATCAGAGCACTCCTGACATATGGTTGTCAAGCCTCTGCTTAAAGACCTCCAAAGAAGGGGACTCCACCACACTCCTTGGCAGCAAATTCCACTGTCGAACAGCTCTTACTGTCAGGAAGTTCTTCATGGATACTGATGTGCACCCATGCTTGTGCTTCCTGACTCTTGTGTACTAGGGACTGAGGAGGCCTGCATAATTCTCCTTGAGAATACAAGCCACAAGCTGCAATTACTTAATGCAAATCTACTGTGCTTGTGAAAGATGAAAAGTTTTTTTTTTTAAAAAAAGAAAAAGCGAGGCAAATGTCTTCAGTAGCTTGGAGGTATATTTAAAATTCAGCCATAATTAAACTCCATTCATTGTTTCTAGTCATCCAAATGCTTGCTGACATTCATTTAATCTTATGCACACTGTATTCTGCCTGAGCAAAATATAATCTTACATCAATTTAGTGAATTCAGGGATGCTAATCTGTCGAAGAATTACAATTCTAATTTCATATACAAAAATATTCTGAGCTAAGGAATACAAAAATTTTGGGAGCCTGCACACACAATATGGCAAGCTTCTTTAATTCCCTTGAAGATGTACTGTATAGTCTTATAACATATATTCTGGCAACAAATTGGACTATATAACATCAGCCATACTATGGAGTGTTCATCCAGCTGTACATTCTCCAATGTGGTCTATGCCATCACCTGTCAACAGTATCCTTCTGCTGTTTATGTAAGCCAAATAGGTCACTCTCTACGCAAAACAGTAAACTGAAACAAATTAGACATTAAAAACAGCAGTATTCAGAAAGCAGTGGGAAACCATTTCACTTCGCTGCTGAGCTTAAAAGTCACCCTGCTTCAATGAAACAGCATCAACAAAGGGCCCCAGAATGAAGATGCAAAGTTATAATTCATAATATTAAACCATATCTAATCTCTGGCTGTGCTGATGATCCACCAGTATGTTGCTGCTTTGAACAATGAGTCCCACATTGTTTGACTCTTGCATTTGTTTGAGCTCTGTCTTGGAAGGGGACAAGTTGGAAAAGGTAATTTTATATACAGAATGGAATGCACAGCCAGAGGAAAACCCATATCTCCGTCTGCACAGAACAGCCCTCTAACCACATATCCCCAAGAGGAAACAGGAGAGTAGCTCATGATGAGGCCTTTATAGTTTCCTGGGATTAGAGCTGCGGTAAATCCTCATGACATCCCTACCCTATAGCTCTTCACCTGAGAAAAGGGTAGAGTAGATTTACCACTCAGAACGAAGGTTTTCCATACTTACATATGCAGGAAGTTGCTGAAGATCAACCAGTGCCAGATCTACAAATTTTGCCACATAGGACAAAAGTCTGTACTGTTGCCCCTCTCTCCCTGATTGTGAATGCCACGCAACAAATTTTATGAAATAAATTCCATTTCTCGATTCACACATACTAATTGTATCTGAAAGAATGACTTATCCTAATCTTATCAACAGAGTACTATTGTTGGCATCAAGAGACAATGGAGTGCGCCTCCAGGGGTGAAGTCAAACTGCTGCGTTAGAAGCACTGAAGTGACCTCCCCAGAGTGCAAGCCTGGGCAGTGTGTATTTAGAGCCTAGGGCTTGCTGATCAGAAGCTCAGCGGTTCGAATCCCCGCGACGGGGTGAGCTCCTGTTGCTTGGTCCCGGCTCCTGCCAACCTAGCAGTTCGAAAGCACATCAAAGTGCAAGTAGATAAATAGGTACCATTCCAGCGGGAAGGTAAACGCCGTTTCCGTGCACTGCTCTGGTTCGCCAGAAGCGGCTTAGTCACCCTAAGAAACCAGAGGCCTTTCTTTTAGGCATTGTCGGCCAGAAGGTGTTAAAGAAGGATAGGATCTTTTTTATGTATGCAACAACAGCAGCAAGAATACTCATCGCAAAATATTGGAAGACTCAAGACCTGCCCACCGTGGAAGAATGGCAGACACAACTGATAGACTACATGGAATTGGCAGAAATGACTGGCAGAATCCGAGACCTGGGAGAAGAGGCAACGGAGGAGGACTGGAATAAGTTTAAGGACTACTTAAAAAAACATTGTAAATTGTATGAGTGTTAAGAATGATGCAGGACGGAAAACAACACGGCATCAGCAATTTAGTTAAAAGAAATATGAGACTAAGTGAGATTTGAGAAACAAGATAAGCTTTGGAACAACATTATGTCTAAACTAAGTATTCAACTATTTGATAAAAATGTTTAAAGCCGAGGTTATTACATTTGAAAGTTACAAAATAAGAATTGAAATAAGGTGATAAATTGCTGTTTATAACTCTATAACTGGGAACGCAGGAATGGGAGATGTGAGGAAGTCCAAAAGTTTAAGAAAAGAGGATTGCTGGACATTTGATTATTATATGTTATTTCTTTTTGTTTGCTCTTTTTCTGTTGTTCTTTGTTTGCTGTATTGTGTTTTATGTGAATTTAATGGTTAAAAAGCTTTAATAAATATTTTTTTTAAAAAAAAAAAAGAAGCGGCTTAGTCATGCGGGCTACATGACCCGGACGCCAGCTCCCTCGGCTAATAAAGCGAGATGAGCGCTGCAATCCCAGAGTCATTCGCAACTTGACCTAATAGTCAGGGGTCCCTTTAGCTGCCCAGATGACAAGACATTCCCACCACCACCCCGGCCTCACTGATGTGGCCCAAAGGAAAGTAAAGCAATATGTTTGGCACCAGCTTGGCTACAAGAATTGTGGAAGGAGGCGTACACTCCTTCCAGCAATTCTTCTTTCTTTCTTTTAGCTGTTTCAGCTAAAACAGCAAGGAAGAGACTTCTGGCAATTCCAAAAAGTTAAAGTGGCATAAGCCTTCATGGGCCAAATTCCAGTTCCCCAGATGAATGAAGTATAACCATAAACTGGCAGGATTATATACACACATGGGTGGTGGAGAGGAGCAAGACTAGATGGAAATGAATTATTATTATTATTATTATTATTATTATTAATCCTGCCCATCTGATTGGGTTTCCCCATCTACTCTGGGCGGCTTGCAACATATAAAACACAACAAACCATCAAACATTAAAGAAACAAGATAACCTATACAAGCAACAAACCAACCAATAAATCAACAAAAACCAATAACAATAATAACAATAATAAATAGTTTACAATTATATCCAAATGGAAGTATCTGCCAACCCCAATTTAATATTTAACCAACACCAACCCAACAAAAAATGAAACAGAGGAACCAAAATTTGAACTATTTAAAACATTTTAGCCAGTTGCCCCAACCCAGGCAGCAGCAAAAGAACAGTGATAATTGACACAAACAATTGGCAAGTCAATTTCTAGTGAGGTTGCCATGTTGCTTGCTTGCAGCAAGATCTACCAAGTCTTGTAGCACTTCAAATAATGACCATGGCTCTGGGGTATAAAATAATTATATGAATTGTTTCACTGCGTCCATTTAAGGCTCCTGTAACCAGAAGACCCTAAAATTATAATCATAGCAATTTCCCTTAAACTCAAGAAGTGACATTTGAGATATGCCTTTCTTCCTTTCTTCCCCTTTTAGCTCCCTGCATGTTGATTTTCTATTCAAGCCTGGACTTCCTAAAGATTTTTCTGTTTAATATTTTGGCAGCTATTCAGCTGAAAAGCCCAGAATTGCATTCCTCTGTCTTTTCTACCCAATCTGGAGCAGCATTCGCCTTCTGGTTCTTCTATTGGTTCTGCTCTATCTTGTCTACTATATTGCTTACTATGCTCATTCTTTTTGCCACATGCTGCCTGCATCTGTCCTTCTGGCCCTTCTCTTCTGGCTTTGTTTGTCCAGTCTCCCAGGCATCACCAGGCATCTGCTGTCTCCTCAGAGTGCCTCCTTTTCATTTGCAATCTATTTTCACATTCTGTTTTCCTGAGCTGCTCCAATATGTTGTGCTGGCACAGGGGAGCAGACCTGCAAATTGAAATTCAGCAGACTATTTTTGTAAGCGTCCCTTTGCAGACACAATGACGTGCATGCTAAAGAAGGGAGCTAAACAGCCAGCCAGTTGGTCGCTGGAGTTTTCTTCTTTTGAGTAACTCATGTGCCATCTTCTGCAAAGTGAAATTGGGGTGAGTGGGGCTTCCGGCACTTACTCCAGAATTGCCTTCCTGTGTGATTCCATTCCACATACCTCATTTCCAGAAGGCTGTAGCTCAGTGGCAGTGCATGTGTTTTGCATACAGAAGGTCCAAGGTTCAATCACTGGTATCTCCAGGTGTAGGGATGATGGGAGAGTCGCTTTTCTGAAATCCTGGAGATCTACTGCTAGTACAGTGCTGAGCTAGATGGACCAATGATCTGATTCAGTATAAGGTAGCTACATTGGCTGAGGAATATTTCCATTGATTTATTAGTTGTATATACAGCAGATAACAGTGCACACTACTGCTAGTTCATGGGTAGCCAGCATGTTGCCTTCCAGATGTTGGATTGCAGCTGGCATCATCCCTTGCCATTGGCCATGCTGCCTGGAATTGATGGGAATTGGAGCTCAACAACATCTGGAGGTCACTACATTGACTACCCTTGCTGTAGTTACTTCTCAAAATAACTAATTGCACTCTGAATCCAAATACAATAGTTGCAACTTAAGTCCTGTTGATTATTTTCAAGCAATAACTCTTGGATCAGGAGTTTATGGGTTTTTTATCTCCTAATGCCATGTTATTTTTTACATCTTTTTTGTGCCTGAGGGTGACTTTGTCTGTTACATCATGGGTTCTCACAAAATGGTGGCACAGGGTGGAGCCAGTCACAAAATGGTGGTGGACTTGGTGCTGGGCATGTTATAGTCAGCTTTTACCTAATATTTGAAAGGCATTCCTGTGGCTGAAAACACACCGTGAACACACCCTGGGCAATTGCGACTCAACTGAAGAGGCACCTGTGTGATCATGTTTCAGACACAAAATGTCTCTTAAAGATTAGAGAAAATATGTAATAGACTCACATTGAGGGGAAAGGGAGTCTTCTTTACCCTGTAATGTGTGAAAAGAATCTATCCGCCCTTCCTAGAACAATTTTAGTGCTTAGCATTTAGCATTTGAATGCAGGTGGGATGAAAGCATCACCATTAAGTATTTGATTATTAGAAAATCTTTAACCATGTAATAAGCTGCTCCCATCAAAAAACAGTGCCTTAGCAAACCCACCTTGCATACTAAGGACACACTGTTTTGGTTTCTAGTGGTGCTCTTGCTTGTCTTTGTCTTGAAGAAATATTTTTTTCTTTCTACCTACTGGGAATATTTTTATACTGACTGAATCACATTTTCTGACAAAACCGTCTTTTCCTCCCCCAAGGAATGCTTATTTTATATGCAGTGACAGCTGAGAAGGAGGCACAGGAAGGCAAGACTAACATAGCTTTAACCTTGCCTGTATCCAAGGCTCAAATGCTAAATGTTTAATGAGGAGAATTTACCTTCCTGCTCTTTTGCTACTGCAGATTGAATGGGGAGAATGTGCTTCTTACTTCCGCTGTTCCTCCCATTCGTTTTTGCTTTCTCTCTCTCTCTCTTTGTTCTTGGAACAGAGCAATATCAAGCCTTATGTGATGTCTGCATTCAGAATGTGACTTCAGTTGTGCTTGGATTCATGTTCTTGGTTCCAGGCAATGGCAACAGCTGTCCCTTTATGCCACAGGAGTTTCTCTGGTTGTCCTTTTGTAGTTGTCTATGGTGTGTGTGTGTCAGAGAGAGAGTGTGTGTTATATAAGAAATGAAAATGGATGTGGCATGGAGGCTACTGGGTCAAAATCATAACCACTCGTTTATGGGGGAGGGCATAGAATACTGTAAAGTTAAAGTGTCTTGAGACTTCACAACCTTCATTTGATCTTCCTCTCTTTTGCAGATCAGCATTCTTCTGTAGCCTGAGCTAATGTTTCCATTCATTGGGTTGTTAATGCAGCACAAATTGCAAATCAGCAGGCAAAATAAAAGTGGCTCTTTGCCAATGTGGAGTTCTCTTCTGTTGTGCTTGCTTGTTAGCACCAGTGGAATATTAGGAATGCTGAGAGTATATGAAAATGAGCCACTAGAGAAAAACAGACAAGGTGCTTTTTTTTTGATTGAGCATTTCTTGTGGCTTGCTTTATTTAATCATAGCTCTTCTAGATATACATTTTAATTAGCTGACTCTTCCACCAGTCAAATACACTTTTAGAGGTCACCTGACACGGGTGGCACTGTGGGTTAAACCACAGAGCCTAGGACTTGCCGATCAGAAGGTTGGTGGTTCAAATCCCCGTGACGGGGTGAGCTCCTGTTGCTCGGTCCCTGCTCCTGCCAACCTAGCAGTTCGAAAGCACATCAAAGTGCAAGCAGATAAATAGGTACCGCTCTGGCGGGAAGGTAAACAGCATTTCTGTACACTGCTCTGGTTCACCAGAAGCAGCTTAGTCATGCTGGCCACATGACCCGGAAGCTGTACACCGGCTCCCTCAGCCAATAAAGTGAGATGAACGCCGCAACCCCAGAGTCGGCCACGACTGGACCTAATGGTCAGGGGTCCCTTTACCTTTACCTTTAATTCTGTTCTGTTTTACAGTGAGTTGTGAAAAAGGATGAGAGAGCCATCATCACCTGCTGTGTGTTTTCTCTTTTAGCTATGAGCATTTTTCTGTAGTATGAGTTGATGCTTCCATTTTAGGGGCTGTTTATGAGGCATAAATTACAAATCATTGAGCAAAATAAAAGTGGTAAACAGATTTTTTTCAGGGTTCCAAAATAATTTTGAACAGAGACAACAGCAGAGACCAGAAATGAGTGCATACAACAAGAGCAACAAGACCTCAACACTCTCAGAAACTCAACGTCTGTCTCCAGCCACTACTCTGTAACAGTGTGCCATCTCTCTCCCTCTTTCTCTCTTTTCCCACTTGGCAAAATAACACCCATAAATGGATAGATGAGTTGCTGTTTGATACCAATAGTTGCAGATAGCTGTTGCAGTTTATTTTTTAAAAAATATGTTGTTGTGATGGTTTACAGAGCAGAACATGGTGACTTTGTCCCACAGTCCTGCAAGTCAGCATTTAATACCATTGCTACAGTATAAGAAAGATTATTTTGGGTGACCGTAGAGTTGAAGAATCATTTTGTGTGTTTTGATGCAGAGGATGAATGTGCTAAAGAAAAAGAAAAAGTAGTCCTGAATCATGAAAAGTAGCTAGCTTACTTGTTAAATCCCTGCTCCTGGAGATCACTGGCAAAATTCAGAAACAAAAAAACATACAAAGCATCACCTTCCATGACAAAGACTTGGAGTAAATCACTGTTCCTATAGGCTCCATCAGGAAAAAAGAAACTGACCTGATGGCACTCAAGACCAGTTTTTGATGTGCTGCATTGCAGCACAGCTTTAGAAGCCTATTCTACTGGGCCAAAACCCTCTGAAGTTAAGTTAGCCTGTTGAATACAACTGTGTTCTTCATTTCATAGCATTCTTTGTGTATATCGCAGCTGCTGCAAAAGCTCCCTCTGCTGTTCATTCTCCACAGTTGTGAGATATAAAATGAATGCCTTTTGTTGATGTCCTTACGAACAAGTATCATACGGAATAAACAAAATCTACATAGCTGACTAATAAATTCATCTTGTTAATTCTTCATCCTGCAGATTATAAGCTCTTGTGGGGTGTGTGTGTGTGTGTGTGTGTGTGTGTGTGTGCTTTTTTCTTTTTTTCTTTTCTTTTATGGCGGTATATATGAAACTCCAAAATTCAGAGTTGGGGAATACCTTTGTTAGGACCAACCCAAATATGTACCACAAAAGTGTGGCAAGCTTTCAAGTTCTCCAAAACTCTTCAGAGCTCTTTAGGTGAATATTTACTTCATACAGTGGTACCTCGGGTTACATACGCTTCAGGTTACAGACTCCACTAACCCAGAAATATTACCTCGGGTTAAGAACTTTGCTTCAGGATGAGAACAGAAATCACGCAGCGGCAGCAGGAGGCCCCATTAGCTAAAGTGGTACCTCAGGTTAAGAACATTTTCAGGTTAAGAACGGACCTCCAGAATAAATTAAGTTCTTAACCCGAGGTACCACTGTATATGCAAAAGTAAAGGAGTGAAGGTAGGAACACTATTCAGGTGTTGCTCCAATTACTTTGGTGGAAGGGAGCAGGTTTTGTCTTCCTGAATGCAGCCTGTTTCTTATGCTCCATTGAACTTCAATAAGAAGACTTGAGAATCAAGCCCACTCTTGCGTGTATAGCCATGCCTTGGGTGACATTTCTTGGTCATGCTGGAGTGGGACAGTGAGAATGAAAGGAGTAACTGTTTTTTAATATAACATAAATAAATCAGTATCCTGCCCTATAATGATGTAGTGCAATAACCCAAAGTTATGAGTGTTCTAACTATTTAGGGGAAAGCATCAGACATGGGATATTGCTTGACAGCCCATTCAGCTGTGATGAAGGACACTGAAGGTTGATGCCACCTGGGTTTCCATGTTATATAAAAGTATTTTGTAACATTTGGGGCTTTATATCGCTGTTTATATAATCATGTGAGGGGGTTTTTTTAATAGGCTTGGACCAATGAAGCATGAGTGGGACTCCACCCATGCAACAGGCTTTCCTGCTGCGCATTATTGCATGCCCTGAAAAGCTTCTCCTGAGGGAGAGCCTGTGGATTGCTGTGGAATGGGAGGTTGCGGGCAGCTGCAGACAGGAATCAGCAGAAATCATTGGTAGGCAATTGCTTGAGCAGAAATGCCTTCTCCTCACACAAGAGACCTTTTCTCTGCTGTAAATTCCCCCTCTAAATTCTTCCTAAATGATATGAAGCCTACTGATGAAGAAAAATAGATTAAATAGGTACTGAGGAAATGGTTTAATTAAATGAAGTGCATATCGTTAGGAGTCTAATTAAGAATATGCAAAGGAGATTATTCACTCATTTTGTACGCATGTTCTCCATCATTGTATAAAACCCATTTCAAACAAAGAAACTGGTGGCTCCTTCAAATGTACCTTTTATGTATTTCATTTCATCCTTCTGGATGAAGCATGGAACTCCCATGATGCATCCTGTTGCCACAAAACATCTCTACCCTGTTTGCAGTGATCTATCTCTAGCAGCACGCAAAATCCGCCAATCTTGTTTACCATTTTTCCAGCAATGTTCTAAGTGATAAGGAACACACATAGGCAGTGTTTACTGGGAAGTAAGGAGCAGCAGCAAGGTGCTGGAGAGCAGAGTTCTCTTTGTGTGTTGTACAGCCTTCCCTTCACCCCCTAAGACAGGCTGCCGGCCTCACATGTGGGATTGATGGAAGCTGGAGTTCAGCAACATCTGGAAGGCCATAGTTTCATCAACCTTCTTTAGGGACTTGGGGGATCTTTCACCTTTCAAAGGATATCTCAGGATGAAATGTTAGAAATTACATTTCACGCCCACCACGTCTGATAGGTTTTTCTCCCTTTAGGTGTTGACTCCACCACAAATCAAGTCAATTTGTCAAGCAATGTTAGAGTCTGGGAAACAGTATGCTCTGAGGAAGAGAAAACCAGTTCCACTCATGTACTCTTACTATGGAACAGAGTACCTTGGTGAGTAGAGACCTTTAAATTAGGTGTATTCCTGCTGATTTTCTAGGAAATTTCCATTGCATTTTAATGGAAGGATCTAAGAGTAAGCCTGAGTAAGTCCCATTGACCTAAATAGGGCTTGATTCAGAGGAGACATGCATAGAATTCCACTGTGAGATATAAAATCTGTGCACCCAAGAAATATAATATACAGAGAATATATATGGACCCAGTCCTTTTCCCCCTAAAAAATGTTTAAGGGTACTCTCATTTTCCTACTCATATTGAAATACTGCCCCTCGATGAGGCCAAACTTAGATTCACAAAATGTTTAGGGGTATGCGTCCCCCCAGAAAAAAGCATTGTATGGACCAAATGCACATCCTTTGTTTTCTCTGTCAAGTGTTCAGATAGATCATCCATAAGAATTATTTTATACTATTTTATACTAGGGAGTCAAAACAACAAACCTGGCTATGAAGTGGCCTACACGAGCAATAGGTAAGGATGAGGCTCGAAAATAGTCAGGTCTAGAAACATTCAACTGGGGGATTTTTGTCTTGAAATATATACTAGGCAATTGATATATATGCATGCAGAAATCTTGTCTTTCGTGGTGAGCCAGAACAGGGTAAATTCTGTTAGGCAAAGCTTTTCACCCTTACCAAAAGAGGGCACCATATCAGCATTCTTGCGAGGACAGGAGTGAAAATGTTGTGCTCTTTTTTAAAATTTGAAGGTTACTCACTGCACGATACTCTGAAGGATACTCCTCCTGTCTGTTGGCAAGCCCTTTGCCTGGAGCTGATCCGTGTCCCTTCCATTCTCTTGTTTAAATCATTTGTCAAATGAGGGAGAGGGTTCACACTGTGCAGTGTCTGACACAAAATGTACCTTTTCTTTTGCAAGAGGTGGCTTGCCTTTGAGTGGAGCTTGAGCCACCCAACAGCAGGTTTCCTCCAAGATGCAAAACCCTGCAAAAATTCAGTGCACCGCTACCTACTTTATTGTAACTATTTCTGTTCTTCACAGGAGCTGCTCACGGCCTTTCATCCATCCTACAGATGCTGCTTTCCTACTATGAATATATTCCACCTGCTGATCAGGAACTAGTATGGCAGAGTGTTGACTTTCTTATGGATCAAGAGCAGAATTGCAACTGGCCTCCAGAACTAGGAGAGATGATTGAACGGGAGAATGAGCTTGTGCACTGGTGTCATGGCGCTCCAGGTTCTTCTCAATGTAGATGCTGTGAAGTAGATGCCAGAAATTAGTCATTAAAACACAATTTCACCCAGTGCTGTTTTGCTGAGAAACAGGCCAAATTGTATCCATTCGTAACATTTGATGTGAGGCTGCCACAATTTTAACATTACGCTCTTAAATATTTTGTATTACTGAAGTGACTAGAAGATCAGACAATGGAGGGAGCTCTCAAAACACATGGAGATTCCTTTGCTACTGCAGCCATTAGAAATCTGAATGCATTGCAGCATAGCTTGTTCATGTGACTATGACAGTTTACTTGCATTGCCAGAATCCAGAGCATCCTTTGAGGGACTTCTTTCAGGTGGAAATTGATGCAGAGAGCATCATGGTCCTTCCGGGACTAAAACCTACTCATGAAGAATCAAACAGGGTCAATCACTTTTGTGATCAGCCCTATTCATTCTTTCACAACATCCCCTCTGTATATAGTAATGCAGGTCAGAATGTATCACGAGCCTGATACACTGCTTAATTGTGCACTGCTGCATGTCTAGTGGACTTGCAGCAATGTAAGCAACACATACATCCTTTAAACACCACCTTCTGCAAAGTGTCTCCCCCCAAGCCTTTTTTATTTATTTTAAAAGCCCACCAGTGATCTTTGCTATCATCTATGCTACCAGCCCCTCCTTATCATCCCACCCTTTCCTGCCCATAATTTAGATTGCAAACAAGCATCTTGGCAGGTGTTTCCCCCGCCCTTAATTGCAGTAGGCAATAGGGAAGGTGTGGAGAACATTTGGCCCTGTGGATTTTGCTGAACTGCAACTCCCATCAGCCACAGCAAGCATGGCCAATGGCCAGGGATGATGGGCATTGTAGTTCAGCATCACTTGGAGGGCTAAAGGTTCCCCACACCTGCAATAGGGAAGCAGGTTAGTGAATCAGAGTACTTTAGTGAAGATAGCTGGGGATTTGATTTAATTTTAATTATGTTCTTACATTTATATTCAGCTTTTATTTTCTCGTGGAATCATGGTTCCCAGGCAGTAACTGGCTAGACCTGCTTAGCTCTTCTCATGCTTTCAGAATACATCTTATCTGTCTATCCATCCTACTATGAATTATATCATTCAGTCATAAAATAAGATACCTGAGTGGGCAGTGGTGGGCTTTTAAAACTGAAAAACAGTTTTCTGTTACCAGTCAGCTAACCTGCACTTCACACCTATAAATATGAAGGAGAGAATACATATGATCTTATGTAGTAATTGTTCCATTATTCATTTCTTCACTGGTACTTACAACATTTCTTTGGTTTGCTATTTTCCTAGGCATTGCATACATGTTTGCAAAAGCATACTTAGTTTCTAAGAAGCCCCAATATCTAGACAGTTGTATCCGCTGTGGAGAACTAACTTGGCAGAAGGGACTACTGAAGAAAGGACCTGGAATATGTCATGGAGTGGCTGGCAGTGCTTACGTGTTCCTGCTCCTATACAGGCTAACTGGAAATTCTAAGTACATCTACAGAGCACAAAGGTTTGTTCTTTAACAGAACCTCTTTGAATATTGGTGTAATCCTTGTTCGGCGCACTCTTTTGTTGTAGGCCATATTGCTTTTTAATGCTCCTTTAAGTTTAAGCCTCTTGGAGATAACAATGTCCCTGTTGTATTCAGACTGATTTCTCAGCAGTGAAGAGAAGAGACCTAAAATACTGTTATGCCTCCCTAAGGACCAAGTTAGATGTACCATTAAAAGCATTTTTCCATTTAATGGGCTTGTGAATTTTTTAAAACATGGAAATAGCTGCTGTAGGGGTCTCCTAGCAGCAGAGGTGGGGAGAGAGTATAAACTCCCCCCTCCCCCGTCCCCGGCTGTAATACTATTTTTTTAATAAAATAAACCTGGACACTGTTATTTTGCATTGACATCAATAGGAGCTTTTCCTCCCAATGCAAATAGCAACATGGGAGGTAGAAGAACATGTTTTTAATTGGGATCACAGCAGAAGACAGTTTGCAGGATCACTTTCTGACACAGTGATATTGCTCCCCCCCACACACACATACATGCACGACAGCTATTTCCATTTTTTAAATAATAAAAAATCATGCAAATAACATGCAATAACAGAGTTTTAATGTCATATGTGGCTTGGCCCTAATACTCCAAGGAGTGAGGAGCAACTGTTTAGTTTCTTTTGAATGAGAGAGCACTAGAGAGTTATGGCATTTCTGTTATATTTTCGTTATTCAAAAATATAAAAGCAGAGCCTACAAATGGAAGCAAACAGGCACTCCTCCAAGTCAGTAGATCCACTTCACTACAGCAGATCCCTCAAAAGTAAGGTTACCAGACCTCCCCGTTTCCCGGGGACAGTCCCTGGATTTACAAATCAGTCCCCATACAAAATCCATTGAAGCTGAAAAGTGTCCCTGGATTCATTGAAAATAATCTGGTAACCTTACTCAAAAGTGACCTTGCACCCCAAAGTACTTCACCTTGGGCCAACTCACAGCTCATTCTCCCTCTCAGCCTCTGTCTCTGTAGTCTCTTCAAAACTGCCAATTCACAGCTCTCTCTGTCTCCTCCTTTTGCCAAAGGTGCTGACTCCTATCAGTTGTCACTTTAAGCAAAACTAAAGTGATAGACCAAATTACTGGTGTCATTCAGAATAGCACAATAGCTCCTCCATGAGGCTTTTGGAGCCCTCTGACTCCAACTGGCTAGGAAGCCAGATAAGCCGGAAGAAACAGAACAAAGGATTGTTATCTACAGCTTCCTGTTTCCGGTGCGCCAGAAACAGCTTCCTGTTTCCGGCGCGCCAGGAATGGAGTCTCCCCCAACACCAAGGGAGACAGACAGACAGAGACAATCAGAAAAAGATGGGGAAATATCATTATCTGCATTCCTCTTCGAATGGAAGAGGAACCAGGCTCTCACCCGCAGTTTGCCTGGTGGTCTGGCATTTGCTTCCCCATGGAATGCGAGGGCAAGCAAAGGCAATGAGTGCATGGAGCACTCTGGCTGCCATGACCCCCCCCATCCTGTTCCTGGAAGCACAGGTTTTCCTGCTAATTGGATTTTAATTGGAGTAAACTACAGACACGTGCCAGAGATGATGAGATTAAAAACAGCGAAAACAACCCAGCTCCAAGGATGTAAAAGGTTTGGACTGAGAGTGGATTTCATTCGGTGAAAGCGACAATGGAGGCAGGGGAGCCCACGGTTTGCTTATTTAAAGCTTTTTTCTACATTTATGATATGGCAATCCTCCCCAGAATGCAAGTTTTATTAACAATATCTGCACAAGTGAGGATGGAAGAAATTAGAATATAATATGGAATTTAGCAAAATTGGAACTATGTGTGTGATGTGAGAGAAAGGAACTGAGAGGGAAGGGGGGGGGGAGAAACGATATGCTTTGAAACTATAGAGCAAAGTCCTCCCTAACCTCCATTATCCACAAAGGAATGTATTTGAGATAATGATAATTGGCCATAAATCAGCACCTGGGAGGAAAGGAGTCTACCAGTTATTTGAATACAGTGGTACCTTGGTTTACGCACTTAATCCGTTCCTGAAGTCCGTTCTTAAACCAAAACCATTCTTAAACCGAGGCATGCTTTCCCTAATGAGGCCTCCTGTCGCCGGTGCCCTTCCACTGTTCAGATTCTGTTCTTAGACCAAGGTAAAATTCTCAAACCAAGACACTATTTCCGGTTTTGTGGAGTTTGTAAACCAAATCATTCTTAAACCGGACTGTTCTTAAACCGAGGTACCACTATACATGTTTTTGGATTAACTATCTGCAGTCTGGATTCAGACCTTTCTTCCTAGGCTGGGAAAATGGTGAAGACGGCTTGTTTATGGAAGTCGAATCACGGGACAAAGTGATGCAGTGACTTTTAGAAACTGTGAGATAACAGCTTCTCCTGGGGCATGATGGGAACCATCAACAGTTGCAGAAATGAACAATACAACACCATATATGGATGGGGAAACATCATGGAAAAAAATTTCACACACAGGAAAGAATAAGGATTATAGCTACAGTTCCTCACTTGAAACTTTACAAATTATCTGTTATACCAACATGAATAGAAATCACAAGGTTGAAGCTGCTATATAAGAGATTATTATATCTGAATGGAATGTGATGGAAATTATCAAAACTTTGGAACGCAGAAGAAATGTAGAAGAATGAACTCATTAACTCTAGCATGCGAGGGGGCCAGTTTAATTAAATTATATAATTTGACACTTGAATAATTGGTATTAATAATTGTATTAACTGGATAAAATTGATATTGTTATAATGAGGCTATTGGAATGACACTGGAAAATTATATATATATATATATATATATATATGTAGGTTTTGGTGTCTTCGGGTGTCTTCCCGTGTAAGAGTTGGGGTGTCTAGGCGACGTTTCGACGAGGTCTCACTCGTCATCTTCAGGCTGGTGCTTTTGGCTTCTTCAAGAAGCCAAAAGCACCAGCCTGAAGATGACGAGTGAGACCTCGTCGAAACGTCGCCTAGACACCCCAACTCTTACACGGGAAGACACCCGAAGACACCAAAACCTACATTCCTGTACCCGTGAAAATCTACGAAAGCAAATATATATATATATATATATGCTTTCGTAGGGATTGCAGGGGGGTGCAGCATCCGGAGGTGCCACTATGGTTTGGCTACTGGATGGTGTCTGTAATTTATCTGTGGAGAGGGTCTGGGTTTGGGTCTGGTGTGGTTGATTGGAGATGGCGTTCTGTGTGCCTCTGGTTCTGGTGTCGGTTTTTGTGGGGAGGGCTAATTTCCAGATGTCTGGCAGGCGGGACGTGTCGTCACGCTTGTTCATGTTGTGAGGGTGTTTCTCTATCTCGATGGCTTCCATGATTATTCTCTTGTGGTGATGTTCCTGCAATCCCTGCAATCCCCCCTGCAATCCCTACACAGATCTGGCTGGCACAGGGCACAAAACCACAGCTCGCCCCTATACACGAAGCCAAGCCAGAGCACAACTAAGTGCAGTACAGCCATCTTCTCAGAAAAACTCTTCACAAGCTCAAGAGGTCAAGACACGAAAGCTTTAGCAACTAATCCACACCTAATGACCCTCCTAAGTGGTACTCAGAATATCACTCAAGAAATCACTCAAGATATCCCTCAAGTAATTAATGAACAAAAGAAGAAAAGGCACACTAACCTGGGAACTTCCTCTCTGCCCAGAACGTTGGAGGCTATACACCACACCCCCTCAACAGTATTTATAGGAACTCAAACACTGAGATCCTGCTCTGTTCTAGTAACAAGAAGCCGAAAGCACCAGCCTGAAGATGACGAGTGAGACCTCGTCGAAACGTCGCCTAGACACCCCAACTCTTACACGGGAAGACACCCGAAGACACCAAAACCTGCATTCCTGTACCCGTGAAAATCTACGAAAGCATATATATATATATATATATATATATATATATATATATATGGATTGTTATCTACATCTTGGCATTTTAAAGTTTCTGAAGTAGTATTTTGTAGTTTGGCTTTGAAAAGTAGCTATGAGTATTAATAATCATATCAAGACATAGGCTTATTTTCACCACAGAAAACCTCCACTCTTATTTCTTGCTATCTCTATGATCAGCCAAGAGCACTTTCTTAATTTCTGCATCAAATTAAGGCAGGAAGGACACATAAGGATGCTTTTGAAGGCTGCACCACAGCTGTGGAAGCTGGGACAGCTTTTAATCCCAAAGAGATTCATCTTTTGAAGGCTTGGTCTTGGATGCATTTCATGATAATTGCAAAAAACAAAAACCCTAAAAACAAATCACACATTTGCTGGTTCATCGTGGGTGGGGATGTGTGTGTTACTTTGCTTTTGCATTATAGAGATATGAGTAGTAAAGGTTTTGGTAGAAACTGCAACCTGAGGTTTTTTCCCGTGGGAACCAAGACACCACTATCCTTAATGGAGTTTTGTGATCCCCCCTCCCGGCCAGATCTATGAAGCTCAAGTTGGGATCCAGAAGGTCACCTAGTCCAACTTCCACATTGCAACACGTGGTCCCCCATCCAATTTGAAACCATACCAAGACGTAGCTTAGCTTTGTAAATGTCCTAGCAGTTATATTGCTGCCATACTCTTTCATTGAAATTAGTGGGTTCTGGCGGGCTGAGGAGTTTGCAGCAATGCAGCAGTGCCAGTGTCCCCTCCATGTGTGAGGTCTGGGGTGGTTTAAAAATGGTCTGGATGCAGCCGACCACACAGCCAGGGAATGAATCTGTCCATAACACATAAGAACACATTTGATTAAATCTGGTTCCAAACTGAGGACAATTTTGAATCCAGCTTGAAATAGCAACATGTTGACGTTACTGTACAGAGTAACTCTCTCTTTTTTGTCTTGGTTTCTTCTTCTCCTTAGGTTTGCTGAATTCTTGTTTACTGAAGAATTTAAGGCTGGATCCCGGGAACTGGAAAGTGTTTACAGTCTGTATGAAGGTTTCTCAGGGACAGTTTGCTTTCTGGTTGACTTGCTACAGCCTAACCAAGCTGAATTCCCCCTCTTCAGTGTCTTTGTGTAAAATGGAACATGTTCCACTGCCGGGACAGGACAAAGGCACTGTTTCAGTTCACTATCAAGGAAAGCGATTTTAGAATATGTCCATTTCTGCATTGCCACTAATGAGATAGCCTTAACGTTGCAGGGTGCGGGGTGGGGAGAGCAGGTCTAACACACAGACACATATGTATTCTGGGGCTTGGGAAGGGAAGCATGTGGTTTATAAATAATAGGTAGCAATTTTATTCAAAGGTTAGAAAAGGGACTGGCATTTTTACAAAACTGAAAAGGAATAAAAATTCAGATGAATTAAGGGAAGTTAAATGAAGTTCACAAAAACTGACAGCGTTCTGTCTTCCACAAGGTAGATTGGTTAAAGGACAAAATGCAAATTTGGATTTCAGAGAAGTGCAAGTGGTGGTGGTGGGGGAATGTGAACAATGCATTATTTAAAAGCACACAAAAAGTATATTTTTATGGTACATTGCCACATTTTTGGGGGGAAGGCAGGCAATGAGAAAAGTAAAACTGTCAAACATCTTTGACATATTCCAGAAATTCATATTAGGACAATGTCTTTATTAGGCCAACCAAAATGCCACAAAAGAGCATGCCGCGTTTTTAGCTCCCCAGAATTCTTCATCAGGTTAGGTGGCAACAACCTGGGATAAAGCCGCCCAGCAAGAGTCTTAAGATGGAGTGTAGGAGGCAGTAGACTTTCAAATAAAGCCCATTTTACGTACCTTGCAGGAATCAAGCTCCATTGTAGCCTCCTGGCAAGGACTAACCCATAATGGCCAAGTGCCCTTAAGAGATGGGGACTCTGCCATTGTTGGCTGGGGATGAAAGGTGCTAGTCCAGCAACATCTGCAGGGCCAGAGGTTCCCCACCTCAATTCTAGGTCACTGTTTCCCAGTGTAGGCAGGTGAAATTGTTGCCTTTGCTTACGTCTTTGGCAACAGGTTTTCTCCCCTCTATAATAAGTCATTCTAACCCTCAGCTATAGTAAAATTGCA
Source organism: Podarcis bocagei (assembly GCF_964188305.1). Lineage (NCBI taxonomy): Eukaryota > Metazoa > Chordata > Lepidosauria > Squamata > Lacertidae > Podarcis > Podarcis bocagei. The sequence continues at coordinate 47,851,909 of NC_138130.1, forward strand.
AAATCCTGCAACAGAGATGGGTGCTTCTTACTGCACGGGTCCTCATAGGATAAGAAAATAATCTTTGCTGATGAGCTACATTTGGTTTCATAAAATATATTAAACAATATCCCCTTGGATTGAAGCTAAGGCTCCCTGTGGATGATGTTCTGCTCTCAGGATGCTAAGGGAGTGAAGTAGAATTGGTGCAAATTGTGCCCCGCCCCCACCGCCACCATTGGCAGTACACAAATTAAATAATAATAAACAACTATATATTGTACAGTTATTTCAGGAATGTGTAACATCTACCTAAAATTGCAAAAACAGATTGAAACAAGGCAAGATCTTGTAGGAATCCAAGCCTACATGTTTGTTTAGAAGTCCCTTGTGTTCAGTAGGACTCGCTGTCAAGAAAGTGTGTTTAGGATTTCAGCCCAGGTTAAATTCTTAAATGTACTAGGTTGCTTCTCTGTGAAGTTAAATAGAAGTTTAAGTAATATAATGTGTTTTAATTATGCTTTCTTAAAGAATATGGGTTATTAGTCTTTGCCATATATTGTGTGCCTATTTGTGATGTATGTTTCCTGCATCCCGGTGTGTAAATCATCCCCTAAGGCGCTATGGCCATTGTGACTCATGAGGAACAATCTTCAGATCATAGTAAAGCCAGCTATTTTAACTAAATGTAGAATTCTTGAGTAAAAGTATGAAATATTGTACTAGCATTTTTTATTAGAGCTGAGCTATTGTTTTAGTACCAGATATGTACATGTTAGTAAATACCTATTGCTTTTTCTACAGATTTAAAATTTGCTAGGAATACTGTGGTCCTAGCTTTGCTTATAATGTCCTTCCCCCACACTTTGTTTTTAAATGTTACAGATATTCTGTGGGGGCTGGGAAAGCAGCTTCTCCCCCTTGATCTCTCTGCATTTTGATGTTGTGCCATGTAACTTATTTCAGGGAGAAGTGCCACTGTCCGCCTCTTCACATAATATTATTTCAGTACTAGTCTGTGTATGAACTCTTATTCCTCAGCCAAGGCAAACAGCCACCACTATACTATATTATATTCAAATTGTTGACTGGAGGAGAAAATAGAATTTACAGGGAATATGTCCAGTCCAGCAGCTTATCTCCTAAGGCAATCCCACGTGGTCAAGTAAAGGAGGTCCAAGTGCACATTTTAAAAATATAGATGAAGAAGGATGTAAAATCATTTTATGGATTTGTCTTTATTAGAAAGGCTCTTAGGAGATTTACATATTATGCTTCCACTTCTTACTTTCTGAAGTCAGTCATACCTTGGATCTCGAACGCCTTGGCTCCCGAACAAATCGGCTCCCAAATGATCAAAAACCGGAAGTGAGTGTTCCAGTTTTTGAATGTTCTTTTGGAGTCCAACGGGGCTTCTGCAGCTTCTGATTGGCTTCAGGAGCTTCCTGCAGCCAATCAGAAGCCGTGCTTTGGTTTCTGAATGTTTTGGAAGTCAAACGGACTTGTGGAACAGATTGCATTCGACTTCCAAGGTACAACTGTATTGCCCCAGGTGTATTCAGTAGAGTGTGAGCTTCCCACCTCTGTGACATGAATATAGAATGCATACCATAGTCAGGATCTGTTGGGTATACAGAAAATAAAATTTCAGCAAAGAAATACATAAGGCTAACAAATATAATAAGCCCACAATATAATGGGAAGCTAAGCCAACAAATACACAAGGAGCTACACAAAGTCCTGTCTCAGTCTGATATCGCAGCCCTTGACACTGACTTGCTCTTGCAACAATACAATTGGCTAAGTAGCTACCAGCGCGAAGGTAATTTCAAGGCAAGAAACTTACAGTGCAATCCCATGCACATTTCCTCAGGAGCAAGTTCCAGTGAGTTCAGTGGGACTTATTCCCAACCCAAGTTAGTATGCATAGGATCACAGCCTTAAAGCGCAATCCTTAGAGTGTTTTCTCAGAAGCGAATCTCTCAAAGTTTAATGTGTTTAAGATCACGGCCTTAGAAAATAACCAAAAAAAGTCTTATACTGCTGAGAGAAAAGCATACATACTGCAAAGCCATAAGCCAGCAATACTCAGGGCCCATGAAACAATACAGTATTTTTAGGGATGTGGCTAGGCGTATTCCAACAAAACAGCACAAATCTTGTTTCATCATACAACTATTTATTCCCCATATACTGCACTTAAAGAGTTGAATTGCCTTGAATATCAACTTCAATTATAGCAGGATTTTATCATAATTTGTGTGTACTGATGAATAATTTCTGTTCATACAGACTTTGCTAGTAGTCCCTCGTGCTATCAATTTGTATATATACTTAAGTGCATATTTTCAGTGAATAATATTGTGATAAAAAAATATTCTTGTGTTTACAAACTGTAGATAACATAGCTATGTTATTTGAAGAGAGCTGTTATTATACTTCTGGATGAAGTTTATCAAAGTTATTATTGCTTTTAGGTCTCTGTGCATGCTCCTCACATTATGGCATGTTTTGAAAATTGTAGTTTTCACATGTTAACCCTGATAGTAATTGGTTATCAGTTAAGTTTAACTAAAGCAATATGGTATAGCAGACCATGATATTTAATATTTATTTTACAAAGCAGAGTGCTGCTTGCTGATCAAAAATATTTATAATGTAGTAAGGTTATATAGTGATAGACCAAAAATATTTTCTATACAATATTTGTATAATATATACAGTGGGGATAATATTCTTAAATCCCTCTGTTACATGTAGAAAGAAACTAATCTCAACCATTACATTTTGTGTTAATCCTTGTTGCCATTTCCCTGATGGAGGGAAAAGAATACAGTGATAGTGGGCTTGAGCCTCTATTTGGGGCTATTTTTGGCAGGAGCTCAGAAATACAAACAAAGACTTCCACAAAATCACTTAGGTCTCATCTGCACTACACATAGTGGTTAAGAGCGGTAGACTCGTAATCTGGTGAACCGGGTTCACATCCCTGCTCCTCCACATGCAGCTGCTGGGTGACCTTGGGCTAGTCACACTTCTCTGAAGTCTCTCAGCCTCACTCACCTCACAGTGTTTGTTGTGGGGGAAGAAGGGAAAGGAGATTGTTAGCCGCTTTGAGACTCCTTAGGGTAGGATATCAAATCCATCCTCTTCTTCTTCTACAGCAGTATCATACCACTTTAAACCATCACGGTTTTCCCCAAACTACAGTTCCCAGGATTCTTTAGGGGAAAGCCATGACAGTGAAAGTGGTATAATGCTGTTTTAAATATGTAGTGCAGAGGGGGTCTTCAATCCTAAAAGGTGATGTGTCAGGGAACACTTACTTGGAATTAAGCACATCACTGTGAAGATGAAGATGATTACATTTATACAGCTTCCTATCAATGAATATTCCCTGACTAGAGAAAACCATGCCACATCTAATGCATTGCCTTTGAAGATGATTTTGTCACTTGTTTGTTTTAGAGCGCCCATCATCCAAATAGGATGACAAGGGGTTCATAATACAACAATAAAAGAACAGAATAACTTAAGAATAACCACTGGATACAAAAAAATACTAAAGTAACTAAAATCAGAGGATTGCAGCTCCCCACATGCGTACTGCAGACCACAGAACCAGCGCACACAATGACCCTGACCATACCTCAGTATCAACCCAAAGCCTGGGTGAATAAGTAGTGACTTCAGTTAGTGACAAAATAAGGGTGATCGATGCACCTGTAGAGGGAAGGAATTCAATAAACAGACGTCGCAGCATTATCACTATAAATGTTGGCATTGACTGAAGTAGATTCAAGCTCAAAATGTTAGTAAAGACCAGAGGTCTGCTCGCAAATGTCCATTAACAAGTTCATGTGCTGGCAAAGCCACAAGCTGGTGGCAATGCACATGAGGTAGTCTTAAAGTAATGTGTATATCTGAGAACCAGCAAAGAGCAAGAAGAAATGTTTTCATGTTGCTGATATGTACCCTTTATTAGTTACCTCTGTCCATTTCTTTCAGCAGATGGTAGTCATTTCATTAGTATTGAAAACCCTCTGCTTTGATACCTGCTCAGTGTCATATATCGTCTCTTTACCAAACAAACTTGATTTATTCTTGTAGAATCGCACCTTAAATAAAAGTCCATGCCATGTTTTAAACACTGTGATATTTCAAAGCGTGTCTCTTGTACTCGTTTTGTATTGTACACTGGAGGGATAGTTAAAATAGGGTTGTTGTTTTTTAGCTTTTAAAAGCAGTGATCAGAATATTGGCTTAGCAATGAGAGAAGAACTCCATGTATCCATGCTATTTATATTTAACCTATGTGATATTTTGCCTTAATTCAAATAAAGTATAACTGTATTGTGGCTATTTTGTATTTATTGGAACAACGGGCCAGTACAGATACAATGCTAAACTGTGGTTTGGGAGAGGGATGGGGGCACCTCTCTCCCTTCTGATGTTGTTGGACTCCAACTCTCATCAGCTCCAGCCAGCAAGGTCAGAGAAGAGGGATGGTGAGATTTGTATAACACCAGCTGCTCCAGGGAATGAATTTTTAGACACTTTGGAAGCCACAGTGACCTGCCTGCAAGCCACTTTGTGGATAAAGTAATCCACCAACAGCGTGAGGCAGGCAGAAATGCTGTCAGCAGGGTGTCATGCAGTGATATTTTTCGTAGAACAGTTGGGACCAGAGGCACCAGCTTGCGAAGGTGATGTGGGGTGGGGGGGTGATGTCCTATGTGTGAGCATTGCACCTCCCTCCCTAAGCTGGGCAGAAGCTTCCCAGGCTTTGGGAAGGAAGCGCCAGGCCTTAATGCTTTAATACTCTTAATTTACCAGGAACATTTAAGGGACTAGCCTACCTATTTCCCCCTAGTCCACTGACCATATGCCACTGGTGACAATGGGGCATGCATACCTGTGCAGCTTACAGCTTCATACACTTCAAACAATTCTCAGAGTGGAAGGAAATGGATTTCCAGTGACACTGATGGGTGATGATATCCAGACATCCCTTGTGCAATGGACTCCTGCTTGCACAAATGGGTCTTCTGCTTCTCCCAGAACCTGCTGTACCCCCTAAAATCTCTTCCAGGGGGTTGGGACTCCTCCAGAGCAGATTGAGAGCTTGGGGAGCTTGCAGGGGGAGGTGAAGTAGGAGAGTCCTGCTGTTTCCACTCTGGAACAATGTTGAATCTCACCCAAGGTAGGTGCTTGTGGAATGTCAACTACATTTCTCTTTTTCTTTACAAAAAATGTTTTTAAAAATCAGCTGTTCTATACCTAAAAAACAAAAGCTGTCTTTTGTGGTTTGAGTGTTTGCTTTTCTTTTGTAAGTCTGTATGTGTGGTTGAACTATTTGTTCTGGCGTGGGAGGTGATTATATACAGGGATCCTGATTGGTGTCATTTCTTTGTATTAAAAAGTCTAAACGATTACCTTTGGCTTACCTTTGTACTACAGCTTGAGCTGTCAGGCCACTATAAGAAGGTAATTCCTTGGCACAGAAAGCTCCACCCAAATGCTGGCCATAAAGTTCAAATACAAGCTGTGAGGAAGGTGGTAGTTGTTCAAATATGTAAATAGGACCAGGGCGTGAGCAAGCCTTCTGTAATGCAGAACAAGGAAACAGTGGAGAGTCATGTCCACTAAAAACACCTTGTTGAAATGTTCAGTGAACAATTCCAAGCCTTAGCATTTATTAGGGATTAAGTCCTATTGAACTCAGAGGGACTTACCTTTGTGCTCTGTAATAGACTGCATATTTAAGATATGTACACAGGAGCCTTGTGGAATCAGACCAATGAACCATTTAGCCCAGCTCCCTGTTCTCAAGAGTGGCCTACCAGATGCTTCACTTTTATCTTGCCTTTCCTCAAATTGGCACAGTATGCATGGACCTCACCCCACCCACTTTATCCCCACGCCAGCCATGTGGGGCCAAGCCTGAGAGACTGTCCAGTGTGCCTCATACCTGGGCAGATACCTGAACCTGGATCCTCTCCTGGTAAGTGGTGTTGCCAGCTTGTTTTCTGGCGAGGCTCATCTAGTGTTTAAAAAATACACCAGGTGGAGTCTCTTATCTCTGGGAAAATACAGGCAATGGCCACTCATTGAATTTCTGCCTGTCGTAAGTTAAAAGCATATTTAATATGCCTCTGGTTTGGTGGGAGGATGGCGATCCTAGTAGCAAGCATACCAGCCAACTCCTAAGGTTCCAAGTCCCCAATAAAATATTTCAGGGGGCTGCCACCAGCAAGGTCGATGGGCATTGCCATTCGAATGCTGAGCATGTGTGGTGACATTGATTATGTGTGGCAGGGCTTACCTGCCCCTCCCCCAACATTTTACTCAGATTTGTCCTGCTGCTGGTACAGGACTAGGATGGGCTACCCCTGAGCTTAACCTAAGCCAGGCCCAGGCCTTGGAATCTAAGAAGACAGGTGAACAAGAGCGCACCTGCGCATGTACAGAGCGGCCTTCTCAGCTGGGGAGGGAGCCGCAAGCAAGCAGCCAGCCAGCCCCCAGGGATCCGGGTCTAGGAGACAACGACAGCTTTCGCAACTCCAGGCCCGGCACTTCGGATTCTTTCGTGGATCCTCCTCCGCCATCCCCTCGAGCGCCGCCGAAGACAGCGAGCCTCGTCCAATTGGGCGGCCGGCGCCGCAGCAGCAGCTCGCCCAGGCTTGCCCCCTAGCGGGCGCTTGGCGAAGGCGCGGCTCGGGCGTCTCCCGCCGCTGGCAGCTTGGGCTCCGGGAGATGGGCAGCTGGCGGCCTCGGCTGCGGAGCTCCGCGCGTGGCCGGCCTTGCCCTGCTCCTGCCCGCTGACTGAGCCGCTGCCCGGCTGGCTTCCCCGCCGGCGGCGATGAAATTCCCGGGCTCGGTGCTGGTGTCGCTCTTCCTCTTCGTGGCCGAGACGGCGCTGGCGCTGTACCTGAGCAGCACCTACCGCTCGGCGGGCGACCGCATCTGGCAGTCGCTGACGCTGCTCTTCGCGCTGCTGCCCTGTGTGCTGGTCCAGTTCAGCCTCGTCTTCATCCACCGAGACCTCAGCAAGGACAGGCCGCTCGTGCTGCTCCTGCACATCCTGCAGCTGGGACCCCTCGTCAGGTGGGTGGGGGGCGGGGCCCCCGATCCCCGCAGGTGCTCCTGCAGGAGAAGGACCGCCCAAGCGGGGAGGGCTGGCCGGGGGCGGAAAGGGGGTCAGGGGAGGGGGTGGCCGCCCCAGTTGCGCTGGAAGAGCAACGCCCCACAATGGCTGTCATACATCTCAGAATGCTGGACACGCACTCGAGTGTCTGAATTGGGGACCAGTTCCAGCCTTATTGTTAATTTTTAAAAAGCTGATCGCTTCAATGGTGGATTCTATGCCGAGAGATCTGGATAGGGAATTGTGACCATTAAAATAGCGCAATGGCTCTCTGTTCGGTCAGATGTGCAAGACAATGGACCGCTTTGTTTATAGTGAAATACAGTAAAGGTGTTGGGGTTTTGTGTGTGTTAAGCTGTTTGCTGCATCCATCAGGACGTGGTCTCCTTTTATATGCTTGGAAATCTCCCTCCCTCGCCATGCATGTTAATGGATCTGTACTGTGTGCGGTTAAGGGTCTGTGATGCTTCCTATCTGCACAGCTGCCTGATCCGGTTTTGCCTGTGAGCAATAACTGGCAGAGAAGCATGCCTGCGTTTGGTCACAGACACGCCCATCTGTAGAGTGTGCTTCTGGAAAGCTGTATTGGAATAAGGGAGGCAGTGGTGAGAGAGCTGGACTTGAGAATATAACAGGTTCACACATCTTGAGTAGTCTCTACCTTTTGGGTTGAGTGAAAATATTTCAGCTTGTGAGTAAGACTAAATAAAGAGGAAGGAGGCTGAGTTTCTTGTGGACCACACACAGTTGCTCTTTGAAAATTGAAGCAGAAGAAACTGTCAAACCTATTTTTATCTACTAAAAATATTTATAACCTCCTCTTCAGGCACCTTGTTTTTTGTTAACATTATAATAACATAATAATGCCAAAATCAAACTGCTTTGATTTTATTATTATTTTTTAAAATATCCACCCACACACGTCATCATCCTGGAAGCAATTTGCCATTTTCAAGTCTCTCCCCCTCTCTCTCTTTCACCACCCAGAGGTAAATTGTGTTGCTTCAGCATGTATTGTTTCAGCAAGTATTTTCCTAACAAATTATTCTATCGGTTTCTTTTCTGTTTCTGTTGTTTTTAATTTCAGGGAGGTAACTGTGATGGTCGGTTGCAGCAAAAAAAGAGAGAAAAGCTCATGGCGTAATAAAAATGTCTTAGTCTTTAAGGTGCCTTAAGACTTAAACTTTTGTTACCCTTTATTGCTTTTGTTACCCTTTATTGCTCTCTGAATATATCATATCTCAACTTTGACAACATTGTAAGCCACCCAGAATGGATTTTTTTTGCCTAGAAAGACAGGTTATGCACTTTAACAGAAATAAACAAATTTGATAAATCATTAACTATTGGGCAGTTATCCCTTCAAGCAAAGAAGCATGAGCAGTATTAAGTTTCTTATCAGTTTGTTCCTGAAGCCAAATTGTACATGCAAATCAAACACCAAATTGGGGGGAAAGCAGAGGGAGCAATGTTTTACAGGGCCTAATACTGTTATCCAAAACTTTTCTAATATTATTGGATGTATGCCATCACCTGCCAGCAATCCCCTCCTTGCTTTCTAAATAAAAGGTGGGGTATAAATACAATGTTAATTAATAAATATTAAGCTCTGGAAAAACATTTCAGTCTCCCAAGGTATTCTGCTGTTGACCTAAAAGTTACCATGTTTCAATAAAGTAACTTCAAAGAGTAAGTCCATATACACAGCTGCACACAAGGAGCCTGAACTGGAAGCATTTGGTAGTACTGCATCAGAGCAATCGTTCCATGGTTTCTCAATTGGCCATGGTGATTGTAGGAACTCTTGACATAGGGAAAGCCAGTTAAGTGAATTAGCCATCAAGTTTACACATCTTATTTATGCACTATTATACTATGTGCTTCTGATGCACATTAATAGTGATTAAAATGTTATCATACAACAATAATACATATTAACTTCCTAAGCAGGCTGCAGAATGTCATTCCTTAAATGTTCTCAAGAACAATTTGGGCAGGGACCTGTCAAGAATGTGTTCTGCATAGGATTATGTGATTATGTGGAGTTGTGTAGAGCTTAGTGCAACACAAATATTCCATCAGCAAAAGGATCTCTACCTGCGTAATGGAATGCTCTTCCCCTCTTCTCCCTTTGCAAGTGGACATCCTTGTGCTTGCTGGTGAGGCATGGTGGTTGAGTTCCACCCATGATTTTCAAATCTTAAGAATGGGCTAAAGGGGTGTTTCTCATGCCCACCTTAACTTCTTTCTAATTGGACATCCTACTTAAAAGCAATTGTGAACTTCAGAAAAGTTATGTTAAAGCAACATCTACTCTTGTCCATTTCGCCCCACAGGTGCGTGGAGGTTTTCTATATTTACTTTCATGCAGGCAGAATAGAGGAGCCTTATGTCAGCATCACCAAGAAGAGGCAAATGCCAAAAGATGGGCATTCGGAAGAAGTTGAGAAGGAAGTGGGTCAAGCTGAGGGCAAGCTGTTTACACACAGATCTGCATTTAGTCGGGCATCGGTGATCCAAGCTTTCCTAGGCTCTGCACCGCAGCTGACGCTTCAGCTGTACATATGTGTCCTCCAGCAGGAGATGACAGCAGCCAGAAGTATGTATAATTGGTACATTTTTCAGTATTCCATTTTGGTGAGTGTTTAGAGATAGGGATTATGGGTAAGTAATAGCTATATCCTCTCACTTAATGTGCTATTTAGGAAACCAGATGCAGGTGGAAATGGTTAATGACCTACTTTATGGTTGTTTTGGCACCAGGTGAAGAGTTATTAAAATTCCCCCAGCCCTTTTGAAAACCTGTGCTTTTAGCGTTCTGAATCTCTGTGTATGTGCTGTAAATATATATTTATTTGCTTTTACTCTACTCCTTGTTGGAAATGTGTGCGCCAGAAATCTTTAGGATGCAATTTGTTATTTAATGTAGGCTATTACGTTTTTGATTGTACTACTGTCATTTTTGTGCTGAAAGCCAACCAGAGAAAAATGTTATTGAGTAGCTTTACATAAATATAGCAAATAAATTAAGCAGACTGTTTCTCTACTAAGAGTTACAGACTGGGTTATAAGAAGCGGAAAGCCCTTCTACGAATTATAGCAGGGAGAAGAGAACTCCCAACTTCTGTCAGCCCCAGCCAGCATGGGCAAAGGTCAGAGATGAGGGAACTGTGGTCCAGCAACACCCAGAGATAACAGGTTCCCCATCTCTAGGGATGCACCCCCCCCCCAGTGCTTAATTCATAAAAGTAGAAACAATGAGACCAAGACTCCCCACTCTGTCATATCTCATCCCTAGTCTTAGCTGCTTGGAGCATACTAACAGGACATCTTAGAAGAAGAAGAGGAAGAGTTTGGCTTTGATATCCCGCTTTATCACTACCCAAAGGAGTCTCAAAGTGGCTAACATTCTCCTTTCCCTTCCTCCCCCACAACAAACACTCTGTGAGGTGAGTGGGGCTGAGAGACTTCAGAGAAGTGTGACTAACCCAAGGTCACCCAGCAGCTATATGTGGAGGAGTGAGGAATCAAACCCGGTTCACCAGATTATGAGTCCACCGCTCTTAACCACTACACCACACTTAGCCCGGGGGTAGGCAAGGTTTACCTCACCTGGGCCGGTTCACTCCAGAGGAGATCTCTCCGTGGGCCGGACTGCGCATACACCCACGATTTCCGGCATCTGCATCCATGCAGATGCAATTTTTGGTGTTGTGGAAGTGAGTCCCCATGCTGGGGGGGGGACTTGCTGAGCGGGTGGCTCGGTTTGGGGGTGGCTCATGGGCCATTTAAATGACCCCCATGGGCTGCTTGTGGCCCATGGGCCTTAGGTTGCCAACCCCTGTCTTAGCCTTTTTCAAACGTTAACAAACTTCTATGGACACAGACAGCTGGCTACTTGATTTTTAAAACTATGTTTAAAATATTTGCTTGCAGTGATGCTTGGGGAGGAGTCACTAAGAATGCTGATGTTGCAAACAAGCAAAGAGCGTAATTTTGTCTCACATCAGAAATACATATAATATAGTAAACTGTTCCAGATCTACATTGGGGAATCTGGATATAGAGACAACTTCTTGCGACACATTCTATGTGAAAATTAATTCAAAGGAGCAGCTTGAAGACACCCAGAGTTACAAGAGTATATGTGTGGGAAATCCTATTAGAGGTCTGAAATTAACTTTAGCACTTTCAGACTCATGTCCAGCGATTGATTGCTTTAAAGTTAAACAAGTTTCAGGAGTACATTGAAATAGCAGAGAATGTGGCCCTGAAAGATTAATAAACCAAAAATCCTGATGACCGCAGACAAGTGGATGGTTGCTAAGTATTAAATTAAAATAAATGGAGCAGTTGTGGTGAGCTAGTCACTTGACTGATCTTGCATTCCCCCCCTCCCCCGGGCAGTATAAGTAGATTTAGATAAAGCACATAAAGTTGATGTGCAGGTGACTCATGCCCTATTGTAATAGCCAATCGTGTACATCTGTTCTGTGTCAGCCTTTGGTCCATCTAACTCAGCATTGCCCACGCTGTCTGGCAGCAGGGTTTCAGACAGGAAGTCTTTCCCAAGCCTACCCAAAGATGCCAGGGATTGAAGAACCTGGGACCTTCTACATGCGACAGCCGTTTCATCGAGATGCATAAATTCTCATACATACATTTGGAACCTGCATATCTTGCAGTGCAAGTATCCTCTTCATGGGCAATGTAAAAAATCAAAAACCAAGAGTGTGGATCACTCGCATACCCTCTTCTTTGGAACTTCCAGTTATTGTGCAAAATGGATTTGGGCTGCCGCATAATGTGTAAATTGGCATTTTCATTCTCCGCAGGGCAACCAATTGAGCATCTAGCAAACACTTTCCTTTCAGAAACTAAGATGAAATGACTAGATCCAATTTCTTTTTTTCCATTGAAAATTGCCGAGGGTTCTAGGCCTGAAGTTCCCCATACCTGCATTGCATAAAATGAGACAACTGTGGTACCTCAGAGAGCAGGCACTGGGGGGGGGGGACATAATTTGCATCCCCAGCTACTGTTTTCTTTCTTCACTGGCCCACCTACCCAGATTGTATGTAGCGCTGCAGAGACATGCCCTGCCTTCCTTCTCCCCACTGCAACCTCCCCTCCCCTCCATTTACTCCTTTCCTCCCCCCTGAGTGGTTATGGTCAGAAAACGTATGATATGGGAAGCTAGCTGTAGGTAAGCTGTTTGGGGTCTCTGGATGGGAAATCACCCAGGAACCAATGTATGCTATCTTGAGTTCTGTCATGGAGGTGAGGTGGGCTAGAAATGCAATGTGATCCAGTTGAGATTTTGGTCTTGCTACAAAACAGTGAAATGCTCTAGGATGCTGGCATTATTTTATTATTTATTTTTATCTATTAGATTTATGTACCACCCTTCAAGGTGGTTCACAAGATAAAAATACAAGATAAAAGCACAAATAAATAGTCAAAACAGAAACAAAATAATAGAAAAAGATTGCTGAGTCCTGAGTTCCCTCTGTGACCCCGTGAGACCCTGTTTTTATTTGTTTAAATCTACGGAATTCCTGTTTTAATATGATTTTATACTACTGTTTTATGTTTGTTTTAATGATACTGTTTATTGTATATATATATATAGAGAGAGAGGGAGGTTAAATCTTGCCACCCTCCTAAATCTCTCATCACACACACACACACACACACACACACACAAATTATTTTTTAAGGTTAAGAATTTAAGGTCCTAAATTCAGGAGGGCTTCAGAATTGCGCCTCTTCTGATAATTTGGCTCTTCTGCTATACTCATAATTTATTTCATTTGTTCCGTTTAGTTTTGAGTGTGTGGTCAGTTGCCAGTCTTTAGCAAGTATGGAGCAAAGTGTGAAATTTTCACTGACACAGTCGAAAGAAGGTAACTTAGCAGGACATGCAGAAATTCAGGATTCCTTTGTGCAAGTCAGTCAGGGTGACCGGCCTTGGTTGTGGAGAGGCTGTCACAGGGTTGCAGCAATGGGACAAGGGCGGGAACCTGCACCTGCCAAGACTCCCTCAACGGAAGAGCCGCTGAGGGGACGGGAACCCCGCCTTCTGTGGCCCTTGCCAGAGCGGCAGGCTGAGGAGAAAGGAGCATCTCCTCTTTCTCTCCCAGCCACTGGTGGAGGATTTGCTGGAAAGAAGCTAAGGAATGGGGTGCCGTAAGCCCCTGCTTCCTGTCTGAGCCTTGGCTAGCAGTGTGAGGAGGACAGAAGGAGTGATTTGCCTATTCCTGAGGCTTGGTGGCAGGTGGAGGGGCCAAGTTTCACTCCCCTCCCGTACCTTAAAAAGGAGGCACGTTTGGTTTCGTTATTGTAATGCGTCATTATGATGGTATAGTTTGCTTCTTGAGGATTTGCAACTCGCCATACAATTCCACTTCCAGGTATGGCCCTCAGGCTGTTCTAGTGTGTCTCTGATCACCCTGACTGCAAAGCCTTGGCACAGTCCCTGACGCCGCCCCAACCAGGTGACAGCCCTGTGCTGCTGCCTTGGTTGCTCCTTTGATGTACGGTTTGAGTAATAATGGGAGTTGTAATCTGAAATCATCTCCACCTGACATAGCTATGGGAAGGTAACAAAGCAGTTTCTGGCAGGATATGGCTGAAATGAATGGTCTGGAACAAGTCCAGTATTGGTTTAAAAATACATTGAAAAACCAGTTTGAGTGGCAAAAGAAATCCAGTACTTGCATTAAAAAAAAATGACCTTCAAGTGTGTGTTTTTCAAAAATAACAAAAACCCAAATACCTGCAAAGCAACAATTAAAAAAACAACACAAAATCCAAGCATTAAGACTTCATCAAAATAATATCCATGTTCTTCACTCCACTGAAAGATAATTGCTGTATGTAGATATATTTGGAGCACCTGAATGACAAATGAAATACATTCTTGTAAGGTCTTGTTATTCTGTGAAAGCACTTGCACATTTTTTCCCATAACAAGTCAAGGACCCATATTTTAGGAGAAAGCAAGCATTAGATATGAATGGCTAGACTCAACATGTTGATCTAATTTCATTCACATTGCAACAGGATAATCCAAAGAGAGTAGATTCAAGACTACAGTGTATGTGGAACACTATATTAGATTGTATTGAACTTGCAAAGCTTGGTAACAGATTTCATGAGTATGGGTCATCATTCAAAGCTCTACCCACACAGAGGCACCCCAAACACTGTGATGGTTAGTATTGTGTCATTCATCTCTCTCCCTGCCACCCTGTTTGCCCATTCAGTGCAAAGCACCTTAAAGGATGTAATTAAGATGTGGAGAACCAGAGGATGTGGCAGAGACACCCCTCTTGATTGCAACACCCTGCCTGAATTTAAAATAAAACCCTGAGGGAATTGGGCGTCTGAGTGTTGCCCACAGTTTGAATCCCAGGAAGCCAACTGGCATGTATTACTCCAGGCTTCCTCAACCTCGGCCCTCCAGATGTTTTTGCCTACAACTCCCATGATCCCTAGCTAGCAGGACCAGTGGTCAGGGATGATGGGAATTGTAGTCGCAAAACATCTGGAGGGCCAAGGTTGAGGAAGCCTGTATTACTCATTGAAGTGTTTACATTTGTGCCTGTGGAAAGGGAACTGAATTAAGACAGTCACCCTCTCTTTGTTATCTCAACTACAGAGTTAGGAAGTTGTTATCATTTCGTTTTTAGCTGTGGACCCTCCCCCAAGTGGGCAAAACAGGAATAACACAGTATTATTGAATGAGAAATAGTGAAATGCTGCTAGTTAGCACTTTGCACACTTAAAGCTCAGTGACTGAAAGCCTTGAGTTTGCTCTTGCAGCAAATTCAGTACAGCTGCAGAGACTTGAATAGCTTTGTGGTTTGTACCTGACGCTGTTGAGAATGATGTTTCTCTCAAGCCCCAACATGCTAAAATATTGTCCTCGAGCTGCCATGGAACATGCATGCATTTGAGGGCCCCAGTTCATTACTCATTGTTTCTACATGGTTTAGGCACATGGACTAGGAAAAGTGCGTACTGGGATAGTGCTTAAGAAGATAATATAAGCCACATCAGTTTAGGTCACTAGAGTCAGCCACTTCCAATGAAAGCATGTTCCTGCCGTACGATGCTCTCTGGCTGCTTTCGGAAACGTTGATTGCCTTCTCTTTCCTCAGGCATCTTCATGGTCCTTTCTCTCCTGTCAATTGTCTATGGAGCACTGCGATGCAACATCCTGGCCATTAAGATTAAGTATGACGATTACGACATCAGCGTGAAGCCTGCTGCCTACCTCTGCATCTTCCTCTGGAGAAGCTTTGAGATTGCCACCAGGGTGATAGTCCTGGTCCTCTTCAGCTCTGTCCTTCAAATCTGGATCCTCCCTGTGGTGCTAGTGAATTTCTTTGCTTTTTTCTTTCACCCGTGGATTCTCTTCTGGCAAAGTAAGTGTACTTTGCCGGAAAATATAGAGAAGGCTTTGAGCAAAGTGGGCACTGCCATTGTCTTGTGCCTTCTCACTTTCCTGTATGCCGGTATTAATATGTTTTGCTGGTCAGCTGTGCAGCTGAAGTTGAATGATTCCGACTTAATTGACAAATCCCAAAACTGGTACAGGCTGGCTTTATATTACATTGTGAGGTTCCTTGAGAATGCTTTTCTCTTGCTGATGTGGTATATGTACAAGACTGATGTCTACACGTATGTATGTGCCCCTTTGCTGGTCTTACAGTTGCTGATTGGCTATTGCATAGCTGTTCTTTTTATGCTCGTCTTCTACCAGTTTTGCCACCCGTGCAAAAAACTTTTCTCCTCCAATATTTCAGAAGGATTGGCACTGTGTTTCAAGTTGTTTTGCTATGTATGCAAACCTCTTGCACCCAGCAACTCTGGGGAAAAGGCAGACTTGAAGACCCCAGACGATACTGTTGATGATGCCCAGGACAGCTGCAAGGCAAATGAATCCTATAATGGAAATGCCCACCAAAGTGTTTCGTCCAATGCCTAGAACTGCTGTCAAGGAGCCACCACTCTCAAGACATGCTTATTTTAGCCCCTGGGTCTGAAAACCTTTATGGGAAACATCCCAATGGTGGGCGGGTCTAGAGGAAAAAGTGGGCGGAGCAGCAAATGTAAATTTTTTCTTTGTACAGAAGGCTAGTTTCTTCACATACTCCTCTCTCCTTCCTAAATCCAGGCAAGCAAGAGGCATAATCAGAGTTCAAGGGCACATTCCTGCCAAGCAAAAACATTCAAGGTGGGTGTGACTTGGGTGGGGGTGGGGATTGGGGAGGCCTGGTGGGCCACATATTGGGGCTTCAGGTTGCCACCCCTGGTTTGGGTGGTTTAGAAAGAAGGATGCACTCTGATTATCCCTCTGACCGCCATGGCAGGAGGCACATTTAAGTCCTAGCATTGCAGTGCTGGTATGGTAGTTCAGTGTGTGAAGATAATTGGGATTTTAACTGTTGGAAACAGACAGCACCCCCTTATGGATGGGGTGCTTCACTGCACCTTGACTTTAGATCAGGGATTTGTAACCTTTGTCCGGGTGGACCTCTGCAAGCCATGAAACAAAAGGCAAGGCAATGACAAAGTGACTGACTCAAGGAACTTCTTATTTCATGCAAGGACCGAAATCGATCAGTGAAAAGGAGCGTTCAAAACCTCACAGGTTAACAATGTGCTTTAAAGCTTTATACAAACTGGGCTCCTTCACCTGCCACTGAGTGCCGAATTTATCTGGGTTACGTATGACATGATCTCATCCTGACTGCGTGCATTGGAACTGGGAGCTTCTGAATCCATAATGGAAAGTGATAAAATAACTTGCTGTTGATTCAGGCCTTGGCCCCGTCCTGTCAATTTTTCCTTCAAAGTGCCACAAGTGTTGATTCTCTCCAAACAGCTTAAACACTTGGTTTTTAGGTTTGCTTCTGTTGTTGGATTCTGATTGTCTTGGTCAATTACATTTCTGCTTTGTATGATGCTAAGAAAGCTTTGGTGAATGTAGCAGTAGTTAAGGAAGCATTTAGTCAATGAAAATCTTAGCAATGTCTTGCAGTTGATATCCACTCTTTTACATGAATATTTCCAAATGTTTCCATTAAGTCAAACCTACTGATATTACTGAAAATGGGGGGGGGGGCTATTCACTAGAATTATTACATTAAAGTGATTAGGTCTCCAAAACAGTGGCCAGGTTGGCCGAGTGGATTTCTACATTGAGCATGGGAGGACCTGATCCAAAAGCCAGTGAGCTGTAAAAACCATTGGGCGGGTTTTGAACAAATAATTATATTTGACTGTTTACTGGGTTTGCATCTTGCCTTTCTTCTAAATTTCTCAAAGTGATGATTTGCAGGCTGGTCCTATGCATGTTTACTTGGAAGTAAGTCTTACTTTGTTCAATGAGGCTTATTCCCAGCAAAGTGAGGCCACATCAGTGCTGGCCAGGATCAGTCTGACTCCCAAGATCAACACTCTACTTACCCCACAAGGTTACTGTGAGGATAAATGAAGTAAGAATTGTAAAGCAACTTAATACACCGAACCAGTTCTATAAAAATGTTTAAATAATATTTAAAATGACCTTTGCCACCGCAGTGCCGACAATAGTTGGCACCATGGTAGCTGAAATCCATGGTGCAATTAGCTGGTGCAAGGTGGAGTCATTGTTTCTTGCTTCTGCTTTTTATTGAAACACACATAAAAAAGTGCTGGCTTTTGCCCAGTTCCACAACCGAGCAGTATATAAATTTTATAAAATGAATTAAGTGTGTTTGAACAGTGCAGCCATGTAACAGCAGGATCAGGGGGCAAGTTTTAGCGTGAATTAGCATGACAAATGTGTATCTTTAGCTTTTTATACAAAATATAATGCGGTCACCTTATCTGTGCACATGTAGCAAACTCCCCCTCCTTGATATTCTTATTTTTTAAAAAGAAAAAGAAATAACACCTGGTGGTTATTGTTTTATATCTGGAAAGCTGATTTGTTCCCAGAATAAAATAATTAGTCTCTAAAGAGAAAATGCTGTATGGGTGTTTGTAATTTACCTTCTTTGAGTTTTGAGTTGGGAGGGGAGGGCAGCGCATCACTTGGAACGCAGAATGTTGTAGTCAGTAGGAGAAGTTAGTTGAGCTGTTGGTGATTTTATTTATTATTTTCACTTCCTTATTTTATTTATTTATACAAGTATTCCTATACTGGCCTTATAGCCTGCCCGTTGTAAATTATCCTAGAGTGGGTTACAAAAATGTCACAATTAAAACAAGCGCAAAGCCAGAAAACCAGTAAACTAACCAATATCAAAACAGCAGCACAGAACAGCAATGCAGTAGGGAATATATCGACTAAACCAAAAGGCCTGAGTAATGGGATGTGCCTTGACCAATAGTTGAAAGGCATACAATGATGGCACAAGATACACCTTGGAGAGCATGTATTCTTCTACTTGGGGGACCATCACAAAGAAGGCTGTCTCATGCTCTGCTGCCCAGCCAATCACAGAGGGTGGCCACACTACCAGCTATCCCCTCCGGTTCTCCCTAGGCAGGGTGATGGAGGAGGAGGTGCTCCTTCAGATATTTGGGCCCCACCAAGTTGTTTAGGGCTTTATACAGCAGTATTCAGACCTTGGTAGCAAATTGGCAATGAATTTTGTCAGTTGGAGAAGGAGAAAGGAACAAGGGTTGGCTGGGAAGCAATGGGTTTAGATATTTCTAGTGCTTATCACATTCGTCTTAGATCTCATTTTACTATGGATTTGTTTTAGCACTAATCTGAAGCATACTTTAAGCACCATATGACTGTGGCACAGTTAATTCAATTTTATTATATTTTTGGCCAATAAATTAATTTATCAAACATAACACCTGAGAACGCATCTCTGAGAATACCGTATTTTGCGCCCCATAAGACGCTCCGGCCCATAAGACGCACCTAGTTTTTTGGGGGGGAAATAAAGGGGAAAAAAATTTCCCCCCCAGGCGCGGGGCTGGGGCAGCCCGAGCGTCCCCCGACCCCAGCCCCCAAACAGGCAGCTCTCTGCAAGCCGTGGGAGCCCAGCGGTGGTTCCCGCTGCTTGAGGAGAGATCCGCGAAGCCTGCGCGTGCTGGGATCAGCGCGCGCAGGCTTCGGGATGCCTGCAACTCTCCCCAAGCAGTGGGAACGTTCCCGCTGCTTGGGGAGAGATCCGCGAAGCCTGCACGTGCTGGGATCAGCGCTTGCAGGCTTCGGGATGCCTGCAACTCTCCCCAAGCAGTGGGAACGTTCCCGCTGCTTGGGGAGAGATCCGCGAAGCCTGCACGTGCTGGGATCAGCGCTTGCAGGCTTCGGGATGCCTGCAACTCTCCCCAAGCAGTGGGAACGTTCCCGCTGCTTGGGGAGAGATCCGCGAAGCCTGCACGTGCTGGGATCAGCGCGCGCAGGCTTCGGGATGCCTGCAACTCTCCCCAAGCAGTGGGAACGTTCCCGCTGCTTGGGGAGAGATCCGCGAAGCCTGCACGTGCTGGGATCAGCGCTTGCAGGCTTCGGGATGCCGGCAACTCTCCCCAAGCAGTGGGAACGTTCCCGCTGCTTGGGGAGAGATCCGCGAAGCCTGCACGTGCTGGGATCAGCGCTTGCAGGCTTCGGGATGCCGGCAACTCTCCCCAAGCAGTGGGAACGTTCCCGCTGCTTGAGGAGAGGTCCGCGAAGCCTGGAGAGCGAGAGGGGTCGGTGCGCACCTACCGCTCTCGCTCTCCAGGCTTCAGCGAAAGCCTGCATTCGCCCCATAAGACGCACCCACATTTCCCCTTCATTTTTGGAGGGGAAAAAGTGCGTCTTATAGGGCGAAAAATACGGTATTTAACCGTGTTAGAAGGCTTAAATAATCTCCATGCCTCTGTGCTGATATTTAAGTGAATATCTGATAGTTGTTAAAATCGAAGGGAAAGTAAAAGAGATAAATTTGTAAGAATTCTGGCTAGCACATATTTTACCTTCACATTAGAAACCAAGAGCATTTGTAAGCAAGAGTATCATACACACAAGTTATGTACCTCAATTTCAGTTAGGTCTGCTTCATAAATGGGGATTTTCCTATGCTTGGATCATCTTTAAGTAGAAAAACTGTTGCATATGAAATGCTCAAGTCTCTCAAATAGGAGGTACTGAGGGTCAAACAGGTGAGTCATACATGTCAAGATGCGTTTGGCCAATGTGCTTTGTGTTTTCCCTGTTGCACTGGTCAGATTTCTTTTACTGGTTCAGTCTGACACCAAGATTTGAACATAATACCAAACCATAAGTTGGTTCTATGAGGTCAAGCCTGGATGAAGTCTCAGACTTGTGTGCTCCGTCCTTCCCTCCCCTACTGATTAACTGGTTACTAACTGGTTTTCAGCAATCCATCATTTGGCATCATATTCATGCCAGCATACTGTGGTTTGTACTTGCCCATTAAAACCTATCACAGGCCTCCTCTTAGGATTCAAGAATCATATAAATAAATAGAAA
Source organism: Podarcis bocagei (assembly GCF_964188305.1). NCBI lineage: Eukaryota > Metazoa > Chordata > Lepidosauria > Squamata > Lacertidae > Podarcis > Podarcis bocagei. Next base: position 47,872,524 of record NC_138130.1, read on the forward strand.
TTCCAAGTTATAAAGCACAAGAGTTAAAAATCAGTGCTTTATTTAGGGAGTGACATTATCATGAAGAGTGATGGTAAATATTAAGCCTGACTTCTCCATATAGCTTTTCATAATGTTAACACTAAAAAAACAAAAATCCAAAGGTTATGTGTTACATCTGTGCCTCTCATACCTCAATCTCCTAGGCTGACAGAAACAAATTGAATTTAAGGCGCTAAAGGCCAATGAGAAACACACTCCTCAGTAATCAAAATGCAGTTTCAACCTTCCAGATGACTATAATGAAGATTAATTGAAGAATAGTTGCTTTACAGGAGTTCAAATTTAGGCACTGCACCATCTTATTGGGGTTTTTTTGGGGGGGGGTGGTTTAGTGTCTTTACAGCAACATCACAAGAACAGGTATAATAATCTCCAGTGCACAGAACTCCAACTAAATGTGACATTTAGTTATACAAACAACAGAACCTTGTAAAGCAAAGTCCAAGGTAACTTTAAACAAATAAGGTTTCCCTGCCGATGGACTGTTGCTGTCACATGGCAACTGTGAGTTCTGCTCTGAGCCTGGAAACAAAAAATATACTATATGCTTTATTCAAAATGTTTAAAATCTGCTTTCCCCCATAAGTCCCAGTGTTAGAGCTCATAAAGCTGCCATCAGGATCTCCTGAATGTTGTTCTGTCTCCTTAATCGGTTCATTTGCCACCCACCCCCGCTAACTTGAGCTCTCAGGTATGCTTCAGCGAGTATCGTTTCCTTTCTGCATATTTCAGCATAGTGGGCACTATTGTCTTCATTTGTGCAAACTGAAGTCCAGACCCAATTCTGACACACAATCTTGCATACCTCCCAAGTATGATCTGTAGAATCTGTCTGCCAGACTTGTCCTTGATCCTCCAGATATTCCAATATGTTTGGTTGGCATTTGTGCCTTTAATAAGTGGGGGAAAGCAATCTCCGTTCCATGTTTAAAATGTGTGCAGCCCCTGTCCCTATCTTGCTGTTCACCAATGGCACTCTTTCTTCATGCCTGGCGTGGAAACACATGACAATCTCCTCCTGCAATTTGTAGGTCCTGTTTCCTTTTCTTTTGTGTTCCTCCCCACCCCCTCCCCGCTCTAGCCATTTGGTTTCTTATAAATCATTTATGGAAACTCAGCCAGGATAAGATTGAGGGCTCACTGCTTTCTTCCTGTGTGTCTTATTGAGGTAGCAGGGCGTGCTTGAAATTCTAAAAGCAAACAAAAAGGGGACACATTGTATATGAATTAGTAGGGAGAGCAGGAGAGAGGGGAAATGGTAAGACATTACACGATATACATCTGATCAGCAGCGTTGTAAATTTCAGTGCTGGGTTTGCTTAAACTCATGCAGCCTATTGCCAAAACCTCACCAATTGTCAAACTGTTCTTCTTGACTGCTTCTGATCATGTACTTCATTTATGCATGATCTACCTTAAAACCCTACTTCTTTTCTAGGTCAGGCTGTATTCAATTTTTTTTTACTAAATTCAAACACAAATACATGGCACACATTTTACCTCTGAAATGTGTATTTTCTTCAGTATTCCCCTTTAACATAATCTGGATTCAAGGAGGTGTGATAGTGAAGACTGACCTCTCTGTGTGGACTAGGGGTGAGTGAATTTGTCAATTTCAGTTTTTCTTAGTTTCTCATTTTCCCACTCTGGAGTTCAGTTCTCTGCATTTTCGCACCAGTTTTTTATATATATTTGTAGAGACCTCATGAAAATTCATTAGTTTTAGTGTGACTTTCTTCTAATATACACATTTCTGCTCAATATGTGCATCTTTGCAAAGCAGTTTTCCCAAATGGAATGCACTGTTGTGTGCTGTTTTAATATCTGCATTTTTGCACACATTACTTGGCCAGAGAATTGCATTGCAAAATTCAGGAAAGTGCAAATATTCTTTTGGAATATTATGTAGATTTGCCTTTGAATGCAAACTGAATCCTATTTCTCCTTATCCCTAGTGTAGATAGAGGCCAGGAGGAGCTGGAGTCAAGTCTGAAAAGATTGTCTGTGGATACAGGAAAACTCTGGTTTTACATAACCAGAGAAAGAAAAGGAGGGGAAATTCTAAATGAACTAAAATCTTGGCAATACCCCTCTGACAGGCATTTTCATATGATCAAAGTGTTGCAAAATCAATGTGAATTTTCCATTTGTTACACAAAACTTTCAATCACCACATCTCATTTGTTAGATGGGGGAACTTTCTGATGAATAGGTTTATGACTGTTACACATGATATGCTGCTCTCTGGACTATGAGGGAGTGGCTGCCATTCAGACAGAGCTGGAAAGAGGTGGGAACAAGAAATAAGCACATTCTTTGACATACATCAAACTTGATCATTGCGTTCCAATGAAGAGTCAGTGTGGTGTAGTGGTTAGAGTGTTGGACTAGGACCTGGGAGAGGAGAGTTTAAAACCCGATTCAGTCATGAAGCTTGCTGGGTGGCCTTGGGCCAGTCTAACCTACCTCACTGGGTTGTTGTAGGATAAAACAGGAAGTAGGAGAACCATGTAGACCACCTCAATCTCCCTAGGATGGAAAAGCAGTAAATTAAAAATATATTTATTTGAAGCAAATTCCATTGATTTTACTAGAACTAACTTCTGAACAGTAGCACAGAGCCTGTTTATTTCAGAAGCACTCTTTTGACAACCAGTCTAGTATAAATTAATAAATTCATGATTTCAATTTTATTCCATACTGAAGTTGAAAACAATATTTTGATGGGCAGGCTTTGGATTTAAGACCACAAGCTTATGGGGCTTATGTGTTGCCCCTAACATTTGTACGGTGCCTATCAATTTTAGGTGCTCTAATAATAACAAATGTTAAATTGACATGAGAAAGCATTTCAAGCATTGTCTGAAACGAGAGTGATATTTTTAGTTGGCAGCTTAGTTTCTGCCATCTGGCTTTCTTTTTCTAGCTCTGTGGTGTGTGACTCTGTTCTGCTGTCTTCTTGTCTGAGAGAGAGAGAAACACAACAGTCAATGTGATGGTGACTCCCTGATGAACACAGTAAGATACAGCTAGAAACAAGGGGAGCTGTCCTGGAGACAGGCAGTGTGCTCTGTTGCCTCCCATCCCCTGCCCACTGCCCTGAAACTTCAGTTCTTGTTGAATACCCTGTAGTTCCAACCATCCATGTAGACCAGTGGAGGGCAGTGCAGGGTAGAACCATGCAGCAAAATGAGGATCGGTAGCGAATCATTTAATGAGCTGCTAGATCAGCATCTTACATTAATTTCACTGTTTTATAGTGCTGTTCCTTAACACTCCATGGCCGGTATTCAGTTGTCTTTTTCTCATAGTAAGTAGACCCACCGGATTTAATGAACATGACAAAATTAGGTCTGTTCATTTCAGTGGGTCTATTCTGAGTAAAGCTTAGTTGAATACTACCCTGTGTGCCTCACAAGCATTATCTTTGTAATCCATACAATGCACCTATGTACTTAGGCCAGTTATATAGTGTATCAAATAAACAACATGATATTGTCAGATAATGCATCTGATGAAGCGGATTTTGGTCAGTGGGAGCTTATGAAATAATAATACATTTGTTCGCTCTTTAATGTGGCGCAAGATTCTTCACTAATAAACCCTGGGGTGGAAAGAATGAGGATAGTGGTTTGTTGGATGCAGTAAGTTTATTGCCCAGTTGAGAATTGTAACATCTCCTGCCTCATGCTGTTAACTATTATGCTTGCTCTCTTGCAGGTTTTGTTTCTGTTGCACACTCAGGACAAACACTGTACAAGTGTTACATGGGACCTCAAAATTGCTTCTGTGTGCCAGCTTTTCTACAGGCAGACTATAATGTGCAGTGGATCTTTAGACTGCTTCTCGGGCAAAATATGCCCCCCAAAGTGGTTTCCATATTATTTGTTAACACGTGCATGATACAATATAATATTAAAGCTATTTTATACACCCATTTCCTCCACAGCACTATTAAAAGACAGCGTGAGTCATACAATCATAATGATCAGCATAATTATAATATTTCAGAGCCAGTCTACAATACATTCCTTAAGCCAAAGTCATAATTAGCCACTAAAGGCCATGTTTTGTTTTGTTTTGTTGTTTTGTTTTTAATGTCTTTTTCAAAGCAGAAAGGGGCGGAGATCTGATATCTTGCTTACAGACACATCACAGCAGATACACTGGCAGGCGCAGAGTCCCCTTACCCTGCTCCTCAGCTGATGCTTCCAGATCAGCAGAGGAATTAGGCATTGCATTTTCCTGTCCATCACAGCACTGGCTGGGGCAGCTGTCTGGTTGCGGAGGTGGGTGTGGGTGGGATGGGATGTCTTAGAGGCCCAGACCTGGCACCTAGGGCAATTCAGCCTCCACAACTGCTGATCCATTTATATGGATGTGTGTATTGCAGGAGGCTACTTCAAATTCCTGGGAAGTAGACACTAAGAAAAATTCCTTTGTGCATAAATGAAGGTGCAACAAAAGTAGAATTCAGAAGATTAAGTTATCTTTTATCTCACCATTGTTCTGAAGCTCAGGGTGGAGGGAGTCAGGGAATTAAGCAGTGAACTTGCCTGATACAACAAATTATCAGGTGACAGCAGTTCCCAGTGTTGCACCATTTATGTTGTTGTGTTTGTTTAGTCGCTTAGTCGTGTCCGACTCTTCGTGACCCCATGGACCAGAGCATGCCAGGCACTCCTGTCTTCCACTGCCTCCCGCAGTTTGGTCAAACTCATGCTGGTAGCTTCGAGAACATTATCCAACCATCTCATCCTCTGTCGTCCCCTTCTCCTCGTGCCCTCCACCTTTCCCAACATCAGGGTCTTTTCCAGGGAGTCTTCTCTTCTCATGAGGTGGCCAAAGTATTGGAACCTCAGCTTCACGATCTGTCCTTCCAGTGAGCACTCAGGGCTGATTTCCTTAAGAATGGAACCATTTATGTTACTGTACTCAAAAGTTTATATCAAAATCTGCTTGCGGCTGGCACAGGGGTTGGATGGTGTTGGATGGTGTGCATAAGGCTGCAGATGGAGGGTGGAGTTGGTGGAAATCCTCTTCCCTGCCCCACACCAAATGAGCAACACAATCCAAGCCATTGACTATAGGAGGAAACAAGCACCTTCATTCCCACAATTCCTTTCATTCAACAATTCCTTTCATTCATTTTACTAATGTGAAAAGGATGGACATTAGAAACATGTATGATGTATAAGTGATTAGCTAATTGCATGCAAACCGAAATAGGGAAATAGGCTGTGGCAAGCCTGTAAGCATTCACTTCCTGTGCGGGGAAAGTCCCCAAAACTCACATACCTCAGAAGGATCTGTTCAGTGTCTCTCAAGCAGCGATCAGAATGGGCAACTGGATAGAAAATGAGGGACTTTCCATATTTGTCATTGTAAGTACAATAATAATTTTTAATAATACTATTTTTCTTTCTTACAGTGATTGACATTGGTTTATTTTCATGCAAACCTCTTCATCAATAAAAGGTGTTTTTTAAAATAGATAAAAAAATTAAAATAAAGGCATTGGGTTGTATCCAACTACATTCCACTCTGAAATTAATGTACCTCAGTGGATTTATTCTGTGCGTGACCAGCATTAGATACACATCCTTAATGTGATGGAAAGCAAGCATTCAGAACAAGGAGATTCATCTAAAGGCTTGCATAAGAAGGTTTGGTCTGTGAAAAAACAACAACATTGAACTGAAATGTAAGAAAATATTGTAGCTTTTAAAAATATTTAGTCAGTTTAGCTTGATCAAAGGCAATCAATAAATAACAAAATATTCAATAGGAAGGGGCGGTAAACTATGTCAGGCATGGAAACCACAGCATACAGAAGTCTTACAGAAGTTTTCCACCTTTCTGACGATGTTCTTGAATCTTGATGCTACCTTCCAACCAAAAATCCATTAATGCGATTAATCTAGCCATGAATAATAGAAGCGTCTCAAAGTCTCAGAAAGTAGAATTATGTATGAACTTTTAGAATCTGTGTTGTACACGAATGAGTAGCTTTAAATACAATTTTTATGTTCTTGTACAGTATTTTCTTTATGCACTTGGTTTTAAATATAAGTAACTTTTGTGTATGTTCTGGAACTGAACATCACTTTAATAAAAAAATTCTTACAAAGGTGATAAATAAATGGGGGGGGCTACACTGCACATGAAATATATACTATCCCTAATTTGCAATTTACCACTTACATTTTAAAATTTTTTATTAAATAACAATCTCATTGTTTAATATGCACAGTGATCACATGGAACTGATAATTATCAGACTGTTTAGATTAAGTTGAACAAGAATTGATGTCAAAATTCCTGAGATGATCAAACTAGTTTTGACAAATCTTTGAAAAGTTGTGCTCGTCTCATGTTAAAAACTGGTATGATTTATGACTGGAGAAAGGAGTATTTACCAGAACATGGAAGATTTCCTCATAACCATGGGTGTTTCAGGGCTAGTTCCACATTTAACAAGACTTCTGTAAAGTTTTCTCTGGAGAAACAAATTTCTGCATCAATGGGCTTCGTAGGGTGGCAGCAGGGTGGCCTTCCATGCCAGGAAAGTTGGCACCAGCATTTAATAACACCCTTGATGTGGCGATGCTGTGTCATTGGGCATTGTTGAAAATGCAAATGGCTACCACCATCACCCACTGTCCCAGCTCCTAGGGCAATTGTCAGTGCAGTTGAGATCCTAGCTGATTCCCAAGGGTATTGTGAGCATTTCCCTTTGCCAAATAATTTTAGAAAATTAATTTGATCCAGTTCTGATCATTTGTTCTGTATTTTATGTTGTTTCAGTTATTTTATTGTAAGTTGCCATGATTTCTTTTTTTAATGAGTGGGTGGTTTAATAATAATAATAATAATAATAATAATAATAATAATAATAATAATAATAATAATAAACACTCTGTTTCCTAGGAAAAACAGACTCAAAAGTGTTCCAGTTTAAGTGTTCCAGTTTAAACTCTTGATTTCTCAGCAACTGAAAATAAATTAAGATCATACATTTTTTTCCTTCAGATTGTGTGGCTGGCTATAAACATCTTCCTCTTCTGGTGGTACTACTTGGTATATGACCTTGGAAGGGAATACATCTATACAAGAGAACTTCTTGGGGTAAGTACTAGATGCATATTTACTGTAAAGGTAAAGGGTAAAGGTAAAGGTAAAGGGTAAAGGTCCAGTCGCAGACGACTCTGGGGTTGCGGCACTCATCTCACTTTATTGGCCAAGGGAGCCGGCGTACAGCTTCCGGGTCATGTGGCCAGCATGACTAAGCCGCTTCTGGCTAACCAGAGCAGCGCATGGAAACGCTGTGTATTTACTGTACACTGATGTATATTTACTGTACCTCTGTCAAAAGAATGTTAATTTATGCTGCATCTCAGGCCTCCTTAACTGGGTTGTAAGTAAGCCCCACTGAATTCAATAGGACCTATTCTGAGTTAGACACAGACTCCATCTGCACTAGACATATGAAGCAGTATCATAATTTTTAAAATAGTAATGGCTCCCCCACCCCTAACTGTAGGTGGTTTCCAGGCAACTCTAAGAATGCATGGGAAATGTGAGGAAAAATTGATTGACATGACATCATATAACCTCCCTGTAAACAAATTGGGATAAATGACCAATAAACAGGTAATCCTAGAGCAATCGTGGTTTCAACTTGACTATTCAAAAATATAGCAGTCCGGTATGTTCCCACCCATTCACTTTTAAGCAATCATAGAAGTTCCAGTATGGCCACTTCCCTTCCTTGCTTCCATTTCCCATTTTCTTCTCTCACTTCTTGTCAGAATCAACTACCAAGTCAGCTGTGACTCTCAAAAAGATGTTTGTTATTTGGAAATGACTGTGGTGATTTGGCAAGGCCTCCAGAGATCAGTTGTAGGAACATTATGCAAAGGTTCACCTTCATGATTCTTCTAAGATCAAATTAGATGTTGTTGGTCTAGGCAACTCTTATCAGACTCAGCTAGCATGGCCAGTGGTCAAGGATTATAGGAGTTGTAGTCTCACAATATCTGGAGGGCCACAGGTTCCCCAGCCTTGGTGTGGAGACAGTATTTTTCAATTTTATCATCTTCCAAAACAGTTTTTAATTAAAAACTAAACAAAGAGAAATATCACACTTAGCATATGAAAATATTTCCTGTCCAAGTGTCTGTGCCATTACAACAGGTTTAAATTCCCCAGTGGGACAAAAAGAAACCAAACACAGAGAGAATAAAATTCATTCACATGTAGTCACTCATTCAAAGCTTGCAACACAAGCGTGTGTGTGTGTGTGTGTGTGTGTGTGTGTATGGGGAGAGCAGGGTTGGCCCCACTGGTAAGCAGAGTGAAGTAGCTTATTTGGGGCAATATGAAAGGGAAGCAAATTATTAATTATTTTATTATTACAGTGGTACCTCAGGTTACAGACGCTTCAGGTTAGAGACTCCGCCAACCCAGAAATAGTACCTTGGGTTAAGAGCTTTGCTTCAGGGTGAGAACAGAAATCGTGCGGCGGCAGTGGGAGGCCCCATTAGTTAAAGTGGTGCTTCAGGTTAAGAACAGTTTCAGGTTAAGAACGGACGTCCAGAATGAATTAAGTTATTAACCCACGGTACCACTGTATTATGTATTCACTCACAGTGAGAGTAACTTTTGGAATTTTATGCCTCAAGTGCCAAAAGTAACTTGTCCTGCCTTGGGTACTGTTTACCTTGACTTGGGGCCTGGGTGTCAGGAGGAGCATTTCTGCCTCAGGCAGCAAAATGTATTGGACTACCTCAATGGGGTGAACTTCAAGGTACATCAAAATGGAGTGCAAAGAAGAGAATGGATTTTTGGGGGTGCCTGGTAAGATTCCCCCCCTTCTGCTTAAGAATGTGCTTTTAGTTATTTCCCTTCCCATCTCAAAAGAAAGGTAACCTTTTTTTTGAGGTGAATACTGTAAGGAAATGTTTCATTCTGGGCTCACTTAAAATGAATTCACCCCACCAGTTGAGGTGGCAATTTACCAGGTAATATTCTTGCCTCCATTAGAGGTATGGAATTCACCTGTGGTAACCAGTTGACTAGACGTGTTATCTTCTGCTAAATCTGATCATGTAAATTAGCTTTCTATAAACCATTTTGCAATAGACGATCTGTCCTTCCATTTAGTCCAATTCTCATTTTCTTCACGTTCATATATACTGGTCTGGCATCCTTAACGTTGGTGTACCAGGAACATAAAGGTTCAGATTAGTTTTCTACCTCTCTTCCAATTTATTCTTCAGATAATGCTGCTTAGTTGATTTGAATCCTGTTGTCTTACATTTTAGCCTTTCCTGGCCCTGGCTCGGGCACCTGCAGCATGCCTGAATTTCAACTGCATGCTGATCCTGCTTCCTGTCTGTCGAAATCTGCTTTCCTTCCTCAGAGGCTCCAGTGCGGTAAGATGGAGAAGTATTTTCCATTGCTAGTGATAGTAAGCAACCTACAAAATTGTGCTTGTTCAGTGCAACTTTTGTTACAATGAATGAAGCATCTGTGAACATATTCACCTGATCTTGTTTCTGTGATGAAAGTATGAGAACATTCAGTATTGATTCATATTTCTTTCTGTCCTGTTGACACAAAATGCAGGAGAGCTTTCAAAATATGTTTGTTCTCTGTCAAGAAAACCCCCAGATATTACTGCTTTTAGACAGTTGGCTTCATGCACTGACAGCCAGCCAGGACAGAACGGGGGCGGGGGGGGCTACAATTTTGAGAAGACCTACTCTGTGTCCTCCTGGTTAGAGGCAAAGGGGGACCCTTTGGTAAAGATTATTGAAATGGGACCTACATTTCCCATCTGCCCCGGGCCTATTACGAGCTGTACATTGCCCTGCAGCCAGCATGCACACAAAGGGAAGCTGCAATCACACTTTGCTGGCAAGTACACCAGCATGTTAAACATTAGCAGAAGTCAAAGGTGGGGTGGTGGCCCAATCTTCACCTGACTTTCAGTAGGTTGCATCACTCAACCTTACTGAGAAGCAGAGAGGGAGTGGTGAAGAAGCAATGAGGTTGGTGCAGTGCAAATCAGAGGTCAGATGAGCCCCGCTGCCCCAGTGTGCCATCCACTACTGATAATAAACTTTTGAATTCACAAGTTATGTTTTTGGATGCAAAGTTTTTAAAAAACAACAACTTATATTCATACCTTTAAATGTTAGAGTGAGAATTCTCTGTCACATTATTTTGGAATGCCAAGGGTGACCTTAAAGTCAGAAATATGAAACAGGTAAGGAAAATACATTGGACTGTTTTGATTACAGTGCTTTCCAGAAGAGTGGTGTGCTTTGATGGATTCTTCTCTTGGGCAAAAAGAAATTCTCTGCCTGATAATTAGGCAACATTTGCCTGTAACTTGCACTGTAATGTAATAAGCACCCAGTATCTCATGGGAGTCCAGCCACTGTAGTTCTTATAGGAAATAGTATTCCTGCCTCATCACTCTTTCTTCACTTTATTCCCTTCCCCCCCCCAATTGTTTTGATTACTTTTGAGCTTGTTAAATCTATCATTAACCCAGGACTGACACACATAAATTAAGAAATCATATATAAGAAAGCAAACATGCTCAGTTCATCAACAATTATGTCTTCATTACAAAAACAAATAGTCAGATCAGCAAGACCATACTAGTTGTATCAGCTACTGGTAATGCAAGCTCCACTGCCCCCCATAAGTGGGCTTCCTCATTCACTTAAGTGGTGATATCAGCTCTGCATACAGAGGAACACACTTAGCAAATTTAGGATCTGGCTACAAGAAATTACTGGATTGGATCAAATATGTCCATTCTTTATAAGATAGCGTAGCAAAGAAAGAGATAGTCATGCACTGTGTGTGCTTTTTTGTTTTGTTTTAAGCCTTCATTTTTCCAGCGTCATCTTGAACGCAAAAAGACACAGTATGCATTTAACTTAGCAGAGTTGCATGGAATAAGATTCTTCTTAGTTTTAGCAAAGCAGCTTCTAAATACCATCGACCAAAGCAGCCATATTACTCGATATCTGTCCAAGCTAAATCAAGAAACTTCCTTTACTGGCAGAACTATGGGGAAAACAGCTCTTTTTCCAATCTTTGGGATTAATTTCACTTCTACTTTCACAAGTAACTACTAAATTTTCCAATAAGATTTTCTTTACTGAATGAGACAAAAGCAGAAATAATGGCTACATTAACACCAAATATCCACCCTCTCAGATTCTCATTTGTTGCTCAGTCCTTACAATCCATGGGTTGACAAATTGTGGCCGTTCATTCAGCACCCTGTCTGTTTGTTTACTAGATTTTGATATCACCCTTCAACAAAAGGTTCTAGGCTGGTTTACAGAGAGAAATACAAAAACCATTACATGCAAAACCATAAGATACAGTTCAGACTGTAAAACAACAAGGAATCGGCTGATATATAAAATCATAGAATCATAGAGTTGGAAGGGACCCAAGGGCCATCTAGTCCAACCCCCTGCAATGCAGGAATCTCAATGAAAGCATCCATGACAGGTGGCCATCCACCTCTGTTTGAAAACCTCCAAGGAAGGAGAGTCCACCACCCCTTGTGGGAGTCTGTTCCACTGCTGAAGAGCTCTTACCATCAGAAAGTTTTTTTGAATGTTTAGTCAGAATCTCCTTTCTTGTAACTTGAAGCCATTGGTTCGAGTCCTACCCTCCAGAGCAGGAGAAAACAAGCATGCTCCCTATTCCATGTGATACCCCTTAAGATATTTGAAGATGTCATATCTCCTCTCAGTCCCCTAATATATGCAAAGTTAATATCTCCTCTCAGTCTCCTAATATATGCAAAGTTAATGGTAGTTAAAACTGTTTTCAGAGCCTGTGAGGGTCAAAATGTATTTGCCTGGCACTGTAAAGAGAAGAAAGGTACCTGGGGAGACTCTGTAGAGAGACAGTTCTATCTTGCCCACAACCGAGATAGTTCATTCCTCAGCTGCCACCAGCCTCAGACCGGGAGGCAAGGAGCCCTGGAGGATGGTCTTTGTCCATCAGCAGGTTCATATGGGAGAAGGCACTCCTTTAATGTAAACATGCACTTTAAAACAATTATCAGCTATGAGTGAAATATCAGTTTGTTATGTTTCCCAGCAAGGGATAATTCTGCGTTGTGATGAAAATCCCCATTGGAACTCTTTAGGGAAAAAATAGTATATCATCTAATTCAAGACTGAATAATAGCGTGTAAATATAGGCTTTCATTTTCTTACTTCAGTATTTGATTTTACAAAGAATCTTCTTTTAATTAAGATATTACATGACTGGTATGAATTGGTTACTTCACTCCCCCTGCCCCGCCAAGGTGGCAGAATAATTTATTCTGAAAAGGTGGGAATGTACTGCTTCTTCACTGTTTTTATAGTAAAAATTTGAGTCAGAAGACAAGGGAACACTTGCTGGCTTCTCTGGCTTGGTGAATGCAGTTTTTTTCTGAACCCCCAGCTTGGAATCCAGAATAAGCAAGCATACTCTCTTGCAACAACTTCATCTCCATATTACATTGTTAACATACCAAGCTGGTTTTTAGCCACTTTGTTGTTATTATTCTAGCAAGAAATAGCTTTGTTTATCAAATTGTACGTTCACGCTTCTTTCACCAACGGGATCTCTGCTGAAACTTGGTAATATGCAAATAAATGTATGTAATCAGTTAAAGGCAGGTAAACAAATGGTTTGTAGCCTTTTTCCCCAATAAGCATCTCATCAGAATGTTCCAGGCTTAGGTTAATCTCTTCACACTTCCTCTTTTAAATTGCTAGTGCTGCTCAGTACGTGTCAGAAGACAGTTGGACAGGAACCTCACATTTCACAAGCTGGTGGCCTGGGCGATTGCACTCCATACCAGTAAGTGTTCTGAAACTGAATTAGGAAGAAGCATTGTTGGTTTTAGTGACTCCTATGAGTGTAGCATTTTGCAGGAAGGGTTCAGAAAGTGAAGGGTCAGAAGGTGAAGGAAGGTGTCAGTGGAATCGTTTCTAGAAAATATTGGGGCTGGGAAGAAAGTAAGTGTTTTCTAAATAATAAGGACATTTATTTATTAAGTGCTGCAAGTCACCAGAGCTTGATTTAAACCTTTAAAAACATAGGAATCCTGACCCTCCATAGCTATTTCCATCACATTTAGAAATACAAAATGAAGGGGGGAGGGAGAGGGTAGGGACCCAGATACAAGCCCACTAGGCCGTACTCTCACACTTACAGTTCAGCAGGTTCAGTACTTTAGCACTAAACTGGTAAAATCAGTTCCCCTACCTTTGTCATGTCATATTCCCTGCACAGTAAGTGCACTTGTTGACTCTGAAAGTTCTTATTCTTACTTCCTTTCACTTCTGCCTAAGACAGACACCTGAAAGTCCCACTGAATATTATTAAGTGCTGAGGTCTAGTTAAAGCTGTTGCTGGCAGCTGTGGTGGGCAGCAGATGTGGGGGAGGGGTAGAGCAGAAACAGTTTAAGAACCAATGGCTGTAATCACATGTCTGTTTATTCTGTTTTCATAACTTCTCCCTGTTAAATTCCACATGATGGACCATCACATGATGTAAAAGCCACTTATGGAACTATTTTGAAAGATAGTGCAAATTTAGTGCTCATTTCTGTGCTACTTTCTTCCAGGAAAAAAATCTTGTTTGCAAATAGTATGGAAATGGGTGCTAAACTTGCTGGAAGTGGCTTTATGGTTGTGCAAAAACTTAAATATAATGTGGAAATGCACAGTTAGGGAAACATTGTGAAAACGGAATAAACAGCCATGTGAATGCAACCTAAGAATACCAAGGTTTGTCACTTGTACTTTTTCCAAATCTATGTTTCTGAGCGAGATGGGAGCATAACTAAGGACTAAGTTAACACCAAATATTCTCATTCTGCCCAAATGGTCTTTGGGCTGTCCCTCAATCCTTACAGCACAGGGTTAACTACCGTAATTAATCTGTTGAAGGGTCACGGTCAGCATCGCCAGCAGTCAGGGATGGAGGAATTAAATTGCAAACTCATGGAGCACATCTACTTTGTGGACAAGATAAAAGGCTGCACATTTTCTACCTGCAGTAACTGATAAGAGGAGAAAATTCTTAAAAGAGAATGCCGTGCCTTGTCAGAATTTTGAGGGTTTTTTATGCTTCCATTCATTTAAGTTTTGTATAAGTTTATTCAGATTTGCATGAATTCATTTCATCTCCTCCCATTTTACTTTTAAAAATTCATTTAAAATAGGAGCAATCTTTCCTTTTGAAAGGGGCATGTCATAACATCTGTCAGGAAAAATAGGTATTTGACATTTGCTGTCTTGTGGTTTATTTAGATCTGATTAAACTTCTGTTGATGTCACCTTGTGTTTGTTTCATATTGCTATAAATTTATGTTTTGTGATTGTCTGATGGCCAGATACAAACAAATGAATCTGAATTGTAGTCCACAACATCTTGAGAGCAGCACTTTGGCTACCCCTGTACTACATTATTCTCACACCTTTTGGATATGTTTTTATGTTTTTATTTTTAAGCAATCCATACAATTGCACATTTATTTAATGTTGAACGGTTGGTGGATGCTCGCACTGAAGAGCAAAGAACCCTTAAGACTGCGCTGTCTGATTTGGGGGATATTCCTGGAGACTCTTACCTGAATTTTGCACGATCTAAATTTTCGGTAAGCAATCACATTTCTAGAGAAACAATTAATTGGTGGTGGTTGCAGAGAGATAACTTTCTTTCCTTCTGCAACTACTGCTGTTCCATTATAATGCTGTTTGCATCAAAACAGACTTGGTCACCCTGATTGATGACCATCAGGGGAATGTGACCCTGTTGGTTCTCCTTGACCTCTTAGCAGCTTTTGATACTGAGGACCATGATGTTCTTCTGGAATGACTCAAGGAATGGGAGTTGGGTGTACTTTATTACACTGGTTCTGCAGGGTTGCTACCAGAAAGTAGTACTAGGAGACCATTGATCAGAACCATGGCTTGGGGACTGTGGGGTCCCACAAGGTTTCATTCTGTCTCATCTGCCAATTACCATCTATAATATGAAATCATTGGGAGCTGTCATCCAGGCATTTTGAGCAATGTCATCAGTATTTTGGTGGCACACTGCTGTATCTTTCCTTTCCACTGGAATCATAGAATTGTAGAGTTGGAAGGGATCCAGAGGGTCTTCTAGTCCAACCCACTTGCAAGGCAGGAATCTCAATTAAAGCATCCTTGACAGATGGCCATCCAACCTCTGCTTTGAAACCTTCAAGGAAGGAGAGTTCACCACCTCTTGTGGGAGTCTGTTCCACTATCAAACAGCTCTTACAGTCAGAAATTTCTTTCCAATGTTTAGTCGGAATCTCCTTTATTGTAACTTGAATCCATTGGGTTATAGTGTCAGGCACAGGAGAAAAGAAGCTTGCTCCATCTTCCACGTGACAAGCCCTTCTCATATTTGAAGATGGCTATCATATCTTCTCTCAGTCATCTCTTTACCAGGCTAAACATACCCAGTTCCTTCAACCACTCCTCATAAGGCTTGGTTTCCAGACCTCAGGAGAGTCTGTGAAGATGTTGGGCAAGTGTCTGGAAGCAGTGACAAATGGGGGAAATAACCTGGAACTGAATCATGATAAGATGCAAGCGTTGTGGGCATATCTGGGAATTAGATGTCTGTTCTGCACCTCCCTGAAGGAACAGGTTTGAAATCTGGGAGTAATCCTGGATTCTAACTTGTCACTTGTCAGTTTCAAGTGCCTTCAGTGGCTAGGGAGTGCTTATGCTAAGCTTAGGCTGGGTCTCCAGCTGTGGCTGTCCCCGGATAGCCTGGCCTCAGGTATCCGTACTCTAGTGACCTCCTTGCTTGGACTATGGTAATGCACACTACATGGGGCTGCCCTTGAAGACTTTATGGGGGCTACAGCTAGTGCAGAATGCAGCAGCTAGATTGGTAAGTGGGGCAGCTCAATAGGAACATGTGTCACTGGTTCTGAAAACACCACAGTGGTGGCCAATTCAAGGTGTTAGCATATAAAGCCCTAAATAGCATGAGACCCAAGTAGCTAAGAGAGCGCCTCCACTGATTTCAGCCATCTTGGACCCTACAGTTAGAAGGTGGGGCCTTGTTGATGGTACGGCCTCCAAGGGCTCCCCACACAGCACTGACAAATGACAAGGACTTTTCAGTGGTGGCTCTCCATTTGTGGAATACCCTTCCTGGTGAAGTGCATCTGTCACCAACATCATTAACTTTCAGGAGGAATTTGAAAACATTCCTGTTTGCCTAGGCATCCCTGAGATTACGGGATGAGAGAATGTTTTAAAGTGTACCCATTTTCAGATATCTTAACCAGTGGCGTAGCGTGGGTTGTCAGCACCCGGGGCAAGGCAAGTAATTTGCGCCCCCTAACCCGTGGATTTGCGCCCCCTAACCCGTGGATTTGCGCCCCCTAACCCTAACCCCCAGATGTTGCGCCCGGTGCGGTCGGCCCCCCCTGCACCCCCCACGCTACGCCACTGATCTTAACTGTAGCTTTTTAGAATACTTTTTATTTTAAAAGATTGTGGATATGTTTGCTGCTCTGCACTCCTTTGGGAGGAACAGCAGGAAATATATGTAATAAATAAGCATAATCAATTGTTTTTCATGTAGAACTTTATTCCCTCAGCTGTCTTGAAGAAAGAGATGTTGCACAATTCAGTGGTGAAATATTTGCTTACGTTCCCATACTTTTCTGTTCACAGAGCCCTGTGGGTTGTCTCTATGTAGCATTCACAACCCTGGCCGGCCTCACTGGTGTTATCATTACACTGTGTCTAATCTTAATTATCACATCATCTACTAAAACCATTCGAAGGTCATACTTTGAAGTATTTTGGTTCACCCATCATCTGTTCATTATTTTTTTTGCTGGTCTCGTCATCCATGGAGTTGGGTAAGTATCTACCGGTATTTATTTTGATACTCCACTAAATAACTAGATGGAGATGGAGTCAGAGTACCTTTATTAGGACTAGCTAAAGATCACAGAACAATGAATTTGTTCTCTGGATTCAGTCAGAGAACTCTTCTTCCAGCTAAATGTTAACAACCAGACATAGGAGCCAACTCCTAGGGGCTAAGGTCCCTTCAGTCTCTCCTACAAAATATTTGAGGAGGGCACCCCCCCCCCAAGCTGATGGGCATTGCCATTCAAATAGGGTGGTGTGCTGTGTCTTTTGATTGATTATGCAGGTGGGGTTTACTTGGGCCCCCCAATATTTTATTCAAGTTGGCAGATAAGGAGGATGATCAGTGCACTTACTGAGCTGAAATGAAGCAAAAGCTTTCATTGACAACTGTCCAGTTCGTCAGACATATACACATGGTTGCAGGAGATCAGAAGGAAATGAAATGCAGACAGCACACATAGTGATCTTTATTCTGCTACTAACAGTGGCAATTCACAGGCACACATAAAACAGTCATTGACATTCTGATACAAGTTAGACAACGCATGTAGAAAGATAAAATTATTTGTCTTGACTTAATCCACAAACGATAGAACCCCTCTGAGGTTTCTTCAGGGAGGTGGAAATGTTACCACTGCTGGTTTTTTGATATTGCCATTCTGATTTCAGATTTGGGTCAATTTATTCTTTTGCATAGAGAATGACCTGTTTGTCCTATGTAGAATGCAGAAGAGCATTGTTGGCAGATAATGGCATAAATGACATTGGAAGATGAGCAAGCTAATGAACCTCTTAACTTGTGGGGGACATTATTAAGTCCTGTAATAGTGTTGCCAGAGTAGACTTGGGGATATCATTACAGGACATTTATTATTATTATTATTATTATTATTATTATTATTATTATTATTATTATTATTATTTCCCTCACTCTTCATCAAAGGGTTCCAGGATGGGTTACAGCAGTTCAAAAATTCAATCTTATAAAGAAATCAAAACATATTATGATCATAGGAACAGGGTGGGCCCTGAAAACACCTGCCTCAGGTATCAAAGGCCAGGGTGGAAGGAGAATCTAATAATGTCATCCACAACCTCAGAGGTCCATTCATTTGCTCATCTTTCAGTGTTGATATATTCCATCGTCTACTACCAATGAACTTCTGCAGTCTATATTCTTCATCAATCAAAGAATGCATCCACACTGCAGATGATTTGAACTAGGATTTGTGTCTCAGAATTAACCTTCCTAAAATTGCACTTTACAAAAAGCAGAACATACATGCTATGCCTACAAAATAAAACTGAATATATTTTATCTTATGATATGAAAGTAATTACTTTTAATTTTGGCTATTATCCATTATCAACATTGCTCATGTTGATTTTTGCTGTTGTTCCCAGAAAAATTGTACGTAAACAGACTCCAGATAGTTTGAGTGTCCATGATCCAGATACCTGTGCCAAGAATTACACCCTCTGGGGGGAAATACCTTCATGTCCTAAACCACAGTTTTCTGGAAATCCTCCTATGGTATGATCTGTTGTTTGCTTGCTTGCTTGCTTGTTTTAAAAATCTAGGCACTGAGACCACTGAAGATCTTAATGGGAATGTTTAGCAGTTAGATTACCACCTGATAGGGCAAGAGTAATGTCAATAGCTCAGGGCCCAGCCAGGTCAAGAATTAGTAATTCTCACACATTCAGTAAATTTGTATGTATTTACTGATGAAAAGGAAAGATATAATAGATGTGCACTTTCAAGAGTAACTCTAAACATTAAGTGAAGAGTAAGAACTCTCTTGGCTGGCGGTTCGAATCCCCGCGATGGGGTGAGCTCCCATTGCTCGGTCCCTGCTCCTGCCCACCTAGCAGTTTGAAAGCATGTCAAAGTGCAAGTAGATAAATAGGTACCGCTCCGGCAGGAAGGTAAATGGCGTTTTTGTGTGCTGCTCTGGTTCGCCAGAAGCGGCTTAGTCATGTTGGCCACATGACCTGGAAGCTGTATGCCGGCTCCCTCGACCAATAAAGCGAGATGAGCGCCGCAACCCCAGAGTCGGCCATGACTGGACCTAATGGTCAGGGGTCCCTTTACCTTTAAGAACTCTCTTAAAAGGAATAGATTTTAGAAATCAGCCCATTGTGAACAAAGTAACTTTCTAAAGAGACAAAGCACTTGCAGAAGCTCTTGTGAACATTGGCTGTGGTGCAATGAGCCCTCCGAGTTAATTGCTGAAACCAGTTCCTGCATGCATAATGCAACCTTATATTTATTTAACAGAATTTCATACATTCCTTCCTGTCCTTGCTTCCTTAATTCTTCCTGTTCTGTTGACAGACTTGGAAATGGGTAATAGGCCCCATGATTCTATACGTCTTTGAACGGTTGGTACGGTTTTGGCGATCCCAACAAAAAGTTGTTATCACAAAGGTAAGAGTGATATAAATCAGCTTGCATGTTTCACTTCACTTAAAGCGTTATTCATCCTGGAGTTACCATAGAGTAACTCCAGGATTATAGGAATGTCACCTAAAGTTGATAGGAATGTCTCCTAAATTTCAGAATTTGTTATCTGCATTTATGCAGTCAATATGTGTAGAAAAAAGAACCATTGCTCTATTATAGTTTTCATTAAAATGTACATTAAATTTACATGAAAGTTACAGTCCTGGTGAGAGACTAGTCCCTCCAAGTGTCCCTATTTTCCAGCGACAGTCCTGGATTTACAGAACACATCCCAGTTTCTGACTTGATCCCGGAATGTCCAGCTTTTCCTTAGGACATCCCTATTTTTATCAAAGAAATGTTCGAGGTTATGGGCCTATTGGCTAACAGGATTATGGCATCACAAATTAGTTTCCTTAGCTATTTCTTTAAAAGTTTGCACGTATCAAAAAACGCAGAAAGGAAACCCCAGCAGAATGGCTGCAGTTTGATCAGTAATCACTGGGAAATCTATACTGTGATGTCACAGTGCTGTCAGCTAATGGAGGGCATTTTCAGTCTCCGCTGTTTCCAGGCAATCCTTAAAGTAAATTCCATTGAAAACTATAGTAGAGCAATTATTTTTGTTCCTCTACTTCCCAAGTATTTAAGTCAATGCAATGATAGAATAATTATATTAAAAAATTGATATATATAGATATTGCCAAGTATTGCCTGCAGTGCAGCATTTTATTGTTGATGCTGTTTTAACTGTTAATGCTTTTGGCTGCATTTTTATATTTCTTGTCAGCTGTCCTGAACTCCTATGGGAGAAAGGGTAGGCATGAAAAATAAATAGTTGGGACCAAAGGCACTTCCAGACTTTTGCTATTTTGTGGGTGGGGTTTGTTTGCATACTGGCAAATGTGGGTTCTTTAACTAAAGAAGATTTGCACAACAACAAAAACCCCTGGCCTTTCTGCATTTAGAAATATGCTTGAGAGGATGTCATATAGCCAACCTGCAAATAAATCAGAATGAATTTCAAACATGCAGCTGACACCTGGACACAACCTGATACTAATATCTGAGAGAAGAAAAAATCCCCATTTATCCTCCGGAGAAACTGAATCCCATCTTGGGGGGAAGGGTCATAGGTCAATGGGAGACCATCTGCTTTGCATGCAGGAGGTCCTGGGTTCATTGCCTGGCATCGCAAGGTAGGGCTAGGAAGCTCCTCTGTCTGAGACCCTGGAGAGCTACTACAGGTCAATGCACATCATACAGTCTGAGGGAGCCTGCTATGTTCCAATGCTGGAAAGATGCCTCAAAATGTTACAAACCATCGATATAACTTACCGTATTTTTCGCTTTATAAGACGCACCCTAACTTACCGTATTTGCACCAGACCACAAGACGCACCTAGTTTTTGGAGGAGGAAAACAAGAAAAAAAATATTCTGAATCTCAGAAGCCAGAACAGCAAGAGGGATCGCTGCGCAGTGAAAGCAGCAATCCCTCTTGCTGTTCTGGCTTCTGGGATAGCTGTGCAGCCTGCATTCGCTCCATAAGAAGCACACACATTTCCCCTTACTTTTTAGGAGGGAAAAGGTTAGTCTTATAGAGCAAAAAATACGGTATTTATAAGTTTTTCACTATATCTAAAGCTCTACAGTTAATCATATATGTAGCACAAGACTCGGAAAGTGTTTGTCTTAAATTCTTCAGTCAGATAATTATTTTTAGAGAGTAAATGGGCTTAGGATTTTGCAACCATTTTTCACAATTCCTTCGGCAAACCCATCCTGATGACCTAATGTAAGCTCGGACCATCCCATCCTTCCGGTGTTCTGAGAGCTTTACTTCCTGCATCCTAGGTTGTCACGCATCCTTTCCAAACCTATGAGCTCCAGATGAAGAAGAAGGGCTTCAAGATGGAAGTTGGGCAGTACATTTTCGTCCAGTGTCCTGCAGTGTCCATGCTGGAGTGGCACCCTTTCACATTGACTTCTGCCCCCGAAGAGGATTACTTCAGCATCCACATACGGGTCGTTGGGGACTGGACAGAACGCTTGTTTCAAGTCTGTGGATGTGACAAGCAAGAATTCCAGGATGCTTGGAAACTGCCCAAGTATGTGCAGAATAGACATTCTATGAAAATGTTTGCAACCCTCTATGTGGATTGGCTCAAGCTGCTGATGTGCTGCAAGTAGTGGCATCACCTTCACTATAGGGAATAGCCAGTGTGTGTTTGTGCTGGCCCATAAAGCTCCTAGGGACACAAAAGGTCCATAGGATGCAACAGAATGGGGTGGAAGGGGATCTTGCACCGTTCCTACCAGCTGCCCACCATTGTCAGTATGGCATAATCTCCATCAAGTGGCTCAGTTACACTGTACAAGGTCAGTTAGTCCTGGTGCTGAGGTTGAGGCCTCAGACTGACTCAGGGAGATGAGCACAACAATGCCCTTGTTCTTACACCAGATTTTATAACCTGCCAGCACAGAAACCAAGTAGAGAGAGCTATCAGTTGCTAGGCTTAGTGGTCTGTTAACCTTAGATCCGCACACCACAGTCACTTTTGGTCCTTGCCTGTTCATAAAAACCAGTTTTCTAAAAAGGCACTTTTACAAGATGGGTTCACTCTGGCCTAAGTGTACATGCAACCTACTCCTGTGCATGCCTTGGGCTATTTTTGTAGCTGCTCTAACTCCCAGTCCATAGGCTACTCCCTGTCTCATGGGCCAGGACTACCAAGTGGAACTAGTCCCTGAACAGTGCCACTGCAAGATTGGCTTGACTCTGACCTGTGCAACTATTGGGTGATTAGTGTATATGCATGGGCCAGTCCCAGTTGTTGTTAACTGTGTTCTCACTGTTCTAGGATAGCTGTCGATGGCCCCTTTGGCACTGCCAGTGAAGATGTATTCAGTTATGAAACCGTGGTGTTGGTTGGAGCTGGCATTGGGGTCACCCCTTTTGCATCAGTCCTCAAGTCTGTGTGGTACAAATACTGCAATGATGCCTTAAACCTAAAGCTCAAAAAGGTTTGTTCCTGACATATACCAAAGCATGTGACACTTGTTTCCTAGTGCTGAAAAGTGCATGGAAACAGAGATTGGGAAGTATATAAAGACAAGTGTTGATTCAGATCTTTATGTGTGAAAATAGTGCTGTGAAACACTATAAATTATTAGTTTTATGTCCGTATAAACAAAACTGGCCCCTTTCCCATTCTTAAGTCCATTTCTCCACACTTCTGCATCAGCTTGCTTCTTTTTTCAGTCTCAAAAAATTATCAGCATTTTGGTGCACTTTTCTCCCAATATGCACATTTTTGTATGTAATTTTGTCCAATGTACACTTTTTTTGCAAGCAACTTTCACTAAAATTATGCATTTTCTGTTTTTACTAATTCATACATATTTACAATACTTTCCCCAAATATACATATTTTTGGGTATATTATTTGTCTGGAAGTATGGCATTGCAAAATTCAAAGACGAGTGAATTTCAAAGGACAGGTGCATTTCAGCTCATGTATGTTTTAGGTGAATTTGCATTAAAGTATGACACTCAACCCTCTCCCTACTGTTAGTTCATGTAGATGCACTTTCACTTCTACATCCAAGCATGGAGAACTGACAGCAGAGATTCAGCAGCATCTCTACCTCAGTCTCACTCCACAGTGGGTCCCTCTTTATATGCACACAGTGACATCCTCTATCATTTTAAATCTAATCTCTGCAATTACAAGATCTATTGGAGCATGCAACCAGAGTGCTGTTTTGGGATGAGTATCAAAATATTTATTTTTAAAATGTGTGCATATCACTTACACTCAAAAATAATCAGTGCACAAAATATTAAAACATGCCCCATACAAAAGACAGTAAATAAAATGTCATAATATCAATAAAGTAACAGAAATATGGCTAGCTACTTCCCACAGTGACCAATAATATATGTTGCTGGTATATAAATGCCTTGGGAGGCATTTATAAACAAGAATATCTTAACAGGGGTAAAAAACCTAGGATCATAGTTACATATCTGTTATCAAATACTTCAGATCATAGAATGACAGCCCCAAATTCAACTTTAATAACTATTGCAGTTCCCATTTGTCTTTTCCATAAAGCAGTAGAATTACTTAGCTAAGGGTAATTCCAGAAAAACGTATGGTGGCAAAGACCATTCTTGGTTGAGCTAGTATTTAATTAATGCTTTATAGGACCTTAATATACTATGAAAGCTATGAGAGCAGCACAAAATATTTTGAAGAATGCCTACTACCCCTTGCTACTCATTGGAGTCAGGTCTGAGTTTTGCCCTCACCTTGCCTGAAGGTCATCCTTCATGCTGCAGAAAAAGGGACGTCTACTCATCATAGTTGCACTGTGCACATGGAATCAGTTAATTTTGAAGGGCTTCTTCTACTTCTTCCTAGACAATGAAAGGTGGTCATTATTGTAGCCTTACAATAATACTTTACTGTTGACCAATGTGATCATCAGAGGTAATCCAGAGAATTACATTTATGTCTTCGGGGTTTTGGAGCGGGGGGAAAAGGAAGAGAATGAAATTGCCTAATTAAACACATAATCTAATATGCTAACCAGTTCCATCTTGCCCCTTCCAGATTTATTTTTACTGGCTCTGCAGGGACACTCATGCCTTTGAATGGTTTGCTGACCTCTTGCAATCAGTGGAGACTCAACTGCAGGAGAAGAATAATCCAGACTTTCTCAGCTACAACATTTATCTGACTGGTTGGGATGAATTTCAGGTAACTTGCTGCTGTAGTCCTTTCCAAGTAGTTAGATTCTTGGGAAGACAATGTAGTTACAGCAGTCCTTCTGCCCACACCCACCCCAAAGTAAAAACCCCATGGACACACTTCTGCAAACCTTATTCTCACAGTGATGTCAGATCTAACTCCACTTTTACTGGCTGCCACATGCTGGATTCTAGTTATGAGATGCCACCACAAATATTTGAAGGGGGCATTTGCAATGGCGCACCAAAAGCAGAATCGTGTATGGAATGGTCATGTGGCCTGCTTGCCCATTTGACTGGGACCCAAAATTAACTGCCTTTTCCTAACATTCATTTGTGGCACTAATGGGATTTCTTCCCCATCCCATTAGTAATTGCAGCATGGGGTGATTTTGTTGCAATCTCAGGTGTGTAATCACAGCTCTCTATATGCGGCCCCAATAAAAATAGGGGTGGGTACACTCAATATTAAATAAAGAAAAAGAAAAAGAAAAAAGAAAGTCATATAATGAGCCAGGACACAGTTAACATGACATGCAGTTAGTTCCTGAAAAAGAGCTGCCTGGTGGTAATTGAAGGAATAAATGCATGGGCCAGATTCAAGTACCCCATTCCACTAGCAGGAAATAGTGCAAGAACTCCCAGTAGAGATTTGGGGTTTTCCAGCCTCTCCCCATTGCATGTGCTTCCACATCTCCCTGAAATCTGCTCTGGAGGGTTGCCTGATAGAACAATCTCCTTAGTGCTACATTGAATTCCACTCAAAGTGTATGGTTGGAAATGCAAAATATTGCAAGTCATAATAGGGCCCCCCTCACTCAGTTATTCCAATTTCATATTAGTTCATCTGCTAGAGCTGTGTTGTTCCACTGTTGAACTTCACTCTGCTATTTTAGGAGTATGGGGTGGTGGTGTCTGTCTCTGTTTCTGTCTCTATCTTTTATCAGTCTGTATCTCTCTCTCTCTCTCTCTCTCTCTCTCTCTCTCTCACACACACACACACACACACACACACACACACACACACACATGCTATTACCCTCTGGACCCTACAACTATCTAATAAGGACATTCTTTGCCTTCCTTTTTCCAGGCTGCTCATTTCATGGTGCATCATGATGAAGAGAAAGATGTGATCACAGGCTTGAAACAGAAAACCTTATATGGGAGACCAAATTGGGAGAATGAGTTCAAAACAATTGCAAGTCAGCATCCAAGGTAAATTTGTTCCATAGTGCCTGCAGAATATGGCCTCACTTTTGCTGCTATACTTTATCTGATAATTTCTCTTGCTATCAGTTCCAGGGTTGGCGTTTTTCTGTGTGGACCTGAAGCCTTGGCTGACACCTTAAATAAGATGTGTATTAGCAATTCGGAAGCTGACCCACGAGGAATACATTTCATATTCAACAAAGAGAATTTTTGAACACACTCAAATGTTTGTTTGTTTCCAATGAAAAGCTGCATCTTATCCTTTGTATTTGGGCACTATGGGTCTTAATTTTGCTACACTGAGCTCTTGTCTCTCTGGAATTTCCCCAAAAGTTCCACATCTGCTTGCCTTGGCTTTTGCATTCTGTATAATTTGACAGAAACCAAATATTGCATATTAGACTGCCTTAGGTTATAATCCTATACACACTTATCTGAAAGTAAGCTCCAGTTAACTTAATGGGACTTTGTAATGAGTAGGCATTCATAGGACTGCATTGCAGGTTTTATATTTCTGTTCTCATTTATTTTATATAAATAAGATTGAATTGCAAAGAACTAGAACATTTTAAGTATTTGTCACGGTTATGTTTTAAACTTCATAAAGGTGCTCCTCAGGTCCTAGTTTCAAGAGACATTCCACTTTTGTTTTTATTATTTAACCATCACCCTTAATCATTAAAATGGAGGCATGATGTGGTGTCTAGTGTCAAATATATTGCTCAACTGAGACATTGCATATTTTTGAAAGTGGCAAGAGTTCCACTTGACTGAAGTTTATTTTTGGCAAGCCACATAAATAAACATTCCTGCAACTTCCTTCTGTCTCTTAGCCTTCTGATTCAATGTGAACAAATTTAAATGAAAATAAACATTACGTTTCACAGATTTCCTCTCATTTCTACATCATGGAGAAATTCTACAATGATACAAGTTTGTTATATAGTGTCATGCTTAATCCCATATTCTCTCAGGCACACCTTTGTTTGACCCTATCACAGTGTGGCAGGCGATTTATGTGGTACAATCATCTCTTACTTTCAAGCATCTGCAACTGTTAATTATGTTCATGTTGCTCATGACTTATGGTTTTGTGGGTCCTGCATATGTCAAGCAGGATGCTTATTATTACTCAGTTCATCTTTTACTAGGTTCTGGAGCTATCTCCCCAAGAGTCCAGTCCCACCTCCCTTTCAGCTTTTAGAGAGCAAGTGAAAAGTGACTTGTTCTTCCATACCCCAAATTTGACATGTGAGCGGGGTCACCCACCAGTCAGTCACCTGACATCACAGTGACCATCACAATGACATCAAGTGACCTGTTCAGTTGATTGTCTGGTCAATGTGCTGCTTTGCAGAGTGCTTCATGAGGGTCTTAGCAAGATCTGACTACCAGCTACAAAGGTCACTTGATGTTATTGAACAGGGCTTTGTGGGTATCACTGATCAGTGGTGCTTGCAAATCCCCTTTTGGCTCTGCCAGATTATTATGATTTTTACATGCCACACACCTGATGTAGACAGTACATTAATATAAAAAATATATTGATGTATGTGGACAATGTTTTCCTTTAATCACCAAATAATCAAAATTACTGTATACCGTGCTTTTTTCTAAAAAAAATGTTTAGGGGTACTCTCATTTTCCTACTCATATTGAAATACTGCCCCTCAATGAGGCCAAACTTAGATTCACAAAATGTTTAAGGGTATACGTATCCCTGCATCCTCCCAGAAAAAAAGCACTGACTGTACACACATCAAGATTAAGAGGTAAGTCTTCCTTTATAAGCAGTTTGACTTCCAAGCTGCTGTGAGTTCTGTAAAATTTGCAAATTAAATGCTATGCCCTTTGGACCAGCGCCAATATGGCAGGATGTATTGTATCCATTTACTGTTGTACAAGGCTAATAATGATCGTAAGCATGTTGATTTGGAAGACGGTTCTGTTGCAATAAGACATACCTCCCCCCCCCCCCGTGTATAAGATGATATTTTTTCATAGGCAGAAATTGTGGGTCGTCTTATACATGGATAACAGAGGGGCAACAGGCGATTGGTGGCAGCAGTCAGTAGGGGAATGGCAGCAGCAGTTGGGAATGTGATTGCTGCGGCAAGGCCTGCTGACGATTGACTGGTGCTGTGGCAATTAGGCGTTTGATTTATGCCAGCAGCTGGTTGCATCGAGTGGTCAGGTGGGCTTTTGGTGGCGAGCATGCTGACGATTGGTGGCTGCAGTGATGCATGAGATTTGCATTGGCAGGTAGGCTGTAGCGTGGTTGGTGGTAGTGCCCCCCAAAAGCTCACTAACTCTGGGCAATCTCCCAAAAAAAGCTGAACAACTTTGGGCTATCCCCTCCAAAAAAGTTTTTTGTGGTCCCCCAAAATAGGGGTTGTCTTTTACATGGGGGCATCTTATACATCTTATATATGGTACTTCCTTGTAAGTGTGCACAGGATTGCATTATAGAAGCATCGGAAAGTTGTTTCTTTGGTAATCAAAGCCTGAACTAGCATTTCATCATAAACAGTGAGGAACCACATCTGTTGTAGTCACATAGTGCAACATTCCCAAATGAGCAAGACCTTGTGAATGAGCATGTGACACATCAACAGGCAGGATCACACCCTGTTTTTTACTAGAATCTAAACCAAGCCTTATGAGGAACAGTTGAGAGAGCTGGGTATGCTTAGGCTGGGAAACGGCTGTCACATGGAACAAGCTTGTTTTCTGTTGTTTTGAAGGTTAGGACCCAAACCAATCAATTCCAATTAAAAGAAAGGAAATTCTGCCTAAACATTAAGAAGACCTTTCAGACGGTAAAGGCAGTTCAACAGTGGAACAGACTACTTTGGAAGGTGGTGGACTCTCCTTCATTAGAGATGTTGATACAGAGGTTGGATGGACATCTGCCAGGGATTCTTTACAGATAGGTAGCCGTGTTGGTCTGCCATAGTCAAAATAAAAAAAATCCTAGGGATTCTTTAGTTGCTATTTCTGCATTACAGGGGGTTGATAACCCTTTGGGGCCCTTCCAATTCTATGATCCTTTGAAACCACAGAGAAAGGCAAGGAAAATGGAGGCAAAGATCAATGTAGGGGAGGACATATACAATTATTTCTGTGGATTCAGGGCAGTCCAACAAAGCACTCCTTCACACAGAGCATAATTAGTTGATGGAATTCAGGATCCAAGTATTGATGGTGGCAAATAGCTTGGATGTAGTGGTTGCTGGTCTGCTGGAGCAAATAAGCCTGTACGCTGCTTTCAACCAGCCCCCCAACCTAGCTGCTTGACTTCTTACTTGCAGTCAGTCTTATGAAAACTGTTGGGACCGGATATAGATCCTTCTAATTACTGATCTATTTCTTCTTTCTGCTTGCAGAAATTAGCACTGAAACCAAAAGGGTGATGAAAGGTTGCCCGTTGTGTAATAATTTCCAAATGGCAAGCTGTCATTACATAAAATAACCACTTCCCCCAAGAAACAGCAGATGTTTCCTTGCTTTGTTGCATAGTCTCCATACTCTCTTGTTCATTTTACTTATTGTTACATACTTTTCTTTCATTGAAATCTTTTTTCACTTGGAGCATGGGGGAGGTCGGTGGAATGAGATGAAGCATTCTAACTCCAATGGCCCCTGAAAATCTCCAGTGCAACTTCTTGGGCTGGAAAAACTTCAGCCAGTCCACATTGTTAAAAGCTGTTGGGAAAGGGCTGGGGAGACCAGAGTTCAAGTCCCTAGTCAACCATGAAGCTCCCTTAGACTAGCCACTCTCAGTGCAACCCTTGCAGGTTGCCTATGAAGATAATGTAGCAGAGAAATAGCTTGGAGAAAGAGGGGAAATAAGTGTTGGCATCCGTCTGGTTCGATAGACTAGTGAGTGCACCACTAAGGGTGAAGTCGAACTGTGGTGTTAGCAGCACTGAAGTGACCTCCCTGGAGCGCAAGTCTGGGCAGTGTGTGTGAAGGTCCTGGGCTGCCCGGGGAAATATATATGTAATTAATAAGGTAAAGGTAAAGGGACCCCTGACCATTACGTGCAGTCGTGGCCGACTCTGGGGTTGTGGCGCTCATCTCGCTTTACTGGCCGAGGGAGCCGGCGTACAGATTCCAGGTCATGTGGCCAGCATGACTAAGCCGCTTCTGGCGAACCAGAGCAGCGCACATAAACGCCGTTTACCTTCCCGCTGGAGTGGTACCTGTTTATCTACTTGCACTTTGACGTGCTTTTGAACTGCTAGGTTGGCAGGAGCAGGGACTGAGCAATGGGAGCTCACCCCGTCGCGGAGATTCGAACCGCTGACCTTCTGATTGGCAGGCCCTAGGCTCTGTGGTTTACCCCACAGTGCCACCCGCGTCCCTATGTAATTAATAAACAGTAATAAATTATGAAACAGGATGCAACCAACCAACCAACCATATCATTTAGGTTTATAAAATGCTTCAAAGTTACATACACACGAAATGTTTTTATGAAAGTTGCAAAAATGTTGAAATGAAATTACTAGGCTCTTGTAAGAATGTTTAAAGAATTAGGTAAAAAGGTAATGGTTATGAGAAGCTGGTAAAAATAAGATTTAAATTTTAAGTTTTAAGGTTTTATATAAGATAAGATGAAAATAGAGCAAGGTAATGTAATGACAGAATATTATGAATTATGGAAAGGATTTGCTGTGACAATTATTAATCAAGATACAAGAGATGGGAGGAGGAGGAGGTCATGGAAAGAAGGTAAAGAAAGTGGAGAATTGGAAAATGATGGTTTTATTTTTTCTTTTTTATTCCTGTTTTTGTCTTTTTTTCTGTAATTTTGTCTTTTTCTTTTATTTGTGATCTTAAAAATTCTTTTCTCAATAAATATCATTCAAAAAAAAAAAAGTTACATACGCACACTCTTTGTAAATCACAATCCAGTTTCCTCTTTGGTTCACATACTTTCCCCCAGCCTTTCTTTGTTAACAGCATCCTTGTGTCATATATGCTAAAACTTGCAAGTGTCCCTGCTGAACCACTACGAGGGGTAGCCAGCCAACATTTATTCTAGTGCTGTTTTGATAGAACAGAAGGAAAGTATGCACCAAGTATGGTAGTGACACCAGTTTCAGAAAAGTAGTCAGAGCTCTTTTTCAGCACAAAAGGATCTCTAAATTAACATTTGAAACCAATGCTAAATACATAGGGTGAAATCCATAAGATCAGGCCAAAGGCCATGCTGTTCTCACAGTGGCCAACCAGATGCTTATGCGAAGCCCAGAGACAGGACCCGAGTGCAACAGCACTCTCCCTGCTCCTGGCTTTCAGAGCATTCTGCCCCCAACAATAAAGAACATACCTATCAGATGCAGATAGGTAGCCGTGTTGGTCTGCCATAGTCAAAATAAAAAAAAAAATCCTTCCAGTAGCACCTTAAAGACCAACTAAGTTAGTTCTTGGTATGAGCTTTTGTGTGCATGCACACTTCTTCAGATACCTATCAGAGTTAGTAGTCACTGATAGCCTTGTCCCCAATAAATTTGTCTAATCCCCTTTTAAAGTCACCCCTAAGCCATTGCTATTTCTTGAGAAAGAAAATTCAAGAGTTTACATGTTGTGTGAAGAAGTACTTTCTCTCTCCTGAATCTGCCAACATTCAGCTTCACTGAATGTCTCCTGAGATATTATACTGTGCAAGGCTGACTGAAATGAATGGGAGCTGTTCAGTAACACACTGTGATCTCACATGGCTAGCACACACTTCAGTAGGGCCTGTGGAGGAGAATTTTATTGGGGATTGTGCCTAAAAAGTGTTAGGTACAGTAGCTTGAGGAGTTGTTTTAACATAATAGAATATGACAAAGAAAGCTTGATCTCAACACATCAAGAAAAGACTAGAAGATATTTTTAGAACAGAAAATACCCTATTAAGTGCTCTAGCAATCATTTGCTTAATTCATCCAAAAGACACAGAGTATAGATAAGGCAGGCACCTTTTATTTTTATTTTTTTAGTTAAAACAAACTGTACCTATTTTAAAACCAATACCAGCATAATTTCTAGTGCAATCTTGCCATAAGATATATTGATGAGCGTTCATTTTCTCAGCACAACTTAGATTCAGCTGCATTTTTTAAAACCCAGAAATACAATTGCGAATAAAGCCTAGTCTCTGTAACAGCATCAGAAGTTTACTATAAAAAAGAGTGAAAGGTAGATTGTACCTTTGTCTTTATTTTCTGGCCAAACCCTTTACTAGTAGTTGTTTCAGAAAAATGCATTCATCTATATTCTATAGTATTTCCACCATCTGTAAAATGTTCTCTCTTCATTATTATCTTTTACTGCTTCAGGAAAAAGATGAAAATAGCTTGCACCCAGAAAAAGAGCAAATTTTGAATCCAGAGCTGTGAGAGAACTTCACATAGTATTTTAGTTCTGTTGCTGTAGATATGTGCGTTCATTTAAAGAGTACAGAGATATCTTTGTTCACGCTATGACAATATGGAATATAAACATGGTATTTGCTTAAATATGCAACTTTCTTAATGAAAAACAGCTAGACCTTTGGTGCTTTACATATTATAATATTAAAGTAATTCAAAGCAAAACTATTGCAATGATAAAAAAAATCTAAACATAAACTGCAACTGAAACCAGCTTGTTGCAGTGCTGACAAAAGGCAAAAATGCTTAATGCAACAGTATAGCTTCAAGTTCTACTAGGTATATAAATAACTGCAAAACAATGTAACTTTTTATGCAAAAATAGAATCCTATATACTAAACACATTTGCAAAGGTACTTAATATTTGCTTGAGTGGTTCTTCAAGTTATTAGGATTACCCACTTGACTGAAGTGGAGAATTTTCTAATTTAGGTAGATCTAGGAAGCAAGAAGCATACTGTTGATTCCCTGCAAGTTTACTCAGAAGTAAGTTCCACTCTCTTCAATGCAATTTTCTCTCAAATAAGCATAGGATTGCAGAATTATTTTAACTAATAACATAAATAGCAAGGATTTATGGTCTAACTCTATGAACACTACTAGGAAGTAAGGACTGTAGCCAGTTAATTATTCTGTAAGTCACATACCTACAGCCTAAGTGCACCTTAAGACACAGACAAGTCCCCACTTCAAATTATTCTATTTCCAAGTGCTACATATGAAACCTTACTTTTATATAGATTGAAATGAGCAAGCACAACTCTCTTCAAGAATCTAAAGAGCCAAAGGCTGGTCCTGCCTGGGAGATATGCAATAAAATGGTATCATGAGAGAATTGCTAAACTTTTAATGTCCTAATCTAAAGTATTTGCACATGTATTATCTGCACATTATTTTAATGCTTTTGGTTTGTGATTTTGTGCTGATGCACCAAATATTTGTTAATGCACCAATAACTGAACCAAATGTTGAAGAATGTTTTAATACAATTTCCCTACTTCGACGAATGTGCCTTAAGAATTGTGCCACAGTCTAAGCACAGCCTTACAGCATGAAAAATACATTCTTTTGCTGAACATTCATACCCTGTTTGAGAAAAGTAGGTACTTTGGCTTTATAAATTTTGTGCCTAAAACATGAAAATATTCTTTTACAACTTGTTGGGTTTTTCTGCTTCCTCCCCCCCCCTCACTGCTTTATTTATTATGCATTATAAATCACAAACACTAATAGTCTAAGCAACAGTGGATTTCAAACTTACAGCTTTCAGGGAACTTTTTTCACCTGCTCTGGGACCTATTCATGCTGGAATTATGTTCTGGGTTGTGCACATGAGACTATGTGGTAGCTGTTGCACTGCATCAAATGAGTGTGTGCATTACAGCAAACAACACGCTCTCACAACTCTAGTTTTCAGGGGGCAGAGATCGACCATTATACTGAAGCAGAACAGATGGGAGTGCAAGGATTCCTTGGAACACAGGTTTAAAACCACTATTCTAAGGTATCAACTTCCATAGCTCAGAACCAATTACGTGTGTGTACGTGTGTGTGTGTGTGTGTGTGTGTGTGTGTGTGTGTGTGTGTGTTACAAATAATATTCTCTTCCCCCTTACTGATTATATTTATATTAAGCTGCTGTGTATGAAGTGCCAGTGGTAATGTGGGGGAAAACATGCATTTTCTTATTTTTACGTAACTTTTCCATCACTTCTTGCAGGTTGCAGGGTGGGGAGCAGAGAGAACCACAGTCCTAGAATGCTCAAAACATTGTCCTTTTCCTTTTACAGCTGGTCTCTAGCAAGCTGCCAGCTGGCTAAGCCGAACGATTACACTTTACTATAATATATACTATAATATAATATATATTGTGCAGAGACTTTTTTTAATAGCACATTTCCTGCTCTCTCTTTAGTGAATAAATATAGTTTTATTTAATCATTCTTACAATGTACTATAAGAAATTTGATAGTTTTGTTCTTAAAGGCTTTGGCATAACTTAGTGTGATTTGTCCAGTTTGCTACAGAATAATGGCTACAGCAAAGACATTGACGATGCAGTTCATAGTTCGGTTTTCCCATCGAACTGTGCAGGTACCTATAGTGGATTTAAGAAGAGAAAGTGGTCAAGTTCTATAGTGATTCTTAAGAGGACAACCGAATAACCCGAACTCATTTACAAAAGATAATCCCTAGAGGCTGTCAGACATTGCTTTTGGTGACAGATCTGGGCCACAACCCTAAACATGCTTACAAAGAAGTAGATCTCTGTGAACTCTGCAGAACATACTTCTGGATAATCATTTTCATGCTCTTCGTCCCAACGCTTGCACAATAATGCATATTAGGAGTCAGAAACTCAGAAAAATCCTTCACAGATGGTCACTGGGGTCAAATAGAATTAAATCACACTACAGCATGGATTCAGTTTGTCAACAGGACTTTGATGGTGGGCACGTGATCTAGTCCAAGTTGCCATTCCTGTAGTTGACTAAGAACCTACAGCACTTTGAAAATCAAACTTTTTGCCAATGATAATGAACAGGGCTGCTCTTATAAGGCCACAGGCAGCCCCCTGATTCTCTCCAGCTACTTCTACTGCAAAAAATAAAAGCCCTCGGGTGATCAACTCAGGCACAATGACGTGTTTTTCCTTTGTGCTGGTGGCTACTGCTACCCCAGGCATAAAGCTATGGCCAGCTCAGTGCACTAAAACTGTATGCGTCATTGCTAGGGTTCTTTTTACATTTTTTGCTAAGCTGCATTGAATGTGATTTTTCTTAGAAAGTAAGGACAGTGCCAGTGTTGGTGCACATTTCAGCGTTTTCCTGCCAGTACTCAGCATAGTAGAAAATGAATACAGTGGTACCTCGGGTTACAGACGCTTCAGGTTACATACGCTGCTAACCCAGAAATAGTACCTCGGGTTAAGAACTTTGCTTCAGGATGAGAACAGAAATCGTGCTCTGGCGGCGCAGCAGCAGCAGGAGGCCCCATTAGCTAAAGTGGTGCTTCAGGTTAAGAACAGTTTCAGGTTAAGAACGGACCTCCAGAACAAATTAAGTACTTAACCCGAGGTACCACTGTACAAGTCTGTAGTGTAATATATTTAATCAAGTAACTTACTGAGCACAAAACAAAAAAGAATATAAAGTTACAACAATATGAACATTCTTTCTTCGTTACAGCTTCAAGTCATATCGGTCACTGAAGTACTGGCATATATGATTACTTGGTGATTTGTTTTTTTTAACCTTGTTAAGCTTAGTTCTTCTCTTTCAATTGTATAACTATGAATTTGGAACAGTCATGCTGAGGAGTGAAGTCTGCCAGAGCTGTTCAGTGCTTTGAACGATGTCTGCCCTCATGAACTAGCACCACCTATCCAGGAGACTAGTCTCTTATCTTTCATGATGCCTGGCAGTAAGACGGATTTGATCCAGAGAGTGAATGAAGTTCAAATACTACTCAAACTTAGGCATCAATAACGATTCTGTGTCAGATTTAAACTCATCTAAAGAAACAGTCCTTGGCCTTCTGCCAAAGCATTTTTCCATGCAACCAAAAGCGATTGGTCAACCCTTTTCATTTTGGCCTGGCCTTATCAG
Source organism: Podarcis bocagei (assembly GCF_964188305.1). Lineage (NCBI taxonomy): Eukaryota > Metazoa > Chordata > Lepidosauria > Squamata > Lacertidae > Podarcis > Podarcis bocagei. The sequence continues at coordinate 47,907,993 of NC_138130.1, forward strand.
CAGGTTTATATCTCTTTCTCATTTGGGGACCTGGGTAAAGAAAGTGGGTAACATATAGTTTGGGTGAAATGATCCTAATTTCAGGAAGTACCTATTATATACCTATTATATCCTGGGGGCTATATGTGGGCTGCCAATTCAAACCGCTTTTCAACTGCAGCATAATGTTTCGCAACAATAAGTGAAAAGTCATTTTTTTCATGAAGTAGTTTGCTTCAATTCTGCAGGCAGGCACTTACCATCAGTTGTGGTATCCCAAAAACATGAGCTTGCTGTATGCAGACCAGCTCCACACTTCTGCATCACTGCACAGGTAACTGAAGACAGAACAAAATCCCATGTTTATCAATAAAGTAGATTAATCAATCAGACTTCACTAGTCTTTTATACAACTGAAAAGACTAAGTGGCGGTTAAAGTATGAATTAAAATCCCCTGCCTTTTCCCAAAAACAAATAATTATATTATATTATAATTTATAATATAATTATAATATTTAGGTTGCCACAAAAGCGTGATCCTTTTTCTTTAAATTTCCTTTATTTAAGAAAGCAGTGAGACATAATCCTCCTCAAAATGGTGGACTGCTTCCTGAACAGCCCTGATATTCTAGGCTTATGAAGTCTGTTGAAAATGCCTGGCTAATTTTCTGATGCAGATAATCAACAGCAGATGACCAATAAATGCCACGGGAATCTGAAAATAGAGCCCTCGCCAACCCGCCACATCCCATATTATTATAGTAAAATGCATAATAAATTGGAGCAAAATTGCCTTCAATGCTCTCACGAAGGTAGGTGGGGTGCAGCACATAGAACCTTATCTGCCTCATTCTACTAACAAAAGTATATAGGATCGCGGATGCCACTTTGGTCTAAACCACTGAGCCTAGGGCTTGCCGATCAGAAGGTCGGAGGTTCGAATCCCCGCGATGGGGTGAGCTCCCGTTGCTCAGTCCCAGCTCCTGCCAACCTAGCAGTTTGAAAGCACGTCAAAGTGCAAGTAGATAAATAGGTACTGCTCCGGCGGGAAGGTAAACAGCATTTCCGTGCGCTGCTCTGGTTTCGCCAGAAGCAGCTTAGACATGCTGGGCACATGACCCAGAAAAACTGTCTGCGGACAAACACCAGCTCCCTTGGCCAGTAAAGCGAGATGAGGGTCACAACCTCAGAGTCGTCTGTGACTGGAATTAACTGTCAGGGGTCCTTTACTAACAAAAGTAGGCCTGAAATCATTTTCTCCTCATTAATTGGAAAATTAATATTAACTGCATATATGCACAGAATCTTACCAATGTACTTGTACGTTTTCCCCAGCTTTACCAGTTGTGTTAAAGATTGTTCTACTATAGCTGCAGTCCATTGATTGACATTGTCGTGATTGTAATCTGCCTTGCCCAGAACACCTTCTATGCACTAAAAAGGAATAAAATGCTTTTTAAAAATCTGATTAAATACGAATATTAAAAATAGATTGGAGTATAAACATATATACTTTTAAGCCAGCCCCACTTTGTTATGTAAAGGAACTCAAATGTCAGAAAGATATTCTCATTTGCCTTTTTTCCTAGGCTAGAGCTCCTAAATGAAGGCACATAAATCAGTAACTGAACTTTTTATACCATTCCTATCTCGGTGGTAAGAGTCACGTAACAAACATGCAGAATCCAGAAGAGCGTTTTAATAATCTGAATTTCTTTCCCAACAGGACTAAAATATTCTGTTGAGCTGGATATATTATTGTAAATGCTACAATTCTGAGTTGCTGCAGCATTGAAATTCAGACAGGGTGGTCCTATTGCCTCAGTATAATGAGCAGCTTCTCTGCCGGGGCTAACCGTGGACCACAATCAAACAACAGTCAACATAACAACAGCTACAGAAATAAATCCAATTGACTTCAAGGACAGTGAAGCAGCTCACCTGCACAGGACTGCCATCTCAGTCACCATTACAAATTGTGTTCTACAGGGTTTTGGGTTTTTTAACAGAATTCAACAGAACACATACAGAACACTTAGCGCTACTTAACATTACAGTGGAGTGTTATAAAAGGCAGTATCCAAAATTGTATTTTCATGAATCAAAAGGGTTCCTTCCATTCATGGAATGATTCCAGTACAACAGAGGCTTCCCTCTAGCACAAGTAGGGGAAGTGATTTCCCCCTTATACCCCTTGCAATCCTATGCATGTCTATTCAGAAAAATGTCTAGTGCAATCCTATGCATGTCTATTCAGAAAAATGCCCCACTGAATTCAATTAGCTATATTCCCAATAGGAGTCTATATGACTGCAGCTCAAGAGTGCAATTAAACACAGCAAGGGAGTATGCCCCACTAAATATAGTGGGACTCAGTTTTGAATAGGCAAGACAGGATGTCTGGTGCAAGTCTTTCAGGGATACCCATTATTCCTGGAAACAGAAAACTGCAAAAATTCATTTTGTCACCAAAACACATAAATACTGTACTGTATACTAAAACGTGCAACTTACATCTTTAATAATACTGTGCGCTTCTTCAGCATTGAAGGTCATCTGTAATAATATGAGATTTATTTAATTAAATTATTATTTTAATCACCCTTCATAAAATTTAATTCTAGAGCTGCTTACGCATTTTAGAATACAAAATATAAAACAATAAAATTGCAGCTGCCACACAGGTTTTGGAAGAAATAATGAACCAAGACAGAATTTATTTATTCAAAAAGTCCACAAAACTCTCCAAAACAAGGTCCTTATATTCATAATTTTCATTTATTCTGGCGATATCACCAGCTCATGAATTTGATGCACACGGCAGCTGCATAAATGCCAAGTTACGTAAGTGTGTTATTAAAAAATCACAATCACCAGCATCCCAAATGGATTTTACAATCACACTATTTCTGGCTGTGTCCTGAAATTATGCATCAGCATCTATGTCAAAGCTAATGTATCACCTTATCCTAGTGAGCAGTATCCTCTATTACACAAGACTGACACAGGATAAAACAAAACTACATCCTAAATCAGGGGTCAGCAACCTTTTTCAGCCGTGGCCTGGTCCACCGGCCCTCAGACCATGTGGTGGGCCAGACTATATTTTTTTTTGGGGGGGGGAAATGAACGAATTCCTATGCCCCACAAATAACCCAGAAATGCATTTTAAATAAAAGCACACATTCTACTCATGTAAAAACACACTGATTGAGAAGGTGATTGGGCCAGATCCGGCCCCCGGGCCTTAGTTTGCCTACCCCTGTCCTAAATGCTTTGACATGACAGTCAGACCCTCCAAAGGTTGTAGTCAGCATAGTTCTACTTAGGGTAGACCCACTGAAATTAAATAGGCTTAAACATGGGTCTGTTCTGATTATGTTTGGCAATGGATACAACCCCAACTTTCTTTAAAAAAATACCAGGCTAAGCATGTCACAGAATCAAGGGATAACAACAAAGGGAAAGGTCTGCAGGAGAGGGGAAGTGGGAAAAGAGCAGAGGGATTGTGTGTCTGAATGCTGCCACATTAAAAAGATTCCCTGGATGCACACATAAAAACCCATCATACCAGGGAGAGCGCTACCCTTTCTCTTTTACACCATCCTTCTCTACCTGCATGAGGTTTTGTCTTCTCCTTTTTCAGTTGTGTGCAGAGGGCGGCAGGCATTCAAACACGGGATTCTTGTCTGACGTGCTCCTCTTCCCACCCCCTCCTCCATCCTCCCTTGGCCTTAACCTTGGAATCCACTGCACTCCAAAGCAAAGGGAGGCTCTTTTCACTACCCTATTTTGTTACCATCATCACCACCGTCTGCCATTATTCTGCAGTGGCCTGAATTGGGAGCGGGGGCGCGCGCGCGCAACCCTCCCCGTCCACGTGAGGACCGGCGTCGCAATGACAGCATTCTTGGGCGGACCGAGCCTCCCTCGCCTACGATCCCACAAGCGGCGCTTGTGATTGGCTGGGTGGAGACGTACACTAAATACATTTAAAAAAACAACCCTTGAGCCAGGTGACATTTTTATGCAGACCAGGCCCACCCACGTCGGAGCGAGACTAAAAAGCGCAAGCCGGCCTCTTACGAAGTCATGGTTGTTGTTGGGGGTTTTTTGCGCCCCTCTCCTCCCCCCCTCCACGCACACGCTTTAAAGCGGGTGGCAGGAACGGGAGGCGCCTCCGCCCCCGCTTGTCTGGAGTGGGGGGGGGGGTCCCTAACCTAATTACTCAAGTAGAAGCGCGCGCCACGGCCAAGCGCTGCGCCGAGGAAAAACCAGGTCACTGCTGCCCTCCGGGGCGACAGGGAGCTTGGGCTGGGGCGAGGAGGGCGCCCCGCTCCCGCTGGCCGGGGGAGGAGGGGGAAGTCCGTACTACCTCGTCGTTATGGGGGTGAAACTCTTCCATGGCCCCAGGAGCTGCGGCGGCGCGTCCCTATTCCCAGCAGTGGCGGAGGCGGCCCCGGTCCTCGCCCTGCTCCGCAGCTCCACCTTCCCTAAGCCGGAGGTGCGCAGAGAATGGCGCCACCCCCTCCTCCTCCGGCAGCTCCCTCTGCCGTCTGAAGGGAGCACTGGAGGCTCCCTCGAAGATGCCGCGGCCACGCGCCTGTCGTTGGAGCGGCTCTGCCGGCGCAAGCCAGCTTTTTTTCGCAGCGTCCGCACGACGTCGAAGCAGCAGCCCGCAGTTTTCCCCTCTTCACAGTGGCGTAGCGTGGGGGGTGCAGGGGGGGGCCGGCCGCACCGGACGGAACATCTGGGGGTTAGGGTTAGGGGGCGCAAATCCACGGGTTAGGGGGCGCAAATCCACGGGTTAGGGGGCGCAAATTACTTGCCTTGCCCCGGGTGCTGACAACCCACGCTACGCCACTGCCTCTTCACCATGGAAAATCCGATTATTTAAGGTGGCAGCCACCCGTTTGCGACAACCCCCCCCCCCCTCCGGAAACAACACTCTTGATTCTTAGTAGGGCCGAGGATCATTCGAGGATCAGAGGAGGGCAACCAAAATGGTCAAAGGCCTGGAAACGATGCCTTATGAGGAACGGCTAAGGGAGCTGGGCATGTTTAGCCTGGAGAAGAGGAGGTTAAGGGGTGATATGATAGCCATGTTCAAATATATAAAAGGATGTCACATAGAGGAGGGAGAAAGGTTGTTTTCTGCTGCTCCAGAGAAGCGGACACGGAGCAATGGAGCCAAACTACAAGAAAGAAGATTCCACCTAAACATTAGGAAGAACTTCCTGACAGTAAGAGCTGTTCGACAGTGGAATTTGCTGCCAAGGAGTGTGGTGGAGTCTCCTACCTTGGAGGTCTTTAAGCAGAGGCTTGACAACCATATGTCAGGAGTGCTCTGATGGGGTTTCCTGCTTGGCAGGGGGTTGGACTCGATGGCCCTTGTGGTCTCTTCCAACTCTATGATTCTATGATTCTATGATTCATTCTTGAATACCAGGGCTGAGTGCTGGAGTATTTGTGAAGAAAAACGTCTCCTGCCACTTTCAGGTTCAATGCGGCTTTTAAGGGCATACACGTGTACGTACATACACATACATAGACTGACGACAAAACGTTTTGGGGCAAAGGGCATAGCCTTTAGGTGGACTTCAGCCCCAACACTTTTTAGCAGGGGTGTCATAGTTGCCATATATTGCCTGTGATGTTGCTGTTAGCTGCTCTGAACCTGGTTTGCCATGGAAAAGTGACAAAGAAAAAAAGAGATGAAGATGGAGATTTGGTCCATAACTGGTGGTACATGACATCAGTCAAGCTTGAAAAAATTTACCATTTGCCCGACAATAAATGTTGGAAATGTAATGAGACTGAAGGTACATTATTTCACCTTTGGTGGACATGCCCAAGGATTAAGACATTCTGGGAGATGATTTATAACGAAATGAAAAAGGTATTCAAATATACCTTCCTGAAGAAACCAGAGGCCTTTCTCCTGGGCATGGTCGGCCAATTGGTGTTAAAGAAGGATAGAACCTTTTTTATGTATGCAACAACAGCAGCAAGAATACTCATCGCGAAGTATTGGAAGACACAAGATTTACCCACCTGGGAAGAATGGCAGATGAAGTTGATGGACTGGCGGAAATGACTGGCAGAATCCGAGACCAGGGAGAAGAATCGGTGGAAGAAGACTGGAAAAAGTTTAAAGACTATTTACAGAAATACTGTAAAATTAATGAATGTTAGAAGAATGTTGGAATGAAGTTATATGGCTTTAGTAGAAATGTTATAAGGAATTAAGTATAAATAGATTAATAGAATATTAAAGGAAAAAATAAGGTTAGAATGTGTTAAGATAATTATAGGATAGAAAACAGAGGAAGATGGAAAGGAATTGCTGAAACAATTAACAGAAGTGGAATACAAAAAGGGAGGTGTGAGGAGGTCGTGGAAATAAGTGAATGAAAGATAAGATACTGAAATTGTTTGATGTGTTTTAAACTGTTTTTGTTTTGTTTTGTTAGTTTAATGTGTTAGTGTTATGTAGTGTCTCTGTATTGTATTGTATTGTATTGTTCTTTTTTTGTAGTGTTTAAATTGTTGGAAAAGTAATAAATATTATTTTTTAAAAAAAAAAAAAGGAAAAGTGACAAAGAAAAAAAGAGATGAAGATGGAGATTTGGTCCATAACTGAGGTCTGTCCCACTCATATGACCCTTTAAGGGGCAAAGGGGCAACTTTAAATGGAAATACACTTGCCTGACTTCCATTCCCTGCTCCTTTAGGCTCCAGGCTAAAGGGATGCAAGTGGCAGTGAACTTAATTCCAATTAGACTAATTCCTAGTCTCTGCTGCGATGTTTCTTGGGGGCGCCTCTGCTCCTGCCAGTTTGGAGGGCTTGCAGGAGGCAAGGGTTGTTCTATGACGTCCCAGTATTTTTCCTTGCAGCCCAATCATACTTCTGAACAGGGAAGAAGTAGGGTGTTTCCATTTAAAGATATGGGTTTTTGAATACATGATGGGAAGGAATTACTGCAGGCTTCCCTGCAAAAATATTCTTAGTGTTTTGTATTAACTCACCCAGGGCCAAAATTTCTCCCAAGATGCCCCAATTATGAGAGTCAAAGATCATTTTTATTTCATTTATTACTTCCCACGAAACATCCCAAAGTGATTAAACATAAAACATAAAAAATAGGGTAAATGACAACAACAACAAATACAAAAAACAATTTCAAATCCAATACAGATACCGTAAAGATTGGAATAAGTCTGCATTGGCTTCCAGTGGGCAGAACCACCTTTAATCTTTCTTTCTTTCTTTGCTAAAGTGGCTTGAATCAACAAGTACTGAACCATGCACAGGGCCGGAATGCACAGGATTGAGTCATGTGTAAAGTCAATTAAAATGACTTCTTGTGTTGATAAGAAAATGGTTGTAAGAATCTCTCCTTGGTGACCAGATAGTGATTGCAAAGGACCAATGATCTTTCGTAAAAACCACAGCTAATTCTTTATCATTAGTGTTCTGTTTACAGTGGTGGCAAAAATCAGCTCCAGAGGTGTAGTGGTAAAAATAGCCATGTTATCTGACTTTGACTACATATCTCTGTGCTTGGTGCTCCCCATCACACAGAGAAAGCAAAGCCCTTAATTGCAAATGCAACAAGACAACAAAGACAACAAAAGACTTCCCAGCATCTAATAATTGTTCAACACAGATGCAATACAGAGGTTGTATTGTGAATAGTATTCTGAAACAACAGTGTTCACACCAGAAAAACTCTTAAGGCAATTAAGCAGCCTAGCAACATCCTTCAACATCAAAAATTGTCAAAGGGGCTTGGCAAAACTTAATAGTGTTTTAAACAAAGCCGTGTGGTGTAGTGGTTAAGAGCGGTAGTCATGTAATCTGGGGAACCGGGTTCGCGTCTCCGCTCCTCCACATGCAGCTGCTGGGTGACCTTGGGCCAGTCACACTTCTCTGAAGTCTCTCAGCCCCACTCACCTCACAGAGTGTTTGTTGTGGGGGAGGAAAGGAGAATGTTAGCCGCTTTGAGACTCCTGAAGGGGAGTGAAAGGCGGGGTATCAAATCCAAACTCTTCTTCTTCTTCTTCTTCTTCTTAGTTACCAATTTTCTGTTGGTATAAGGAAAAAAACAAGTATAAAATGAGAATTCCTAGATGCCAAGATCCAAGTTTGGGGCAAATACTCTTTCATGAGAGAAAACCAGCAGATATTTTAAATCACAAAATATGCAGCATGGAAATAAAGCATAGAAAAATAGGCTGTTAGACTTAAAATATGTGTCCTTTAAAGTGAGTTCCAAAGTTTCCCTCTTCCCCTAGCACAGAAAAGACCATGTGTTTGGTAAGTAAAAAATCGTTTACTTACAATTTATCCAAAGGTCAGATTCATGTGCTTTTCCATACAGCATTTAGTAAAAGTTTCAGAGACACTAAAACCTGGCTTAGTTACAGTGGTGAAAGTTCCTAAATTATTGGTATAGGTCACTCAAGAATGGTTGACGAGAGGCATACGGTTGAGCTGGAGTTACCAACTCAAACCTATTTATATGCTGAGCTTCTCAGGTAGACTGGGAGAGAATAGGCCTGATTACCTAGTTCAGGCTTCCTCAACCTCGGCCCTCCAGATGTTTTTGGCCTACAATTCCCGTGATCCCTAGCTAGCAGGACCAGTGGTCAGGGATGATGGGAATTGTAGTCTCAAAACATCTGGAGGGCCGAGGTGAGGACCTAGTTCTTCCCAAGGTGAGGGGAAGTGGACACAGCTAAGCCTGGCAGGACAACTTACTCTATGGTATTAACTCCTTCATGCATTAATTAGACTTAAGCATGTTGGTTATATGAGATATCTGACATTTTCTCAGGTCTTCATTATCCCCTCTGTTGTGATCAGATATAGAGCCACTTGTTTGCGAGAAAAGAACACTTGGCAAATGTTCTTTGAAGAAACAGGGCAACAATCAACAACAATTGTATTTAGGGACACAACAGTTTCTAAGAACATAAGAGCCCTGCTACATCAGACCTAAGGCTCATCTAGTCCAACATCATGGTCACCCAGAGGCCCATGTTAATGGAAGCCCCCAAAGAGAACATGAACACTTTCCTCTAGGGTTCCCTAGCATTATTAAGAGGCATACAGTCTCCAATAACTAGTAGCCACTGAGGGGTAATGCCTCTAGTGGGGAACATGTTGTGCCCCTTCTGGGGTAGTTTGCCCAGCTTTGGTCCATACCCTGCACTCGGTTCTCACCTGTGGCTCCTACAAGCTGTCAGCATTTGACAGCAGCCACAACCTGGGAAATGGCTTTGACTGGCCAGCAAAACCAGGTGAGGGTAACCAATGGATCTCAAACCCTCAGTGAGTAGGGGAATTTTCCTGCATGCGAAGACAAGCTCTGTCAAGAAGTTTTCTGCACATGTAGAGGGAAGTGAGGGGCAGATGGGGCTCATTAATCTGGGAGGGTGGTCCTTCAAGGAGAAGGAAAAGGCTGATCCTAAACTCCCACTACCTTGCAGGACATCTTTGGGATTGTTGTTTAGTCATTTAGTCGTGTCTGACTCTTCGTGACCCCATGGACCAGAGCACCCCAGGCACTCCTGTCTCCCACCGCCTCCCACAGTTTGGTCAGACTCATGCTGATAGCTTCGAGAACACTGTCCAACCATCTCGTCCTCTGTCATCCTCTTCTCCTTGTGCCCTCCATCTTTCCCAACATCAGGTTCTTTTCCAGGGTGTCTTCTCTTCTCATGAGGTGGCCAAAGTATTGGAACCTCAGCTTCACGACCTGTCCTTCCAGTGAGCACTCAGTGCCGATTTCCTTAAGAATGGATAGGTTTGGTCTTCTTGCAGTCCATGGGGTTCTCAAGAGTCTCCTCCAGCACCATAATACAAAAGCATCAATAAGAAAAGGCTAAGGAGTAAACCCTACACAAATCTGGAGCAGAGTTGCTAAGAAGGTTGGATAGCGACTTTTAGGGCTCCTTCTAGCAACTCCTGCAGTAAAGCTGGTGCCAAACCTATTGCTCTGCGTTCTCTTGCACCACATCAGCGAGGCTGGTGTGTGTGTGTGTCTTGTCGTCTGGTGGACAGCCCAGAAGCTCCATACAGACTGCTCAGGCTTGCATCCCGGGTGCTGCTAAGGCAGCAGTTTGACTTCACCCCCAGAGGCGCACTCCATTGACTCTGGAGACAGACGGATAACAACAACTGAGAGCCGCCTTTTCCAGGAATTCACCTGAATCCCTATTAACCATTATTTATTTCATTTACTAATTAAATTTCTACACCGCCTTTCCTCCGAGAATCGCAGGGCGGTTGACGACATAAAAGCACAAACTTGCAGTTTTGCCCGTCACTCTGCGTGTGCCAAATTTTGCCCTCCTCCTTTACAGCCAGCACTTAAGCCATCGAAACCACCACTCCCTCCCCCGCCCTTGTTCTTTCCTTCTTAGCCGAGCCTCCCCAAATCCTTGCGCGCCCCTCCGAGGTCTTGCAAGCGCGCAAGGGGCTCGCCCTTCTTTCGGAATGTCTTCTGCGCGCACACTGCCTACTGCCGCGGCGCTTCCCGAGCGGCGCCAGCAGAGGGCGCCTGAGGGGCGGCAGCCGGCGTCCGCGGGCAGCTGTGCGCCAGCCCGGGCAGGGGTCTCGCTTCTCTGCACCGAGCCTCGGCGGCGGCAGCAGCAGCAGCAGCAGAGAGACGCCCGCCGCGCTCGAGCTGGGAGGCGTCCCCAGGGCCCGGCTGCGCTCGCCGGGGGCGGGAGGCTGGCGGCGGGGATGCTCCTCCTCGTGCAGGAGCTCAGCACCAGCAGCGGCCGGGCGGGAAGCCGCAGCAGTCTCGTTTGAGACCCGCGCCCAGGCGGCGGCGAAGAGGGAGAAGTGAGGACTTGACCCGGAGGGTAAGCTCGCCTCCTGAGCGTCGGTTTCCCGCCAAAGCTGCTACCGCGGCCGGTCAGTGTCAGGCTGGCCCCTTTAGCAGCCTCGACGGGAGGGGGGCGCCCGCGGGGGAGGCAGCTGCGCCACCCCCTTCGGTTTCTCCTTCCCCCGGGGTCGAGTGAGGGGGAGAGACCTGGCCTCCCCCCCCCTCGCGCTTCCATGGTAGAGTCCGCGTGCTTCGAAGGCGAGCGGGGGAAAGGCTGGTTGCGCCAATCCCGCGCGGAGCGAAGAGGCGGGAGGAGCCGAGAAGAAGTCGGTGGACTTCACTCCCCGGCTCCGAAAAGAAGCGGAGTTTTACTTCAGGCGTTTGCGGTTCGCGTTTTGAGACGGGAGGGAGAGAGATGCTCTTAGGAAAACGAAAAAACAGGATTCTGGCAAGTGCTGGGATTTTGAGGGTGGTTTTATTTATTTTAGAAACGAGTGAAGGACGGGTCCCGAAGAAAGGCGCTCGTGTTGTTTCCCAGAAATAATTTCGCCTCAGGTTAGTGTTCCCGGGAGCTCGTGCCGGGCTCACCTGATCGAGACTTGCGCAGCTGCCAGGCTACCTGCGGGGCAATTTCGCTCCGGGTTGTGCTGGGTGGATGGAAGCGCCGGGGGAGAGAAAGCCTTGCAGGCAGAAAGTCCCAGGTGCAATTGATTCCTGTTTCCCCCCCTCCAGGTGTGGCTGGGGGTTGGGGAAGACTCATGCCTGAAACTCTGAAGAGCTGGTGCTAGTTAGAGTAGGATAATACTGAATAAGGCAGCTTTCCTATATTGGGGTGTGTGTGTGTGTGGAGCAGGTGATCCTTCCCTTTTGTATAATTAAGCTGTTTGTTTTTTTTTAAAAAAGCATTTATTATTATTAAAAATATTTTATACTAGCAATTACATTAAAGCAAAATGCAATGTAACATAGAGTATGCAGAGAAATAGGGTTGCATTTGTTAAATTGTCTACTGAAAATCCTAGACAAAACTCAAGAGACAAGTTATATACAGTACCAGTTTTCAGGTTCTACAAATAAGGTTTGGGATGGTAGCCAAGGGTTAGTTTCCACTAAGCCAGCTGCGATGTCCAGTCCACACCATGGCAGTGCAAGAACATCAGTTGAATTTACCAATGTAAGTATTGTCTGATGAAGAGGAGTCATATAACTCAGGATTTATGTAGGCTCTTAAAAAAAAAATCTGAGATTAATTCTGCAAGTTTTAACAGGGTTTCCATATTTTTATGGCTGCCCCATCAACTCAGGATATTTAACACTGCTGTTTTGTGATACAACCACAAAATGTGGGAGAAGTTCAAAATTTAGCCAGTAAGGTTTTTGGTTCAAGAAAATATATTACAAAAATTAAGAGAATGACAAGTTTTTCAAGGTGCCACAGGATAACCCCCAGAAAAAAAATGGCTATTCTCCCTTAATTTGTATAATACAGTGGTACCTCAGGTTACAGACACTTCAGGTTACAGACTCCGCTAACCCAGAAATAGTACCTCGGGTTAAGAACTTTGCTTCAGGATGAGAACAGCAGTGGGAGGCCCCATTAGCTAAAGTGGTGCTTCAGGTTAAGAACAGTTTCAGGTTAAGAACGGACCTCCAGAACAAATTAAGTTCTTAACCCGAGGTACCACTGTAACTGTTTATAGGCCAGGAACCAAAACAGTATTTCAGGTGTGCCTAGGGTTCTTGGTATGTCTTGTACAATTTTAGCTTTCACTGTTACTCCCCACCCCCCATATCATATCCAAATTTGTGGAACTCTCCTCTGGTTCAAAAGAGATTTGCTGCACAGCACCGGTGTGTGTGGAAGGGAGGGATCATGTCCAAACCTTTCTTGGCTCATGTACCTATTCATGTGGTGGTTGTTAGATCTATGATAGAACTATTTAGTTCAGCTGTTCCTGTGGCAGAGCCATTAGGAAAGCACCATGTAATTGCACTTGCAGATCAAGGCAGTGATTTGAACAGGGATTTGGGAGGAACAATTAAACTCGCTACACATTACTGCCTACTTGTCCACTGTCATGTGCTCCCACCGCTGGTCTATGAAGTTGAGTACACATTATTTTAGACACGATCCATCTGTATCCCTTAGCTTTCTGAGAAAGGCTCTTTTGATGTGCTTCCCCTCAAACCAGTGGAAGCTGTAGTTAAACTGATGTGTGTATATTTCAGGCTGACATTGACCCATGCACAAATAAACTGGAGTTCACTGTGGAGAAACAAATTGGACGTGGTATGAAGATACCCCTGTCTCCTCTATGGTGTGTACAACAGTGTTTAAAAAGCAACTTGAAACCCGGTGGGGGACCTCACTGAGTTTCAAGTCATAGACTTAGTTGAAAGGAAATTACAGTAACAGTCTAATTCTGTGCATCCTGGCTAGGAAGTGTCCCTCTGTAATCAGCGGGGCTTAATGCTGTGTCAGTGTTACAGCCTAAACTGCGACCTAAATTGCAGTGTTGCAGACAGAATTGCAGCCTAAAGCATATTATTTGTGTGGGTTCAACAACTGACTTGTATTCCTGTGAGTAACTTGCTCAGTTTTCCCCCCTCAGTGTAGAGTAGGTGGGGTTCTAACTGAATGGATATTGGTTTTTGATAACAGATTATCTTTTAATGTCTAGCTGTAGTTCCTATTTGTTGGTTTGCCTATTTGCTTCTAACATATTCCAGTCTGGTGTTGGCTTTTTGTGGACTTATGTTGTGAAACAGTGTTAAGTTCTCATTACCTTACCTACTTTAATTCCTGTTTTCATGCAGATGAAGATCCAAGGTTAGATTTGGGCCCTGTATTTGCAAGCCTGGATGAGCTATCACTGGCGGAGGAAGAGGAGTGTGGGGGGAGTGCATTGCCCCCAGTAGTGTGATCCCAGTGGGGTGCCATCACGGCTGCTTCCTCTGCCTGCACTGGGTGCCATGCCCCTGCAGGCGGTGTGCCATGCCCCCAGGACACACGCACACCCCTGTGGGTGGCGCACCATGCCCCCACCTGCTCTCTGCCCCCCAGTGCCAGAGCATGAAGCTCCGCCACTGTGAGCTATCAGTATGGTGTGACAATAGTGAGGAAACATATTGGCTGTAACTGAGAGTCAAGTCTTTTCCCTATGGCTAGACACTTAAGCTTCAGTTAGACAAAGTATTTGGATCCTGAATAAGCATGTTCCATCAGAAGTAGCAATGATGTACCTTTCAGGCATATACCCTCTGCTTTTGTCTAGCAAAATGCCCACCATTATAATGGCAGGAATGTATGAGAGAGTAGAGGGAAGTCTTCTACTGTAACACAAAGAAGGAGCAGGAAAATATTGCAGTGGCCTCTGCAGGCTGAGGTGGAGTTTATTCAGTGCACTTTTGTTGTATCCCCTCTTCAGAATTTCTGTTAATGAGTGACACACATGCTATAACTTCATTTGCATGTAGCACTCATCCGAATCATGGCTTAGTACCAAGGACCAAATGTGCAAATATCCTGTTGAGAATATTGTGGCCACCTAGCTCCTTCTGTGGCTATTTTGCTGCTGTGCTGGACTAAGCCATGGTTTGATTTAGCCTGTCATCTGAACCTGGACTTGTGGTCTAACTCTCAGGCAAACCACCGGCTGCAAACCATAGGGCAACCTTGGTTAGCTCACAAGCCCATGTTCAGACAACACACCGACTTGTGATTTACCACAGTAGAGCAGTGGAATGACTGCAGGAGGAGCAAAGTGGCTGTGAGCTAACTGGGAATCTGCACATTCGCTAATTTGTGCTAAGTTATAGTTTGCCTTAGTATGACATGTGAACCTGTGTCAGCAGTAGAAATCAGGGTTTGCTCTCATAGCAATGGTTGGAAGGGCAACACCTTTTATTTCCCTATTGGGGTGAATAACAAGCACTTGTTTACATGGGAGAGATAAAGGACTGCACTTGGGATTACGGTTCAGATGGCTGCTCAGCCTAACCTGTGCCTCTAATCTCAGTCATCAAGATTCAGACCTGCTACTTCATCTGCATAGCTCCTCTTGGTTCTGTTTCTTGAGGCGCTTCCAGACTGCCACTGTTCTGAAGTGGGGATTCAGTCACATACTGGCAAATTCAGGTTGCACAATTATAGTTGTTTGGGAGGTCCTGAGCAGCAAACTCATGTCACTCAGAGAGGACTTTTTATGATAAAGTAAGTGAGGTGAAAGTGCACTGGAAAGTGAGAGAAATAACACCTGTTTTGACATAACACCATCTAATCTCCCCACAAACAAATCAGAACAAGCTCTCTTTAAACTGCTGTTGTCTAACCTCCCTATCAAGTCAAGATGAATAAACAGGTTTTCTGGAAGCGCCCTTGGTCTCACTAAAATGTTATCTATGTGTAATATAGTTTTAGACAGAGAACATCTCGTCTCCTATTCGTTAGCATTCTTAAACTAATCCCAGACAGATCATTCTTCTGATTAGTTTAAGAATGCTAACCCTTCATGCCTGGCTGCTTCCAGACTACTTTGGATTCAGTATATGTAGCCAAAATGTATCCATTTATAGTACCTGCATAATAAAGAGCATTCTTTACCCTTTCAGTACATTGCTGCAATATGGAATAAAAATGCAACTTTTGCAATAAATTGTACATTGGGAGTTGGCAAGTGTTTCCTGAAATTGCTTAAGCAAGTTTTTAAACTCATGGTTTTGGAAGAAGGCAGGAAGAAGGTAGATAACTGAAAAGTAGTTTATTTACAAAGCATGTCTTAAAAAATATATCTGCAGCAATGTCCATTCCTGCTTGAAATGTCTTGAACAGAGGAGTCAGAGAACTGCAGTCCACAGAGTGATGTAAGCAAGAGAGTATGAGTCATGGTGTCTGAAAAGGAAGCCGATAAACCTCTTCATCGGTGGACACTGAACAAATTCAAAGCTTGTATAAGCAAGGCGGAGATCTGATTAAGTTTCACTTGATGACGACAGATCTGACTCTGGTCTTCAGCACGCAGTATATCTAGGATGACATTCACAAAGTTTACTAAGGAATTAAACTTTAGTGCAAAAGAAAGGAGCTGCAACCTAAACTCATATTGGATTTTACAGCAGTTATGGAGGGGGGGAATGCAGAACGTTAGAAATATTTTTCTAGTAGAGTTCAAGAGTCAGATGCTATTAGAAAAAGGATGATAATCAAGTAAGGAATTCAGGAGTGTCCTGGCTGCTTTCTAGTCTAGATGGATTCTACATTCTGCTGTGGGTGAGGGTGAGTGTGGTTACTCGATATGCACTTGAAAACCCTCCCCTTAATTAGGTTGTCCACTCCTCTTCCTTCCTGCAGGTGTCCCAGGTGGTGATTGTGATCTTGATATACACCACTCACAATGTCATTGGACAGGTGTGGTGTCCACCCCACCACCCATTGTTAGGTAACACAAAATCAATCTGCTATGAGCTCTTGTTTTTGGAATGAAACCAATTTCTGAGGAAGTGCTTTCAACAATAGAAACATGCAATAGGAAACAATTAATTTCCAATGATTCTAGGCAAAAATGTTGTGTGTATGTAGCCCAAGGCTGCATGTACATCATACATTTAAAACATATTTTCCCCAAAGTGGCAGTGGAACTGTAGTTTACTACCACTTATAGAGCAACAATCCCAAGCCTTAACAGACTACAGTTTCAAGGTTTCTTTTGAGGGAGGGACAATGGCTTTAAATGTATGGTGTGTACACAGCCTCACAAGGGTGGAGAACAGAAAGGTAAATAGGGAAATGCTCACTTTCAGTTACATTCTCCTAATACATATTGCTCCTCAGTAGTCTTTGCTTTCATGAGAATTCTGTGGAAAGAGCTGGGAGAGCTGCAATTTAGGGAGTGATGTCAGCAGAGAGCATGAGTCATCAGTTTTGATTTAGGAGGAAGGTTACATTCATTGGAACTTAAGAAGCTGCCTAATGCAGAGTCAGGCCACTGGTCCATAGAATAATAGAATCATAGATTTGCAGAGTTGGAAGGGACCACAAGGCTCATCTAGTCCATCTCCCTGCAATGCAGGAATCATTTTGCTCAACGTGGGGCTTGAACCCACAACCCTGAGATTGTACACTGGGCAGCAGTGGTTCTTCAGGATTTCAGAAAGTGGGTATTTTCAGCCCTACCTGGAGTTGCTGAGGATTGAACCTGGGACTTTCTGCATGCAAAGCATATGCTCTCCTATTGAGCTTCTTATTGTTGGTTTCCGGAGAAATTGAGAGCTGGTGCAAGCAAGGTGCCGTTATCACAGTACTGAGTTTCACTTAACGATGGTAGACTTGACCTGATTGTGGCTCTTCTAGTAGTTTTCTTTTTCACATTGCACATTGCAGTTTGTAAAGTGAAAATGCAAAGAACAGGTGCAGCCAGGATCATCTGGACCTTTGGTAATGCTCTCTCTCTCTCTCTCTCTCTCTCTCTCTCTCTCTCTCTGTGTGTGTGTGTGTGTGTGTGTGTGTGTGTAAGGGAATGGATGTGCTTAACCTTCTTACCACCTGACATTTCTCTGCTTCAACTCATCTCAAGCCGCTGTGGAACTCTTGCACTCAGTAGTGTTCAACATATAGTTAATATCAGTTACTGCTAAGATGGTTTCTGTCCTTAGGTTTACAATCTAAAAGGGCATGACGCATGAGAAAAATATGAATGGGAAGGAGGAGGGAAAAGCAAATCCATGTGCAGGTTCTTAAATTACAGTTGTTGTTGTTGTTGTTGTTGTTGTTGTTGTTATAATACTTTTATATAGTTCTGTCTATGCAGAGTCTGGATGTCTTGGAGGGCATCAATTTCCCACTGATGTCACTAGCAGATATGACTGCCTTGCCCTTGATAGAGAGCAGTTCCTCTCCAGAAGCATTTTTTCACCCCACCCCAATCAGATCTGGCAGGAGAGCTGACAACAATGTCCAAGCTAGAAGGACAGGGCTGCTCCTGCCACACAGTTCTTTCCTCAGACAGAATTTGTGACCAAGTCCAAAATTACAAGTCTGTAGAAGATCTGCAGTTTTTAACCAATATGGGATTGGCTTTTCAGGATCTGGGACATCATTCTCATGGATGAAATTTATGTGGGAAGTTCAAAGCTTCACAGATAGTATGTCCTCTGAAGTTTATTTCAAGCATTGGTTTCTGGTTCATAATTGGTTTCTGCTATTTATTTGGAATAGCATTCTGGTGTTGCTAAGAAACTAATTTACTCATAAATATTCATTTGTGACAAAGTATTCGGACAAATTACCAGACATTTGGTAATTTTTTTATTGGAAAATACCCATTTCCTAGGAGAATCCTGGGCATAGTCTCATGGTTAGTGATCATAGCGGGGCACAGTAACTTTATCTGTTAAATTGTCTTATCTGATAGTGGGCCTTTTCTATACATGGATAGTTTTAACACTTCCATTTCACTGAATGCCTCTAATATGGGAACTGACCAGAATGGTAACAAATGCAGCAATTATTATTGTTGGGAGGAGGCAGATTAGAATAGATTGACCATAGCATCTAGTCATGCCCTGAAGTACTATGCCAGAGGACTGTTTCAGCAAGCGTTTCATGGTCAGATTCTTATACTGTGTGTGAAAAGCATAGAGGCTCTGTTAGAAAAGGGAGAGCTTATATAGGCCTGCTGGGTATGACATTTTACAGAATTGGGTTTTGTACATATATCTATTACTAGCCCATGTTCAAAAGGGAATAAACTACCAACAATAGCATGTTTGAGGACTCTGATTTTGATGGGTATTAGAAGAGTTATTAAACTACAGATCAAATACCCAGAAACGTCAGCTGGAGGATCGTTCTATTTGAAAAGTTGTCCATCTGTCATACAGATTTTTGTGCAGTTTTACCACTAGCACTTGCAGTGTGACAGAACTCTTCATTCTGACACAATTCAGTAAGCTGGAGACAAGCCTCATTATTACTCTTTAAGAATAATAAACTTACTGAGACCTGACAATTCGCCAGTGAGGAGCAGGGGTTCCGAAAAAGCATTACTGAGGGAAGAGAGCTTGACTTTGCTACAGCTCATTGGCTAGTCTGGAGAACTTAGCCATGAGCCTGGGTTGGGCCAATGTGCTAAGTCAAAACCTGGCCTGGCTTGGCAAAGTATAGCAGCAAAAAGACTGGAGAGCCGCAAATTGGCATGTGAAGTCCAGGTTACAGCGGTGCCTCGCAAGACGAAATTAATTCGTTCCGCGAGTTTTGTCGTCTTGCGATTTTTTTCGTCTTGCGAAGCACGGTGTTGGGAAAGTTTTGGAAAAGCTTCAAAAATCACCAAAGTCTTTAAAAACCTCAAAAAAGGCTACCACACCGCGTTCTATGAGTTGCTCCTCGAAGTCAAGTCGCAACTATATTAACGGTGTTAAGAAAAAGGAAACAAACTTGCAAGACGTTTCCGTCTTGCGAAGCAAGCCCATAGGGAAAATCGTCTTGCGAAGCAACTCAAAAAAATAAAAACCCTTTTGTCTTGCAAGTTTTTTGTCTTGCGAGGCATTCGTCTTGCGAGGTACCACTGTATTATCTCTTGAAAACTCCATACTGAAATTAGATGCAATATTAGATTCTTGATCCTAAAACTACTGTTCCTTTCTAAGTAAAAAGAGATTCGGAAACTCTTCTTTATATTAGCAAATGGTCACAGGGTCCCTGGCTTATGATAAGCCCCAATCTTCTGAAAATTTGTGATAATTTCTTGGCAAGGTAGGGTAGGTTTGTTGCTCAGCCCTTTCCCACAGTGGGCAAGATGTTCTCTGCAGTCCCTGCAGGGACTTCGTTCTGGTGTCAAATGTTTACTTTGTTATATGAGATTTCCTCCTAATTTGAACTCAAGATGCCTCCGTAAATATGACCTCTACGTGAGCAAAACAGGGCAGATCTGTTCGGCTTTGCCTCACTGGTCTTGCAAGTTCCTCTTGGGTGGCACAGAATTGGAATCTTGTAAAGCTGTTAGACAAGTATATATAACTAACTAACTAACTAACTAACTAACTAACTAACTAACAGCAGGGCTGACTCAATACATTTTGCTGCCTAACATGAAGGACAAGACAGCATTTCCCATTCCATATAAAGCAACTGACTGAACTGGCATTGCATCTTACTCAATACTAGGTTCTTGCTGTTTTTAAACAGATCTTCCAGCTGCACAAATTCCCATCAGATACTCCACACTAAAATAAAAAAGTGGACTGAGCACAAAGCCTTATTTGCTCCTTGCACCCTGTTTTAGTGGCCACTTCTTATCTACTATACAGTGACAATTCATTTATAAATCTTCCTTAGTTCAGTAACAACAGACACAAAAACCCCCAAGGGTACTTTAAGGGTACTTACAAAGATGAGAAGAAGAAGAAGAAGAAGAAGAAGAAGAAGAAGAAGAAGAAGAAGAAGAAAAAGAAGAAGAGTAGTAGTAGTAGTAGTTTGGATTTGATATCCCGCTTTATCACTACCCTAAGGAGTCTCAAAGTGGCTAACATTCTCCTTTCCCTTCCTCCCCCACAACAAACACTCTGTGAGGTGAGTGGAGCTGAGAGACTTCAAAGAAGTGTGACTGGCCCAAGGTCACCCAGCAGCTGCATGTGGAGGAGTGGAGATGCGAACCCAGTTCCCCAGATTACGAGTCTATCGCTCCTAACCACTACACCACACTGGCTCCACACCACACTACACCACACTGGCTCATTTGTTAATGAGACAAAGCATTAACCACCTGAAGGTGAAGGTGAAGAAGAGGAGGTTCCAGCCATTTTATTTTAAGCATGAAAACAGAGAACATTCTACACACACACACACACACACACACACACACACACAATTTCCCCCCATCTCTGTTTTGTGTTTACCTGCGCATGCACGCATGCACACACACACCCCTACACCCCTTCTTCAACACTGGTGACAGGATAGTGCCCTCTACCACACCTGAATTTAGGGGGTCTAGGACAGACAGCAGAGGATACATTGCCCTGTCATCTAGCAAGAACAGATACACCTTAGGAGAGGGAGGGAGGGAGAGCTGCAGCTCCTGCCCTCCAACACCTGTTGCCTGATGCAGTTTCTATACTTTGCCTAACAGCAGAGAATAACATTTTCCAGGCAATGTACAGTAATGGTGTATAGTAGGATGTGTTGATAAAGTTCTATAGATTGGAATGAAACCAGATGGTATCTGTAAATTGAATTATCCTTTCTACCACCATTTATTTAACATTTCTTTGTCATAGAAAATTAGTGCAACAAAATTATTTGCATCACAGTGTGGTTCACTGCTAAGGCCCTGCTTGCATCTTTTGAGTGGGTTATTTCAGAGCTATAACATGTCTGAAATTGCAAAGCATAGCCCAAATGTAGCCCTTGTACTTCCCCCTTTGAAGTTTTCTCATCTAAAGGAGTGCAGCTGATTTTTGTCATGTTACCTAAACCCGATTTCTGCCATTTGGTATTGAAAAGGAAGTTGAACAGATGTGTAGCTTAATTTCTTCTTATTAATAGCCTAATCTCAAAAATTGAAACAATTTATATAAAAAGCTTTTTCTAAAGGCCGTATTGAGCATGTAGACTGTGCTACTGAATAATTTAAATCTTATAAATACTGTGCAAGGACTTGATTCATTAACATTAGCCTGACATGCTTAAAGGCCAGTAATTCTAGAAAGATAACTTGTTGCTCTTCCTTGCCTGGTATTAATCACCCAGACATTAATAAGTGGACATGGGAACAGGCAGCAAGTGTGCATTCGTTTTCATCCCAAGATTTGTTTCTGGCATTTTAAGAGAGCTGCACTTCTTCTTTTTAATTCCTCAAAGAAAATGCTGTCAGCTTACCAAGAGCGGGTTGTTGAAAGGGAAGTTCCAGCTTCATAGAGGGAAGAGAAATGAAACTATTTAAATATTCCACAGAGGCCACAGAAGAGCCTTTGGAAACAATTGTTTTCACAGGGAATTGGAACAAGGGAAAATATATGTATGAGAATTGTGTAAAACTGGGATTCTTTTTCTCTAACCTTTTAAAATACTCTGTTCTGCAGGTGCCTATCAGATGCCATTAATGTTTTTGATAGCCACCTGTGGTGATAAGGATTAACATTTCTGGATTGCCAGATTGAAATGTTTTAAATACTGTCATTTAGTATATTGATAGTAGATTTCTCGTTGACAATAATGACCTTTTCCCATTTCCTTTATTTCATTGCTCATCAAAAATAAGGTAAAGTGGCATGCATATATATGCATGCAGTGGTCTTTTCCATGTGAAGTAAAATATGTTTAAATTTAGAAAACAGTATTGCTTCCATAGCTGTTAAGAGAGGGAAGTTTCATTACAGATTGTTTAGTAGGCTGTTGACTGTTTTCATAATACTAAATTTATATTTTGAGATGTTCTGATTTGGTTTATTGAAGATTTTATGTTTTGTTTAAATTGCGTAGACATATTTTAAAATAAGAGTTTTGAAATGATAAATAGTTTTTAAAAACATACTGGTGATGGTTTTTGATGTTGTTGTAAACTGGGCAGGGTACACTGTGGGAAAACAGAATATAAATAAAGTTGCTAACACAGTGACCCCAACTAAATCCATTGGAAGGAGACGGGTTCACTCCTAAGTCCACTTGTACTGATGGAGGCTAAAGATACACTAGCATAGCGATTGTACAATTCTGTAGCTTCATTGTTGCACCAGTGGGAACTACTGCTGGTAAAACCCTGTCAGTGCAAGGGAAGATCAGAAGCTAGTTGGAATTCTGTGTTCCTTGGTTAGTCCCTCCCTTTAATAGTAGTATGTGAAAATGTGTAAGTTTAAACCCTTAAATTTAAGTTAACAGAGATTTTTAAATGAGTGTTTCCCTACCCCCCCATCCAACCAGCCACAGTAGAGGAAAGGAGTCTGCCTAACCTGCAGCTAATCGTGGAGTACATAAGCCTTTTTCAGAGAACATTGACTGCAAGTACATGGCATAAGACTACATAACTCTGTCTCAATGCTTATAGAGCTGGAAGCCCTCAAGTGGAGACGTTAGTGATGTGTCATTGGGCAAAAAGGGAACAATTTGCACTAATGGAAGATAACTAACAGCCAGAGAGGACAAAAAGAAATGAAGAGAAGATGTATAACACTTGCCTTATCAGAACCCTAAGAGGTTCATTCTCTCATCAGGGGATGAGACACTATGCTTCAAAGCATGATGCCACCAATAACTTCATCCCTCTTGTTGAAGCTTTCTCAGAAAAGAGTGGGGGATATGGGAGGTTTCTTCAGCAACCAAGGACATAATATGTCTTCCACCTCCACCCTTTGCATGAGGGAAAGCTGTTTATGTTCACTGTGCTAACAACTGTTACTCAGTAGGTTGTGAAAATGTCTCCTGTACAGAGGACCCTAAGTTTGCCATCTGCAGTAAGTGGTTTAGTGCCAGCAAACCCAAGATTGTGGCAGAGCTTTGTTTTTAAATACACAGATCTGCCACTGTTGTGTTTACTACATGCCCTCTGTGTGTTCAGAGTGTAGTGCAATAAAGTCACAATTTTTGTTGGCTTCCAAACAAGATTCTTATGCTAAGACACTCGTGTGAGATTGTGTGTGTGTGATCATTACTTCTTTCTGTTTCTTTTATCCTCTTGGCTTAAAGATATCAAATAGCAAATGTAGCAGTAGAATTAGACAACTTGATGTCCTGTTGAGCAAATGAAAGGAGGTCAGCAAGACCTAACAACCTGCTGTAGTCTGCAGTCTGGAAAGAATCTTCTTCTAACCACTGTGGAATTTAACACTGTCAGAACGTTCTTTGTGTGTGTGTTTTTTAAATGCTGTGAAGCATATTCAAGACTGGCTCTGTGAAAAGAGATTCTCTTAATACAAGGATGCGCCTTGCGTGTCAGAAGACGGTATTTCTCTCTTGTTCTGTAGCCTACATCTTGTCCTGGCACTGCCTACAATTAGACGCTGGTGGTTAACAATGGCCAGCAGCTGTATTTGTGGGCTCTGTTCTTTTGCCAAGGTTCTGTCAAGTTCTAGTAGGTGCGGGAATGACCACAGTTCAATGGTGTAGCACCTGATTTTCATGCAGAAGGTCCTGGGTTCACTCTGTAGTGTTCCTGTCAGGTAGCAGGTGAAGGGGATGACATTTGCCTGAGATTGTGGAGAGGAGCTGTCAGTCAGAGTAATAATAAATAATAATAACTTTTATTATTTATACCCCGCCCATCTGGCTGGGTTTCCCCAGCCATTCTTGGCAGCTCCCAATAGAGGACTAAAAACAGAATAAAACAGTAGGCACTACTGGGCCAGATTGACAAAATAGTTTGGCTTGGTATAAGGAAGCTCCCTGTGTTCCCTAGCATTGCTGAGAAATCAAACCCAGAGGATGGAACTGTGTAGATGGACAGGCATGATTCTCAGTGACTGGGGTGACCAAGGGCAGGGTTGCTCTTGTTAACATGGCCAATGACAGGGTTGCTGTGTTCATGGTGCAGTTGTTCTTGTGGATAGAGTTGATTGCAATAATAATAATAATAATAATAATAATAATAATAATAATAATAATTAATAATAATAATAATTTATTTATACCCCACCCATATGTCGATCCTTTCTCTAAAACATACGTTGCCCCTTATAATAAGGGGGAGGAAGGGGTAAGATTTAATGAAATCTAAAACATCACTTGTTCTTATGGGAAAATATGAAGTTATTTGTGCATGTGAGTCTTTCACATGCTGGTGTTTTTTCCTCCCAAACATTTTTACTCGGACACAAGTCTGATTGATTTGAGACATACTTACCAAAAAGTGTCCTTAGGAAACAAATTCATGTGTCCAAGTTCTTTCAGGTAGCAACTTTCACTGCTTGAGCACTACCTGCTTCCCTTCTACCAGGAAGAACTTGGTACTCTAGAGACGCTGTGATATGCAAACAGCCCTGTGTCCTGGGGTCTTCTGCCATTGTTTTGATTCAAGCTGTGTTTGACCTACAAACCGGTATAGTTCACTGCAGAGTTGCACCATCAAAGCAGTTTGCTAAACAATGCTAAATTAAATTGAAGACAAATCTTTTGCTGTCACGTACCATTTGGGGACATACTTTGTATGGATTTTTAAAGAAATACAGAATGACATATGGATAATTCTGGCCAGATAAAACCTATTACTCAAAGCTAAATTGATCAGAACCGTGTAACAAATGTTACTCATTTTCTGCTCCGAAACAAAAACACATCTGTGGTGTTAAATCACCTGTGGAGAAGGGGGGGGAAGGTTTGGGAATAACTCACCTCAATCTTATTGTTTTGCCTGCAGCATTTGTACTGAACTAAAACCTGTATTTTTTGAGATAAACTATATACCTTGTGCTTCATCACTGTCATTGCATTTCCATTTTAACTACTACATTTCAATGGGAAATGAGATAAATATTAAAAACTTAAAGCAGTGCAGAGGTTTGGGATAGCATTCTGTCAGTTTGTTAGATTGCGTCACACTCATCACAATTTAAGTTGCACATAATATTTTCTCTGCACACTGTTGGCGTGTTCAGGCATTGACCTCAACATGCAAGGTCAAAACTGTGGAGCAGGGTCAGGGCTGCATGTTCATGCCCTTCCCTTGATGTACATGGTTCTCCTTTGGAGATCTTCCATCTGTCAACGTGGGGAAAGTCTGCTTACGATGCAGTGCATCTCTGTGTTGTTGTCAAATACTCCCTTTCAGAGGGCAGCTTAGGGACGAGATGAGAAATTTTGAAATCCACAGAGGCAGGAGCAGAATATGAGCGAGCTAGAGGCTGGAAGCATCTTGGGATTGTAGGTGCTTCTCTGGAGACCTGAAGTGGGGCAGAGGATCTGCTGCCTGATAGGAGTTCACATGCTGCTTGCCTCCACCTGTGCTCCACTTGTAAATAAGCCAAATATTACGAAAGCATCATATGTGTCTAGTGTTCTCTCGTCCAAATGAAGCTAAACCAGGGGTGTCAAACTCAAATTCATCGGGGGCCGCACCAGCAGTTTGGTCACCCTCAAAGGGCCGGTTGTATCGGCCTAAAATATTTGAGCAGGCTGAGACCCCTGAAGTTGATGGGCTTTTACCGTATTTTTCGCTCTATTGGACGCACCGGACCACAGGACGCACCTAGTTTTTACAGGGGAAAATCAAGGGAAAAAATATTATCCTTCCCCCCCAGCCCCAAAGAGCAACGGACAGGCTGTGTGCAGCCTGTCTGCTTCTCCCAGAGCTTCTCGGGGCTGCGGGGGAAGCCCGGGTTCCCCCACCAGCCCCAAAGAGCAAAGAAGCCAAGACAGCGCACGGGATCCATAGCCGCGCAACCTCTCCAGCCAGGAGCTAAACCTCTCCAGCGCGGCTAAAAAAGAAGAAGACAAGGCAGTGAGCGTGATCCATCCCACTCACTGCCCTGGCTTCCTCTTTAGCCTTGCGCAGCATCTTTAGTCTTGCGCAACAGAATGGATTGCGCCCGCTGTCCACCGGGGCTGGACTAGATGACTCCTGGGGTTCCCTTCCAACCCTGCAATTCTATGACCTCGGAAGGTGTTTGGGGTCTCCACCACTGGAGGCTTTTAAGCAGCGGTTGGGGGACCATCTGTCTGGCGTTCTTTAGCTGTGATTCCTACATTGTGAGGGGGCTGGGCTAGATGACCCTCGGGTGGCCCTCCCAACTCTATACAGTCCTACAGTTCTGCAGCAGGAGATCCACAGCCACTTAGAATCATAGAATCATAGAGTTGGAATAGACCACAAGGGCCATCAAGTCCAACCCCCTGCCAAGTAGGAAACACCATCAGAGCACTTCACACAATGCCCACACCATCAGAGCACTTCACACAATGCCCACCATCAGACCACTTCACACAATGCCCACTCCCAATTTTCATCTGAGAGACATGTGGCTTCAGTGTCTAGGCAGGTACCCCCCTACCTGCCACACTTCCCCCACCCCACTTAAGCTAAGGGAATTCCTGCCCAGAGAAGCTCCCAGGTGAGGCAAGGGTTAAGATCTACCTCTGGTAGATCTCTTGCGGCTGGAGAGGCACGCAAGGCTAAAGAGGAAGCCAGGGCAGTGGGATGGATCGCGCTCGCTGCCCTGGCTTCCTCTTTAGCCTTGCGAAGTCTCCCTCCCCCCCCCCCTGGAGAGGCGCGCAAGTCTAAAGAGGAAGCCAGGGCAGCAAACGGGATGGATCGCGCTCGCTGCCCTGGCTTCCTCTTTAGCCTTGCGAAGCCTCCTCCCCCTCTCCCCCCCCCCCGCTGGAGAGGCGCGCAAGTCTAAAGAGGAAGCCAGGGCAGCGAACGGGATGGATCCCGCTCGCTGCCCTGGCTTCCTCTTTAGCCTTGCGAAGCCTCCCCCCCCAGAGGCGCGCAAGGCTAAAGAGGAAGCCAAGGCAGCGAACGGGATGGATCGCGCTCGCTGCCCTGGCTTCCTCTTTAGCCTTGCGAAGCCTCCCCCCCCCTGCCAGAGATGCGGCAGCCCGTGGGACGAGGCGGGCGGCCTGCGGGGTCGCGCCGGTGGGGGACCTCCGGAGGCGGCCTCTCTGCTCACCACCTCCTTCGTGCTGAAAGGCGACGCGGCGCACAACCAGGCGATGGTGCACTGGACGGGCGAGAACGGCGGCTACGCGGGCCACATGACGAGGTCTGGCGGGCCGGATTCGGCCCGCGGGCCTTGTGTTTGACACCCGTGAGCTAAACCAAGCTAATATTCCTCCTGAAACCTCTCACCACTTGGGAGAAGTGAGGAACACATAATACTGTATTTTTTATATAAAAACTAATGTTTGTTAAATATTTTCTTGGTTTATAAATGTACGTGCATTGTCTCTTTTTCAGGTTGTTAAGTCTTTTCTACAGATCAGTTACATTTGATATGAGACATTATTGTTATATACGGTATAAGATCAAGGATGAAGAGAGAGGAGAGATGGGGTGGTGAAACTTACATTCTTTTATATAGTGTATGTATGGGGTTTTGTGTCAGCGTCAACTGGATAGGTTTTTTTTTTCAATTCGCTTTTTACATTTCCTTGGTAGTGAGAGGGTGTGGTTGGTTGTCTGTAGTTGGCTGCAGTGAGGTTTGTTTGCATTTGTGAGTGGGGGAGGGATGATTGGGTCATGTAAGTCATCTATTTTCCCATGTCAGTTTCGGTCTGTTGGTTAGCTTTTCTAGGAAGGCTGTTTCCCATGTTATTTGGTACCAGTGGCCCGTGTTCACTCCTGACAGATCTCTGCAGTGTCTGGCTATGATGCTTTTGTCTGCTGAAAGTAGGTGGGTTATAAGCTCTTTATAATGTGAATGGACATTATTATCTTGGAAAATATTCAGTAGCGCCAGTTCAGGGGTGAATTCTAATACCTGTTAGTTATTTTGCATATCTCTTGTAGGACTGCTGTCCAGGAGGGTTGGATTTTGGGGGATTCCCACCACATGTGAAGGTGTGTGCCTGTGGAGGTGCAGCCTCACCAACATTTTGGCTCCTGGGCTTATCAATGCCAGTTTTGTGGTGTTAGGTGCCATCTATAGGTAAGTTTCAGAGTGAGTTTCCTTCTTTCGGCTGAGATGGATTTAAAGGGAGGTTTAGACCACATTCCAGTCCATTGGGTGGTGTTAAATTTCATAGCCTATGTTGTGCTCCCATTGTTTTTGATAGCATCGTAGGGGTTTGTGGGATTTTGGAGCAGTATTTTGTATTCTGTGATTACCGTCTCCTTGCCGTGTCCCGTTGCTGTCAGGAGAAGGTTTTTGAAGGTAGCCAAGGGCTTAGTGGCTGCTGATTTTACTGCTGGATTGTTCAAGAAGGCGTGTAGTTGGTGGTGCATTAGCCAAGATATTTGGGTGTCCCCTAGTTTGTCTTGTATTTCTTGTTTTGGTATAGGTTTGTGTCAGTATGGGTAGAAGTCTTTAAATGATGTAGGCCTTTGGCTTGCCAGGTTTTTATCTGGAGGCTTTGTGCTGCATGTTGGAATAGTGGGTGAGGAGCCAGGGGAATTAGTGAGGCTGAGGCTGGGGACAGTTTGCCTACTTTTTCCTTCCATGCTTTAGGCATGGACTGTGTGAACCTGTTTGGTATTGTGGGGATTTTATTTAGTTTGTTTTGGAGAAATGGGTACAGTTGGTTCTTCTTATGGTTGTTCCAAGTCGTGACTGCGGCAAACTCGGAAGCAGCTGGCAGGTTTGCTGCCATTCGTGCATGCGCAGGAGCGGCGATCGCCATTCATGCATGTGCAGAAGCAGCAATTGCCGCCCGTGCCTGCGCACAACGGCGCCTCTCCCAGCAACCCATTTCGACCTCCAGACAGACCTCCGGAACGGATTATGGTCGCAAATAGAGGTTCCACTGTATGCTGTTTTGGGGAAGTTTTTGATTGTTCTCTCCAAGTGGACCCATTGTTTCGTCTCGTCATCTAGAATGTATGGGATTATATGGCACACTTGGTTAGCAATGTAATATGATTCTATTTTGGGGATTCCCCATCCTCCTTCTCAGGAGGCTAGGCACAGGTATTTGGGGCTTATTCTTGGCTTTTTGTGAGAGAAAATAAATGAGTATAGTTTTTTCTGCCGTTTCTGGAACTGAGGATAATACTGTATTTCTAAAGCTAACTGGTATTTATCGGCTCAATTGGCTTTTTAAAAAATCTTCAGGCATTAAGTGTTTTAGCCTGAGTATTAGTATTTTAATACATATGTGCTACTGCTTCACACTTCTGTTTTATAAATTTGGTACAGCTTGGAAGTACAGGCTTTGATCTAACAGAATCCAAGACAGAGTGCCAGGGAAGCTGGCATAATTCCAAAAAAATATGAAAGAGTGGCTTCTAGCTTCTGTTTTTACTTGAGGAATGAATGTGCCAACAAGTGTCCTTTTGGTGCTGTGTATTAACTGCTGATATGTATCTTCAGGAGATGAAATAATAGGAATTCTAGCAAGATTGTGGTGTTTGTTTAATGATGGGCTTTTTTGTTACTTCAACTCTTTACCATGCCTTCATGTCTAACCATTAAAAAATGTTTTGCAGTATTTGATAATTAAACATTGTCTCCACCTGACAGCCTGAACATCAATATGTTCATACAAAAAGGTTACTTTTTATTTGTTGTGATCCAGCAGTGACATGAACTGTTTATTCCAATTAGTTACATTGAACATTGTTCAGTTGATCATGAGCTCATTTATTTGGAAGGAAGTCCTATTAGGTTCAAAAGGGTATACTCTGGAGTAAGTGTGCATAATACCACAGTCCCGCAACATGTTTTGATATATTTAAAAGCCATGCTGTTGGCCATTTTAGTATAATGAAGGCTCCACTTGCAGAGCTAAGGAGTGTGTGTTTGGCATTCCAATAACTCTTAATGCTATTCATGCTGCAGCCACAATCCAGCTTGTTGCATATTCCTCTGTTTTGTTGACTACCAAGGCATGTTGCAGGCTGTACAGTGTCAAGAGAGGGTGCTCTGAAGTGATCCTATGGATCGTCCGTTGTGTCGCCATTGCACAATGAGACTAGGAGCCTCAGGAGGATTGCCATTTCTAACCACTAGGAAATTTCCCAGAGCGCTGAGGAATCTATCAGATTTTTAAAATGTCCATTATATGCCCCACTTGTAAAAAAGTACTATCTGGCATGAATGAAAATAGTCATATATGCATTACAAAACAGGAAACAATGCTAGTTTGAACTCCAGTTTTTGATGGTTTGTCCTAACATAGTAAAGTGCCTCTCTTGCCTCACAGGGTGCTATTAAATTAGGGGGTTCATTTTTTTGTTTGTTTCACTGTCTTTATGTATGTGCTTTTTCCCCCTCAGAAAAGTGATCTGTTGGTTTTTTAAAAATTAAAATAGAAGAGTGGCATTTAGCAAGTGTCGCTCTGCTTATAGACAACATCCATCAGTGGAATGGGGAGTGAGGCAGTTTTTGCCAATGCATCCTCTCCCTTTCAACTTCATTGAGCCTCCTCAAAATCAGTAGATTTTGCAGAGGAGATAAACACACACACACACACACACACACACACACACACACACAATTCCTCATTCTGTTGATGGATGCCTTCCATTAGTGGAACAACACCTGTGGCATTCTGTTGTAAATGCTTCATATAAACTGAAATACCCACTGTGCAGTAGTAATGCAGTGGCATTCCTTCTGGTGATCTGACTAGTTCAGACCTTAGAGCCATAGCTCAGGAGCAGAGCATATGCTTTGCATGCAGAAGGTCCCAAGTTCAGTCTGTTGGTAGGAGTGGGAAACACTCCTGTCTGCCTGTCACTGAAGGAAACAGTAAGCTAGATGGATGGAATGGCCTGACTTGGTATAAAGCAGCTTCCTAGACCTAACCACTTTTTACATTTTCAAAGAAATCAGTTACATCTGTATGATTGGGCATTATAAATGGTAGTTAGTAATTCTCCTTGAATGACTGACATGACAGCTTTTCACTTTGTTGTTTGATGAAGATGGTTCTAAAAAGATGGAAGACTTTCATTCCTTCCTTTGAAAATTCATTAGGTTGGGGCTGCAGGTAGTTCCTTGTACTTTTGATAACCAGGCGCTGGTGGCAAATATTGCATCACGCTGCTGGGTGTGTGCTTTGTGCAAACAGATTGCCGGTGGAAGAACAGCTGGTTTTTCTAGTTTTGTAAAGAGTCCACTGCAGTAGTCCTCTGTAAGTTGACCAGAAGTACTTCAGCTGTTAGCACTCTGGATACGGTAAGACCTATGTATTTATAATGCCATTTGAAGATTTATTCTCATTTTAAATGCTCAGTAGCTCTTGTCATACTGTCCAGCAAAATAAGACTTAAGAAAAAGGTTTTGTAATAATGCTTCTTATAACTGTAGACTTTTTTAACTGAACAGGAAGTTTACTGCCTGTTTTGTTTTATTTCCTGATGTCTCAGTGAATGAAGCTGGGCTATTTTAAGGTTATAGTTTCTCTGATACCATCTTAAAGTATCGCATTGTTATAGCATAGTTGGCTGATTAGAATACATCACAGCACAATGAAAATACCAGATTATGCCTGCCTGCAAGGGTGGATGAGTTTTTATCAGTAGTATCTCTCAGAGTGGTGAATGGCACTATTTAGTGAGAAGAAATTCCAATGAAAATCCTCATTATTACATATTTTTACATGGCTGTTTATTTATATATATTTTAAAATTTTATATATGGATGTTTTATGATGGCCTATATTCGTAATACCTAATAAAGGTTTGGTGAAAAAAATATTAGAATACTTTCCGATTAAATGTTATTCCCGATTTAATGATATAAATGTAGATCAGGAATGACCCTAATTTGTTGTCCTTTCACAGCAAGGCTATTTTTGGAATTTTATTACTAATTTGAACAGAGCACAGTAAAATTACTTCTGTTTTACCAGTGACACTTAAACTGGTATGTTGGCCTTTCCTCTAGCAATAAACTGGAATCATAGTTTAGACAGAGACTTCAACAACGGGGCAGTTTTTATAAATATGATTGATTATGTACGCAGTGCATACTGAGGCAGTTTATTAATGCTTTTGTTGACCAGTAGCCAGACTGTTCTTCCTTGCCTGTTCTATTCTTGGAGAATCCCTCCTTATATCTAAGGAAGCAAATACTAAAGATTATTCAGTGTATTAATAAACAGCACAGCATGGTCGTTTCACATATGGAAATATTTCTGTTCAATACACCATCAATTTAGTGTGCAAACTGACAAGCCAGGAATGGTTTATGCAATAATGAACCATTTATCATGGATCATGCTCACACATGACAAAAATGAGTACCACAAGTAATAATTGATCATTTGCTTTACCTAGTCTACAAATCTGTTAAAGAATCACCCACTTAACACTTCACATGTACCCTAAAAATAGCACCCTTGCTCCAGGAGATCTGTTGTATATTGATTAAGAAGAAAAAGTGAATACAGATCTAAAAGAAGTATTTTCTGTTTGATAGTATCGATCTCCCTTGCCTTCTCTCTTGTATTTACCTCAGAATTAATGGTACCAACTGAGAAACAAGAAAGGAAAATGGGATGGAGAGTTTATTTGTTACCTGCTCTTCACTCTTAAGGTCCCTGGGCAGGTTGCAGCATTAAAACACAATATTAAAAACAGTTTAAAACGACTGAGCAAGATTATATTTTTAGTGAAAGAAAATTGTAAATACTGTTTTGAATCTTAGAAGTACATATTAGTAGTTGCCTGCCAAATGACAGATTAGTCATGATTTTCCGTTATGTAGCTAAATCTACTTTTAGTGCAAACTAACAACTAGTATGAATATATCCTCAGAAAATTATTTTGGCCATGTGGTGGAGCAATCAGATAACTGTTTTCCATTCTTCCAGTTGTTAGGCAAATTGAACTCACCACATAGTTTGGCTGATTTTGGGTTTGGGAACTGACTGTTAGACACAAGCAGTGTGGGCCGTCTCCAGTTTATTCAGATGCAAGTACATTCAGTTGGTAAAATCAGGGCTTGTTCTTGCTGTTTCCATGGATGTACCGTACTTTAATATCAGTGGGACAGTCAGAGTCACAGATGTCTACAATGAATGTTGTGAATGTATCAGCACTTAGGTATCTTGAAGACACCAAACCACTGTTTGATTTCAGCTGCTCATGCAACATACTGATTATGTCAAGTGTCTTATTTTCACTTTCGTTTCCAGGTACAAAGAATCGAAATAACCAGCTTTGGGGGGAAACAATTAACCTGAGGATAATTTATGAATGAAGACTCACAGCATGTTCAGAAGTTCCAGCCAAGTTGCAATGGACACTCAAGTCACTAAGCTGGACTTTGTAACTTTTGGTTGTTTGCAATGATGTGCCTTTAAACTTTATATCACAATCCATGCCCTTCATACTACATAAATTATAAAATAATACAATCGAAGCAACATGTCAAAAAACTTGGAGATTATCAATTTGTCATTTTTACTGGAACATGAGAGGGAAATGATACTGGGAGTGCTGAAGAGAGACGAGTATTTGAAAAAAATTGAAGATAAAAGAATCAGGTAATTTTGAAACTTTCTTCTGAGGTATTTAAACTTCTGAATATTGGAGTTCGATTTAGATATTTGTGCATATGTTGTTGTTGTTGTTGTTGTTGTTGTTGTTGTTGTTGTCCAGTTAACTCATGGTTACAGTGTAGTTCAGGGTTGGGAAGACATCAGACTTGTGGAATCTACTTTGTTTTTTACTACAACCCTGAGGTCCACCAACCACAGCCAGGTTCAAAATAGTGGCTCAGGTGAGCAGACTAAAGCTAAGAAGGAATTTTGGTTGAGCAATGGGATTTCTTCTCCCCTTGCATGCACTCAATGCCCTTCTGAAATCTTTTCCAGAGGGTTGAGTCCCTAGAGCAGAATTAGGGTTAGCATGGGAAGGAGAACAGGAGAACATTCTGTTACACAAGCAGAAACCTCTGCCCTGACGGAATTTTCACACAGTGCTATGTGTACAACCCAGGATACCTCTGAGCACATGCTCAGAATTTGTGATCAGAAGCAGAACTGTCCTCAAAAGTTCTCTTTCACACTGAAATCCACTCTTGGTTTCTTCCTCAATAGTTCCTTTTCAGCAACCTGATTTAGAAAGGAAAGCTTTTTGTTGCTATTGTTAAGACAGCTAAACATCAGAAACCCTTGCTGATCTTAAAGCTGGTCAGTACAGGCGCTGACCATTTTGCACATGTCCAATTAATTCATGACTGTTGATGCACGGATCCTTTAGGACCTGGAAGAGGGCAGAACAGGGATATGACATGGCGTAATGGGGTGGGCTGGGCTTATGTACACTTCACCAATGTGTAGGGGGCCAGGAATGGAACCCCTGCACAAAATGATTGCCGTCTGTATTTACTTTCCGCATTTGTAAGTTAGTATATTGTGGTTTGTTATTGCTGTCTATAAAATATAACAGGTGGTATCATTCGTCTTGCAACACACACACACCCCAATAATAATAATGAAGAAACCATTTCCGATCTACTACAGTAGCATCTAGAGATCTTTCAGTAGATTCTCTAGTTTTGTTCATAAATAGCATGCATCTGTTGTTGACCTATAGGTTAAATTGACTATAGGCTAAGACGATTGCCTTGCTCTGTAATGTTTTATGAGGCCATGTTGACTAATCTTTATCCTCCACTTGGAAAGGTTTAGCTTATTAACCGTCACACTGCAGTTTTATGTGCAGTTTCTGTAGTCTATGTAGCATGCTATCCATGTTAACATCCTCACTCTCTGACCCTTAACCTAAAATCTTTTTAAATTTAAGAATGGCTAGCATGAAACTGCCATTGTGTGATAAAAATTAAAAAGGCCTAAATGATACCAATGTAATTGCTGTCATGCCGGCAATATGGCAAGGTGGCCGCTGTTCAAACAGAGAATGTAGCACAATGGAATGTCATAGAACCATAGTTAGAAGGGATCCTGAGGATCATTTAGTCCAAGCTCCTGCAATACAGGAATCTCAACTAAAGCATCCAGGACAGATTGCCATCCAACCTCTGCTTAAAAACCTCCAATGAAGGGGAGAGTCCACCACCTTCTGAGGAAGATCATTCCACTGTTGAACAGCTCCTACTGTCAGAAAGTTCTTCATGATGCTTAGTCAGAATC
Organism: Podarcis bocagei; assembly: GCF_964188305.1. Taxonomy (NCBI): domain Eukaryota; kingdom Metazoa; phylum Chordata; class Lepidosauria; order Squamata; family Lacertidae; genus Podarcis; species Podarcis bocagei. Next base: position 47,943,493 of record NC_138130.1, read on the forward strand.
TCCTTTCTTGTAACTTGAAGCCATTAGTTCGGGTCCTAGTCTCCAGAGAAGGAGAAAACAAGCTTGCTCCATCTTCCATGTGACAGCCATTTAGATATTTGGAGATGGCTATCATATCTCTTCTCAGTCTCCTCTATGCCAGGCTAAGCATATCCAGCTCCCTAAACCATTCCTCCTAAGGCTTGACAGGTTGTGGTTAAGGAAGAACAGGAGCAAAAGCTTCTGAACCCCTCACAGCTATAGCAGAGGAGAGGGGAGGAAGGAAGCTAGAGGCTCACTGCAGCTCATTCACACCATGCTAAACCATGATGTAGCAGATGGGAATCCAATGTGCTCTTCAACTCCCATGAGTCTCAGCCAGCATAGCTAGTGGTCAAGGATGATGTTAGCTAGCAATATCAGGAGGGCACCATGTTGGCTGTTAGCATGATGCATGAACACTGCCAATATCTTTATTATGACCAGGTGAAAATTGCAAAAAACAATGAGCTAGCTTTCAAGTTTCACAGTAAGCTTGAATTTAATTTTATTGTCCACCCAGGTATATGTATCTACCTACACACACATCCCCAAATTAAACAAATTTCATGTGAAGAGTAGAAGGATAATAGGCAACAAATTAATTGCACACAGAGAGAAATGTCCAGCTCAAAATCAAAATGCAGGGAAGTGGGTGACTAACAATTTGCTCTTAGATAGACTTAGTCACTCCTAACCCCACCAACTTCAATCATTAACAGGATCAGCTGTAAGCAAGATGAAACAAGGGTTCAATAAACAGAGCAGAATGCACTTAGTGACTATTCACCGTTGAATGTCAATAGAACTACATGGCTAGAAAAAATAAAAGCAGGAAAGGTCCCTAAAGGCTAAGAATCCATGACCATTAAGAGTACAGTAGAACCCATCTATGCTTTTCCTGGAATTACTACTTAGTCATAACCCATTTCTTAGTTCCACTTCAGTGTAAATATGTGCTTACCTGACCTTCTGAATATCCAAATGTTCCACATGGCTGAATCTGGACTGAAAATTCCAGCAGTGTTGCAGGTGTAGCTGGTGAACGCTATGTTAATTGAGCTCTCATTTCAACTCTCTAGTATTTAAATTTGCATTAGGACCCAGTGGGTTCTATTCGGGTGTCTAAAATGTCAGGTCTTCTCATGTGCTGCGGTCATCTGCTGATACTCTCCTCTGAGTGTCCCTGCCATTAGAGGTAAGATCAACTGTGACATGGGCATCATTGGTTGTTGTGCCAGGAAAATACTGATTTTGTCTCACAGCCCTTAAAAAAAAATAGAATTAAATTTTTTGGGTCCTGCTGCTGCTTTTCATTTATTATTGAGATCTGGTGCACATGTGTTTCATGTTCAAACTTCTGTTCTACCTCTGAGGATAAGGAAAGATGCAAAATATGCTATAATATGATATATACCTTGAGCATAAGATTTGTATGTTCAGGACACAGTTCTGCACTTCACATTCAAGCACCACCTCAATTTACTGCACTCATTTCCAAGTATACTAAGGAAAACATAATGCAGGGTCTCCTCTGAACATTGAGATCCCAGGTTTTCTTCAAACGGCAGGAGGAAAGATGCAAGACCCATTGTAATGGTACTTCAGAACATTGTGCTTTTCAGGTATTCTTAGACTTTTATGCATTTAATTCCTTTTAATTTATTTTAGTCTTAAAAATTAGTCAGTTCTGGTTTTGGGCAAAAAATGTTTTTATACAGCACATAACTGCTTATTCTACTGACGCACAGTGTTCCTTTTCCGTAGTGTTTGACACAGCTAGATAGTGGCTGTTTAGAAAATGTGCTCATGGTAGATTGAGATAGGATGACTCATTCTCCTCCTCCATCTCTTGTACTCTTGGAACACTTAATTCCTCCAATTTTGAAATCAGAGCACATTGTCACAGTTGTTCAGTGATTCACTCTTGAATACACCGCAAGGAAATATGGAAGGAAGTTTATATAAAACGCAGCTGTCTGAGCTTGCTTTATCATAAATGAAGGAAATTGTGAAGCGGGGCATTTTATTTGTTTGTCTACATTTGTGTCCTCACCTTTCTCTAAGGGCCTTTCATTTGCGTTCCTGGGGCTCCTGCATAATTCCTTCTAGTTCTTGGCTAGGTCCAGATTTATTTATTTAATTAAAACAATCATACCGCTTGGTTGTTTTAAAAACTTCAAAAAAGTTACCGGTAGCTAAGATCTGCTTAGCTTTAGAGAGAGGAGCCTAGAACAAGTACCTTCAGACCATTATCTGGTAATTCATAAAGCTTTGCACTGGTTTTTCCCCAGTTTTTTTTTTGGGGGGGTGGTATGGAAGTTTTTATAGGAACACAGAAATGGAAAGCAGAAAGGGGAAAAGTTGGCATGCAGCTTATTTATTTTGGCAGTTTTTGCCACCCAGGAAGGTTTTCTGTCATAACTCTTTGCAGGCAGGCAGGCAGTTCCCAAATTGTTAACCTTTTGTCATTAAAACCTGCCTGATTTCCAGCCTTTATTTCTTAAGTTTGTATCCAAAGTGCCGTTTGCAAAGCTACAGAAATAAGAAGTTGTTCATGAGCAGTCTGTGAAGGTTATGACCATTCCCCTGTTAGTTTCCAGCACATGGTCTCAAAGGTATCTGGATTCTGGACATCCATGACAGATGGCCGTCCAACCTCTGCTTAAAAACCTCCAATAAAGGAGAGTCCACAGCCTTCTGAGGGAGTCCGTTCTACTGTCAAACAGCTCCTACCATTAGAAGGTTCTTCTTGATGTTTAGTCAAAATCTCATTTTTTTCATAATGCCAGTCTGCCAGATTTGGTAGAATCAAAATAACGGCAAAGGATTGATCCAGACAGAAACTTGTATAAATGAGTGTGGAGAACATCAGAATAAGAATTATTCTATTATTATCCTAGCAGAGTTGCACTCTTATCCTTCTGAAGCAAGTGTCATGAATTTTTATAGCAGATAATCATTTTGATCATTTGGGGCTATCCAATCTCTAGAAGAGAAAAATGCATGTAATACAGTATTTCTCATTTCAAGTGTTTTGTGAGTCAGAAATTACTTTGCTCTTTGATCTACTGCGGCTTTGCAAGCTTTGAATAATTGTGTTGAGGAAAGTTGGCAAAGCTAAAGCCATATAATAATAATAATAATAAGCAGGCTGAAGACTCATACTAAACATGCATTAATGCGACATGCATTGAGACATTGAGCAAAACTGAACAGAGCTCTCTCTTTCACTTTAGGGCAATCAATTTATGGCACATTTTCCAGCCATGTTGTATATACATGATGTATTTGCATCATGCTTAGCATGTGTTGGTGGGACCACTGCTATGCTGCCAGAGAACAAATTGCCTTTGACTGAGCTTCCCATCAGTCATGTCCTGCCTTCACATGTGGGCTTAACCCCCTTACAAGAGGAGCATGATGTTCAGAAAGGCTTTATTGTTATCTGTGCAACATGTTCTGGCAAATAATGAGCAACATAAATATAAATGTAAAGTAAGCATAAAATTTGGTGAAGTCCTAGATCACAGGATAATATAGTGCATATTTAAATGTCCTTCATATTCAGCAGTGGATGCTTCCCTTAGCTCCAGTGGATTGTGATGATTGCTGAAGAAAGTAGAACATTCATTATTTTATGAAATAAAACTGTCTTTTGAGGACTGGAATTGCAGTCTCTACACTGCAAGGACTGGGACCATTGTTGTTGTTTAGTTGTTTAGTCGTGTCCGACTCTTCCTGACCCCATGGACCAGAGCACGCCAGGCACTCCTGTCTTCCACTGCCTCCCGCAGTTTGGTCAAACTCATGCTGGTAGCTTCGAGAACACTGTCCAACCATCTTGTCCTCTGTCGTCCCCTTCTCCTTGTGCCCTCCATCTTTCCCAACATCAGGGTCTTTTCCAGGGAGTCTTCTCTTCTCATGAGGTGGCCAAAGTATTGGAGTCTCAGCTTCAGGATCTGTCCTTCCAGTGAGTACTCAGAGCTGATTTCCTTAAGAATGGATAAGTTTGATCTTCTTGCAGTCCATGGGACTCTCAAGAATCTCCCCCAGCACCATAATTCAAAAGCATCAATTCTTCGGCGATCAGCCTTCTTTATGGTCCAGCTCTCACTTCCATACATCACTACTGGGCTGGAATTGCAGTCTCTACACTGCAAGGACTGGGACCATAGTAGCATAAATTGTGCCCTACAGTTATATGCTGAGCAGCTCTGTAAGGGCTGACTGTTCATTTCATTTTCTTAAGTACACACAAAAAAATTTTCATTAATAATCTGTTGCTTTAGTAATGAAGAGCTTAATGTATTGCATTTAATTTCAGAAATATGACAAAAGGCTTGGATTAAAATGGGGCCAGCATGTTCTTAATGAGCACTGATATTTCATCACCTAGAGCTTTTGTTTTACACCCTGACTTAATTTAATAGTTCATAACATGCCCTTTCTCCTCTAGTGCCAGATATATTGTTATCATTTTGGGATTATCTTTAGCCTTTGTCCTTTATTTTTTTTTCCCTTTTCCTTTTCACCAGATTGTTAAAGTGTGTGCGTGGTTAGGTCTGCAGCCAGAGACAAGGGAGAAACAGAACTCGGACTGCAGCACAAGGGATGGAAGGTTAAATCTTCCCCTCCTCCATATTGCGGTCCCATCAAATCACTTTTCAGAGCTTTTATTCCCCACAGGCTAGAAGTAGCAGATAGTTAACTACAGAACTCTCTCCCACAGGAGGCCAAGTTGGCCACCAACTTGGAAGTTGTGGAGAATGTTAAGATTTTTGAGTGATGCTATTAAATTATGTCACCATAGGTCCTAAGAGCCATCTTCGTACCTCATGATGTCCGGACACTTTTATCCTAAAGTATTTCCTACTATGGTTCATTAACTGTGTTGTGTTCTGATCCATGTATATGATGTACTTTTCATGCCAATAAAGGAGACTGAGCGATTGATTGAACTGTCATCTTTATCTCACAAAAATCCTGTGACCATTACATCTTAGGAACAGAGGCCAAGAGATAAGAAACTGCCCGAGGTTAGGCACTGAATCTTGCAGACACTGATAAAAGTGAATAAATATCCCAGCCTGGTATCCATACTAGAGAGTAAGGTTAATATTTTCTCCCAATGTATCATTGCACCCAAAGGATGGAGAAGGTAGGACATTTATCTCTGCATAACTGAGTGTGAAAGCTGCTTGTGTTTCAGAGTCATTTTATGTATTTTCTATGGATAATTTGATTCTGCTTCAGCCAGAAATTGTTTTAGTAGATTTGATATTTTAAAAAGTAGATTAAGAGCATTAGGCAGAGTGAGGCTTCTGCCTCAGGTGGCTTATGTTGGAGGGCCAGGGAGTGGTGGCAAGGCTGTGCTGCAGTAATGAACCCTCTAAGTTAGCCTGGATGCTGTTCACATTGCTAGTGCTGAAGTAAGATTCAACTGCCAGTCTGTTCTACTTACATACGTAGAATGGAGGGTGCCATTTTGTATTTCAGCTCAAGCCACACAATGTTTTGGTCTAGTCCTCAGCAAAGTACATACATACATACATACATCATGCTCAAGGCAGCTTACAACATGAAAAAATTACATAATTGCAAACATAATGAAAGTCATAAATAATAAATAAAACATCAAAAAGTATACAACAAAATTAAACAATTTCCACATAAATCATAAGATCTAAAATAAAGATACAAAAATATAAAATCAATAACAGCAATAAGTCCTCCGTCAACAAAACTCCTAAACTAGAGCTTTCCAAACTTTGTGTTGTGACATGTTACTGTGTCGGCTTGCAGTGTGTCGATGTGTCATGCAAATGTTCCCCGCACTCCTCCCAGGACTGGAAAGGGGTTAGTTTAATCTCTGGTTTGCTAGTAAAACTAAATTACTGTGTTGCGAAAAGATGCATATCTAAAAATTGTATCACCAACATGAAAAGTTTGGAAAGCAGTGCCCTAAATAATTCCAAAGTTGTAATCAAAAAATATTTTGATGGCTCTGTCACACATACAAGTCACTAGAATTTAGGTTTTTATAAAGCAGTGAATACTTCAAGCCACTTTTCTTAACTTAAGTTTGTTGTGTTTCTTTCCAGAAAACTGAAGAATGAGTTACTGGAAGCCAAAAAGAAAGGTGGACGGCGTTACCAGGAAGACGATGGCAGGGTCTGCATTCGGTGTCGAAAGAATTTGGGCCTAATCTTTGATAGAGGGGATCTCTGCCAAGCATGTGGACTCAGAGTTTGCAACAAATGTCGTATTGTGGGAATTGGTGGCAACTGGAAATGCACAGTGTGCGATAAGATTGCGTAAGTTTTGTTCTTGGACACACTTGGATGTCAACTCATGTTTTCTGATCTCCAGTTACGATGCCTTTGACAAGCAGTATGAACATCCAGGTGATGGAGGGGCTGGGCTGATAAAGGCATGTTTGATCCTAATTTGAGCTAGAGAGACGCTTAAAGCATCTCCTGCTGAGTGAGGGTTGTCTCCTGCTAGTATCTTCACTTGAACCCACCAGCTATTGTTGTTGTTTCAGATGTTTCTGGATTTTAATTCCCATTGTCATTGACCATGTTGACTGGGGCTGATGGGAGTTCCCCACCCCTGCACTAAAGTGTAGTGTGTATGTTTGTTTTGTGCATTGGACTTATTCTGCCACTCTGCTAGGGGGAACGTCATACTTACATACAGCTTCCACAGCTCAAATGTTATAAAAATTAATTTCAAAACTTAATTGCAGCAAGGTCTTGAAGTGTTTCTCCATGTCTTGATCCAAGTCTCTATCAGCAATACCAATGCTGAGACCTTTTCAACAGGAAGTGAATTTAAGGCAACAGTTACATCCCTTGATTTTCTCCAGAGCTAGTGCCATTAAAGCTAGTACCTATTTATTTTATTTTAAAGTACTTATTCTGCCCTGGGATATTCCGTCTTCTAGGACATCTAACAGACAAGTAAACACATAAAATGTATGTATTTATCTATTTCATGTGGTACTCTTGTTTCTCATACATGTTAAGGTGATGTGCCTCATAAGTAATAAATTAAAGATATAGACAGTAAAAATAGACTGTAAAAGCATTAAAGTAACCATGGTTGTTTGCATTCCTAAAAACAACCAACAATTTTAAAGGCCTGGTAAAAGTGTTTATTTATTCAAATATTCATAGACAGCAATTTATATTTTATTTCATCGAAAGGTATTCAGCTAGTACCAACAAGGAGTAAGAGTTTGTGCCATGGCAGCCTCCCTAGACCAGTGTTTCCCAACCTTTTTTGGGCAAAGGCACACTTGTTTCATGAAAAAAATCTCGAGGCAAGCCACGCCCCCTCCAGCCAGCCGATTGGCTGGCCAGGAGGCGTGGCCGGATGGGATTCCCCTGCTCTCGCGGGGGCTGAGATGGGATTCCCCGCTCACGTGGGGGCGGATGGGATTCCCCGCTCACGTGGGGAAGGGCGTGATGCCCACAACCCCACCTCCTGGGGCAGGCCCAGTAGCGAGCGGATGCGCAGGCCAAGTAGCGAGCGGCGATGGGATGTGGGAGCTCGCTCGCTCGCCGTCCCGCGTGTGCTCGCCGCCGCCGCCCCGCCTCTCACCGCCCGACTCGCCCGCCTCCACGGAACACAAGGCAAAGTTCCACGGCACACTACTGTGCCGCGGAACACCGGTTGGGAAACACTGCCCTAGACAAGGAGTTATAGCCAAGAGGGGCCCCTTCCTGGTTGCCACTTTCTTCACCTCTGAGGGTTGGGGTACCTGGAAAAGGGCCTCCAGCAATGAGGTTAAGGGCCCACTGCCTGATAGATAGATAATTTATTACGGTCAAAGGCCAGCTCGCATAACACAATAAAAACAGCGTTCATAAAGATAAAATATGCAATTATGTATATGTAGATTATCTTAGCCACACCTACAATTACCCATAGGTACATGTAACATAACTTGCTAACTAGCACTCTGGGCCCCTGTGCAAGATTTCTACTTTTGTAAGCTAGCAGCTCAGGATAGTGCTGATGTGTCTCACAGATGCTTTAATTAGTGACATCCTTTCACCAGTTAGCGATATTTGCTGTCTGCTGTGCTATCCAATGATGTCATCATGCATACTTAATAAAAGGTGTTTTATTTATTTATTGCTTTTTATTACATTTAAATCCCACCTTCCTTCCAGGGAACTCAAGGTGTTGTACATGGCCCTCCCCATACTCATTTTATCCTCACAACAACTCATGGGGTAGGTTAGACTGAGAGATTGCAATTGCTCCAAGGGGAAGCAGTGAGTCTTTGTCTCCCGGGTCCTTATTATTGCTTTAAAGGTTAGCTTGTGCTTCCTTAATAGTTTGCATGTGGAAGTGCCTTTTTGTGCCTAATATCACCATGGAAAGATGAAGAGAGGATTGTTGGTAAATATTGGCTTGAGGAAACTAGCATTTTTAAGGACATTGTGGCCCTGCTGTAGGCCATGGTAGCAATCAGGGAGGTAGCTCTTGTAGAAGAGCATAATGGCTGCCCAGGACCATGGGAAAAGATCAAAGCAAATTCAGCACAAAATTACATGAATGTGATGAACAAATTGAGCTGCTTGTTAGGCAGCTCTTGAGAATAAAGAGCTCCCTGAATTTCAGAGCATGCAGCAGTAGAATTATATCACAAAGCACTTTACTAAGCAATGTAGGCTGGGAATTAAATGCAAAATAATGGGCTTGGGGTGGGGAGAATCCGAAAGCATCTTTTAACAGAAGAGGGAAAGATGAAAGAGAAAATACTGAGTTTTTCTTAAGGAACAGGTCTCCATTGTACTTTGCATGCATGAAAAATTTAAAATAAGCACTTGTCCTTCTAGAATGCTTTCCCACTTCCAGCACATAATTTCATTTTAGCTGGTGAAGGGCAAAGTGCAGGGTTTTGTTTTTAAGTTAACTGAGTTGCATGGCGATTGTGAAATGTAGCATAAAGACTTAAACACAGCTGCAGTTAAACCGCTTATGTCGGAGTTGTATAGGTATACGCTCTTAAAACTCTATTCATGAAGTGTCCTGCATTCAGTAACAGTAGTTTTCAAATGTAAGTTTCTAGCTTTAGAGGAACATTTTCTGTATTGCTCCTAACTATCAGAATCTCAGCACTTTGCCAAAGATCTGCAGCATATTCTAGGGACCAAAATGGACCTTTACTGCTCCTCTGTATGACCTGAGTGGGTTCTAAAGTATATGTCACACTCTCCTCGGCAATGCACTGCAGGGGGAACATGGGAAGTGACCTCACACTGAATCAAACCATGGATCCATCTAGCTCAGTGTTGTCTACACTGACAGGCAGTGGCTCTCCAGGATTTCAGACAGATTGGGATTAAACTTGAGGCTTTCTGCATGTAAAGCAGTTTCTCAAGCTATGGCCTTTCCCCAATTTATAAGCCAATCATATCTCAGGTATAGGTGTCTGTCATCACTGTTCTTATCATTGAGAAAGTTGTAAGTTCCTCAGCACTCAGGAGTGATGAACACACATCTAGTTAGGATGCCATATGAATGGTGCTGGTAGATCGGTGAATTCTAAGTCCAGATTTAACACAATTACATAGAAATTAGATCCAGTTAAAAAGCCTCCAGTTAAAAAGTCTTGGATATCCTTCAGCCTCCCCACCCCCAAATGCACAGCATTTTTTCCAGTTCATTTGAGGGAGAGACTGTAGGGAGGTAACCTTGCAAAGGTCTATCTTTGAGAGCCTTTCGGCACTCAGTATAAACCTTCTGTGTGTGCATGATTGGGCAGCTCCAGTATTAAAACACACAGAGGTCTGCTGCCATTTAGTTTGGCACAAAGCAATTGTAAGTGGATAGGGCAGGTGACCGCTAAGTGTTTCATATCTAATACATTCACATTATTACTGAAGTTAGAGTAACTCAACATTTGCATTTATTCTACAGTTTTAGCAAGTTGAGTAAATTTTCTAGACCAACAGAAGACAGTGAGTGGAACAGTCAGCCTGAGTTGCCATCATTATAAAGGAGCAGCCTAAAATGTGGGTGGAGGTTTGTGTGCTTGCAAACAAATTAAAATTTGGGTTCTATTCTAGTCGAATTCCTCTCTCTATTTGGTAGAGAGTGCTAATTATACCAGACAGTTGCCACATTCAATAAGACTGCAAGACATAAATAAGGTTTTAGGCAGTAGATTGGAATGGAGCAATGATGATTCAGAATGCAGCTATATAGATTGTGTAATTCTAGTTTTCACAGCTCAAACATTTCTCTTTCTCTGCAGTGTTAAGTTGTTATGATGTTCATGGACATCCTGGATTCTGCAAGTTATTAATCAAAGAATAATATAGGTAGCACAGTTGAGCACCACATGAGAGCAAAGGTTTCAGCCTCTTGGTCAATCCATGAAAGCAAAGAGGTTTCTTTTGATATAAGCAGAGGGAAGGAGTGATGATACCTTTGCAAAAGGTCCCCTTCTCCCTCTGGTTGAGTACCATTATTAGATCTCATAGAAGTTTCGGGAAATGAGATGAAGTGCTCCTTTATTCGTCCTATATAAGACTCTCTAGTAAGGGCACCGAGTGGGGAGGGGGTCCCTTTTCAAAGGATAAAGAGACTTTATTTTTGCTCCCCGGGCCAGCACTGGGGAATGGAACTATCTTTGTTCAGTAGTGTCTACAGCTGGTGAATGAATTGTAGCTTGGGCCCTTAGTAAAAGTGATGGACCTGAGCATACCTTGAAACTGCAAACCTCTTCTAGTTTCTTGTGTATGTTGAACCCATTCTGGGTGGGATTGTGCTCTCACAGAGGAAAAACAAAAGAAAAGCAGGTTTTCAGTTGAAGAGGTGCCTTGAAAAGCTGTGTAGGAGTTGTGAAATGAGGACTGCTTTTTAAAAGGTTTGCGTTTCTGTGCCTTACATAGTTCAGAATAAGGCACTGACTGTACCCTGAAGCAAAAACTCCATCCTGACAACATTTGCCAAGGTGTCATGGAAGCTGCCTAATAGAACAGTTTGCTTGCCATTTGCTTGTGCAGAACGGGCAGCAGTTATACCTAAAAATGCCTCGTATCCAGAATGAAACCTGAGCACACCTGATCTCCTGGCTGCTAGTCTGTTATGGTTGGACTACAAAGGCTGCTACATTCCCAGGACAATCAACATCCTGGAGATTAATAGTTTTGATAAGATCGTTTGTTAGCAACTTTACTCAGGTGTCTAAACATTGGTTATCAAAGGGAATTGAAGTTTCGGAACACTGCTCTGTGGTTCAACTGAAAAGGTTTCTTTGCAGAATAAAAGTAAGCAGAAGGAAATGGAAACGTTCAAAGGGTAGTAAGAACAGTTTTCAGAATACCGTAGCTTCTTGTATTCTACCTGTGTATATCTTGATATCAAAGGACTTGTTTTTATTCTCTGTTAGCTTAACCTTCCCTAGGCAGGGCAATACCCTTGACTTTTGAATCTATTTGTGTATATCTTTTGTTTTAAATTAATGCAGTACCTGTGACTAATATCATTCAATCCTGGAACTGAGCAACAATGCTCCCTGCCAGACAGAATTGGTGTTAGAAATTGTATCATTGGGCAACTGCTGAGGCCCCCACACATGTAGGGACTCCACTTCCAGCCCTGCCACTGCGACTTGTCCTTGCTGATAAATCATGTTCACCTGTCCGCTCTGAGCATGCAAACAATGACTAGAGTCAGAAGATTGCAGCATCCTCCAAATTGCCTTGCCCATGCCTTCTGGGAGGTTGTGTGGATTGGGCCTAGAGGAAGAAGACAAGCACAGTGGTGGCTGTGGCAAGGTCTAATGTCATATTTGTATAAATCTTCATAGAGGTTTAATTCTGTCCTCAACAAAATTTGAGAAGGTGGTGGGAACTGAATTGGGACTTAGAAACTGAAGAAGAGGCATGGAACAGACTGTGAACAAAAATGCCATACAAATCCTTATTGGCAACAGCCAGAGAATGAGCCTTTAAAATTTTGCTTGGCTGGAACTTAACACCTAGATGCCTAGCCTATATAAAACTGAACTGTTCTCTTAGGTTTGCGTTTTGTTAACTTGGCTCTTTTTGTGCTTTTCCTTCTTTTTTAGTTCATCATTTATCTATAAGGGATCACATGTTGTGGAAATGTGTGTACATTATTAAAAGGAGATTAAATATGAGCTCTAATTCTGGTTCCTCTGCCTGTTTTCTAGCCAATAGTTTTCTAAGGGCTAAACATAAATGTTCGGCTAAATATACTTTGAGATGTTACCCTTGTCTGACCTTATCATGCAGGCCCAGCTCCTTATTTAATTTTCTGCTAATGTTTTCTAAAGCAATGTATATTTCTTGAGTGGATGGAGTTAATCGGAGTACTTGTTTACACTGATTGGATCAGATTGTGCCATTTTCCTTTCTCTTCTCGTTCAGGCAGCTTAGGATAGTTACAGGTGAATGGTTTTTTGAAGAGAGAGCAAAGCGCTTCAAACAATCCACCCTCCTTGGAAGTGATGTCGTTAGAAGGTCTATCCAACGCAAAGCCGCAGGTAAAAATAACAGGAGGGAAATGTGTTTGTTCTTCCTATGTATAGCTAAAGCCTTGTTGTCCCCCTAATTGCCTAATTTATGGTTATAGTCTTAGTGCTGCATAATGAGCTGGGGCTTGCTGACGCCTTTTTAGTATTGAAACTTTTTTTAATACAATGGAAACCCCTTGGTCCCTTATCCAAGAGACTACTCTGGCCCACACCTACTTTGTTTTAGCAGCACCAGAACATAAAAGACTCCCACACTACTCAGTCAAAAATATTGATATGCCACAATCCTGTCCTACTGAAACCAGTGAGTTGTGTGCATCTGGGCTCAGGATTGCTGCCATGGCTTACAGCAAAGTATAGACCCTCTCATCATATGCCACACTTGCAGGGGGTTTTCCTTTTCATGCCTGTGCACATGGGTTCCACGTGCAAGCACAGGATTTCCTCTTGTAGCAGAGAATATTGCCTCCAGCTCATTATAGTATTCAGACTCAGAGTTCTCAAGAGCTTTCCTTTATACACTGAACTATGTATAATACTGTAAGGAGGATTATCATGCCATTGGACAGCTTTCACCTGCCTGTTATTTCCCAGCTTTTTTGAACTACAACTAGACAGCTGGAGGGCACTAGGTTGGTGAAAGCTGGCATAGAGATGTAATGCAGCTAATTCTGCATGCATACATTATGAATGATGCAAGATGGGATTGTCATAATGCATGCTGGTGGCCCTGCTAGGTGTGTAATACACTCTAGTCTGAACAGTTGCAATTCTCGTAGTTCTGTTCTATAGAAAACACAGTTGTTGCAAGGTGTGTGTGTGTGTGTGTGTGTGTGTGTGTGTGTGTGTTCAGCTTTGTAATGAGTGTAATGCTTTTTATTTTTTGAATGTCTAAAATCTTGGTAATATGTCTACTAGGGTATATTGAATTCCCCTAGTAGGAGTTATTTATTTAACAAACTGTATATACTGCTTGATTCTAAGAAAACCTTTAAGGCATACTTACTACCTATCAGAGGGACGAGGGTGGCGCTGTGGGTTAAACCACAGAGACTAGGACTTGCTGATCAGAAGGTTGGCAGTTCGAATCCCTGCGATGGGGTCCCTGCTCCTGCCAACCTAGCAGTTCGAAAGCACGTCAAAGTGCAAGTAGATAAATAGGTACCGCTCTGGCGGGAAGGTAAACGGCATTTCCGTGCGCTGCTCTGGTTCGCCAGAAGTAGCTTAGTCATGCTGGCCACATGACCTGGAAGCTGTACGCCGGCTCCCTCAGCCAATAAAGCGAGATGAGCGCCGCAACCCCAGAGTCGGTCACGACTGGACCTAATGATCAGGGATCCCTTTCCCTTACTACCTATCAGAGATGTGGTAGCATCTACATTAGCAGGAGGTTGAACTGGACGACCTCTGAAGTACCTTCTAACCTTATGATTCTGTGACCAGTTTCTTCTTCTTCTTTTAAGTTCTCTTGTTCTCTGGTTCTCTTGTTCATGTCAATTTTTTTTTTAAAAAAATCTGCTATTCCTGTTTGTGTTTTCCTTCTTGCTGTGAGATTTCTACCACCCCTCTCGTTATTTGTTCATGTTAGTTGCATTGGGCACTTTGTTTGAAACAAAGTGGTGAGATAAAAAAAGATTAGAAGATAGGGAAGTAGTCAGTGAGTGAGAACAAAACTCTGGATTTATGGGTCATTGGCCTTATCCATATGCTCTTACGTTCTTCAGTTGTGGATGCTTCTGTACTTGGAGACCATGTTCAAATGAATGGTGTGTTGGTGTTGCACTCCGGCAGCTGGTTTAAAATTCTTGTCAAATCACTGGGAAACTTGCTTTTGATCCCCTTTATTATTTTTAAAGTACATTTTTTCTTTTTAAGATCCTTCCTCTGAAGCTACAGGAGGAAAACTCAAAGATCAGTCTCCAGAGAGTTCAGAGGAGACTTCAAAGCAAGATGTGCTTGCTTCCTTTTCAAGTGGGGCAAAGTCAGTCTTCAGTGGGCACAGAAATATTGGGTAAGGCAACAGTTTATAATCTGAATGCTGAAGTGGATTTCCGTTTAGTGGATTTCTGTTTAGATTCACTCCAGAGCATTCCATCATTTGGACCCAATGATTGAGACCTTTTTCTTCTAGCAAGGATTTTTTGTTTGCTTCATTTATATTTGAAACATTTAAAGGATGTGTGGTTCCTAACTGGATTCTCCTTTGATAAGAGATTTTGAAGCAGCCTATGGAGGGGCTCCCTTTTGTGTGGTGTTTCTGGCTTCCTCAGATAACTTTCTTGGCGTTCAGACAAAATGTTTATTCCATCTTCCTGACTAGAACCACAAGGTGGTATTTGCTATGCATCGTAAAAGGGGCTTCCTCCTCTTCCTCAAAATAACAGAACTTGGGATTAGTCCGTGAAACTAATTGACAGGAAATTGATAACCACCCAATGGAAGTACTTCTTCACACAGTGTGTGGTAAATTTGAGGGGTACACTGCCATGAGCTACAGTGGTGGCCTCTAGCTTAAAGGAAATTAGAGAGATTCAAGATGGCTGTATTCCAGATCCTTGTTCAGAGGTAGCATAACTCTGAATGCTGGTTGCTAGGGAACTGTGTCCTGCTTCTTGGCTTCCCGGGGGCATTTGGTCGGTCACTGTGGGAGACAGGATGCTGAACTAGATAGGCCCTTAGCCTGATGCAGCAGGGTTCTTCTTGTGTCCTTAAAATATTGAAGATCCAGTCATGTCCTAATGACAACACTGCATCCACTTGCCTTCTTTTCTGCTACTGCTAAGAAATGCGTGCAACAGCAAATGGGGCACTGGCACAAGAAACAGATGGTGCAAATTTAGGTTGTGTGTGAGTGTCTCGTTGCACCATGTAGTGTTTATTGCAAAATAAAAATAAAAATGGAAAGGCCTTAATATTTAACAGGTCTGATATATATAAATATTTTTATGAGTGAATGGGAACCCTTACAGTCCCTTCTCAAAGCCAAAACATAATGCAAGACACAGGATAATAACTGCTGTTTCCTTCTTAGTTTTGTACAGTTGAAGCACACAAATTCCCGAGGTTCTGCTTTTGGGGATAAAGGCCAAACCCAGTAGAGTGTAAATATTAAATGATGCTTTACTTTTGAAAAATTGCAATACTTTAGAAAAATTACTTGTCTTTCATGTTATCTCTATTATAGCAGAAAATTGCACAGTGCTACAGTTTAGATACATTCTTTCATTAACTTTCACCTTTGTCACAATATCTAAACTTGTTTTTGAATCTTGATGTGAAACAAAATGCAACAAGCTTACATGAAAATATACCATGGTGTACAATTCTCATGAGCATCTTAAACAGAAAAAAGGAAAACTTATGTATAATTGTTATATGGGTCCTGTATTTTGATTGATGCCTCCCTGGTTGCCTTGACCTTTCTATTGAACAGAGCTTTATTCAAGGCTAAAGGAGAAATCGCAGTTGTGAAGGCAGAAGATGGAAGAAGCATCAGCTCAGATGTTGATGTCCAGAGTATAAATAGTGCTGATAGGTAAGAGAAATGGTATGACCTTTGTACAGTTGAACTTAATTTCTCCACTGGCTTCAGAAACTGATACAGATATTGAAATTACAGTAGTCCTTCCTTCCTTCTTCTTTTTGCTGAAACCACTCTGACTTAAGGTTCTCTGATGCTCATTTTCTACATGCACACATTTCTCTTGCAAGTTGTAAAGCAAGGTGTGGTCTTGTGTCAATTTTGTTTGCTGGTGGTTAGAGGGGGAGGTGGTACTAAGCCCTAGTAGTCAGTAAGCTGCACTCATCATCCCCATCCAGCTCAGCTAGCAGCCAAGGATGATGGGAGTTGTAGTAGAACAACATCTAGGGACCCAAGTTTGAAGAACATGGCACTAAAGAATACAAGCTGTCATTGTAAATGATCCTGTTTGCCATCTCACTACTTCCCTAAGAAGTCTTTATGGGGTAGGTGGTGGGTTGATGGTTGTTCACAGCAGTAAATTAGAATGTGATATGGCATAATCAGCCAAGCAAAAATGTAATATGGGTGTCATTTCTAGTATATGAATGGAATTACCAAAAAAAAAGCAGAAAGGTTGCTTAGACAGTGAAGTGATGTGTTTTTAAGTTAAAATGTCAGTTGCATTTAAAAGCAAAGTTATTCTATTATACAGCCTTTTATTCAATTTCCTGGCAAATGAGGATGGATTCCTTGATGAATACCAAATTTAAAATTCCCATTGCTGAATTTTGAAAAGATACTGGCTTTCTCAAACCTTAGTATTATTGAATGGAAGGATAGTAGTGTTCTGAGATGTGTGTGTTTTGAAATGTCACAAAAATCAAATTGGCGAAGCATTGGAATGCAGTTCAGGTCAGGAATCAACAGCTTGAGACAAATAAGGCAAATTGGAGCACTGCTGCTCTTGAGCAGACAGGGCAGACAGATGGAGATATTTAGAGCAGCTGAACAGTGTGGTGAAATCTCAAATGTCTGTGGAATGGCAACTGTCCCTGGAGCATTATGTGAACAATGTCAGAACCATCATGCAACACCATGTGGCCAACATGCCAGACTGCTGCACCATGGGCATGTTCCATTGAAGGCCTATTTATCAGCTGTAACTAATTCCAAGTGTCCAAAAGAGTAGAACTGCATGTTGCAGATAGATTGTGTGTGTGTAGCAAAAATGCAATAGCTGCTTTCACCCTAGGAAGAGCAATTATGGAGCAGGCTTTTGGAGCAGAGAAGCTATGAAGGAGGAAGGACAAGGGTGCTTAACACTTCTTCGGTGGGCCTCTTCTCCACTCCAGATCCACACACACAAAGCTAATCATCAGTTGTAAAAACAGCTAATGGGGGCAAAAGTTCAAGTGCCTCTTTCCCCTGGGGTCTTCTGCTCCAAACAGAAGGGAACAGATAGGAGGAGGCCACCTACTTTCCCCTACTTGTGACATACACAATACCAGGTATCAGCAAACATTTCCAGCAGGGGGCCAGTCCACTGTCTCTCAGACCTTGTGGGGTGCCGGACTATATATTTTTTTAGCGGGGGGTGGGGGGGAGAGAATGAACGAATTCCTATGCCCCACAAATAACCCAGATATGCATTTTAAATAAAAGCACACATTCTACTCGTGTAAAAACATGCTGATTCCCGGATCGTCCACGGGCCAGATTTAGAAGGCGATTGGGCCAGATCCGGCCCCCGGGCCTTAGTTTGCCTACCCATGCACAATACATTTCTTTCTATGGGTGAGAGTGACCAGTCTCACCCTGAGATCTTTCTGCAAAAATGGGAATAAAATGCTGGTGGGGGGGAAACAGAAGAGAAACAACAGCAAAGCAGTAGAGAAACAGAAACATCTTTCTCCAGGAAGGCAGAGCATATATAAGTTCCAATATTTAACTAAATAATTGGAATGTCATTGTGCGACTCTGTTAAATACAGAGATGCTCTGAGCCAATTTTGTGAAGCCTGAAACTACTATCTCCTTTATAAACTAAAGATTAGATGCTTAATTGGCCCTGGAGTGTTTCTTCCCTGGGGGAAAAAAATACTGACTAGAAGCCAAAGAACAACGGTTTCAGAAAGGTGATGAATGACGAATTCAGTTTATGGGGGTGGGACAGGTAACATTACATGGCTGGGTAGCAATTTCAGTGGGTTTGTTCTTTATAATGTCTGAAAGGCCTAACTGGATCTGCTAAGAGGCATGTGGGATGAAGCCCAAGAGATGGTAAACTGAAATTACCTTGTGCAAACTAGTTCCTGAATGCTACTTACATTATTGCCTTTAAGTGCACTTCTGATTTCAGAGTTGAGTTCTTTGTAGAAGATCTGAAGCTCACCCTTTATGTTATGAAATAGTGTACCTTTCTGATGCAGTATTAGCTGTCCTAAGAGGATAGATTTTTGGCACTCTTTCCTTAGGGTGAGCACCTATTCTCTCAATATGGAGGAACTGCCTGCTGGGCTGAAAGGAGCAGTTTGTGCCGCAAACCGAAGCAATTCTTCTACTCCAGTCCATCCAAGGTCACCAGCACTGAGCACACGCAGCATGACTGTAGATTATGGCAGAGTAAGTTGACTAATTCCCAAATTGTTCTCTTTAGACTTTACTGCCTCCAAAGAGGTTTAAAAAAGAGACAGTTGAAACATGAGTCGCATTTTCATTCAGGCAAAACTGAAATCTATGCTCCTTCTGAATGTTTGCTGGTCAGGGCTCTTTATGTATACAGAAATTCCCTGCCCATAGAAAACCAGGTATTTGTGAGAAGGAATCTAAACTAGCTTTCTCCCTGACATACTAAGTTTCTGTGTGCCGGTGTCTTACATATGGAGGAGTATTCAAGCATGTGAGCTCTCCATCGTAGTCAGAACTGGCACAGGTTAACTGCCTCAGTGAGAAACTGTCACAACCCACATGGGCTAAAGGGAATATTGAGCCTTTCATGGGAAAATGTTGGTAATAATTGAAATCCAGTGATGAGAAGAAGTCTCTAATCTTAAAAAGGAGTGAACATGGAGTTATCCCGTGTTGTTTTCACAACCATCTTGCTTGATTGTTGAGAGACTTGTGACTTGCCTAAGGCCACCCAGTAAGTTGTATGGATGAGCAAGGATTTGAACTTGGGTCTCCCTGGTTAAAATTTAACCACCTGCCTCCTACACTTCATTGATTTAACCATTATGTTGGCTTCTATCAAACTCAGTGGCAAAACCCACATTGACTTTAATAGGACAGGAATCTCTTAAATTTTACATTAGACTTGGGGATCAGACTACTACCGATTTCATTTGGGAAGCAGGTATTCATTCATTCACCTTTGCTGGCTGGAGTCCCCTGGGAGGATGATGTGCCAATTTAAGTTGGCACAAAAAATACAGAAAAACACATAGAAATTAATGCAAGCAATTAGCACTTTCTGCCATGCCCCCGCTTTAGTAATGTCTGAAGCCTCTCTTTTCTTAGTTGTTTTTTAAGACCAGTGTGAATTAGGACATTAGTCCATTCACAGCGATGTCCTGCCTAAGGCTATCCAGAACCAAATGCAGTACAATGAGGATAGTTCAGTGACTTTTGAAACAGAGTACTGATCCAATCATGCAGGGTTTGCAAGGTAGCATCCAGGTGTCCCCCCCCCCTAAATACATAAATCAGGGAGAGACTTGGTGGCTTTTGTCCTGTGGCTTACCTCCCTGCAGACCCTCTTCCCCAATTTTCTCTCAGCCAGGTCACTTCTCGTATTCAAATTAAAGTAGGAAGAAAATTGCCTGTTGTGAGGGTTTAGATCCTTTTACTCACACATTCCTGCCTTGAAAATTGGATCCTGTGTCCCCCATTTCAATGTGACTGGGCAGTGCTATGATGCGTTTGACCCACTGGAATTTTTTGGAAAATCACTTGAGTTCACTGAATGAATCTGTATTTGTGGGGAGGTTTTGACAACAACCGACACTAAATCTAAAGATTAAACTTTTGTTCATTTACTAACCATGAGTGGTCAAAACTAATTTGGTTCAGCTTTTCAGGATAGGAACACAGGCTGTTGTGAAGACATCAGTTTGCAGAAACATTATGTTTGTAGCAGACATAATAAAAGCTTAGGAGAAACTGGGCACATTTGCAAAAAATATTTTGCAGATAGCATTTTTTCTCTTGGCTGCTCAAATCCTGCAGACTCCCCATACAGGCTGATATTTAACTCTGCTTACATTACATATAGCAAAATGGTAAATATGGCAGTTGCTGACAGAATGTCTTGTTTTTGCTTTAATGTGTTCACTTTTATATTTAATATATTTTGCCACTTTTATAGTTTGCAATATGTTCTGTTTCTGGGGCACATAGATTTATTTGTATTTATTGGCTCACTCAGATAAATCAGATTATTTCATCAGGATTCTTAGTATGGTTAGGCAGTGTCATGCCTAACTGTACTTCACAGATACAGAGCAAACAAACAGATGGAAAGTAGGAGAAGTTTGCATTTTTAGCATATAGTTTAGCATAAAGTTTTTGGCACTGCCAACAAACAGAACTGTTGTAGTGGGTTAAAGAACTTGCCTTTTTCATAAAGAGGTTTGTTTTTTTGTTTTTGTTTTTAAATAGCATTGTATATGGAATATCTCTGTTTCTTCTCTTTGGGAAGGATCCTGGATTAGAAAAAGGCACTGCTATGCCTGCAAGTGAAAGTATACCAGCAGATCTAGCAAAAAAGCATCGCAGGAAAGCATCTGGAACACCCTCTATAGCTGTTTCTAGGACATCTATGTCATCTGGTAAGCTTTTTCTTTTTTTTAATGCATTCTTCATTGCTACCGTTTTCTTCTTCCTGTTTTTCCTTCCATTTATTCTCATTTGGAATAAGCCCCACCCACCCCTACACACTTTTGCTTAAAACCTAAGAGGCAACCATTTCCAGGTTAGACTATTTTATCCATCTAGCCCACTATTGTCTCTTCTGACTGGCAGAGGCACTTCATCTGCAGGCAAAAGATGTACAATGGTACTTCCATTGTTTTATTTCTCATTAGCACCTGCAAATTGTAATCCTTGCCATGATTCCACTGCTTCCATTTGAAGAATGATCGATCCATCTGCCTCTGCACTTTACTTTATACTTTTATTTATGCCTCTTATATTTCACCATATTTCTTCTTTGGTTTATGGCCGTTTTTAAATATTTTTTTTAAAAAAATGACTAAGTTGCCGGAATTCTGGGTACTCAGTTGTGTGCAGCTTGATTTTTCTCTCTCCTTTGCTTGGCTTCTGCAAAAGACAGGAGAAATGAAGCTTCTGTAATGTACCAGAGGGACTCTTGTCCTAGCCCACTGCTCTGGTTCTTACCTTTTACTCTCTCTCTTTTGCTTTGGAATAGAGTGAGGAGAGGAAATTGACTTTGTGGGGAGCTGCAGAGAAGTTTGTATACTATGAACGGGGGGGGGGGGAATCAAGGGTGGTATTGGAATAGAATTTACTGTAAAATTTTCAAAGAAGAAGAAGAAGAAGAAGAGTTTGGATTTGATATCCCGCCTTTCACTCCCCTTCAGGAGTCTCAAAGAGGCTAACATTCTCCTTTCTCTTCCTCCCCCACAACAAACACTCTGTGAGGTGAGTGTGGCTGAGAGACTTCACAGAAGTGTGATTGGCCCAAGGTCACCCAGCAGCTGCATGTGGAGGAGCGGAGACACGAACCCGGTTTCCCAGATTACGTGACTACCGCTCTTAACCACTACACCACACTGGCTCTCATCTGCTTTTTCCTTCCCCTTCTGTTTTTCAGATCGCAGCAGATCAGAGAGAGATCTCAGTGTATCCTTCTCAGAAGGCAATGAGGATACTTTAAGCTTAAGAAGTAAATCTGTACCTGAAGCGTTGGACCAGGAGCTGGTGAGTTAAAATTATGCCACAGTTTAGAACTATGCCATTTTATGTTTTGTTGTTTAGTCGTTTAGTCGTGTCCGACTCTTCGTGACCCCATGGACCTGAGCACGCCAGGTATTTTATGTTACAAGGGCTTAAAAAAAAAGGTTTCAACTGAATCCGATGGTTCACTTGTATCACACTCCATGCTGTGACTAAATGTATAGCAGCAGAAATAAGAATATAAGAGCTCTGCTAGATCAGGCCAAAGCCTACCTAATGTAGCCCCCTGTTCTCACTGTGGCCATCCCAGGTGCTCATGGGAAGCCCATAAGCAGATCATGAGCACAACAGCACTTTGTGTTCATGATCCTCAACAACTGGTATTCAGAGGCATAGGTAATACTCTAATGATGACTGGTGTAAGCAACCTTGGAAAGGTAGGATAGAAGTCGGGGGTGTGCACTAACCACAAGATTCAGTTTGGACCCCAATTCAGCATTTTGGATAACAGCTGCATACCTGAAATGTGGTTATAGTAGTCATTAGAAGTAATAAACTTGTTGAACAGGAAAGCCTAAGTTACAGGAAGGGCAGGAATATTAATTGAAGGTAGATTGACATGATATATAGAGAATTTGGACTGATATGGCATCCAGAATCAGGAAGTGTGAAGCTAATGAGAGCAGTAATTGCCTAATGGCATTCTGTGACATGTAATTACCCAGAATAAATGCATGCTAGTGGAACTTTTTTAACAATTTGCAAAACATAGTTTAAATCTGCCACCCACTACAGGAATCTTACCTCAAATAGGCTAGAAATTCTGTAACTTTCTCATGAACAAGTTTCAGCTGTCCCTGTGGCTCAACTGTTCTCTGGAAGGGACAGGGTGATAGGGATAAGAGAGAAGACAAATGCTACTCTTGCAGTGATATCCATTCGATTGAGAATCAGCAAGAGATGAGTTCTAGAGACATTGTATGTGATGAACAGCACATTTCAGAGCCAGGTAGACATGCTTATACTTTTTTTCTTTGTCCAATAGAGTTACCTGGATGAGACAGAGGAAGATATTGATGACATTGTGGCCTCTGGCTACTCAAAGAGACATACCAATATGATCAGTGGATTATCAACAGTAAGTTCTCCATTACTATTTAGATGTATTTTCCTTGTACAATTTCTTCCTGTAGTGTAGTGTTGATGGCCTAGTTCATGTGTCACTTTAAACCATAGCTTAAAACCAACTATGGTTTAATATGAACAAGTAGAATGCGAGTGCATGCTGCTCAAAAGTTTCCACAGTGCTCTTCCTCTGTTCCTGCACCACGGCCAAAACTAACCAGAATCTGGCTTGTTGTGTTGTCTGAACCTAGTCTCCATCAAACAAACTATGAGCAAGAACAAACTTGGGTTTGTGTGGCAGAAAACAAACCATGAGCCCAGCTTTGGATAACCCAACAAGCCAGATTTTTTACTTGTTTGATCTGCAGCACAGAAGG
Source organism: Podarcis bocagei (assembly GCF_964188305.1). Lineage (NCBI taxonomy): Eukaryota > Metazoa > Chordata > Lepidosauria > Squamata > Lacertidae > Podarcis > Podarcis bocagei. The sequence goes on from NC_138130.1 coordinate 47,966,914, forward strand.
AGCAGAGGAAGAGCTGTAGGAACTTTAGAGCAGCACATACCACCGTGTTTACTCATTCACATTAAATCATGGTTTGTTTAAAACTATGGTTTACTGTGACATATATACTTGGTTGATATATGTTATATACTATTCATTCTTCTCTATTCAGTACATTCGTTTTACTCTCCTTTCCTTTATTCCTCTGCCGACCATTCTTTGGAGTGTGTGTGGGAACCACAACTCAACACTATGTCCGAATCAATAATGATTTGTGGCCTAAATCCAAAATCTGCTCAGCTTTCTCTGTTGTGTCAAATCCAAATGTCCCTGAATGGTGATTGGACTAGAATTTGAGGGGAAAGCAGCTCACTGGAGAGGCGTTTAAACTGTTGTTTAGATTGTGCATCAAAAGCATGAATGATTTAAGGGTCCAACATGTAAAATGAATCTTGGAATTCTATCAATGGACAGAACCAGGGCAGCTAGCCCAGCTGGAGAGAGAAGAATGCAGTTATTTAAAGATGACTTATTATATCTCTGTTGATGTATGCAGGGATGTAGCCAGTAGCTGTTGCCAGGGAAGCCAATTACAAAGATAAATGTGTTTTAGATAATAGATATATACTTGTTGAATTACTATAGTTTCACATATATTTTTGTAGAAAGAGATTCAGCTCTGTATATAATATATTCGTCCTGAAGAACAAAAAGCCACTATTGCAAAAAGTGGTGATGTTTATTTCTGCAAGCCTTGTGACAATATATAATCAAGATAAAACAAAAGTGGGTTTCTAGATTGATTTGCATAATAAGGCCAAGGGCGTGTGTGTATCACAATTCCATGGAAGAACAGAATTTGGTGGTGAATTCAGCTTCCTTAGAATTTCTGCTATTGTGTTACTGTTTTGAAAACAACATGGATAAGTTTAAAAATTTGTGGGCGTTCTTTGATGAAGATCAGAAGCCAGGCAGGTGACTGAATATTATTTCTTGCAGGAGGGAGGACACTTTGATATCTTTGCCCATCCTGATTAACAAAATTGGAATATGCTATGTATAAGCGAAATTACGAAAATCTATATAATTTCCATAATTTATAAGTGTTGCAGAGTTCTTTTGTTTTTCTTTGCACATAATTTAATTTCCTGAGCTCAGATTGCTAAGACATTTTAATACAAAGTGTAACATGTTTGGCACACCTTTCAACAAAAAATGGAAAACAATACAATTCCAGTGATGTAAATGGCCTGGGAGACATCCAGAATATCTGGAAAAATAAAACTGCTGAATAAACTGTTTATATTGACATAGCAGGTATAAGACAAATTGGGGTAATTGGAGATGTGGATTACGGGGAAGAGAGTTCTTATTGCATCCAGTCACATTTCTATGTCATGTGGGGCCTGCATATCAACTGTGGATGAGGGTCACAGAAGGTAGACAGACCTCAGTGGAAACCTATTGGCAGAAGGTGTGGAATGGCATTCCTGATGGGGGTATCAAGTTTTTCTATATCCACAGAGGTCAAGAGTGCGCTAGAGCTCTATTGCCTGTAAATATATGGCATTCTTAGTGCATTTGGTTTTATTTCCATAGTGTTATGCTCCACTAATTTGAGTTTCCGGTTATTAAATGCCTCTGCTAATGACTTTGTACAATTTGGTATGCCGTGGCACAGAAAGACAAGACAGACACAGTAGGAGTTCTTGAGTAATGGGGCTATACACACACGGCAGAGGGAGTTGGGAAAAGCATCAACACCCCACTGTCTCACTTTGAGTTAAAGAATAGAGAAGCGCAAGAACTAAGGGTGCCTACTGAAAGCAACATTTTACAAAGGGAGTTTTTAGTCAACATTACAGTAGGATGGGTACTCTTTATTCAAAGCTGGAATGTGCTGATGCTGCTCAGTGTGTTGTTGTTGTTATACATTTTATGTTATTATTAGTTGTAAAAATATTGACAACTGTATCATTCTGGTTTATTCGGAGAGAGAAATATTCCCACAATCAATTGAGATTCAGCTTGTGTTCCTCAGTGCTTTAGGCTACTTTTGGATTCTTAGCTGCACCTGGTACTCCAGGTTGTGGCAGCGACAAAGAACACTTTTCAGCAACTTTCATTGAGTGAGGAGGTTTGAAAACCGTGTGCACGTCAGATGAGATCACTTCATATGTCTAACCTCAAGGCTGGGCAATGGTATCATACATGGGCCCATTTTGACATTTTTTCTTCATCTGGCTCACAGTAAAGGCCAAACAAAATGTGATGTAAGGGACCTATGATCAGGAGTTGCTTTTTTCTTTTTCTTTAGTAGTTATTTTTTGGGGGGGGAGGGGTTGGATCCGATGAAGACCATGGTGCTGGGAGAGGGAGGTGTTAACCCTTCCCCCAGCACTGTTTTTCTGGTTTAAAATCCCCTCCCACAAACAGAAGCTCTTTACCCTGGCAAACGTACAGGCACTAGCATTTTCCCTAAAGGAAAAATAACAGCAGTTGCCTGTGGTTGAGGGGAACAGTTATCAAAAAATGTTGTGAGGGAAAATATTTAAGCCCTTTCCTTGGTTCTGCAGGTAGGCTCTATCCAGTCACAGGGTGTGGCGGATAGTATTTTTCATTTCAATCATGGGAGATCCTGGTTATTGACCTCCAGCACATCTCCAGTTTAGTGTATGCCACCCTTTAAGCCAGTGCTCCAGTTTCTGCCTGTTGTCTGAATGAAGCCCAGAAGATAGTTTTGACATCCTGAGACATCCTTGAGCCCAACGTGGATTTCTCTTAGTGTCATAACGGATGACTGTTGCCAGTCATCTACAGCTGTAATATGACTAGCAATCTGCGGCTAGTTCTTTGCGATGGTGAAGCCAAGCCCCATGGGTATTTTGCTAATCATGCCGCTCTTACAAGAAAAGATTCTGGGTATCAGGCAAGCTGTATTTAGGATTAAAATGTCAAAAGTGTTGACTTAAATAGAAGGTTGACCATGTCACTTGATCCTTTATTTATTGTTTAAATCCAGCAAATAACATGGGTTTGATCTAGACTTGCCTTTTGCATATGGTGGTGCTCAACTCATCCGGGGAATGCTTTTGACCTGGGCTGTGTACACGCACATTATTTTCCCCAAAGAATCCTGGGAATCGTATTCTATTAGGGGTGCTAAAAAAATGTAGATCTGTCCACATGTCCCAGCATTCTTTGTAGGGAAATAATGTACACAGCCCCAGTGGAGGGATCCCATTGGCTGTGTTTGCTGATTCCCAACTCAGCCTCCATTCTCCAGCACCACCTCCCACACTGTTCTAGAAGATGTCCCCCACCTTTCCAATGGTGTGGGCTGTGACACTGGGGGGGGGAGGGGCCCTGCGGTGAGAGGAAAGAATAAGCAAAAGTTGCTTCCCACCCCTAGGTTTAACAGCAGCAATGTTAACTGCACTTAAGGTAACTTCTACCTTTTTAAGCAGCTTTAAAAAAAGACTAAAATATGTTGGTTGCTGTTCATTTGTAAATAGACATAGACATCTCCCGTATGATAAGTAAGCCCTTTTATCCAAGTGTTTGTCTTGTGCTGCAAGAGATGAATAAAATTACATTTTTGAACATAGTTTAAGAGTAGTTCCTATTAGCAGCTTGAAGCACAGAGAGGTCATCACCCCCTGCTGTGTTTCAAGCTGTTTTTGCACAGTGCTGTTCACATCAGAGAGAGAACAGGGATCTCTTCCTCTGACATGTGTGATGTTTTTGGTTTCTCCCCTCCTGCAGCTTTCCCCCTCACCCCAAACTCCTATTCCTGAGTCTGCTGTGCTCTTCTGTGTGACCGCTGTCAGGGTATGTTCTCATTACTGCTTACTTTGCACCCAGTTTTCTTGTAAGATGGAAGCTTTTAAAAGAAAAAGCTCCTTGAACAGCCAGTATTTGTCAAGGAACTACAGGATCAATATGTCATGTGAATGTGGCCTCAAAAACTGGTAGTGGGAGTGCACTGGATGCAGAGTAAGAGGTAATGAGAGTATACCCTAAGGTTTATTGTTACGGGAGAAAAATAACTTGCTCACTTAAGTACCAGCAGTTTTCTTTCTGTACATAGCGCTGTACAAACATTACATATTTGTGGTATATTGGAATAGGACTTCTCTGTCTTCATTTTCTAAAGCTGATCCCTGCATTTCTGAATTCTTCTGGCAGCTACTGAACACTTTGCTCTTCACCCTTTCTACATTTCCCTCTCTTTCTTTCTTCCTTTCTTTCTTTCCTCTCCCTTTCCCTGCCTCCTTTCCTCCTTTTTCTTTCTCTTAAAGAATTCTCCTTCAAGTTCTGACAGGAAATGGACCTATTTAAATGTTCCAGAAGCAGATGGTGACACTGTAAGTTCCCTCATTTTTCTGAGAAATTCAAAAGTCTCCTTTTTGTTTTGTGCTGCTCTTTCCATTTTCATAGACAGTTAGCTTAAATAACTAAAAATATTTTTGATAATTGATACTAATTGCCTCATTAATTCATAGAAACAAATTCCCTTACTCTCACATATGATGTGTGTGGTCGCATAACATCATAACATTAAAAAGAAAATTGATATTTGTTTTCTATATTCAGTGGATTTTAAGACGGGGCAGGGGGGCATACTGGGGGAGGGGGATGGAAATAATATTAGACTTTGGGGAAAAAACACCTTTAAAATGGGGAATCTTTCAATAGGTTTCAACTGCTGCTCATAACTAGAGTGAGCACTCAGTCTTTCATATTGCATTAATATAACTACCAACCTAGCAGTTCGAAAGCATACTGGTTCAAGTAGATAAATAGGTATCGCTGTGGCGGGAAGGTAAATGGTGTTTCCATGCGCTCTGGTTTCCGTCACGGTGTTCCGTTGTGCCAGAAGAGGTTTAGTCATGCTGGTCACATGACCCGGAAAGCTGTCTGTGGACAAACGCCGGCTCCCTTGGCCTGAAAGCGAGTTGAGTGCGCAACCCCAGAGTCGCCTTTGACTGGACTTAACCGTCCAGGAGTACTTTACCTTTTACCTTTCATATTGCATTAATATATGAGTGGAAAGAAGTTGGCTATTGTCCCCAGTTATGCTCAAATCACAAACATAAACTCAGTTCTTGAAGACCTGGAACTGAGTACTCCATGAATGCCAATTCATATGCTTGCTGGTTTTTCCTTATTGAGTGGTCTTAAGCAAAACAGGTGAGATAACAGCTGAATCAGCACTTTTCAGTGAGCGCTGGCACTTCCAAGTAATTTGCATCAACACAGAAGGATCCCATGCACCAGGTCAGGTGTATTTGCATGGAATAAAAATCTGAACTGGCCCTGAGGCCACTGGTTTTATTCACTTTTGAACTTCTTGTGTAGTAAAGTGAGGACTAAGGAGCTGTCCACTCACCCATGAGCTCACAGGGTGACCTTGGGCCACAACCTCAGCCTAACCTACCTCACCTCATGGTTGTGAGGATAAAAGGGAGCAGTTATAAGAACTGTGTAAGCGACTTTGAGGTTCTTGAAGGAAAGACAGGCTATATATGTATCAAATAACACTTCAGTAGCTGTTTTCCCAACAATCTCAGTTATATTGGAAAGAAAAAACATTTCCTATATTGAAATGCATTATGAACGGAGAACACAATGCAGTTTATCATGTAAGTCACTCTGTAGTAAAATGCCAAATTTGATTATTCTAGTTCTTCTTAGTCAGATCTTCCATGAATATAGGAGAGAAGCAATTTTTGCAGAATGAGTACCGTTCAAGATACGGCTTTTAAAGATGTGACTCAGCCTGATGGACTATTTCTCTCTCACCTCTTTTTTCAGACCAGCATCAATAGTATGACAAGTGTGTATAGTGAAACAGGGGACTATGGCAACGTGAAGATCAGTGGTGAAATTTGTCTCCAAATTAACTACAGCTATAAAACAGGAGCCCTCAACATCTTGGTAAAAAAATGCAGGAACTTGGCCATAGCAGATGAAAAGAAGCAGAAAACAGATCCGTAAGCAAAGAAGAACCTTTTACATAGTCTTGTGATTCAGTCATATTTACTTGTGAGACAGCATGTAAGAAAACATAATAGCCAGTTGCCAGGATGGCCACCTGGCAAGGAGGGCACCCAGTAGTCTTGCACAGGTTCTCAGTGTTTTGCAGAAGGTGAAAAAAGCAGAAGTCTCACTTTTATCTTATCCAAACCTCAGTGCATCTGATATACTGATACTGGGAGACTGATGTAAGAGGTGGGGGGGGGGGTGAGCGGCAAACTGGAGAAGATAAGAGAAGATAAGAAGCAGTAGTCTTTCCTAGTCTAACATTCTCAAATCTGCAGTCAAAATGAGACAAGGCTCCGGCTGAGTTCATATGAACTGGGAAGCCATAATTTCCCACTACCTGAATGAACCGTGGTGAATGTTGTACATGCACTCCCTGCGCCCTCACATCCATGAGGAGTTTAGAAACATGTGCTTCTGCTTTTCAGCTAGCAGTTGTCTACAATAATCAACTTTTGGGAGCTGTGGTTCATTTAAATTATGGTTAGCCAGGATATGAAGAAAGGATGAAGTTGTTTGCAATTTTCATGGCATTTAAGATCAGTTGGGAGTTTAGGGCATAGTACTAACCAGTGTTTTTTTCTGGGGGGACACAGAGGTACGCATACCCCTAAACATTTTGTGAATCTGATGGTGGCTTCCTTTCCTTTTCTGGTGATTTTCTTCAGTCAAAATGAGAGTACCCCTAAACATATTTTTTTTAGAAAAAAGCACTGGTACTAACTGAGTGGGGTGGGATATAACTGTATGTGAGCTGTACTGTTGAGACTGCAAGTGGGGACTCTTGAGGCTGCTTGTTATTCCACATATCCATCCGTATGTAAAATTGGCATGCTAGGGAGCAGAGTAGTCTAGAACGCTTCTTGAGATGCTCATTTTATGCATGGAGGATTTATTTTGTTTTCAGTAGGGAGGAATATTCAGTCATGTGAGCCATCACTTTCAGTCAGAAGTACTGCTGCCTGAACACAGACTTACTATCTCAGTGAGAGCTAGGCCTAAATTGTTATGCATGACTGGGTGAATAAACATACAGACCTTTCTCATGCATCACAAGCAACTTGGCTTGTGGTTTGGAATTATAGTCATGCCGTAAGAGTTTCTTGTCAGTGTGTGTAGCATTATAGCATTTACTGGATTCTGTTAATGATTTACTTCCCAATCTACAGTTATGTCAAAGCATACTTATTGCCGGACAAGTCTCGTCAAAGCAAACGGAAGACAAAAATTAAAAGCAATAGCACTAACCCTGAGTTCAATGAAACACTGAAGGTGAGAACTGAGAGCCACTGAAAATCTCCATGTTCCCTTTATGATCATGTGATGAATTGGATACTTTGAGTAGCAATGAAAATTGTTTTTGTTTTGAGTTAAAACAGTTCCCTTAGGGGTTTTGTGAGAAGAGTAGTGGAACTTTTAGAAAGTGAATTTCTCTTCCTATTTTATTTATAAAATTATTTATATACCACCTTATAATAATAATATGATACTGTCATATTTTTACATATCTGACAATGCACTGTCAAATATGGACAAGTTTCTCGATTCTTTCCCTGCAATATTTGCAATGGGTGTTTTGGATTAGTGCTAAGTCAAAAACCTAGCATGGAAGTTAAGAGCAGAAGTTCAATTTCCTAGCATATTTCTTTGTGACACTTTCATGAATAAGTATATTTCTCTTCCTGGTTTATTATTTTTTTGCTAGATCATGCCTGCTCTTGGTTGCTTTCTAATCATATAACTCCCTAGAGTCTCCTGGTGTCCTCTGATATCTTCAGACTTTTGTTTAAAGGGGGCGGGGAATCTGGCTTCATGATCTGAAGAAACCATGAAAATGCGAAGCCAGTGCAGAAGTTAAAGTAACTAGATTTCTAGAGAAAATAAAAAAATTCCTTCCAGTAGCACCTTAAAGACCAACTAAGTTAGTTCTTGGTATGAGCTTTCGTGTGCATGCAGGGTGTATCTGAAGAAGTGTGCATGCACACGAAAGCTCATACCAAGAACTAACTTAGTTGGTCTTTAAGGTGCTACTGGAAGGAATTTTTTTATTCTGACTATGGCAGACCAACACGGCTACCTATCTACTACTAGATTTCTAGGGAGTTCAGTAGTATCTGTCAGTTCTCCTTCCTTTTTTAAATAGTGGACAAAGGGGAAAGGTTAATTGTTTCCAGCATCTACATTCATTGCTATATAGGGGGGGGGGAGTTGAAAGGGGTATTTTAAGAAGCTCCATCAGTGGTGGTTACTGTTTGATAATGAAATAATACGAGAAATAATACAAACTGGCAGCAGCAAGAAAGAAAAGGCTTGTAAGAGAACAATTGCATTTTATAGATCTCTTCCTATTAAGAACCTCCTCTGATTGATTTGGTCTGCCCTAGCAGAGGGGCTTTTTTCACTTCCCTGAAATAAACTGCTGGCACCTTCCTGAATTTAAAACTCCTAAGGCTTCTGTTACAGTCCTGTAATCTTCTTTTGGCCTCTTGTCCCTCTTTAGTATGTCATCAGCCATACACAGCTTGAGACTCGGACCTTGCAGCTTTCTGTCTGGCATTATGACAGATTTGGGCGTAACAGCTTTCTAGGAGAAGTGGAGATACCCTTGGACTCCTGGAACTTTGAACATCAAGCTGATGAATGGTTCATGCTTCAGCCCAAGGTGAGGAATGCCAATTGGGTTAAACTGAAGATGGTTTCTAGGTTTCACATAGGTGAGTTTGCAGCAACAAAAGGTGCTTTATGAATCACAGTGCAGGCTTACCTCCTCAGTGGAAACCAATTTTTTTGCAAACAGCAGGCCATGGAAATGAAGGACCTGAAATATCTGCAATATAAGCTCATTCTCTTTATCTACTACTTTGTAAGAAGATAAGAATAGTATTGTTGGGTGAGATTAAAGGACCCTCTAGACCAGGACCTTGTTGCCTACAGTGGCCAACCAGATGTGCTCAAAAAGCCCACATAAGTGCCATAGCACTCTGACCCTAGAGGTGGAATGTAGCCTTCATGGCTAAGTGATTGATAGACATGGAAGATAAGGCTAACTCTTGAGATAGCTAAATTGGAGGCCACCATTGCACTCTGTACCAGTAGAGGGTATAGTTTAATTATGTGCTGTGTAAAGAAGTACTCCATTTTTGTCTGTCCTGAATCTTCAATCATTCAACTTCACTGAATGACCTCAGGCCCTGTTATTATGAAAGATTGTGGGGAAGTCTACCCCCTCCTCAACTTTCTCTGCAGCGTGCAGTTTTACACACTTTTCATGCATGGAACTAGCCATAATCAGAGACAACTTAGATGAACTTTAGGCCTATCTAGTAAGGTTTCAGTTGTTGCAAGGAGCTATGTGAACCATGCTATCACTGCAAGATTGAGCACAGAAGATTTCATGAGCTACCTTTTCTACAGGGTTTTTATGAAAACCTATGAGATGGCAGTGAAGGCTGCTAAGAAGTCTTACTTCTCGGCCTCCATTGCATCCGCTAGCTCTCGCCCGGCGCAATTATTTAGTATAATTCGGTCTTTAACGTCCCTTGAAGGACAGCCAAATTTAAATAACAATCTGACACACAGCTGTGAGGCATTTGCGAGCTTTTTTGCGGAGAAGGTCCTGTTGCTCCGCCATGACCTCCCTGCCAATTTGGATACAATAAAGGAACTGGAGGCCCCTCGACTGTCCTCGGGTCCAGTATTGGACCACTTTGACCGGATATCTCCAGCCGATGTGGACAGATTCCTCCAAGCTGGAAAGCCCACCACCTGTCCTCTTGACCCGTGCCCGTCATGGCTGATTAGAGCGTGTCCAGACGAGGTGCGGGGCCCCCTGGGGGATATCATCAATTTGTCCCTTGGCACCGGGATATTCCCAGGGGAACTGAAGGAGGCGGTGGTGCGCCCGCTCTTAAAGAAAACATCATTAGATCCCTCAGATCTATCCAATTACCGCCCGGTCTCGAATCTTCCATTCCTGGGTAAGGTGATTGAGAGAGCGGTTGCTGAACAGCTTGGTAGGTTTCTGGATGAAACATCTGCTCTGGACCCATTCCAGTCCGGCTTCCGCGCTGGTCATGGGACCGAGACGGCTCTGGTCGCCCTAACAGATGATCTCCGCAGGCAGCTGGATCGAGGCGGGTCAGGGCTGCTGATTCTTCTAGATCTGTCAGCAGCCTTTGACATGGTCGATCACGAACTCCTGGACCACCGCCTTGCCGACGTGGGGATCCAGGGCACAGTCCTTCAATGGCTGCGCTCATTTCTCTCTGGTCGGGGACAGAGGGTGGCGCTTGGGGGGGAATTGTCATCACGCCACTCCTTGGTGTGTGGAGTGCCTCAGGGTGCAATTCTCTCCCCGATGCTTTTTAACATCTTTATGCGCCCCCTCGCCCAGCTTGTTCGGAGTTTTGGGCTGGGTTGCCATCAGTATGCTGATGACACCCAACTCTATCTGTTGATGGATGGCCATCCTGACTCGGCCCCAGACACACTGACCAGATGTCTGGAAGCTGTGGCTGGATGGTTACGTGGGAGCCGGTTGAAGTTAAATCCTTCGAAGACAGAGGTCCTCTGGCTGGGGCGGGACGATATGGGATCGAGGGGGCAACTCCCATCTCTTGCGGGGGTGCAATTAGTGCCAGCACCGTCCGTTAAGAGTTTGGGTGTAATCTTCGATACCTCCCTCTCTATGGAGTCGCAGATTACAGCTATAACAAAGGCGGCATTTTTTCATCTCCACCAAGCTAAGCAGTTGGCCCCTTATCTCTCTCGTCCTGACCTAGCCACTGTGATCCATGCGACGGTCACCTCCAGAATGGATTATTGTAACTCGCTCTACGTGGGGCTGCCCTTGAGACTGACCCAGAAACTCCAGCGGGTGCAGAATGCCGCGGCGAGACTCCTTATGGGGTCTTCGCTGCGAGAGCACATTCATCCGGTATTATACCAGCTGCACTGGCTCCCGGTGGAGTACAGGATCAGGTTTAAGGTGCTGGTTTTAACCTTTAAAGCCCTATACGGCCTAGGACCCTTGTACCTACGGGACCGCCTCTCCTGGTATGCCCCACAGAGAAACCTACGGTCTGCAAATAATAACATCCTCAAGGTCCCAGGCCTCAGAGAGGTTAGGCTGGCCTCAACTAGAGCCAGGGCCTTCTCGGCTGCAGCTCCAAACTGGTGGAATGCTCTGTCAAAAGAGACTAGGGCCCTGCGGGACCTGACATCTTTCCGCAGGGCCTGCAAGACAGAGTTGTTCCGCCAGGCCTTTGGTCAGGGCGCAGCCTGACTCCCTCCTCTGGCAACCTGCACATAATTCTGCTTAATTGGTTGCCATCAATTTGATTTAATTAATTTTTATAATGAAATATTTTTAGATTGTGTGATTATTTGACTGATTATTTGATTGTTGTTAGCCGCCCTGAGCCCGGCTTTGGCTGGGGAGGGCGGGATATAAATAAAATTTATTATTATTATTATTATTATTACAGCTCTTCCAGAACAATTTGTCCTTCTTTCAGCAGCTTAATGGGTCCCTGGTTATTTAGATCTGACCAGCTCTGTATTAGGTTCAGGAAGTATTACTTTCCTCTATTTGCATGTACTTTCTTCTGCTTACCACACGCATGTAACACAAACAGGGAAGGAAGATTCCAGTTACTTCTGTTTTGCTTCACCTTTTCAGATGGAAGTTGTAGCTGATACAGGTCTTCAGTACAAAGGAGAGTTGATAGTTGTCTTACGGTACATCCCCCCTGAAAGGAATTTAACACTTCCCCTAGGAGAAATTCAAGGTAAATATAGATGGGAGCATCCAGCGTTCTCTGGATGATTTGAAATTTGTCATCTTGTGCAGACATAAAACTGCTAGGCTGTAGCATATGGAATTACCTACTGTTCAATTACTTACCAATCTCTGAAGGAATTTCTAGCTACACGTTTTTAATTTTCTGAAGTACTGAGCCCCAACAATAAACCTTTGGGAGCAAGTAGGATGTGTCAGCTTTCCTAAACGAGTGTAACTGATTGTTAGCTGTCAATTCCTCAGCTGTCAGGGCTGCCACTCAGTCCCAGCTCACATAGGACCACGTTAGCCAGCGTTCAGGTTAAAAGAGTCTTTATTGGATTACAGCTTCCATTTCCAAACTGCAATATGCAGCCCTACTTCTTCTAGGTCAGACCGGCGAAGACCCGTCTGAGTCTCCGCCTCTAGCACACCAGCTTAATACCCTAGCCTTGCTCCACCTCCTGCGCCTTTCCCTCCGTCTCTGGGTCCTTCTGCCCCCCGGGGTCTCCTTTTTCCTACTCTCTTCTGACGCGGACCCCCCTGACCCTTCCGCCTCCTTGCGGCGGGCTTTGGGACCTGGTTCACTCTCTGGGCTGCTTACTGCGCCAGCTTCCGCTATATTTGAACTTGGCGCGCGCGCCCAACTCTCAACCTTCCTCTTGATCGTTTCGTCGCTCCCCGAGGTGGGCGTGACTACTCCTGACTCATGCCCTCCCTCCTTCTGAAAGCCTCCGGAACCCGATATCTGGTCCCCTTTCTCCCCGCTGCTCCCGGCTGGGTACGTGGGTCCCGATCTCCAACTGCTGCTCTCTGATTCCTCTCTGGACCCTTCTTCCTGGGGTGTCCCCCTGCTTTCCCCCCTTGCTCTGACCGCTGGCGCTCCCTTCTGGGAATCCTCGGACTCACTGGATAAGCTCGGCGATCTCGGTTCGTCATCCCCACTCATCTTTCCTTCGTATTCCTCCCCCTCGCTCTCTGTCTCCTCCCTTCTCTGCGTCTCTGCTCCTGAACCCCTGACATCAGCCTTTTGTTACAATTTGATTTTTGGCTCTTCTTGGCTAAGGAGGCTTAGTATTTTCATTGTACAGTACACAGAATACTACAGACACATGCTAAACATATCTGTAGGAGACAGGTATCACCTTCTCTATAAAGGGGCAAAATATGCATTTCTTCTTTTTTTTTACATGATCTGCTTCTATATTCATGCAGTCAAGAGGTGCAACCTACATTATTATATCCTGGTTTTGCTCCAGTTCACCACCACCCCGTAAATGTTTGTGGCCTATTAATTGAAGAATAATCTGCCATGCAGTTTGGTCAGGGCAGAGATCTAGTGCTCTTGATCTTTGTCCATCCCTTTATTATCAATCCTTTAAATGTGAGATATCACACTTGTAGACACATTTCCCTTGCCAATGACATCTGCTAATTTACTTTAATAGAAGCTAAATATGGCTACTTGGTTTATTTGATAAACTGCATCATATTTATCTAGGCATGTTTGGGTCCGTAGGTCTTTTTATTCAGATTTAAGACCTAATGCAGGAGATGGAAGGACGAACAAAGATTTGTCTTGATGTATGTAATGCTGAGAGATGAGTTATTGAGTTAAGTAAGACTTTTAGATGAGAAATATGAATGCATGGTGTGCAAGTTATTTTCTGCTTAGGCAGGCTAATATGGTTGTTTGGGTGAGCCATCGGGATAAGTGTGAAGTTTCTAATCTGGGATGGCAGTGGGTTATCTAAAATACTGAAGTGTTTATACACACATTCTTTAAGCTGGGTAAAGAGGTTTTACCCCATTGGTTTATTTTTAATATAGGAAAGAAGAACTCTAAGAAGGAAAAGAAGGCAAATCCACAACTGCCGCCAGGAGGCATATTAGAAGTTGTCATCAAGGAAGCCAAGAACTTAACAGCTGTGAAGTCAGGAGGCACTTCTGACACGTTTGTGAAAGGGTATTTCCCCCCCCCCTCTCCTTAGCATGTCTGTGGATGTTGGATGTTTCTGCAAAGAATCTGACATTTTTATTCAACAATATACTTTTAATTTCTCTCTGTGTGTCTGTGTGTGGAATAAACACAAGTCTTGCTCCTTGACGTCCTTCCTGCTGCTTTTCAATACTTTATGTAGAGAAATCATTGAGTGGTCACATCATACATTGGGGAAACACCATTGTGACTAACGCTCTGAATAATTTGGGGTGGGGCTGATGTCATACTTCCATTTGCAGTGGATGACATGGGGTACAAAATGGATATTTGGAGGAACCCACTGCTTACATCATATGAGAACTCTGCATTTGCTCTTACCCTTGCTTCCTGTTCAGTTACCAATTACTGATGCTGATGTCCCACTGTTTTATCCCCTGGTGTTGCACTGACTTCTTTCCAAACCTCTACTAATGAGTATGGTTTTTTAATGTTGCATATTTTTGATAAAAGCTCAGCAATTTAACAATTTCCTTTTTGTTGTCACTTGGGCTAGATACCCTGGGTAGAATTTAACTTTTATTCTGAGCAGACCCATTGAAGCTAATGGATCTAACTTGAATAATATTCATTGGTTTCATTGCATCTACAGTGGTACCTTGGTTTACAACCATAATCTGTTCTGGAGGTCCAGTTGTAAACCAAAACAGGTTGTAACCCAAGGCATGCTTTCGCCAATGGGGCCTCCCCCCCCCCAATCCAAAAAAAGCAAAACACACTTCTGGGTTTGATGTGGTTGTAATCCAAAATGGTTGTAATCCAAAGCGGTTGCAAACCAAGGTACCACTGTACTCTGAGTAGAACTTAGTTGACTACTACCCAAAGGTAAGTCCTGACTTCATATCTACACAAGGGAAAGAAGATGGGGTGGAGGAGGAAAAAAGAATGCTCAGGAACCAGCTCCTAAACCTACACTCATTAAAACCTGGTCATTTAAATTACAGTGGAACCTCATGTTACGTACCGCCCTCCTTGTGAACGTTTTGGGTTACGAGCTCCGCTAACCCGGAAGTAGATGCTCCTGGTTGCAAACTTGCCCCAGGATACAAGCGGAAGTTGCGCACTGGCAACGCGGCAGTGAGAGGCGCCATTAGCAAAAGTGTGCCTCATGTTACGATTGGGTTCGACCTCCAGAACAAATTAAGTTTGTAACTGGAGGTACCACTGTAGTGATTCTCTCTTGTCATTTAGATTGCTTGTATCATGAAAACCAAACCCGTAACGTCTTAACTGCTGTCTATCTCTTTTCTCTCCCTTAGGTACCTGCTTCCTGACAACAACAAGGCATCTAAGCACAAAACCCAAGTAATAAAAAAGACCGTGAATCCCCACTGGAACCATACTTTCACTTTTAGTGGCTTGAATCCTAGAGATATACAGAACGTCTGTGTAGAACTCACTGTCTGGGACAAAGAGTCCCTTGCCAGTAATATCTTCCTGGGAGGCGTTCGCCTGAGTCGTGGAGGAGGTAAGAGTAGTGATTTGATTAGACAGGCGACGTCTCTTGCCTCCTTTTGGTGGGTGGGGAACTATTTGGACAGACGTCAAAAGGGCACAGAGGAATCAACAGGTTTTTGTTGTTTTCATTTCTAGTGTGCGTCAGCTTCCCCCTCCCCCCAAGAACTCTGCCTGGCCTTCTCTTCCAACCTTTAAGTGGACTTAAAGACTTTATCCCACCAGGCTTACTGATTCTATTACAGGCCCCAAGTATAATTTAATATGATACTATTTTTTTAAATGCTGCAGTGCTTTGGGGCGTGAAGGTGAAGCACACATTTCATTCGTTGTTTAAAGCTCATTTGTTGTTTTTACCATTAATTTAAAAAGTGGGAATTCAAGACATGGAGCACTTCATCCTTAAAATGCACCTGATCTATTTTCATATCCATTAAATTTATTTTAAAAGTAACTAGTTTGGGTTTTTGTTTTTTGTTTACCTTTCTCCTCCTTTAGACTTAATCTAACTACTGTATTTTTCGCCCTATAAGATGCACTTTTCCCCCTCCAAAAATGAAGGAGAAATGTGGGTGCATCCTATGGGGCGAATGCAGGCTTTCGCTGAAGCCTGGAGAGCGAGAGCGGTAGGTGCGCACCGACCCCTCTCGCTCTCCAGGCTTCGCGGACCTCTCGGCAAGCAGCGGGAACGCTTCCGCTGCTTGGGGAGAGTTGCCGGCATCCCGAAGCCTGCGCGCGCTGATCTCAGCGCGTCCAGGCTTCGCGGATCTCTCCCCAAGCAGCGGGAACGTTCCCGCTGCTTGGGGAGAGTTGCCGGCATCCCTAAGCCTGCGCACGCTGATCTCAGCGCGTCCAGGCTTCGCGGATCTCTCCTCAAGCAGCGGGAACGGATCTCTCCTCAAGCAGCGGGCTGGGGGGGGAATAGTTTTTTTTAATTCATTTTCCCCCCAAAAAATGAGGTGCGTCTTATGGGCCGGTGCGCCTTATAGGACGAAAAATACGGTACATTCTTTAATAGATATGGGTTTTGTTTTTCCCCTACATGAAAAGGAAACACAGATTTCAGAGGGTATAGAACAGAATACATTGGGCATATTTTTTTAAAAAAATCAGTATATTTCTCCGATGGTGGCAAATGCGCTGACCTTTGCCATGTTTTGCAATTTCCAGGTTTCAGTAACGGCAAAGAAGTTGACTGGATGGATTCTCAAGGGGAGGAGCAACTTCTCTGGCAAAGAATGATTGATTGTCCTGGGGATTCTGTGGAAGGTGTATTAATGCTGAGATCTAGCATGGGAAAGCGCAGACTCTGAGAGGGGCTATGCGCAGCCACAGAAATAACTCCAGGTATTTCGCTTGTACAATTAATTACAGGGTGGTATGATGAAAGCCAACCTGCCATGGAGCAGCTCCTGGTGTAATTTGCACATGTAAAATAGGGAAAACAAGGACTTTTGGTCAACTTGGACTTTCAACTCTCTTGAAACGGATTATAAATGCATTCAGCACTTTCCTGCGATTCTTATCATTGTGTTTCCTACTGTGACTGAGTGGATGGATTAAGTTCTTTTAAAATTTTCTACAAAACCCTAGTTCAAGCAGCTCCTGTAGATTGTTATTATTTCAAGACATGGTTGCGTTTTCACAGGAGAAATGTGATTAGTAAATAGGCCCAAAAGTGCTTTGTGATACTGTTTAGGCCAGCCAATTCAGTCCAAGCCCATTTCAAGTAAGTGCAATGGTTGGAAGATGCAAAGGGGATGGGTGTCAGATTGCAGACAAGCTGCAACAATAATTAGTTCCATCTACTTTCCCTTCCAAGTTCGGCATGTTCATATTCTTGAATGGTTCCCAGAAGTGGCTTTGGTAATAAGCAGTTAAGGAATCCCTACTTCCTCACTCAGAAGCAGAATGGCTATTTGGGGGTGGGGGGGTGGTTTAGAGACCAGGAGAATTTGCTGACATAAACATTTCAAGAGTCCCCACAAATCTCAGCGGTTGTGCCCCCCCCCTTTAGACATTTGTTTGGCATGTTCCAACCAGGACACTCATAACAATTGGACAGAAGAAGCAGTTGCCATTAAGGGTCGCATCCAGTGCTGCTATTCTGCTAGCGCAGCAGGCCACCACTTACGCAACGTAACTTTGCCTCCCCCTACAGTATAAAAATCTGCTCCAGGGAGTTGGAGGATTCTACAGAGTAGATTTTGAGGGGGTGTGGGGAGAGGAGAGGAAGTCTCATTGTGCTGGCGAAATTGGATACCACCCTACCTTTCTATGTATAACCAAGTTAATTCTTCCCAGGACTTTGACACCTTCAGAGAAGAATAATTAATGAACATTCCTAAGTTAGTTGAAAGCTATCAAGCAGATAATCAAATCTGTGCCCTAAAACAGGGTTGTTAGTGCCTACTAAACTTTTTAAAAATAGCCTCTACCAAGTAACTGCACTGCACTAAGATTTAAGCTGTTTGCTGCTAATATATTTAACTTAAACCTCCTTCCCTGTTGTAAGGAATTGAATGATCAATTATTCCCCTTTACCCCAACCCCCCTTTAAGAACTTGAAAACTGTAATATTAATATCCATCACCACCCTCATCCCTTTCCTTAAGTTGTGCATATCTACTTCTTTCAGCTTTTTGTTTTTGTATTGTATTTGTTTTCTATCTAAGTCAGGGGTGGCTAGGCTAACCTGAGATCCTCCAGTCAGCTGTAACCCAACTCATGCCATCCCTAACTACTGGCCGGGAATTGAAGTCCAAACATCTGGAAGGTCATACGTTAGCCACACCTGATACAGGCCTTAAAGTACATTAGTCAGAGTAGGATGTGAAGCAGATTTGAAGTATAGCCTTGACTGTATCTTTCTTCTTCTTTCATAAAGCTCTGGTTCAGTCCAAAGATGAGGCACTTGTGGTGCATTAATCCTGCTGTGAACCGTTCAACACCCAACTCCTCAGTCACTGGAACTCAAATGGCACAGTCACGGCTCCTGCTGAGTAGCTTCAGGCAGTACATTACGCTGAAGAATTCAAAGGGAGCAATGCTGTGCCTTTTCCATTTTAATTTGGCTGAAGGAGAATAGGAGCATTCAATTTTAAGAACTGCATTGGAAGTGCACTTTG
The DNA here is from genome assembly GCF_964188305.1 of Podarcis bocagei. Classification (NCBI taxonomy): domain Eukaryota; kingdom Metazoa; phylum Chordata; class Lepidosauria; order Squamata; family Lacertidae; genus Podarcis; species Podarcis bocagei. Next base: position 47,985,299 of record NC_138130.1, read on the forward strand.
ACTTGTAGTCTACTTTGGTTTGCTTTCTTTTGAAGATACTGTGAATGCTGTGCCACTAAAGTAAATAGCAGAGCAGTGAGCAATAGGATCTTCACACTGTCGGGAGGCCCCAACTGCTGGATTAGTTATTGGTGGCGCAGAAGCAACCAATGTAGTTGTGAACCATACTTCTGGCAGGGAGGATGGTTCTCAAATGGTGTCCATGGCAGGACAACCATTTCAAATAAACATGGGCTCTTGGGTGAGGGCCATATGTCTCTGTGGCTCTTGCCAGATGCACTGCCCAAGTCATTATTTATATCACTAAAGCGAAAGCTGAGCCCTGAAGTCCAAGTACTGTTATCTGAGAGTTAGGATGTCATTCACTTTGGTGGAATTTATGAACATAGGAAGCGCTCTTAAGAGTGAAACCACTGGTCCATCTAGCTCTCTGCTGATAACTTTACCCAGCAGCAGTTCTCCAGGGTCTTAGAAGGACCATCTTTCCCACAGTAAAACAATAATAATTATGTTTAGAAATGTGAGAGGCCTTTTGCATATACTCAAATACTGAGTTACGGGGACACACACATGGTAAATTTCTGTTTACCAAGACTTTTAGTTACACATTCTTAACAAAATCAAGCTCCCACTTATTTGTTGTTGTTTTTAAAAAACCAACACTGGCTTTTGCACCAAAAGAAGTACTGTACTCCAACTAGATGTGCATAGACTTCAAGCACACTTTCAGCATGAGATCTGGCTGTAGTTTCTTAGCAGCGTTACAGTAAGTCCACTTGATCCTTAACCAGTCCAGTGACTTCAGCAAGGCACTGCATCTGCTCTCACTGCTCCTTAAGGTGGTCACCACCAAGGTGGTAAGTACCCAAGAACAACGATAGAAATAGAAATCAGGTCTATTTTTGACACTGTTATATTATAGTTGCTATCTTTTAATGCATAATTGCTGTATCAAGCTTTGAAAATAATGTTTTGAAAATACTTTGTTTTAAAACACCAGCAAAATTAACAGCATGAAAAATAAAATAGAAATGCATACTGGTATTGGTAACAATACTGTTCTAGCGCAGGTATCTTTGAACTTTTTCAGAGCCAGGACCTACTTTTAACCCAAACATACATTTCAGGACCCATTTCTAAATATTTTACGATATATTGGCATGGTGGTAGTGCTCTACTTTTAAATTAAAGGGTGTGGGTCTTTTAGTGAAAGCCCCCCCCCAAATTCTTTATGGATTTCTTAAATTCACATAGTGAATAAGGCTCTCTCTCATTTAAATGAACGGACTGGACAAATGTTCCTGGGAAGTGATTACTTATAATATGCAGGTCTCCCATGGCTCATTATGATATAATTTTTTGCATTTCAGTAACTAAAGTTAAAAAAAAATCCTTTGGCTTTGTGGCATGGTATACATACACAGAGGAAGATTTTTTTTTAATATATTAAAAATGGCTGAAACGCAGCATGTGAATCAGACCTCATTTAAGACATGTCTTAGTGGGTGAACAGATGAGGCAGAGCAGTGATTCAGAAGAAGCACAACAGGTCCATTTCTGTGTTCAAAAATCGCTTTTCCCATTTGAAAACTGCAGTCATTGCCATAAAATGGTATTGATACTAGGTGAAACTGGATACTGTAATACCAACAGCAACCCAAAAGGCTAGGTTTGTGGCTGGTGCATGAATGACAAAATGAAGTGTGGCGATCTGTTTTCTATTTAACCATTTTGTATCCCACAGGGTAGAGATGAATTCAGTAGAGCAGGTATGGTGGCAGCTTTCAAACTTTTCCTGTCTCTTCATATTGCCACGCAACCAGATCATAGAATCTCATAACAGTATTGTTACCATTTCTTTCTCTCTCTTTTTTTTGCATTTAACTACACCAGTTTTGTAATTTTCCAGCTTATAGATAGATATTAACTGCATTTTAAAGACCCAAAGTCAGAAAGTACAAAAAAAGTCCAGACTTCCACTTTTCAAATATGAGAACCTCCCAAAATCCACAAATTTCATGTCTTAACACCACCCAAAAAAAGGTCTCTTTAGTTGAGACACACAGTTTGTTTACTAAACACAGGTCTCACACTCTGCCGTGTTTCACATGTGCCTACTGGGTTTTCTGGCAATGGTGTGGATACTTGCATATAAAAATAGTAGATCCTCTAAAAAAATCAGGATCGGGGGTAGCTACTCTCTGGTCTTCCTGATGCTGCTGGACACCAGCTCCTCCCCATCTCTATCACCCATTCTGGCTGCAGCTCATAGGAGTCCAACAGACTCTGAAGTGCCGAATGGTGGTCACCCCTTGCTCTAAGTGAAGATGTTTCTTCTGTAACTTTACCAGGCGATGCTGTTCAGTCTGCAGCAAAAGTCCATGGGGATACTGCCTTCTGACTGGCACAAGTAATGTGCTCTCTAGCACACCATGGAATAACCACCTCATGCCACCAGGCTCCAACTTTTAAGAAGACAATGGGGTGGATTCATTCCCCTGCTTGAATCTTAAGAGGTTGACTAGCACAACTCAACTGTGGCAATAAATTATGCTAACTGCTTGCTTTAACTACTGTCCTGCAGAATTTTATCCTGCTAGTCTTCAGATGGCTTTGGCAGCGTGTTAAAAACATCCATGTAAGTTAGATTATTATTATTTTATCAGCAAAAATGCTTTGTTGTGTGCAATGTCTTTCTAATGTATTTTTTCCTGTTGTCTCATTTGGAACAATTATGCTGAGCATGAACTGTAGCAAATTACAAAGGGAACTGTATTATGTTAAACCCTACCAAAAGTCAGCCAGAACTTCCCCCCATGCAGGCTTGCTTTAGTGTACATTCCTATGTATTTATACAGACTTATGGATTGGGGGGGGGGAGAGATGGCTTCATTTGCAGTTAGTGTAAAAGGTCTTATTTTTGTGTGCAATTAAAATATTTCACCATGTTAAAATTTTGATCTGTGCGCAAGCTGAATTTTTAAACAGGGACTCCTCTAGTTCAAGCATGTGGATCCTGTAGCCCTCTTGGTGGCAGGACCCCCAGGCCTCCCCAAGGCTTTGATCATTAGCCATGTTGGCTGTGGATGACAGGAGCTAGTCCAGCAACAGCTGGAGGGCCAGAGGTTCCCCACCTCAATTCTAGGTCGCTGTTTCCCAGTGTAGGCAGGTGAAATTGTTGCCTTTGCTGACCTCTTTGGCAACAGGTTTTCTCTCCTCTATAATAAGTCATTCTAACCCTCAGCTATAGTAAAATTGCAAAATGCTGCAAAATAGAACAGAGATGGGTACTTGTTATTGCATGGGTCCTCATGGGATAAGAAAATAATCTTTGCTGATGAGCTACGTTTGTTTTCATAAAATATATTAGATTCAACCCAAGGGGATATTGTTTAAGACTCCCTGTGGGTGATTTTCTGCTCACAGGATGCTAAGGGTATGAAATAGAACTGGTGCAAATTGTGTCCCTCCTGCCAATGGCTCAAAGGCCAATGAACAGAAGGGGTTTTTTCCCATTTGTGGAAGAACATGTCTGGAGCCAACCCTACTTATTGATGCTTATTCTTTAAATTTAAGAATATAATTATCCTTGCGGGAGAAAAGTCTAGCGAGAGTAGCAAAGTTTAAGGGAATTCACCCTCCCCTGTTAAATACTATGAAATGACTCTAACGTTGATTACTTAGTAGCCTAGCTTTAGAATATTAAGTTGGTTTTTCATGCCAACCTTCTGCAAGCTGGTGGTCTCCAGGTGGTTGTTAAGATGGGTGATGTTAGGTTTTCAACATTGCAATGTATCACCAGACCGAACATCACACTCTGGCAAAACACTGCAACGTTGAAACAAGCTGCATTGGCCCCAGCCCGTGAGGCGTGGGCTGAAACTGCTTCAGCTCTCACCATGGGAGCTGAGGCAGTTTCACCCCAGGGGCGAACGGGCTCCTGCCCCCGGCTGACGTCTTTGTTGAAGAGCAGGCAGCCACACACCCTTGAATGGACATGTTTAAAGGAGCCCCCACCCTGCCTCCAACTCGCACCAGCTGTGGGCAGGGCTCCCTCAAGTGCAACGGACCCTGCCTCCAGCTGGCACAAGCCAGAGGCCAAGTGGGGCTCCGTTGAGGAACAGGAGCTGCATGCCCCTGAACGGATAAGTTTAAAGGCGCCACCTGCCCGTGCGGGCAGCTGAGGGAGAAACAAGCTACATCAGCCCTGGCCAATGTAGCATGTTCCTCTCTCAGTGGTATGAGGACCAGAGGCGGTGGTATATTTTGCGTGAAACCACCACAGTTCCAGAGTCCCTCTGCCGCAGCTTGTCTCTCCTTCATGTGCTGGGTGCTGGTGGCAGAGGGACTCAGCAGAGGCAGTTTCACCCACAATATACCGCTGGGTGAAGCAGCCACCACTTCTAGTCCTGGGTGATGTATCACTACATCGCCAAGGCCTACATCATCCCAGAGCATTTGTCATGCATGGCTGATGGGAGCTGTAGTCCCCAAACATTTGCAAGACAAAAAGTTGTGGGAACAACATTTAAAAATGGTTAATGACATTACTTCTTTGGTAAATTAGAAAACAAACTAAGCCTCAGGCTGTAATTCCTGCTTTATGCCCTGCCCCAGAATAAAGCAGTATAGCCAGAAAAGAGAAGCTGCAGGTACTAATTATAAACTTTGCCAAATTTTAATTTTATAAACTTTGCCAAAATTATAAACTTGATCATCAAGACATAATTCTGTTTATTTCTTTGCCTCCATTCTTGGGAGTATCTTAAATACAATGCCTTAGCATTATCTGTAGTTACTCCATACCCAAATGCTTAAGATTAATACCATAAACTGCAAAACAACATCTTTATTAAAGATCTGTAAAAAGAAAAGGAAACATTTACACAGGGAGCAACTTTCAAAGGCATTCCTGGAAACCTAACCAAGGTAATTTGATATTTTCATTCTCTTCTATAGATTTTCTTAGAAATCTCTGGAAATAGTGAAGAGGCATTATGTAAAATGCTAAATAAAGGAAGCTCCACAACACACACACACAAAGCTAAACACAAACATACATTTTTTTTAAAAAAAGAATCTGTACATCAGTGACTTCCATAATACCATGCTTTGTGTAGTAGCACCGGAGGGGCAGGGAGGGCAGCAACATACCGCCACGCGAATGGCTGTAATCCAGACTCAGGGACAGGACTGGCCAGCTTCTGCTTGCAGTTTCATTTCTTCTTTTCTCAAAGGAAAAGTATCAATGAGAGCAAAGAGCTCAGCAGGAGTCGCTGGGAAAGGATATCGTTCTTTGTCCACACCATGTTTATCAACCACCACCATATTGAAGTTATAGTGGGGAATGCGGAGCAACAACCTGACAATATGAAGAGAGAAGCAGTTGGTTTGCTTTCAAAATAAGCAGCTACATTACGTGTATGGTCACAGAGGCATAGCAAAAGCCGTTGCCCTGAGCACCATTTGCTCCTCATGCTGAAAGTCCGAGCCCACATTCGAGCTTCGCAAAGCAGCGTGGGCCTAGCAGGGCGTTAACAAACAGGTACCCTTCTAATCAGTCCAATCCTAACTGCTTGGAAGGACATATACCTGCCCTGTTGTGTTCCCTGCAGCCTGGGCACCATGAAGACACGCTCCACAGCTGTATGGCCATAACTATCCATTGCAATGAAGTATGAGAAAGAACAATCCCTTTTTTCAGATATTTTTTAAAGTCAAAGATTATGCACAACTGGACTCTCAGCCACAGCTAGCCAGTCAATATACAATTTAGACCATGAAATAAAAAGACAATTGTCCAATCTTGGAATGAAAGCTGCTACAGTGAATCTTGTACAAGTTATCGTGTTACATCTATGAAAGTTGCTCAAGATTTTGTCCACTGGTGTGTTTTTTTCCAGAAGGACCATGCTGCCCACTGTGTTGGGCAGCCTGCCCATCCCTACTTCCTCTTTACAGCCTTGACAGTAAGCAGCACCAGCCACTGATGCAGTGCTGAAAACTCCATCATTTCCCTACTCTTCCAAATGACTGGTACAGGCTTAGTGGGACCACTACATTCCTATGAGCATAAAAGACCCTAACTCTGAAACACAGTGCAAACTGACCTTGTGCAACACATCTGTGCTGAGGAAAAGTAGAACAACTGGTTCCCCTTGCAATAGGTGGAAATAAGGTTTGGACTCAACAATAGCATGATCCTGCCAATTATGTCCTGGTTTATCAATATGAGCTATGACGCTCAATTGTGGAATGAAGCAGCTGATCCCCTTACTGTGCAATGGAGAGGTAGCTAACCTGGGGCGCTCCTGATGTTGGGTCCAACTCCCATTGTAGTTAATGGTTAAATGGCTGGAGTTAGACTCCAGCAACATCGGAGGGCCAGAGGTTTGCCACCCTGATATAGTGGCAATTTGAACATCCCATTTGTACAGCTCTAAGCATAGGAAAAGTGCATCTTCTGTAGACTCCAGACCTGTAATAAGTAGAGCAGCATTTCCACCTCCAGCTGCCATGGAAGAAGCAGGTACGGTAATGTACCTGTTTATCATATAACTTTTGAGTCTACAAAGGCAGGCTTTTATGTGGGCTGGAGCAGGCTTCCTCAACCTTGGGCCTCCAGATGTTTTGAGACTACAATTCCCATCATCCCTGACCACTGCTCCTGCTAGCTAAGGATCATGGGAGTTGTAGGCCAAAAACATCTGGAGGCCCAAGGTTGCGGAAGCCTGGGCTGGAGGACACAGTAATTGGTATAAGGCAGAGCTCTGCTTCAGAAAAATGGATTGCAAGATTAAACATCAGAACAGGCATATTCTTTCTATACACTGCTTGGTGACTATAAAATTTGCACCACGTCTCCTTGAGAAATAATTCTCCAACTCATGCAGAATTCAACTCATGCAGAATTTCTGTTCAGGGATGCTGTTTGCTCAAGGGAATCTCACATTCAGTTTTATTTTAAACAAATATTGTGCTTCCCTAAAAATGCAATCAAGACATTAAAGGGCAATATTGGGGTGGGGGAACAATTCTGAATTATTAGCAACAAAGAGTTTTTAATTTACCTGAGTTGCAAAGCCAGCGCAGGAGGCATCAGTCTCAAGCCTATTCTTCCCAGCTGTGCTGGATAGACTCCAACCAACTCAATCACGGTCACGTGCCGGAGATCTAAACCACACAGCGCTGGCTAAAGTAATCAAGATAAGAATTGGAGATAAACATCAAGTGGATTAATCGTAATGGGAGTTTCTGCAATGTGTGCTTATTATTATGGTCCTGTAATGTTAGGGACTCTCGAGACATAAAAGTTAATGCACTGTTAAAGACACGGTTCATCTACACTATTTTGGGAGCTAAAGTGGAGCTGTGCCTCACCTGCAGCATTCCCAATTGCAATCTATAGAAGTAATTGGCTGCAGTCGGAGTGGATATAATGAGCAGCCTCCGTTTCTCATAAAACTGGTCCAGGAGGGCTGCTGCGGTCCTCACACCAACATTAATATTCATGGCTGAAATTACAAGCAAGAAGACAATGATGATCATCATAACAGACCTGTTTTCAACCTTAAGCAGCTGGAGATAATGGCAACTGATTTGGTCATGGAAGTCAAAAGGGGACAGAGCAGATTGAAAGAATCAAGAATGTTCTCAACTCAACACCAAGGTTTTAAATGGTAGCTCAGTTCTTAACAGCAACAGAAAACTCAAAAGCAAGATTTGCAGCCTGAGACTATGCATTTTAAACATAAGCAAATCCCTCTGGTTTCAACTGAATTCACTCCCAAATAAAGCCCTGAAGGGGTTATAGCCTTAGATCTCTTTCTGGATTATCAGAAATTTGCATAAATTCAGGAAATGCACAGTTGTTGTTCATTTCTGGTAGAGGATCTGGACACATTCTGCTGCATATACTTGTGTTGCAGAGATGTTATTTTTTCCAGCATTCAAACTAGCATGTAAACATGTCATGGTGATTATTGAAAATGGGCTTGTGGTGGCATGTACATTACAAGCACTCACGTTGAATAATTAACCCGCCACCTATTTGTGTCATTAGTTCATGAGGCAAAGTTTGACATGGGCAGGCAAACTGTGAACTTCCATATGTTGTAGGACTCCAGTTTCTATCAGACCTAGCCAGGAAATCAGGGATGATGGGAATTATGATCCAACAGAAGCTAGAAGGCCACATGTTGCTATCTCTGCTTTAACAGATTGGTTAAAAGTACTCGTCTTCCCTACACAAAGTACGCAAGAGATTCAAATAAGGCAAGCATTCAATCAAGAGAAGTCTTGACCTGACACCTCACAGGCTCACAGAGTGAGTGGGGTCCTAGAAGCGTGTTTCATGCACAATCACCCACCAATGCCTGTGGGACACATCTGGGCAGTCCTAATTTTAGAGATTGGACGCAATGCTACCTCTCCACACAACATTAAGTAATGCCAAATATTATGACATTATACTGGCATATTGGTGCATCATTCTAAACTTATGAGAATACCTTTACTGAGTTAGATCATTGGCTCATCAAAGGTTTCTCTACTCTTACTGGTATCACCTCTCCAGAATCTGAGGCAAGATTTTTCCTGTCCTTTAAGATATTTTAGCTAGCCATGCTGAGGGTTAAAACCTGGGGCCTGGTTTGGGCTCCTCTCTGGTACACACAGCTCTTAGGAAGTCTGCTAGCCATTAATGATACAGATGTCCATAATACTTAAGTGCTCTGCATGCATATCTTGCCAAGCATCTTGGATCTAGCAGCCAGAATACTGGAAAAGAATCACACTTAAATCTTTTCACTCACAACCTGCAACAAATTACTGCTTCTTCCAGATGCTAAGTGGTATCTACTTTGCAAAATCTGCACATGTTTTGAGTTGGCAGGAGAATGTGGGCGGATGTTTAGTAATCAATTCCTATCAAGAAAGAGAAAGAGATCAATAGAATGAGAACAGGAGAGAGATGCAAAGAAATCTCAAGCCAGAGAAAGGAAATCCGTATATAATGGATGTAGCACAGACAGCTCTTTAATGTGTGTGTTAGGTAAAGCTGCTTCTTTTACACATCCAGGCAGAGCTCCCCAGCACCCTTGCCTGCTAATGCTACATTGCAAGCTGTTTCTAAACATGAATATGAGTTTTTAAAACAGCTTGTAATGGGGAATATAAAACTGGTGATTAGGAAATAGCATAAAAGCCTCACTGCATTTATGCAACTTCCCACAAGCTTCTGTGGGTCAGGGTGACTTAACACCTCTGGAAAAAGTGAGAACTGTCTTGTCATTAACACAATAAAATACTGCATTTAGCCTTAGCCACAGATTTGTGTATCATGTCATCTTCAATAGACAGGTAAGCTTTATAACACGGAGATCATTATTCATTAGCAACATCTCATTTGCTTAACCCTGCATAAACAGCTTGCTAGCCAAAACCCAGTGAACAATTGCAAGTGTTGAAGCATGTGGAACAATTACAATGTTTGTGCTAAGCAAGTCTTCCCACAATACACACAATCCTGCCACCCCACGTGCTGCTCTTTTACTGGAATGATTCATTACGTACGTGTACAGGTTGGCTCCGTTCCTGACCAGCCTAAATTGTACTGACAAACTCGTGCTGGACTTCCCTGCAATTCGTATCCACCGATGCAGGAAAATTCACAGGTTGCGCCATAATTATCCCCGTCACCAGAACATTTTATGTAGCCATTTTCTGGAGCATTCAGTTTCCCGCAACGTCTGACTGTAAACACAAAATGAGGAGCACTCAGTGATTCATTTTCTCTCCTAATACATCACTACTATGAAATGAAAATGCAATTGCATGGGTTTTGGTTTTTTTAGCCTTCAAGAGACATCAGCATCTTTTGATTTTATAATCAGTTTGACATATAGATTCATTAACACACATAGGTGTGTCATTCACATATATTAACTGATACATAGTATAGCCAGATATTCCTTATATTGTTATCAGCCCTGAGCTTATGCTACATCAGCATGGCAGAGTTTAGACCTAGCACAGTCTATTGCTAATTCACAGAATGCTGCTAATTGCTGCAATATGCAGGCATCATAGCTTCTAATACAACCTCTATATTACCAATTTCCTCTTGCTCATCCAGTGGCACAAGACTTCCCCCAAGAGCCATTTAGTGGCACAACAGCTAGAACTGTGGGCCCGGCTCTCTGCCTGTTTTTCCAAAGTATACATAGCAAGGGGGCTGCCCTATTCCACTGCCCAAGCAGGGGCTGTTGCAAAACCAGACTCTGCAGAAGGCATTGCTATGTGCCAAACAGCCCAGTACTTTTGTGGTGCTAATTTTCTTATTGGTTGATTCTGTGATTTTAATGTTATGATTTTAACAACAGTATTGCGATTTATATATTTTTGCAAAATGCCCTATTTGGTGAAGGGTGATGGCAGCAGCAGCAGTAACAAAGTGTGAACAATTCCAGTTGTGCATCAGTCACTAAGCTTGAACAGCTAACTCTCAGACAGGCTATTCCGTAAGTATAAGCCATTTCTTAAGCAATGCTTCCTCCAACACTAAAACCAAGGGCATTCCACTAATTATTCGTAGCCGCTCTTATCAGCGACATACCCTGGTAGAACTCAAACTGGTGAAGATGGAACCATTCACAAGGGCTCTTTTTGGCACCTCTCGCCTAGCTATCTTCCAAAACTGTGGAACATAGTTTTAATTACAGTGGTACCTCGGGTTACAGACACTTCAGGTTACAGACGCTTCAGGTTACAGACTCCGCTAACCCAGAAATAGTACCTTGGGTTAAGAACTTTGCTTCAGGATGAGAACAGAAATCGTGCTCTGGCGGCATAGCAGCAGCAGGAGGCCCCATTAGCTAAAGTGGTACTTCAGTTAAGAACAGACCTCCAGAACAAATTAAGTTCTTAACCCGAGGTACCACTGTACTTATTAAGATATTTCCATTACGAAAATGGTCACAGATTGATTTACACCTAATTAAGGCAACACAAAATATAACACATAATAAAGATTAAAACAATCAAAACTCAGAAATTATTTCACCTATCAGCCTCCAAAAGCCTGTCCCCCAAAAAGGGAGCAGTTTTCACCTGGGATATAAAAATAAATAAATACAAAGTGGGGGCAAGTTTGCATATCCCTAGCTTAGGAAAATTGAATAGAGGCATATGATTTTACATATATTCCCACATCAGGAAGTATAATGGACTGATGCCACAACCTCCTGGCATTGTCTACATCTTGTACCCACCTGGTTAATGAAGATCACATACACTGAATACCATCAGAGAAACTGCAAAAGCAGCAGCAGCAGCAGCCATGCTGCAGGTAAGATATAAATAAATAGGACCTAACTTTGATGTCTGCGCTTCCTCGAACCCCAACAGCAAATGTTCTTACCTTTAACTTTAACATAAAATCTGCACGTTCCCTTATTCCCGGCTCTGTCAAACACAGTGTAGTGGATCTTGTGATCTCCCTCTGAAAAATGTGATCCTGGTGGTAGTCCTTTCAAAATAACGCTAAAAAGAAAGAAAATGTTGCAAACAATAATTATTATTGTTGCAGAGACAGGACCTTTTAGGGAATACAATTTAGAAGATTAATGTTCAGTTTGCAGCTCTGATTATAGTTGGGCAATATATCCTTTCCCAAAATTCCTCACTGGCAGCAAATATAACAGAATGCTACATATATAACCAAGAACAAACACTGTCCCTGTGGAGGTTTATCTGGAGATTTACTGCTTGAAGCACAACTCCTGAATCAGAAATCACCTGTGCAGCCGGATTTGCTCTGCCTGTACCAAGCAGACCAGGAACACTTGAAATACAAGTTCTGTGGGCACATACAGACTTCCAGGGGTGACTGTGTATTAAATCCAACCCATGTCTTTATATACATTAGTTAGTTCACACATTTTCACTCACTCTGTCAAAATGCCATCTGCAGTGTCCCTTCCCTCTGGGGTTTCCCAGAACACTCTGGCTGTCAGTTTATTGGGCTCTGCTGTTTTCTCCTTTACACTTGGGCACTGGATTCTAGGCGGCTCCATATCTAAAAATAAACACACGGGTATAGGTATACAGTCATACCTGGGGTTACAGACGCTTCAGGTTGCGTTTTTTGGGTTGCAGACCGCCGAAACCTGGAAGTACCGGAATGGGTTACTTCCGGGTTTCGGCAGTTGCACATGCGCTGAAGTGCTAAATCGCTCTTTGCGCATGCGCAGACACGCCGCTATGGGTTGCAAACGTGCATCCCACACGGATCATGTTCGCAGCCCGAGCATCCACTGTAATAGCACTTGGTTTAAGCTATATCCTGCAGGCAATGCAAACAGTGCAGAAATAATCTTCAACAAGTTAATCATCAAACTGCTACCAGGACACTTAAAATTGACTCTGGCACAACATTAATAACACCAAATGGAGATTATTGGAAAAAAGAAGATATTTTCTTAAGATTAAAAGCAAGCAGCTCAGGAAAGCACTGAAATAGTTTCATACCACCACCCCTTGTTATTTTCTTCCATTTTTATGCACCTGAAAATTCCTCTAATCTCCAGAACATTCCGATGTTTTTTTTAAAAAAACTTCATATAAAAAATAACTTTTCAGTGTATTGATGCATTCTAATGATTGAATATCTAGTTTATTCTGGAGAGCAGTTCTGAATGCAAAAGGTCTACTTGCATGTTTAGAGGCAACTTCACCTAGACACCTCTAAAAATATTTTGTATGAATTTTGCCACCTAAATGCAATGTAAGACTATTGACAGTGTTCTTTATCAAGGGCTGGGTCCTACTATATGAGCCCAATGACACAGGCTTCCCGATGCATTATGTTCTGAGCAGGGCTTTTTTTCAGGGAACTCACCAGAACTCAGTTCTGGCACCTCTCAGGTGGGTGCCACTGCCATTATAACAAAACAAGGGAGGTGTTCATGGCAAGGTCCGGCACCTCTGTTTCTAGAAAAATAGTGTTTTTGAGCATGATACATGCCGGGGGGAGAGGCAGGAGAATATAATGCATGAAGCAGTATTAAAGAGTCAGTACACTTGATTGCTCTCCCACCGCAGGGCAGCTGGTCCCTGTTCATTGCAAAGGAGTCTTCTGGTACACTTCCTATTAGCAGAAGGTGGTGGTTCATTGTACAACTGTAGCCCTTCTCAATGAAGTCTGAGAAAGGATATGCAAAATGACAAGTAGCTGCTGGTGCAAAATTGTCAGTGCAATCTGCTTGCTATGCACATGAGAACAAGCAGTTCTACAGGTAAAGCAGTTGTGTGCGAAAGGATCCAAATTCTCGGTGCTTAAGCCATTACCTAAATATGTGCATACTCAAAATTAAATGAAAGAAGGAATGGAAACATTCCTGAGAATTGCAGTGTTTCTGATATGCAGTGGTACCTCGGGTTAAGTACTTAATTCGTTCCGGAGGTCTGTTCTTAACCTGAGACTGTTCTTAACCTGAAGCACCACTTTAGCTAATGGGGCCTCCTGCTGCCGCTGCGCCGCCGGAGCACGATTTGTGTTCTCATCCTGAAGCAAAGTTCTTAACCCGAGGTAATATTTCTGGGTTAGTGGAGTCTGTAACCTGAAGCGTATGTAACCTGAGGTACCACTGTATGTTTATGAGTCTCCTATAGCAAAGGACCATAGTTTCCCTGTATTACTATTAATTTCAGCTACTTAAGACACCAGACTTCGGTTACTATAGGAACTGCATCTCCAAGCACTCATGGATCAGTGAACTCTTCTTGCTGGGCCACAGTGTTTTAAGCCATTTTAACTGCTTAGAGATAATCACTAGACACGCGCGCACACACGCCCCTCTCTTCCCATTAATTTGTAGTGGAGAGGGCAGAACTGTGAGAAGTCATGACTAATTGGAACTTCCTCAACTGGGATTTCTTATCTGCAGCAATGTAACAAAACAGAACAAAAACCCACAAATTTAATTTGAGCCACATAAGGAGAAACTATTAAACAAAATCAATGAAAGACAGTGAGACACCATTTCAGCAAAGTCATCCTAGAAAGCCTCCAATGCTGTTTCACAAACATTTTCACAAAGGTCAGAAGAGCATCAGCGGGAGATAACAGACGTTGAAGTGTCCCTGATTTTAAAAAATAAAATAAAATGATAAAATGGTTCATATCTGGTAGTGTCATTTTTACTTTCAGAGTGCAAATGTGTGCACTGCAGTTCTGCCAGGCTGGTAGGTTTGTGAGAAAATAATCTACTATCAAACCCACTGTCAAGCCATTTAAAGAGAATTTGTTTACTTTTACCCCACCCTCCAAGGAGCTCAGGGGTAGCAACCCATGGTTCTTATGCACCTTTGTTTACCCTTGCAACAACCTTGTGAAGTAGACTGGATTAAAGAATAGTAGATGGTTAAAAGTAACCCAGTGGAGTGAGCTTCATGGCTGAGTGGGAATTTGAACCCAGGTCTCCCCAGCCCTAACAATGCACTACCCCTCTCTCATTATACACACACTCTGTAACTCAGGGCTGGGGAACCTGTGCACTTCAGATGCTGCTGGACTACAACTCCCATCATCCCTGACCACGGGTGAGCTCCGAATCTTGTTTTAGCTGCAGCAATATAACTGCAAAGCAGCAGTTGTGCTGCAAAGGTAGGCAATCTCTGCATATCCTCCCAGGCCACACTTACCAACACAAGAAGCTGGCCGTCCACTCCAAAGTTTGTTATCCATACATTGTACTATTCGGTCTCCTTTTAATTGGTATCCTGGCGAACAATAATACTCACACCTGGAGTTATAATATGCACCATCTAAACACTTGAATCCTCCGTTACCTGGCATCGAAAGGGTTGAGCAACGTTTTTCTACAGAGGGGGGAAAAACCCAACCAAAATCAAATGAGAATATTTTTTTAAAAAACTTTGCACTATATGCAAAGATATACCTATTCACCGAAAAGCAGTACAGCAAATGCATGTCAGTGTAGATTAACTGATAAAATATGAGGGCTTTCAAAGCAATGCACTACTAGTGGAGTCACTTTCCAATACTTCACCCTGCATCTCTCGTGTGTTCATCATGGTTAATGTATATGTAACATGAAACAATCTTCCAGTCGAAAGCTGATGGCATGTCAGTGGAGGCCTTAAATCTGCATGATCCAAAGCACAGCTGTTGCTCCCAGGAAAGGTCAATCCTGGAACTGGTGGGCTTATCCCCCCCCCATTAGGGCCAATGAGAGAGAGAAAAGAACCACTGGAATAATCCCCTGGAAAACACACCTTCTGCCTCTGCCAAAGTAATGGATGCAGCGGGTACTTTACTACTCTTTGAAATGGCTGAATTGCCTTTAAAACATGAGCACACACAGACTGAGGCAAGGTCAAGTAAGCGAGCAGTCCTGCTTCTACCTCCACCCCCCCCCCCACCGGGTCTGCTGTGAAACTGCTCAGGGAAGACGGAATTGCCAAAACTCAAGTGGACAGCCTTATGTTGGACAGTGATTAGCAAGGTGTGCCTTGTTGCCTTGTTTGCTGCTATCTTACACTTGGAGCAAATTGTGCTTTGGATTAAGCTGGGAATGGTGAGGTTGAAGGCAACAAATTGTATTTCCATATCGTAAAACCGGGTCTTATTTAGCCATCCTGGCAAGGATATTGTTACAAAAACAATATTTAAAATATTCTGCTTTAAGACACTAGATGGTGAGGCTGTTAGGAGCTCAAATATTAGCATTTATACAACCCTATAGTGGGTGGGGCTGGTGAGAGTGGGAGTCCTACAACATCTGGAAGACCCCCCCCCCACTGGCGGAGGAAGCTCCCCGTTCCCGGCAGCACAGTCCCCAGGGTGCCATCATGGCTGCCCCCCCCTGCGCTGGACGCCCCGCCCCCGGGACACACGCCAGTTCTCCGCCCCCCAGTGCCGGAGCATGAAGCTCCACCACTGGGACCCCACAGGTTCCCTAATACTGGGGTAGGAGATTGTCCTTGTTAACCTCCTTGCGGATGTTTTCTGTATGTGCAACTTTTTTAAAAAAAGCATTGATAAAGAATGCATAGAGAAACAGAGTTAATATTTTTGCTGTGTAAAAAACTCTTGCCTCTCTAGTAGATATAGGCTGATTAGCCAGAAACAACTGAACTGAGAGCCAAAGTAATGATCCACTCACGTTTGCACAAAACTTTGCCAGACCAGCGTTTGTTTGACTGACACATAAGCTCCTGGGGACCGTGCAGCTCATAGCCCTTCTGACATCGAATGTCACATTTCGTTCCCAAGACGTTTTTATAATACCCTCCGCGAGGGCTTCTGCAGCTGGCATAGCCGTATTTCACCTTGATAGGAGAGCACCATGGTGTATCTGGTAAAAGACATACGTGCATTTATAAGAGGAAAAAGAAAATGCACAATAATACAGGACTGTATCTAAGGCTGCAATTCCACTTGCACAACTGACATCTGTTCGTGCAATGGAACTTTCCTCTCCTCTCCCCACAACCTTCAAAATCTGTGCCAGAGGGTTGGGGACCCCTTCAGAGCAATTTTTTTTTGGGGGGGGGTGAAGGGGAGAGGAAATTCCCTTGCTTGAATGGAGTTCTGCATACACATTGTGGGATAAAACCCACACATTTAAAAGTGGTGTTGGACTAGAGTTTACTGGGAAGAAAAAGAGAACATAAAATTACACACAGAGAGGTAGACTGCAAGCTGATTATAGATTCCCTCCAAAGTAACAGCACCAAAGGCATTTGCTTTCTATGTGTGGCATATGAATTATATTTTCTGTTCAAATCTTGAGCCACTAAAAATCAGAGGAATGACTAGCACGGGTGCAGTGGGAGGATGAGCACTGACCCCTTAGTTTTCTGCTTGCGGATTAAGCCTGCCACCATGTGGACAGTTAGAATTATTAGATATTTTGTTAAATTTTTCTCCTCAAAAGGAAACCAAACTATTTTCCGTTTGGTTATAAGATCATATATTTACTTAAAATGATTTTTTAATATAATGCTGGATTTTAAGTTCTGTGTCCAAGAGTTAGAAGTAATGATTATCCCAAACAGTGGAATCTTGCTTAATAAGCCAAGTCTTGTTTGATGTGTGGTGAATCGATATTGCACTGTCCTTGAGGCAGTGGTGCCCTGCCTATGGCGTATGCATCAGGAAGGGAGATCAAGGCTGGGGGCAGCGCTGGAGAGAGGGGGCTGGTCTACAATGTAATACTGGGTGTGCGACAAAAACTTACACATAGCATCCAAACTGATGAATTAATGTGCTTCACAACGCTCATACAGCCAAGGCAATTCAGTTTAAACACTACTCAAGGCAAAGGAATCTCATGAGCCTTTTTCTTCAAGGCTCAATGTCACCTTTAAAAATGAGTCACAGTAAAAGGTACACATGCAAGAGAGAGATAGGTGATGGGGGAAGTATGTGCTAGGGATGGGGGCAGGAGATGAGGGAGATTATCCCATGGTCTGCTGATTGGGCAGCTGCAAGGTGGTAGAAGGGCAGCAGGGTAGTGGTATTGAAACCCACCAGCCAAAATAGGGGCTGCAGGCCTCTAGTTTTGGGTTAGTGGAATTTGCTCTGTAAAATTTCTGCACTTGCAGAGGAATGATAGAATACTTACCACATTGTTTATACCAATGGTAGGATACTGTAATGCGAATTGGGGCTGCTCGTGCGTAAAGGATGCTGAAGCTCTAGGCAACGTTGCCTGGCTAAACCTTTCCCTGGCTGGACAGCCCTTTCTCCATGGCTGTGTCAGTCACTGGCAGAATCCGTCAGTGGGCGTTTCCTGAACTTCTTCCAACATAAAAATTCCTTGACGCCCAGTCTCCACCTAGCCTCCCTGCGTGGAAGCTTTCTGCGCAGAGTAGGCGTAGCCAGCGGAGGTCCTGGACTCTCCCCGCTGGTCTCTGTGGAAGAGTCTTGGAGCCCTCTCTCCGAAGTCCTTCCCTGATCCCCTTCCTCCCCGGTGTCACGCTGATTACCTTCCCCAAAGGGAGTGTTCTCTCTCCCTCTACTGGTCCCTTCTCCTGCATGGTCGGGGAGCCTTACCTCCACTCTTGGCTCCGATGGCAGTTCCCTGACAGATACTATAGACACAAGCATGGATGTACCAGATTAAGGGACATTAGCAGCCTATTCAATAAAGAATATATATTCCTGACATATATAGACACAAGCACAGAGACTCCTTTTTTCAAAACTTCTGAAATGTATTGGATATGCTCTTGTATCGAGGTTCTACTGCATATTGAAACAGAAATGACATATTCAACTGACTGGAGGCAAGGAGTAAAGCACTACAGGAATACATAATGCAGGCATATGAAATTCTTACTAACTCTGGAGTTATGCCAAGATAGAATTATCAAAGTCACTGCAGAATGTAGAAGGCAGAAGGAACCTTTTAAATACCTCGGTCCCAACATCATATGTGGGGGTTTTAAAAAACCTAGTACTTCGAAACAGAGTTCAGAAACAGTTTGAGCCAGTGCAATCTACGAAGCTCTGGTATAATACAGGGACAGCACTTAATTCCAGTCTGCAGCCTGGCAGCTGAATACTGGAATTAAATCTCTCAGCCACCTGCAAAGGCAGCTCCACATAGTCTATGATCATTGGGCCACAGCAAGATGCCTCCCACTCCTACTATGGTACAACTGGTAGTTTTGAACTACATGATGACAGACACCATTGCTCTGGTGCCACTGCCATGGTGCCTCCACCCACAATAGAGCCCGCCCACAACACAGCAAGGATTGGGGATTACCACACTAGACTACCCACCTTGCAAATAAGATTCTTTCTTCTTACTCTAGTTGTGGAGATGTCATGCAACAATATGCTTGCCTCCTAATCCACTGTGTTGCTAAGTTGTGAGCTCAGCTCACAGGATATGTGGTGGGTTTTGTTTATGAAGCTAGTGGCAATTACTAGGATGGTTTTTTTGTTATGAACAGAGTTATAGGCACCTTCTACATGAAGGTTCCAATTGCCATTCTTTCAAAATATTAAGCTCTAAGGTCTACTTTTTATGATACCAGCTTCTGTTCTTTTGGATTTCACATTCTACCCTGAGCATTCCTATAGCTTTATTACACCATCAGATTTTGAGTCTGCATTGCACAGAATGGGTAACCCTATTAGCCAAAGTTCAGACAGCAAAACGCAGATGCAATCCAATAGATTTAAGGAAAAATAAGGTTAGGCGTGCTGAGACAGATACTGGTGTGGACTGAATAATCCTGTTTATGCTGAAGTACACAAAGGTACACGGGTGGCGCTGTGGGTTAAACCACAGAGCCCAGGACTTGCCGATCAGAAGGTTGGCGGTTCGAATCCCCATGATGGGGTGAGCTCCCATTGGTGGGTCCCTGCTCCTGCCAACCTAGCAGTTCGAAAGCATGTCAAAGTGCAAGTAGATAAATAGGTACCACTCTGGCAGGAACGTAAACAGCAATTCCGTGCGCTGCTGATTCGCCAGAAGCGGTTTAGTCATCTGCTCACATGACCTGGAAGCTGTATGCCGGCTCCCTCGGCCAATAAAGCAAGATGAGCGCCGCAACCCCAGAGTCGTCTGCGACTGGACCTAATGGTCAGGGGTCCCTTTACCTTTACCCGTTACACAAAAGTAAACACACAGAAAACTCACTAGCTCTCTAATTACTTCCCTTCAACATGGGTAATTACAAATGTATGAAACATAATCAATGTCAGAGAAGCACTCAGCCATAAGAAGGTTGCTTCATTCCAAATAATATCTAAGTATGCCATTGTATATAAAAAAGCTATTGCTCTATCCAAAAATATACATTAGGGCAGAATGGTAGGTAGGGCTTTTGCAAGCCTGTTAAATGAAAACAACAACCCATTTCACTTTCAGTTGTCACCAGCAATTGATTTCTTTAGAAAGGCTGCAAACACTATCCTCTTAATAAAGGTTATGAGTTTACCTGTGAATTCTTAGGATTGCCTGGTTCATAATTAGCATACTTTTTTTTGGGGGGGGGAGGAACTGATACTATTGAAAAGCTATGGAAAAAACTCAGTAAAGTATCATCAATCAGGTAGAGATCACAGACAACTTTTAATTTTGATGCTATGGTGCATGAAAGAAGAAAGCAGCTTATTTTTAATTAACATGAACTATCTGCTTGATCTCCAAAAACTGATGTCAGATAATTAAAAACTTTTCCTTGGAAATAAAAGGAGAATCCATGAGTAGTGCTTCTACCATCCTCTGCTGTTCAACAGCAACAAGTACAGAAAATTCAAACACACATGAAGTCTGGCAATTCCAAGGCTGTGACTATGTCAGCACATCTCCATGGCAGCTTAACATTCCTACCTCTCTCCATATATACAACTTGGAAGCCATGTGGTTTATATCGCGTTTAGAGTAACTGTGGGTCGTCGTCCCCCACACCTCCATTTCTTTCCTCTGGAAGAAGGGTTGCCAGATTTTTGCACCTACATGTCAGACTCATCTTATGCATTGCTCTACAAAATCAGAACCAGGGACTTGAGAATATATCTGTAAGACTGTTAAATAAGCAGGCATGAGTAAGATGGGAGAGTAAAGATTATTTGAAAGGAAGGAACATCATACATGACTTGTGCACAATCATTATTTTGGGGGTGCAAAATATTCAAACCAGTTTGAATATTTTGTATAAGGGTATTAATGATGTAAATACACATATTTTCATGGATTCGAAACAAACAAAACCACAGCAACGTAGCAATGGAGTTCAAATCATGATAGGGCATTCACAGCTATTCACAGAATAAATAAACCGTGCAAAAAAATCTGGCTGGCACAGACATACCCTAAGGCTTCATGCTCCAAGCAGAAAAAGGATAAAAAAGCTTTCTTGGCAATGGGTGATCCTCATTAGTATATAAGCAAAGCATTCACCTTTATATCTATTGTGTGCATACATGTCTTCATCATCTTCTAGCGGTGAGTATCCCGATCCTACAATAAAAAAGAAAAACAACTGCAGCAAGCAAGGAAACAACATCCTTGAAAAGCGTAAGGAAAGCTCTTGCAGAGATGAGCGAAGGCAGAATTAGGATGTAACAAACATCCTAGAGCAAGTTAAACTGAGTAAGCTTTCATGTTTATTAGACTTGCAGCAAAATCAGTTTATAGTGAAATGGATAAAGATATACACTTTAAAACCGAATGGAGTCTAATTGTTACCCAATATATATTGTGTCAAGGAAGGCTACAATTCATCTTGTAAGGAACTTCCATCACAAATTAAGATCTTACACAAGTCTCAAGAGATATTTCACTATAAGATGGTTCAAAAGATACAAGTGGATGCACCAGCCATTCTAGAAAACAGCTGTAGAGGCAGAATACAGATGTAACTACCATTCCAGATACATATGTGACTGAGCTTAATCACAGCTACTCAGCACAGCCAATGCAGCTAAAATGCCATTACATCCATTTTACCTTAATGCTATTCTGGCCAGTCAAAATAGCATTTTATTTAACTACTGAATATAAAGACTGTAAAAAAAAAAAAAGAAAAAAGGCTTACCTGGGTGGACCTGGAGCATCACGACGTTCTACCAGCAATGTTATATTTGTGTTAATTGAATTAAAATAAACTTTCAACACAAGAGTACAGAGGTATATATTCACTTTTATTCGGCAATTGCGGGCAATCCTTTTAGGATTCGTCCCTGTATGTCCAAGCAGAGTGATGCACTGGGGTAAAAATAAAATGAAATCCTCCCATATGCACCAGGAGACCCTTGATGTAACTGGGTCACTCCATGCAACTCATGGAACAGATGACTGGCACAATCACCTTCAACAGAGCCAGGCACCTGTTTAACAGGAGTGGATGGGCTAATAACACCAACTCATCCCTTTGGCAAGTCAGCTTGTGGAGATTATTGTATGTAGCAGTGTGTTTAGAACCAGCTACTTTTCACAGAGGAATCCATCCACCAAAAATATATAAGCTAATCCTAGAGAAAATCTGAGGAACTGCACAGATACTTTATTAATCACAAGCAGAATATGCAATACACATTAAGGTACAATAATCCTATCTAAGGAAATGCTGAATGAGGTATGAATAAAATAAAAGAGATGGCCATATAGCCCCTCAAAGATTTATAAGTCTTGTTAAACGTTCGTCTCCTCTTTTATTTTGCATTTTAATAGAATAGATATAGCGGGTCCCCTGCAGAAGAGTGAAATTCAAACAAGCTGGGATTATTATAACTCGGTCTGTGATTGGCTGTGCAGCCCTTCTTTTTATCATCCACACATCATTCACTAAAGCACTGTGGTTATGTGGGTTTTTTAACATCTATGGCCCTAGGACATACTAATAATAATAATAATAATAATAATAATTACTACTACTACTACTACTACTACTACTATCAAAAGTGATTATGAAAAGGTTCACAGACTGGTACAAGCACGCAAAGAGGGGAACTATCACTCACCACCAGTGAAAGCACAGGCTCACGGTACTCAAGTAACCACATTTCGAAGAGCACTCATAACCACAATTGACACTTCTGTGTGTTTGAAGGGATGAGGAATCACGTTTTCAAAGTAATAGCCACAATGTAGTTTGAATGACGCAAAATAGCATTTATGTTACAAGCAAATTGTAGCATAAGGAAGGATTCTGTTATCATATGCAACAAATGTGTTAACTGTATAACTGCAGAAAATTCTGACACTTCAGAATACAATATTCCTTTTTTTTTTTAAAGAGGTCATAACCCGCATCATTGTGCCAAAGACAGACTATTATAGTAGGCTTGATCTTCCTCATGGACAGAATCAATTTCCTTTACCACCCCCACCCCCACTTTTGCTAGTACAGTTTTCCCAGTCTTGTTACTTTCTTTAAAACTGCTGATGTCGGCAGACATGTTGGCATGTCAACAGCTCCATGGTAGAAAACACTAAACTTAGTAGAATTTTAAAGCACTGCTGAGCTATGTAAGATTTAAATAGCAGTCTCTAACGGCTTTGATGATGTTACTAAAGGAATGCTTTTCATGCTTTGTTGTGCACTATTTGGCAGAATTCTGGGGTTCTGGTCTCAATGTTCAGCTCAAGAAAAGTGTCAACAAAATGTATTCTTTCAAACAATTTTTCGGAGAATTAGACTGAATGCTCCTCAAAGATGCATCATGTAAAAGTAGCAGACTGGTGGGCAATATTTGAAGAGTTAGCTCTTTCAGTGGTTATTTCCAGAAAATGCCAAGAACATTTAAAACCCCTTATTAATTTTTAATGGAACTTTTTGCTAACTTCCATGGAGCACTAAGGCTGCAATTCTATACTTGCTTACCAGAAAGTAAACTCCACTGAACTCAAAGTGGGCTTACTTTTGAGTAGCCGTGCACAGGATTAAGCCAGTGATTAATTTGCGGCCCTTTCAGATGTTGTTAAGACTACAACTCCCATCATCCCTGAACAGGAGTCTAACAACATCTGGAGGGCAACAAGATTCCCACCCCTAAACTGTCAGTCCCTAAGCCATGCATGCACCATAAATTTCACCATGCTCCAGTCCATGCAGGTGCAGTTATTAAAAGCACAGAAGAGAGTTAGTTCCATGTGAGGAAAATTCTTGGGGGCTGCAAATAATTTAGTTTGCTCTGTCAGGGTGTTTTTCAGAAAGATCCCACTGTTTTTGAAATTACATGCTTCAACTTGTTTTCAAGAGAAATCCTACAGAAGCAATACACCTCTCAAGCTGACAAAATTAAGCTGCAATTGTAGTGCAGAACAGGATAACAGGCAATTAATTACCTCAAAATAGTTTGGGGTGGGAGGAATGAGTGATCAATCAATATCCCGGGAGGGTATCATTTTCAGTTACAGGAAACCACCATTCTTATCAGGTTTCATGGGAAATGTTGATTACAAATAGACAATGGGATATATCCAGTGTCAGTCATTCAGAGCAGACCCACTGAAATCAATGGACTTAAGTTGGATTCATCCAGCCCATCATTGTGTCCAGGCCACTGCAAGTTAATAAAATTGCATCATTGGGATAAGGGTCTACAAATCTGCTTGATCTCAATCACCAGGGGTACATATGTACAAAATCTTGGCATTTAGCATGTACGAATATGAGAAGCTGTTACTCTAGGAACAGGAATAATGGAGGCAAGCTCCATTTTAGCCACAAAAGTTGTAGATGGAACTTCACTGTTCAGAAACATGCACACGCCAATAATATGATGCTAGCGCTATGCAACACAGAGTGCCTGCTACTATTGTGCATGCTCACTATGGGGCAATTATACATAGACCTTGGGCCAAGGCAATTTGTTCATTCTTAGGGAGCTCCAGAGAACTAAACACTAGCTTATTCCTGCCCCTGTGCAGATTGTACTGATCACCTGCAGAATATATTCCTCCTTTGTGACTAGGAAAAGAGTCCCTAGGAAGTCATCAGCTTTGCCAACTCCTAGATAGCCATGAGTCCCACTGAAGAAGCACAAGACTCTAATGTTTTGAGCACTACCTGCCATGCATAACACTGCACAATTAACTTTGTGAAGAACTGTGAAGCAAAGCTACAAAACTTTGGAAAGAGCCTTCATTATTTTATGTTTCAGTGTTGTAAAAATATAGCAGTTTGTGTGGCTAGAAGGAATACGACCCAGCTACAGGTGTGCTACCGCCAACAAAAGGGTGAAATTAAGCCAATAGTATTTATTATGGCTCTCAAAGTAATCTCCCAAATCGTATGCTAGACTTTGCCATTATTTCCCCTCAGAAATTATTCCAAATCTATTTTTAACAATCTGGCACACAGTAGCCTGAAAATCTGCTTTTGAGAATGCAAATGGAAAATGTGCATTGTTCAGAATTAGCCATTTATTCAATGAAACATTTGGAACAGCCATCCATTTATGCAGCATTTGAAGTCAGGCTATTTCAAAATACATCTTTAGAAGATTAGGAACAGAAGAAACAATTAGTATTAGATGTACAAAACATTCCATGTCCCCTTCACTGATATTTCTGCTTTACCAAAGAGTGGCAATTCACATTCAGCTGTTTTCAGGGATATCTGCTTTTCATTATTTTTCACCATCCCCCATTCAAAGCCTTGATGTACTATAATGCATCATGCAACAATACATTGCTGGTTTTTTATATACTTTCAAATGAAAAAATGGTATTAAAAATGTACCTGCTTTGAGGCAATTCTGAAGAGCTGTCACATGGAAGATGGAGCAAGCTTGTTTTCTCCTGTGCCTGAGACTAGAACCCAATGGATTCAAGTTACAATAAAGGAGATTCTGACTAAACACCAGGAAGAACTTTATGATAATAAGAGCTGTTCAATAGTGGAATGGAAGCCCTTGATATCCTTCCATGGAGGTTTTTAAGCAGAGGTTGTCTGGCCATCTGTCATGGAAGCTTTATAGTTGAGATTTTTGCTTTGCAGGGGGTTGAACTAAATGACTCTCAGGGTCCCTTTGAACTCTATTATTCTATTATTAGAACACTTATGTTTAGCTTGGGAGCAACAAACAAGCAGTTCAGAACATAACAAGCCAGTGCTTGTAGTTTGCTGCCCTTATAGCACAGCGTGGCCAGGAGAGCAGAAGGAGCAAAGCAGGGAGGAAGCAAAACATGATCACAAAGGAGCAGCAGTGGCCCAAGCAAGGGGAGGTCAAAAGTTAATGGGATGCAAAGGCAAAGACACATTTGCCCCTTTAGCCATCTAAGTTATCTCAGCTAGGTCCTGGAGATACTGTCTGAGTAATCACTGAGTGCTGCCTCCTGGCTAGTGAAAGAGCTGGTGCCTTCTGATGTAGCCATTGGCTCCTTTGCCACAAAGGGGCTTCCAACTGTGGGGATATCTTCTCAGGGCTCTCTTGACCTGTGAGGACTCTGTAGACCAGCCATGAGACTCTGGTGGCAGAGGTGTCTCTTCAGAGGAAGATTTGGTGCCCAGACCCACATGGGGTGCACTATCTTTATTTTAGAGGTGCAGCTGCCATAGAACTCTGCCTCTGAGATCTGGTCTGGGGCCGTGACATTCATTTGTTAAGCATTATGGTTTAACATGGCATGTAAACACAGCCATTACATACAGCAAGCAAAAGTTATCTGATAATAATTCCTTTTTATTTTGTTTACGAAGCTTTTATGCTTCTTTTCCATTTTTCTAAAAGAATTCCAAAGTCGTGACTATGGTGCCAAATGCTTCAACTGAAACACAACCAACAAGAAAATACTACATTTTGGACACCACCCAGTCCTGTACTGAGCACAAAAGCCTGCATATGTGGAAAATGTGGGTAGTAATCTAACTGCATATATTATGCAGTGGAACACAAGAGGCTTGGAGAAAGCAAATGCTGCCAAATGTCCCAAGTCAGGAAGGCTACAAGGAGGAGATCTTCAAGAACTCAGTCAAGGGCTTTGGGAAAGACGCAGAGGAGAAAGAAAAAGCCCAATAAGATGCAAGAGAGGTGGCAAAAGTATATATGGCGGGAGCTGTAGTGGAAATAACTTATAGCTATAAGCATTTTAAACCATTAACCTAGTACTACCTAACCTGGTACTCTAACCTAACCTTTTATTGAGGGTGAAAGAGGAGAGCGGAAAATATGGTCTGAAACTCAACATCAAAAAAACAAAGATTATGGCCACTGGTCCCATCACCTCCTGGCAAATAGAAGGGGAAGAAATGGTGGCAGTGAGAGATTTTACTTTCTTGGGCTCCATGATCACTGCAGATGGTGACAGCAGCCACAAAATTAAAAGACGCCCACTTCTTGGGAGAAAAGCAATGACAAACCTAGACAGCATCTTAAAAAGTAGAGACATCAACTTGCCAACAAAGGTCCGTATAGTAAAAGCTATGGTTTTCCCAGTAGTGATGTATGGAAATGAGAGCTGGACCATAAAGAAGGCTGATCGCTGAAGAATTGATGCTTTTGAATTATGGTGCTGGAGGAGACTCTTGAGAGTCCCATGGATTGCAAGAAGATCAAACCTATCCATTCTTAAGGAAATCAGCCCTGATTGCTCACTGGAAAGACAGATCGTGAAGCTGAGGCTCCAATACTTTGGCCACCTCATGAGAAGAGAAGACTCCCTGGAAAAGACCCTGATGTTGGGAAAGATGGAGGGCACAAGGAGAAGGGGACGACAGAGGACAAGATGGTTGGAGAGTGTTCTCGAAGCTACCAGCATGAGTTTGACCAAACTGCAGGAGGCAGTGGAAGACAGAAGTGCCTGGCGTGCTCTGGTCCATGGGGTCATGAAGAGTCGGACACGACTAAACAACTAAACACCCAACCTGGTGCTACCTAAGAATAAGCTGATAGGTTGGCCCAAGGTCTATATATAATTGCTCAGCAGTGGGCATGCATAACAGCACAATTATTTAACTTTACTATAATTGTCAGTCTGTGCTTTTTTGTATTTCATTTCCCCTCTCATCTTATTCTGTGTATTTCCCCCTTTATACCCATCTACATAGATACCTGCTATTTAGAAGACCGCTTCATACCATCTGATGGATTCTAGTCCATAGCTCATACCATAATAAAACGGTTAGCTTTAAAGTGGCATGAGACTTAGGAATATAAAAACAGCCTGCAGGATTGGGCCAAAGGACTCATCATACTGTTCTCACAGTGGCTAGCAAGATGCCTGTGGGAAACTAGGGGGCAGAACATGAGCACAAGAAGAATTACCCCTCCTGTGGTTTGTAGCAATTGTTATTTGGAAGTACTACTGCCTCCAACTGTAGAGGCAGAGCACAGCCAACATGGCTTGTAGCCATTGATTGCCCTCTCCTCCATGAATTTGTCTCATCTTCTTTTGAAGCCATCCTAGTTGGTGGCCATCACTGCCTCCTGGGGTAATGAGTTCCATAGTTTGACTAAGCTGTGCGAACATTTTCTTGTTTGCATCATAGCTTAGATGAGCCTTAAACAGAGGATGTCCTTGCTCCCCTCACAGTCTTAACCACCACACTACTTCAGATATCTGTGAAGGAAAAGTGTAAAGCACTCCTAAAATACATTTTGAAAAGTCAACTCTCTCTCTTTGCAACGTAATTTGGAGCTCAGAGCCTAGTGTCTCATTTCCAAAGAAGTCTTATATTTTGAACCTAGTTCTGACACAGAAGACTATTTCTCATCAGAATTGGAAAGTCAGTGGCAAAAAGATGGACAAATTGCATCTCAGAACTGCCAGCCTGAACCACAGTTCCCAGGAGGGTAAACCTTTGTGGTAAGTGAGAGAAGAGACAGGCTGACTAACAGTAACTCATGCTCTGCCATACCACACTGGCCAAAGTTTTGCCAGGCTTTTCAGTAAATCCCTCAGTACAACTGACGAAGTGTGGAAAAATACATAAAACAGTATACAGAACTGCAATGTTGTTCTGAAGTTGTGTGTTTCAGTGGTTCTCTCCAGTAATTAACCCCCAAAATGAGCCCGAGAGAGGAGTTAAATAAGCATTGTTCTTCCTCCCTAACGTACTTTCCTATAAAGAAGACATACCTTCTTCCTAAACTAGAACGCAGTTATGCATTCTGGTTGAATAAAATAATTTCATCATTCCTTAAAAACAAAAAAACCTCAAACTTCTAAATGATGGCCAACAAATTCACATAAACCATTTCTATTGCAAAGCAAGCTTTGAATACTAAATTTCATACTAAATTTCATAGTGAATCTTTGTAAACCATTCCACTTATAAGGTATTGGTCTTAGTAACCAAGCTGTTAAGGTGGGAAAAGGTGTGTTCACACATGAGAAACATGAAATCCCAGAGTTGGTCATGGTTATCAAAACAGAATATAAGGTCACCATAAATTTGACCTAATTTGGCAGCAGTGTCATTTTCTAAGCAGCTATTTGGGCAACTGGAAGGTTTTGAATATGGTGATATTTAACAGGCCTAACAGTGCTATATACATGTTTACTCAGAAGCAAATTTCACTCAGTTCAATTGAGAATGCTCACAGGTAAATGGGTATGGAGCTTTCATCCCCAAAATGCATGGACCGTCACTATGAGTCATTATTTATTTAAACTACATAAACAGACTACTGAAAGTACCAACATTTCAAGTTTTAGAAATTTTCTAGTAAACAAAAACAACAAAAGATCACCCAAAGAGCAACAAATGTATTACTAATGTTTGCTTAAGTAGCAACAAGTATCCTTGTAGAGTATTTGAGGATAATTTGCAGGTTAATATGGGACCAGTAGAATTTATAGGAATTGGGCTCAGATGTAGTATTTTCTGACATAGGACCACTTCCAACTTTAAAAAGGCATATCCAACAAAAACCCAAGCTCACTGATGGTACAAAAGATTGAGCACACAGTAATTTGAGAATTCCAGTTATGTGAACCATGTGTGTGATTTTCACTATAAAAGGAACAAAAAAACTTCAAAACTCAGCAAGATCAAAACAGAGCTAGCTGACTGGCAATGGCAGTTACACATGTGCTGTTCAACACATGTTGGAGTTCTGCAAACTTGGTCCTTTGCCATTTGAAGTGAACTTCAGCTGATGCAATTCAAATCGAGGAACTGAAGCAAATTTAGCATCACATTCCGCCTCATGGCATAAATTGTATAGCAATCTCACCATCAACAGCACTAATCTTACATGACACAAGAAAGGGAACTCCTTTTTCCCACCATATGCTCTTTGGGGCCTGGAGCTATTTCTGTAGTGATCCCCAACAAGCTTTTTCCACTTTAGCTTAAGAAAGACATGCAGCAACAACAGTTGCATTGGCAATGTACATCGAGTTAACAGAGTGCCTATTCAAAACTTCCCCTAAGTTCAATAAGCGTGTATAGGATAAGTTACTTCTAAATGAGCAATTACACACTAAAAAGTCAAGCCCCGAACCCCTCTAGAAAACAAAGCCTTCAGATGAGGCATGGGATAGGGGAAAGAGTTGAAGGCTCAGCAGAAGACAACCTCAGATTTAGGTTAGTGGATTCACACACACACACACACGCACAGAAGTCCAACTCCCACAAATCACAAGCTAGTTGACACTATGCAGGAGCTATACCAATTCTCAGAATCAGTGGTTTTCTTGATTGACCAAATTAGCTCAATAATCGCACAAAACACTGTGTATGCTTCACTGTTTCTCAGAGATACGACTAGTCACATCTGTTTGTTCAAGACAATTAGCAATTACTCCCAAGTGAGTAGATGAATGATAGCACAGCAATATGGAAAGAATGCCTGAGCTGCTTTTTGGAGAACAGAAAAGGGGTGCACTTTTAATATATGGAACAGGGCAGCTGCAATATTGCCAAGGTGAACTGCCCTTGGCCAGAAAAGGCAATTGTTTCTATTCCATTTGCTGCTCCCAACATTTTGAAGTTTGGGGAAGGTAGTTTTAACACCAGAATACCAGCTTTTTAGACTGCAAAAAGTGGACCTTAATGATACTAGGGAACAGCCAACGGCAACAGAGTTCTAGTGTTTCTTCTGGATTTTTGTCAATAACCTTATCCAGAAAGCCAAACTCTGAAGACAGCAACTTCATGTAGCAAAAGAGTATCCAGTACAGTGATCTGTCAGTTTAAGTAAATACAATTTAGTCAGACAGAACTTTATTGCATGTTAGGTTAACAATCATTGTATCAAATACGATTGTGTTTAGATCTCTGGAAGGGCTGGAACATAAATTTAAATAAATAAATAGGTTCAGTTATGAAACAGTGCAAATCTGTCTTCCAGCATTTTTGCATTGGCAATGTTAGCTGAATTGCACCAATAAAAAATAATTCAAACCTTGCTTACAAACACAATTAATTCACTAACTTTATGACCCCCAGTGGACAACTGTTACTTATGCAAAGTATGCTTGCAGTCCCAAATGATGCAATGCTCATCCATTAAGCATGCTCAACAGCTTTTTAAAGGTGGGAGGGAGGTTGCATGCACTTAATAACTTCAAAATTGCACAATCTCACACACATTTGGCACTGGGTTGCTTTTTAAAGCATTTGGAATTGTTGGATTTGGAAGTAAAGTAAGTATCAGTAAAATGACAGTGGTCCCTGGAGAATGGATTCACATTGTCACTCTTTTCCCATCACAAGAAGATTTTGTTCTAATCACCCAATGCGTGCTCAAGCGCCCCCACACAAGGCAATTTAGCAGACACTATGGTTTAAACCACAGAGCCTAGGATCAGAAGGTCGGCAGTTCGAATCCCTGCAATGGGGTGAGCTCTCGTTGCTCGGTCCCAGCTCCTGCCCACCTAGCAGTTCGAAAGCACGTCAAAGTGCAAGTAGATAAATAGGTACCGCTCTGGTGGGAAGGAAAACGGCATTTCTGTGTGCTGCTCTGGTTTTGCCAGAAGTGGCTTAGTTATGCTGGCCACATGACCCGGAAGCTGTCTGAGGACAAATGCCAGCTCTTCGGCTTGTAGAGTGAGATGAGCGTGCAACCCCAGAGTCGTCTGCAACTGGACCTAACGGTCAGGGGTACCTTTACCTTTATGCATAAAAACAGTAATTGACAAAATTCCACAAATGAACTTAAGGCAAAACCTAAGTGGTGGCAGGAAAAATTAGCAACTTTTTGGCAAATGACAAATAATGCTCTTATTCATTTAAAATCATCCTCAGAAGCAGATACTTTAAACCAGTCTCAGAATTAAAAAAAAACCCCAAACCCATGGGCTTTACCTTGAACAAATATCCTTTCTGTCTTGAAAATGGAAAGGGGAAGCGTGCAGATTTCCATGCTAATAAATTAGAGTAAATGTGTTTGCCAAATGGGAAGGCACATCAAACTGCTCAAAGAAGTCATTAAGAGGTTTGGAGGGAAGTGTCACCAGTATGCGAATGACACTATGCTTTATTTATCCTGTTTCGACAAAACCAGATGAGGTGGTAAAAGTCACGGAATAAGTATGGGGAACCTGGTCATTACCTCAGCCAGCACGGGCAGTGAACAGAGATTATGAGAACTGGAGCCCAACAACATCTGGAGGGCCACAGGTTCCCCCTGTCATAAATTGCTGCCTGGGATTAGCAATCATCAATTGATGATGGTGAGCAAGCCAAAGTTTAATCTAGATGAGATAGCGCTATCAAGTTCAGTCTGATTAGTTTGCAAGTTTGTGGTTCCCTTTAAGGTTAAATGGACTTGCACTTCCTCTGAATTATAAGATGAGCAGGTTGAACGTACTCCTCAACCTGGTTTTTCCTCCTGGAACCAAAGGCAACAGTGCTTTTCACTCCCTCAGTTTGATATGCCAGCTGAGGCCAGTGCTACAGAATGGTGAGTTATCCACGGAAATTGCCACCCTATGGAAGGTGCTCTGTTTGATGCTGCCCTTGAAGACTGTTTGCAAACTTCAGTTAGCTTAGTTCAGAACTCATACGTCTACTTGTTACCAAGAATAAGCAAATGGAAACACACAGCACTGGTATCTAAATAACTTTATTAGCTTTCAGCTTGTTGGAGCAATTCAAGGTGCTGGTTCTAGCCCTGAAAGCCATAAACTAACCTGGGCCAGACTACCTCAAGAAGCATCTTCTCCCATGGAAGCTTCCCTACATCATAGGGAGCATTACTCCAAATCCCATCCTTATCTAACTTTTGATTGATGGAAAGAAGGAACACAGTATGGTCTTTTGTGACCATGCTGCGGCACTCTCCTTCCCAGTTATGCTCTTATAAAGACTTTTTTATTGCAGCAAGCAATTGGATGATAAAATGTGACTGCATCTTAAGTGCTGTGCATAGGTGTTTTAGGCTATTGTATTATTGTGTATACATGATGCTGTTTTATTGGCCACTGCTTTACATTTTTCATAAGCTATAAACTGCACTGATATGGAGATTATATCGTAAAATAAATAAAACAAATGCATTTTTCCCAGTGGCTAATGAACATACAATAAAAATGCCTGTCTACAAAGACAACATAATTCAAAGTGGGATGTAAAACTATTATTTTGCATTCATGTGTAAAACACATAATACTATGCTCCTGGAAATTAGAAGAGCCTGTGTCATCTTGCCAGCCTCTCCCAGCACTGTATTGCCATTAAAAACAGCCAGTTCCCAACAGCGTCCAACACTAGTGAAAAATGCTAGGCTCCTCCTCATACAGTACATACGCATCCTCTGCTCTTATAAACTATTCCAGAAAGAGAGATGACAGCAAGCTAACTTGTTCATGAGATTCAGATTAAGGAGCTATGAAATAGCAAGTGTGCAACTCGGTACCAGATTTATTCAGCACAGTCCTATGTCAACAACCAACATACATTTAAACACAAGCAGAAGCCCCCTTGGGTAGACAAGTAGAAAGCCAAATATAGTACCCACAACCCATCATGAGCAAAGGACCTAATATACTCTAATTAGCACTTTTAACAAGAAAAGCATTTTATAGTTTTATCTTGCTCCTTCTTGCATCAATGCTTATGGTTTTCTTTGATTTTTGCTTTTAAAAAATATATAGTTTAGTTTTGCCCTGTGAGGTAAATCAGTAGAATTCCCATTTTACAGAACTGAGGCCGAAGACTTTCCCTGGGCCACACAGGGAGGCTGTCACTTGACAGGGATTTGAACACAGCCTATAATCCAGTTAACTAAACCAGAAAAGAACATCTAGCCCAAAGGACCCTGCCTTTAGCACGCAGGATCAGCAGGCTGAAACTATCCTGATGATCAGGTTTTATTCACAGAGCCACAGAAAACAGCTATATTTTGGCCCTCGAACCATGGTGAGCTTGTTGCATGCATCCACTGCCACACACAGGATTCAGTTTTTGGTATGACCTGGCTAATATCATAGAATCACAGTTGCAAGGGACCCCGAGGCTCAATGTATCCCAACCCCGAGCACTGCAGGAATATGCAGCTGTCCCTTACCAGGATTGAACCTGTAACCTTGGTGTTATCAGCACCACACTATAACCAAGTGTACATGACATCAGACAATCTTTTAAAAATATATACTGTACTGCAGATGATCCATGTGAGCAGGAAGTCTAAACTGGGTCTTCAGGTCCATCGGTGAGTATGCCGTGCCAGTGTGATAACACTTCTCAGGCAGGCACAGCAACTTGACTTTGATGTGATGCCACCTGTAAGGGGCTCTGGTACGGTTTCCATGCCAGGCATCACATTTAAACTGTGTGCCAGTACTTTGTATGTAGTGGTGGATACAAGGCTAACTGAAGCGTTTGCCAGTCATTCATTATTCCTATACACGTATGTACCACATAACTCACGTGCATTCACGTGCAGAATAAGACTGCAGCCAACTCTTAATTACACGCAGGTGTTAGGTGCATTTACAAGTTATCAGGTTTGTGTGGAACACTTACGTGGACGAGGCCGCCGTTGCCCGAAAGATTAGCACCGGCTGGGGAGTCAACCCGCGCACTTTTAAAGTCTCCCCCCCCCCCCGCCGCCTTCAACAACTGACGCCCCAAGACTACTAGAAGCTTTGTTTCTGAAAGGAAATTCTCATGCAAAAGAATTGCAAACCCACACGACGAGCGCACTATATATTCTTATTTCGGGGCGTCCCTCACAAGGGTCGGCCGCCGCTTTCCCACCTGGGGCGTAACTTTCGGCCAGGTTGCTGCAGCCGAAGACTAAGCGGCGGCGGCGTCTCTTTCCTCGAAGGCGCCTTGCGCGGACTCGGAGGCGCCGCCTTCCCCGCGCGGTCCCGAATGCATCCCCGCCGCCGCCCCCCTCCTCGGTTTCCGCCCCCTCTCCTGAGCCCCCTACCTTGGTACGCGAGGCTGAAGCGCGCGCCCACCGCCAGCAGGAGAGCAGCCAAGCAGACGGAGGGGCTCCGCATGTTGCCCTCGCTCTGGCGCCCCTTCGGCTCCCACTGCAAGGCTGCCGGCCGACGCGAGAGCCGGGAGCAAGCGGGCGGCTCGGGGAGAGGCGACGAGCAGGCAGAGGGGCTCCCCTTGCAAGCTCCTCCCTCCACAGCCTCTTCCCGCTGAAACTCTTCCCCACAGCCTCCCTCCTCCTCCTCCTCTCCCCACCCGCGACGCGCAGGACGCCGAGCCCAGCTGCAAAGCAGCGCCGAGGGAGGCTGAGGTGGCCCCAAAGGGGCGCCTTCCTAGCAGCAGCGCTCGTGCAACGCTCCCGAATCAACTCTCTCTCGGCGCTGGGATTCCGCCAGTTTTAAAAAAATAAATTTCCTCCACTGCGGTTTCAAAATGTATTTTCCCTCCACGGGCCGTTTGCAGAATCAATTCATTTAATGATGCGGGAGAAGCAGGAGCCTGGAAAGGGTCAAACACACCCAGCCGCCTCCTGCTTTGCTCAAGGCGACGCTCGCGGCCGCCTTGGGTTTCCCCCTCCCTTCGTCAGCCCTGCTTGTAATCCAGACCACGATGGTCTCGCGCGCCAGACAAAAAGGATGCCTGCGGGCTTCCCTCCTGCCTCTGAAAGGCTTGAGGCCTTCCCAGACATGCCCGCCGCCAAGGAGCTTTTGGTGTGTGGCGAGACTTCTTCCAGCGCTACCCCTAGGCCGACACAAGTAGAGCGGTATCCTGCCGCCACTCACGGGGAGCGGAGCCTTTAGCAACTCTTACTACTCCGATGCAGGGACGGAGAACACTGCCTAGGTTTTAGGCCAGTTTGGTCTTCTCAACAAGGACATAGAGGTTGCCTCAGTTCCAGTCAGTGTGGAGTAAGAGAGGCAAAGTGACCTCTGCGTGGGCTTCCCAGACATATCTGGTCAGCCACTGTAGGAGCAAAATGCTGGGATTTCGGGAAAGAAAATGCATTGTACATGCATTGACAATTGCATCAACGGTGACACCTATCTTCCTTAAAATCATTCCTCAAAACTCATTTTTTTCAGCATGCCTTGTCCACTTGATCCTAATTCCCAATTAACTGATCTTTAAGTACATGTAATGAAATCTGCAGACCTTCATCTCTCCCTCTCTCCATTTCCCCAGTTGGCTTTTAGATTGTAAGCCTCTTGAGAGCGGAGTGTTCTCTAAATTGCCTGTTTCTTATTTATTGGAAACACTTGGTTTTAAAACGACACTTTTCTCCCTCTGTATGAGGCACTAAAGACTGCTCACAAACCATAAACAATGATAAAACAGATATAAAACAAAAGTATGAATAAAAATAACACCAAGTTGGCAGATATTACAATGCATATTCAGATCACCAGGAGAAAAAGGAGAGCCAAGAATTTGACATTCAAACCTCCTGCAGATTCAGCAAACATCCAAGTAGAACAAACAAAAAAATCAGCTTGACACTGATTTCCATTGGGTAAGAGACCAAATAAATCTTCCAGGACAGGGCACCACAGTGCCTTTACCTGATTAACACAAAACAGGGCATCTCCTGATAACTTCTAGGAACAGGCAGTAGTTCTTCAAGTATCCTGGTCCTAAACTATTTACAGTTTTTAACATCTTCATCTCAAAGAATAAGTAGGTTAACAAGTATTCTTCCTGAATATCTTCCTGAATCAACTGCAATGTGAATTTATACTTGTAGATTCAAATGATAAATTTGTTTATATAAAAACCCAATAAAATACCTCAACCCAACCTTTGAAGTACAAAAATATATTTTTTTATTAAAACACAGAGTTAAGGCCACAACATTTCAGTAAGACTGTGATACTCATCTTTGTTGCAGTAACTAAAAATATTAATACAAATAAATACTAGGAAGTTGGTCCAAAATCAATGCAAATCAGTTGAAACATGCTAATTTTACAAAATAATCCATCAATATGATCATTATATATCTGCCATTATCATTTTCAAGTATAAATTGCAGTATCCGCTTGCAAGCTGCCAGTTATGACACCACATTTATGCAAGCTTTATAAATTTAAGCATCAAAGTATTACACAGGTAGAGGACGTCTTTTTGGCCTGATGTGCTGCCTCCTTTTGATTTTCTTCAGCATGGTTCTGATTTTCGTCTTTAGTCTTCTCTTTAGGTAAGTCTCCTTGATTGCCAGTTTCCTGCTCACTGTGAGGAAGATTTTCAAGTTTGTTTTCATCACAGCTGTGTGCATTCTTCTGCTTTGAAGTCTTTCGTTTAAAAAAAGAAAACTAAAACACACATAGAAAAACAAAACCCACATACAATTATTAACTATTTTGAAAACTATTGAGTATGTTTGACAATTCTTTTAAGGCAGAAAAAGGAGTCTGCATGTGCAAGTTTTTACTTATCCGGACATAATATGAAACAAAATGTTTATATCTAGAGAGATGATTGCAAGTTTGACTCAAATATCTGCATCTTGATCAATGTTTTTTCAGAATTTAAGTTCCACTGAGTTAAGCAGGGCTTACTTCCAAGTAAGTCTTGCAGAAAGCATAATACAGTACTGCAATCTTAAACCAGTTAACTGTGCTAGGACTATTGCCAATAGAAGCAGGATGAAGAAGAAACATTCCTAATGAATTATTGTAACACAAACAACAAAGCATTATGCAACTATGATAATTGATAACAGATGTTTGTTTACAACATCCAAGTAGACTGCAAAAGATTATGCTCAAAAATAAATGGGGATATGTCAACAGAAACATTTGCTGCTTTCAGACTGAACAACTAATTCAGTATGTAGTACTCTTGGTTGCAAATTTATCTTATCTAAATAAGCTGCACCCATAGTTTTCCAAGGGAGAAACAGTGATTAACTCCCATCCTGAGAACACATACTTGGAAGAAACTTGGATTTGAGCCATCTAAGGTTTCATACAAGGGCAAAGCAACTTGACAATTCACAGATCATGCAACCAAGCTACACAACTTCTTAAGGTATGCAAATACGGTGCAGACTTTCCCATAAGTACTAATTTTGACTACAGGATGATGAATACATCTTTTCGATGTTCCTTCATTAACCTCCCTTGCTCCACACATAACAAATTAGCACATCTGAGACTATGCTCAAACCTTGGTTCTTGACATGATTTTTCAATGTGCCATCTTTTTTTAAAAAAAGAAAGAGCATTCAAAAACCCTCCACCTGCAGTCTGAAGTTACATAGTCTAAACTTTGGAGCGTTCTGCCACATGCTATTTCTGCATGTTTGAATTGGCTCTTCGTTAAGAGAATGTAGTAAAAAAAAAAAAAAAGGCTAGCAACTTTATATAATCAACAGGTTAGAAATTCAGATTAGCTCAAAAAATGAACAATTAGCTCAATGTATAGAAACACTCCAAATTAGACTACAGTACTGTGGTTTGATATTTAGTAGCAACGCAGTGCTAGGCACTGAACACAGAAGCCACAGTTTTCCTTCCCAGAAAGACTGCAAACCAATATCCCTATTCTAAACATACACACTTGGAAATAGCACTGCGCTATGCATAAGTAACCCAACCGGAAGCTTGACTGCCATTAAGATTATCCATAATTGTCATGTATCAGAAATCGATAAAGTACATAGAGACACAAAAAAGCCATGCTGCCTTGTTTAAAAACGAGTTTAATGGGCATAAATGATTTTATATTTTTATTTGTCACTGTAGTCAAAATAAGGCTGCCTCTCCCACCCTTTAGAAAATATTAGTTTAGAAGAAAACTGTCTTGTTTTACATTTTGCTAGGTTTCGGAATGCCCAGGTACATTCAAGAGGGTAAAAAACCATGATAATTTTGAGAAAAAGTACTTTGTTATTTCTTGGGAAGATGCTAATTTGTTTCCATTAAAACCCTATTTTAATATCTGCACCCCAAATGCATCTATCCAGAGCCATTACTGATCCTTCCCCATCTTCACTATTTGCTCACCAAGCATCCTGCAGATTGGATGCCCTACTGCACTGTGTACAACGATTAGTAAAAGTATTCATTAAGGTTGCAAACCTATTACTCATTTACTTGGGAATAAGGCCCAATGAAAGGGGCGCGGGTGGCACTGTGGTCTAAACCACAGAGCCTAGGGCTTGCTGATCAGAAGGTCAGTGGTTTGAATCCCTGTGATGGAGTGAGCTCCCATTGTTCAGTCATAGCTCCTGTCCACCTAGCAGTTTGAAAGCAAGTGCAAGTAGATAAATAGGTACCGCTCCAGCAGGAAGGTAAACGGCGTTTCCGTGCGCTGCTCTGGTTCGTCAGAAGCAGCTTAGTCATCCTGGCCACATGACCCAGAAGCTGTCTGCGGACAAACGCTGGCTCCCTCGGCCTATAGAGCAATATAAGTGTACAACCCCAGAGTCGTCCGGGACTGGACCTAACTATCAGGGGTACCTTTAAGGTCCAATGAATAGAAAGGAAAGTTCTAAACATGGTTTCAGGTGCATCTCAGGTTTAATAATAACACACTTCCTTCTGCTGGGGGTAAAGTTATCCAGGATGAGATGTAAAAAAAATCTTTTTTTACCCTTTTTGCCTTCTGCGGTAGTTTTGTCTTGTCCTCGTCACTGTCTGCGATTGCTCCTGAAGAATTGTTTGTGACGCAAGCCACTGCAGTTTCACACTCTGAAAATAACCCAACAAATTAGCTGCCATTTTCAAAGTCCCACTTCCGATTAATTCAGCCAACACATGCTTAAAGTCATGAGCCATTCATCTTAAACATGGAGACATTTAATGGGATATTCAGTAAAGCTAAAACTAGACAGCCAAACCTCAAGAATTTTAGTTTTATTTGACTCATATCTATTCTTTGTTGTTGTTCCCATTGGGACCCAGACACTTATAACAGAAGAATGAGTATAATGTTGGTGGGCATGTAAATTGTTTCGTCTAAAAATCTTACAGGCAACAGAAGGCAGGGTATTCTCCATCAAAGCAAGAAAACAACAAACATGACCCATCCCATAAGGTTCCCTAAGATATCTGAGCTGCATTGGAACAGAGGAATGTTCTGTGCTACTAAGAGCATCTCCACATAGCAGAATAATCCTCCCTCTCTCTTTTGATGCACAACTGCGTTACCATAGCACAGTGGCAGAACACACACTTCATTATTCATCCAGGCCATTGGATCTTCCATTGCTGTGTTCCTGGGTGCTGAGTTTGTTGTAATGGCTGCTCTATGGCCTGCTTTGATGTATTGTGGTTTAATTAGTTTAAGTATATTGTTTTGTTTTAGTGTGCTATAAAACCACCCTGTGGTTTTAGACAAAGGGCAGTCTATAAATAGAATAAAGACACAACAGATCCCAGGTTCATTCCACGGCATCTCCAGAAAGAGCTGGGGAAATCCTGTTGGAAACCCCAGATAGCCACTGCCAATCAATGTAGACAACAGTGAGTGTGACAGATGAATTAGACATTCAATATATTGCAGCTCCTCCCAGTTCCATATCATAGATCTTATAACCAAAAATAAAACACGCCAAAACTGGTGTGAGAGGGGAGAGAAAACCGGGAGTGGGTGGACATGACACTCAGCTGCAGTTTATTAAGCTGTAGTTTATTGAGGTGGGATTGTTAGGTCTGAAGCTATTTACTTCCTTTATGTATATCACAAGGTGGGCCTGACTTATTCGTGACAAGGTAGACAATTGGGAAGACTGTGAACATGGACAGAAAACAGACATTCAGATCACCAGAGACTGAGGAGGTTTTGCCCCCCCCCCAGACAATTTTAGCCTGATTGCAGTAGATTATTTTTTCCCATACGAAACATAGAATTGTAGAATTGGAAGGAACCTTGAGGGTCAACTAGTCCAACCCCCAGCAGTGCAGGAATCTCAACTAAAGCATATGTGAACGGTGGCCATAAAACCTTTGCTTAAAAACCTCAAAAGAAGGGGAGTCCACAGCCTCTTGTGGGAGTCTGTCCACTGGAGAACAGCTCTTACTGTCAGAAAGGTCTTCCTGATGTTTAGTCAGAATCTCCTTTCTTGTAGAAGGGGAGTTTATTGGCTTGTGGGGGTTTTTGTTCTTGTTTTTATTATGTATTTTCTGTTCTTATATTGTATTTCTATGTTGTGAACCGCCCTGAGATCTACAAATGAAGAGTGGTATAAAAAACAAACAAACAAACAAACAAATGAGAAAACAAGCTTGCTCCATCTTCCATGTGACAGCCCTTTGGATAATTGAAGATGGCTATCATACCTCCTATCAGTCTCCTCTTTACCACGCTAAACATACCAGACTCCCTCACTCCAGATACTTGAACATTTTGATCACTCTGCTCTGCATACATTCCAGCTTGTCAATAGTCTTCTTAAATTGCGGCACCCAGAACTGGACACAGTACTCCAGGTGTGGTCTGACCAAGGCAGAATAGAGTGGTACTATGACTTCCCTGGATCTGGACACTATATTTCGGTAGATGCAGCCTAGAATAGCATTAAATTTTTTTGCTGCTGCTTATGGTCTACCAAAACCCCTGGATCCTTTTTTGCTTGTACCATACTACTGGCAAGCCAGATGTCCCCCATCTTATATTGGTGCAGCTGGTTCTTCCTGACTAAGTGTAGAACCATACATTTATTCTTATTTAAATTCATTTTGTTAGTTTGGGCCCACTTCTCCAATCTGTTAAGGTAATCTTGAATCTTCTGTGGCATTGGCCAACCCTCCCAGTCTTGTGTCATCTGCAAATTTGGTAAGCATCCCCTCAATACCTTCAGGCAAGTCATTTATACAGTCCTTGAACAACAATGGGACCAGGATAGAACCCTGCAGTGCCTCACTAGTCACTTTTTTCCAGGCTGATGAGTAGTGGGCTCAATTTTGTGGAATTCCCTTCCACTTGTGATCAGATCTCTTCTTGAACTTCCAGGGACTACAGAAGACTTTTTTTATTATAACAAGCATTTAATTGACATCTAGTTTTATAGGTTTAACCAATTGTTTATCTTTCCCATATTTTATTTCTTGTGTACCACTTAAGAGACAATTGTAGTTAAGTTGGCTCTGCAAACTGACACTTAAAGGATCTCTAAAAAAAACAAGCCCTATTGTTATGCAGCTCAGATCTTAAAGTTTCAGCCTGTATGGGAACTATAGGTAAAGGTAAAGGTACCCCTGCCTGTACGGGCCAGTCTTGCCAGACTCTAGGGTTGTGCGCTCATCTCACTCTATAGGCCGGGAGCCAGCACTGTCCGCAGACACTTCCGGGTCATGTGGCCAGCGTGACAAGCTGCATCTGGCGAGCCAGCGCAGCACACGGAACGCCGTTTACCTTCCCGCTGGTAAGCGGTCCCTATTTATCTACTTGCACCCAGGGATGCTTTCGAACTGCTAGGTTGGCAGGCGCTGGGACCGAACGACAGGAGCGCACCCCGCTGCGGGGATTCGAACCGCCGACCATGCGATCGGCAAGTCCTAGGCGCTGAGGTTTTCCAATTTTAGTATATGTGCTACCGAAGCGAGCAACTAGGCGCTGAGGTTTTACCCACAGCGCCACCCGCGTCCCCATGGGAACTATAAAACTCAGCAATTCATGCAGGACTTTATTTGGTGTTTGGTGCTTATTTGGTATCCAACCAGGGACAAATGCACTAAAAAAATATTTGACAAGAAGTTCCTGAAAGTTATCTGGAATGAAAACTCAAGGATTCTCTTTTTTCTCCCCACCCTCAGGAATTATAGGTTTATTTGAATCTTTGTTTTTACTTGCACGATGAAAAGCAGATAGCAATACATTTTTTTCATACTTAGA
The DNA here is from genome assembly GCF_964188305.1 of Podarcis bocagei. Taxonomy (NCBI): domain Eukaryota; kingdom Metazoa; phylum Chordata; class Lepidosauria; order Squamata; family Lacertidae; genus Podarcis; species Podarcis bocagei. Next base: position 48,027,965 of record NC_138130.1, read on the forward strand.
AATAGGTAAAACAATTGCAAGGAAGCTTCTAGTATCCTGCTTTTTTCCATTTGAAAAATTACAACAATGCAGGCTGAAACAAGAGCTAAGACAGCTTGCTGTGTTTGCTGAAAGTTTCCTGAAAAAGGCTTAGAACTCTATGCAGTTAATACAAATTGGCATTAACAATGTTTTGTCTCTCCTTTTAAAACTGGCAGGGTTCAGTTCTTTTTCTAGCTGACACAAACCACAATGACAGCGTGGCAAGGACAAAGGGGCACATAACTCTTCTGAAGTAAACTGTAAAATTAAGACTATATTACTGACCACCTAGGAAAAAACAAATCTGACAATTCCACCCAGTAAGGGCTATCCTTAATTCATCCATGATATCAATTTATCATTTGGGCAGGTACATGAAAGGAAGACGAGCTAAAGCAAATGGCTCATTAAAACCAAGGATCTTATTTATTGACCCACAGAACTGTCAGTCAACACAGAGAGAATTACATCAATTAATACAAAGCAGGGAAGACACACATGTAAAATAGTCTGGAAGCAATCAGCACCACTCCCTCCTAGCAACTGTCTATGCAGTGAATTCTAGAAAGGATAAAATATTGCACCAGATGAATGAAAGAATGTGTTCTTGTGTAAGAATCTACCGTACGCTAGTTTCTACACTCACAAACTCACACACCCCTCTCTACCCTCCAAGCATGAGGCATTATGAGGGTTCAAGGGCACACTCCAGCCAGCAAATACACTTGAAGTACAAAGCAGGGTGAGGGTTCCCACAATGGGTTAAACCCAGTGACTGTTCTTGCATGTCAATCTGCCAACCTGTATCATGTCTACATTAGAATCAGGAGGACAGGTAGTATCTTCAGTGGCCAGGATTCTTATCTTCTTGTGCCCAAAAATGTGTTGGAAATACTTGGTGTCAATTACGACATGATGCTGGTAGTTAAATTAGTGTGCTAACTTGTAACTTAAACTGGGTTGTATTTAGTGAGCAATCCCATGGATTGATTTATATACAAAGAACTTAATGCTGCTGAACAAAAAGTACATTTTTAGATTCTATTTAGATGCCTAGATTATTATTTTTTAAAAAACTAAACTAAACTAGATTATGACAAAGATTTTCAGAAGGCCAACACAACTGATAATTTAGCTAACTGCTGACTGTTATCAGAATGGACACACAGTGCAACCCTATGCATGTTTATTCAGAAGCAAATCCCACCAAGTCCAATGGAACTTAATTCTTATTATGTGAACTTAAGACTGCAACCACTTTCTCCTAAGAACTAGAGCAGACAATTAGTCTGCATATAAGCCCTTGATAGAAAAGGTTGATGCAAACAATTATTGATGCTTGAAGAGCTATGACTTCCTTAGGAAACAAAACACAGCTCTTGTTTGAAGTCAACATTATGCAATGTTTCTAGAAGCAAACAAGTAAAAGTTAAACATTGAAAGTTGATTGGCACATTTGATCCTACCTTGCTTAGCTGGCTCTTCTTCTCTACATGCCTCTACTTTCTAAAAATACAAATATATAATATTGTTTTAAAAAGTGGTTAAAAAAGAAATACTTAATTGAGAGTACTTAAAAAAAGGAGAAGCCCCAAAGGAATATACCCACCCTGGGGTCAAGAATGACGAAGGGGAGGATGAAGATCTCGTAAATCAATACATTATTTAAAAGAAAATCAAACTATACCCCTTATTTTCAAATAACAACCATCATTTAGTTGAAAGAAAGAAAGAAAGAAAGAAAGAAAGAAAGAAAGAAAGAAAGAAAGAAAGAAAGAAAGATGGGTTCATTGCTAAAGCAAAAACGTGTCTGAAAAAGTACCAATATTGCAGAATATGATGAATTTTTTTTAAAAAAAAGCTGAAAGGAATGCAAACACAGTTTCCTTGCCTTACCTACAAAGTCCTCTCTATAGCAGGCCCTGAATGGGTCCCAATTTGGTCTGTGAGCCTGTTTTCCCATACCATGCTCATCCACCCCACACCTGATGTCATGTGAAGGAACAACTGACAGCTTTAAAGTGCCTTTCCTTTTTTAATGAGGCTTGCTGTTAGTGCCAATCAGCTGATAGGTGGTGACAGCAAGCCTTGGTGGCACTGGCTGTGCTATGGAGTGATCCGTGGTATCGGGACTTGCTGCAAGATTCCTTTGCAACACTGGCTTGAATTCAATATCGCAATGCAAAAGATGGTCCTCTGTAGGCAAGGACTGTGCCCACAAAGGAAAAAATTACACCACTGAGACACCAGGTGATTGAAGGATGGGAGGTTCCATCAAAATGGTTGGTAGGTGGTGAGGGAGGGCAGTATCAGGCCTTCCCACTGACTTTGATCCCCACCTGTGCTTTATAGTCTTGCTCCAGCTTATTTCTGTCCTATTATAGTTCCAATACAACCCTACTTGTGAGCTTTACTCCTCCAGTTCCCTCATCTTCCATTGTCCAAAGGTCTCCTGGCTCTCTCAGAAGACTTTGCCTTTCTCTTTTGCTGTCCTATATGCCTGCCATGAACACTGATTTAATGCCATCTCTCTGCCTTCCTTCAAATCCCTCCTCAAAACTTCCAAGGTTCCTACGCCCTATTGTACTTTAGTCTGTAACCCAGCCTAAGCCCACTTAACTGAAACATACTATGTCCCTGCCTCCCATTCTTCCTTGTTTCGCCATGTTGAATTTTAGACTGCAAGCACTTCAAACACAGAAAAATGCACAGAATCCACAATAGAGCTCTTCAATTTGTTTCTTTGTTGTTTAAGTCAGCTGCTTACCTTGAATACACATTAGAACCAATCTGTGGCTTAATTTTGACATGACTAACAGTACAGTGGATAATGGGATCTTGAGAAAGGTACAAAACTGAAAGTGAACAAAATTGTTTTACCTTTATAGTTTCTGTAGCCATCTGATTTCTTTCCTCAATCTCACATGATTTACTGCTCTGTCCCTCATTTTCAGGTGATGGATCATCATTATGTTCCACTGCAACTGGTTCCTGCCCCTTTTTCTTGTCCATTTCTTCTTCTTCTTCTTCTTCTTCTTCTTCTTCTTCTTCTTCTTCTTCTTCTTCTTCTTCTTCTTCGTCGTCGTCATCGTCGTCGTCGTTATCATTAGTCTCTTCCTCGTCGGATGATTTTTGAACCTGTAAAATAAGTGAATACATTTTATGGCTCTGAACACATGTAGGAGATACACACTGCAAAACAATTTTCTGGTTAATATTATATAATAATAAAGCAATCCAAAGCTGCATATACACTATACCTTCAAAGCACACTGAAGGCATATATCCACCCCCTGCCGAAAAAAGTATCCTGGGATTATTAGGAGTGCTGGGAGGAGTAAATTGCTGTTCCCGTTATTCTTTAGGCCAGGGAGATTATGTTTTGAATGTGATTTAAAAGTATGATGTTTATGCAAGTCCAGCTCCCCAGTCCATCATGTGGGAAGGAGTTTGAATGAGGTGGAGATGTCCCTCTGCTCAGGCCTGCCTGGTTCTGCTGATGAGGGCCTGCTCAAATGACAGCACCAGAAGAAGCGCCCAGCCACAAACCCTGAAACGGGGCACCTGCAGGTGGAGGAGGGCAGAGCTGGGCCACCAGAGAATCTACTGTATCCTAAGTCATCCCTGCTGCTGTCACCTGATGTCAATGATCCTAATCTAGGTTGCCTTCACTGCACCAGCTAGGAGCTGGTACTGTATAGCTATTTTCCTCCCTGCCCTGACTGGTGTGAGCTGCAGTGCTGAGAATGCAACAGAAGCTACGATGCTCCATTAAGCCCCACTGCTGCTGACCAGAAGGTTTCGACTGCAATCCAAGTAGATAACAGGAGATGAACCATGATATCCCCAGTAAGTTGAACCCTGAATGTGAATAAATGATTTACCATTGTCGTTTCTGTAGCTGTCTGGTTCTTTTTCTCACTCTCAAATGATTTGCTGTTCTGTTGCTCATTTTCAGGTGCTTGGTCATTATCGTGTTTCGCTGTATCTTGTTCTTCAACCTCTTCCTTCTCTATTTCCTCAACCTCCTCCTCCTCTTCTTCCTCCTCTTCCTCTTTTTCTTCTTCTTCATTGTCATGATTCTCACCACCATCACTCTCTTCCTCATCAGATGATTTTTGATCCTATGGTGTCATTGAAGACAGGTTTTTTTTTAAGCTTAGGTTTGGCAGAATAAAGGCTTGATAACCGCATATAAACGATATATGAAAACTTGCAAAGAAAGCACTCAACAGGTTTTGCATTAATAATCTATTTTGTAGGTGTAACAAGTTGAATGAAACGAAGTCCAAAGCAGAGGCAACATCACAATGTCCATGAATTTCAGTGGAAATAAATGTTCCTATGATATTAAAAATAGAGACTATAACATTTTCATATGCATTCTTCCTCACACTATAATACAGATGCTACAGCATGTTTCGAAAATCTCATGTATGTTAACCATCAGGGAGATGGAAATGGATCACCAGTCCCACATTTATCAATTAGGTGAGATTCTCCTGTTAAAGGCTTTTCATTTTGTTTGTTTTTTGCTTTATATTTTTGCATATAAGAACTGTGTAACCCTTAATGAAATAAGGACATTCATTCTTTGTGACACCTGTTTGTATGCTTGGTGTTATCATGCTTAAATTTAATTAAACGTAAAATATATATCTCATCTAAAATGTGTGTTGATATTTAAATCTAGAATTGTATTTGATAAAACTGAGGTTTTTGCTAAGCTAATATACTATTCTGTATATTAATAAAGTAGTACTATATGAACAAGCTAATGAGATGGCTCAGTTTGCATGTGCAGAGTTAATTTTTATCCAAGCAATTGTATGTTGCCATGGTAATTATTTTCAAGAAACATGGGCAATGCTTTTATGTTGGGTATTTTAGATAACTACCTCTAATTGCAATTTTTGAACTCTCCAGTATTTAGCTAATACACTAAATTTGATATGAATATTTTTCATTGTCAATCATAGTTACCTACGGAATAGACACAGTTTGTTCGAGATACCTGATATATAAAGAAAACCTGTTCCAAAGGGATGCTGTGATTGTCAATCAGGAGTCAGAAGTCAATGTATTTTAAAATACAGTCACACCCAATGCTAAGCAACCATATCATGTTTTATACAAGATAGGGAAAGGATGTGGAAAAAATGCACAAAACAGGAAATACATACAGAGATTTCTAGCACACACGGTACACTGTGGGCATGTCCACACTAGAGCATTTCCATTCACATTTAATATGTGTAGTCAACATGACAATGACATCGAACCCCAATCTAGAAGCTTCTCCTCTATAAATTTGGGGTTACTGGAGATAATCTGATAGAGTGGGGAAATGAGGCTCCACTTGGGGACACAGATTATTTGTTTAGATGTTCTTTTGGGGGTGGATCCATTGTCATTTTCTGCTATTCGCCTTTCCATGCCCATTACTTCCTCAATGCTTTCATTACTTTTCCAGCTGTGCTTATAACTATTTTCCGTGCACTCCCTAAGGAATTATTATTTTGTTATCCCTCATATCTGCACAAAACCAGAAAACTGCAAAAGCAAATTTAGAACTGATTATGTGCTTTTGCACACTTATCAAGCAGGGATTTTAAAAGAAAACACAACAAGGTGTGCTTGCAACTATCTGTGTGCATGCCTTATCTGCACTCAATTGGTGCAACAGAACCAACAAATTTGAAGGCATAGACAAATACAAAAGGGAATGCCTATTGGTACGAATGGAAATTTGCTCCCCATATACAAATTCAAGTATGTGTGGGGGTGGACTACTCCAGTCTAATTCGAATTTGGAAAAAGTAGATTAACAATTAAATAAAGCTCAAATGTGAACAAGCCCTTAGTCTAAAGATGCTAAATTACCTTTTGGTGTTCCAGTTCCTGGAAAGCAGAGGTCTCCTCTTTATGTCCACCTCATACACCTGAAGTTGCTAAAAAAAACCCCAGAACTTCTTCCAAACATTTCCCTCCCCCATTTCCACTGTTTTATGGGATCTCTCCACGGACCCTCCCCCCTGAAATATTACTAAACTAGTTTGCTCAGGTTCCATTTAGCCAGGAGAAAGCAAAGCCAGCTCTCCCCCCCCTTTCGTCATGCTGCATGGGAGGAGTAGCAAAGTTGTGACAAAGGAAGGATATGGGATTGGTTACAACTGGGGTCAAGTGTAACACGAGTAAGGCAAAGATGGCTTTAAAAATGCAGTCTACTTTATTTACCAACCCCAAGTGTCCCTCACATTGAGGAAGTCCTGAATTTGGCAAAGTTCTGCCTCCCTTTTATGTTCTGAGAGATTAAAGGGCATAAACAAGCAGTGGCAGGAGGCAACATGCTAATGTGGGGCTGAAAGAATGAAGACAGCCACACAACCCAGCTAGAGAAAGCATTTATTAGCTATTTATTAGTGGTGTTCTTGAGATATAATAATTTCCTTGATGCCAAAGAAACTATGGTCAGGGTGGAGATAAGAGGACACCCATGTGCAAGAGAGAAATCACAGATGAAGGGCAGGATCTCAGTCGCAACTGCTAATACTGCATAGACAATACTGAGCTATATGGACTAATGGTCTGACTCGATATAAGCAACTTCCCACATTCCAATGAGGCAAGATCTTTGCTTGCTGTTCTATTCACAGCAGTTCCCTTTGGCCAACCATAGGCTTGCCATACGTCTGGAAAATTCCAGACATGTATGGAAATCGGATGCCTAAAATGGCATCGGGGTGTGTGTGTTGAATTTTAAGAGATGCCAGAAATTTCTGGGATGTATTGCAACCCATTCCCCCCCGTCAGTTTTCTGTTCCCCCCATTTTTTCAGGGTTTTATTTTTGCTTTTAATTTTTCTGGAGGAGGCTGAGCCCTGGTGGCAGTGGAAGTAACAAGAGGTCACTTCCCTTGGCCATGGGGGGGGGGGGAGAGGAAGGAGGCGGGGGGGGAGAGGTGACGCAGTCGCAGAAAGCCTGGCCGTTTTCATTTTTTCTGGGGAGGGGTTCACGTTTGTTTGTTTGTTTGTTTGTTTGTTTGTTTGTTTTCTTGTCAGAGCTGGGTGGCCCCTGGGGGTGGCGGTTATTCATAAAACCCTGCTAAGTGTGCCTCGTCTGTCTGTAGTTCGGGGAAGAAAAAACACCTGCATTTTCTATCTTCTTCCTTGAAATCCACGGCTGACAGGGAGGGGCCAGAGATGCTTCTGCTGCTGCCAAAGGCAGCTGGTGCCTTTGAGGGTCCCCCTCCCACAACAGAATGAGCGCAGCCAGATGGAGCTCAAGAATTTCGATGGTTTTGTTTATTGGTTAAATTTATATCCTACCTTTTCACCAAATGGTGTTCAAGGCAATTAGGAGCAAGTGAATTAGATGCTCTACATCTGTTCATAATGTAAACGATCATGCAGATGAAATTCCTGCATTGCAGGGGGCTGGACTAGATGACCCTTGGGGTCCCTTCCAACTCTACAATTCTATGATTCAATGAAAGACATATTTGCCAAAGAATTACAATCTGCTGTGTTAAAAAACAAACCAGAAGATCCATTTACTTTAACTGTCTGAATTTTGGAAGGCGAGGCAGAGGAATGCTGCCTAGAATCCATAGCAGTTTAACATTCCTGATGAAAATAGAAAGTAGCTCAAGTTTTCAATCCAGGAAGATTTATACTTAAGATTTATACTCAGCGGTAAGTAAGACCAGAAAGCAAACTAGACATGTTTGTTCACTAAAGGGCCTGCTATAAATATAAGTGCAGCTGTTAAAAGGAATTATGGACACATTTTGTCCCAGTTGCTATTCTTTGAGAAAAATAAGATTTTGCCTATTTATCCTGTTTAAAACCATGGAATAGGATGTCTGACCCTTTTATGCAATTCAGATTAAGATCACAGTCTCTCTGTATTTTGCCAGAGTAGCCACTTAAACCAGATTCAGAAGATATGTGTCAAGGAATTCAGTATGTTCATCCTTCAACAGAAGTTTTGTCTCCTTATTCTTGCCTCTTATTCTTTAAAGATCCAAAGGTGCACATGTGAACCATTCAACTAAAGTTATGCTTTTACTTTTGAATTGCTCCATATTGTTTTACTGTATGTAAGCCACCTTGGAAACATTTGTGTTAAGAGGCACTGTAGACTTGTGAGTCACCGACCTTCTGGTTAACAGCCAGATGCACTGACCCATTACATCATAGGCAATCCCTGTTTCCCCAACATGCACACTCCCATGCTTGATCACAGTGGTCCTACTGCTAAGTCCCAATTTTGGAATATGAAACATGTCTATAGGAACTGACTTCTTTTCTACAGTAAAAACAGAATGAAAGCCAAGAGAGATAGATATTGATCTTGCAACTATCTATTTTCAGATTGTTTACAAGCTCGTGCAGTTTGTTTATGAGCTCCTGTACATTTTACCTTCTCTTTCCATTTCTAATATACAAGGGAAGAAGAATTAATTATACTTTAGCATCTTCCAATACAGCATCTTTTCCGGATAAAACCATGTTTTTTTCACCACCCCCCCTGCAACGACTGAAACATTGAAGAGGGAAGTTACAATCACCTTAATTCTGAATATGAGCCCAATCAACATCAGTTAGCCAGATATATTACGATACTGAACTCCACTGTGCTTACTTATACAAACACTTAAGACTTAAATAAACAAATCACAGCCTATTCTTCAGAATACCAGTAACACATTTGGTTCTCCTCCACAGTCAGGATGTTGCCAAGTGGAATGGAAAATGTCTACTTTTTCCTTCAGGCTTGTTTACTAAACATTTTAATTAATAATATACTTTACCTTCCATTCTTTTCATGTTGCTCTATTTTGACCCTTTGCCAATGAATTCAGAAATAAGAATTCAATCAAAAGAGACAAAGAGTGTTTGAGAGAGAAAAGAAGGTTTCTGGAGCCTGATACTGAGTTAGAAAAATATGGTTGGAGATGACAACAACTCAGCCTTTTGCTCAATATCTCTCTTTGTAGACTACGGAGTCCTGGATCAACAAAATCAGTACTAGCATTAACTTTCATTTAACTGTAAAAGTGTCAAAATGAGGGCTAAGGGCCAGTTCATATGTCCCCCTTTTTAAACATGGGGCAAGTCAATCCCTCTTGACTTTTTCAGCAGATTTTACAGGATAGAACCAGTCTGGAAACCTCCAAGTATTTCAGTAATATAACCCACATTTCAAAGGTGTTTCAAGCCAAAGTACTGTGAGTGGCACAATGGGTCAGTGCGTCTTGCTCTCAACCAGAAGGCTGGTGGTTGAAGCCCACCCGGGGATGGCTGTGGGCAGAATTCCTGCACTGCAGGAGGTTAGACTAGATGATCTTTGGCATCCCTTCCAACTCCACAATTCTATGATTATGTGAGTTGCACAGAGGCTGCAGCCTTTGTAAACACTGCAGAAGTTTGTGATGATGTCACCAAATCATTATGCACTATTAGTACAGTCGTACCTTGGTTCTCGAATGCCCCGGAACTCGTTCATTTCGGCTTCCAAAAGATCAAAAACCAGAAGTGAGTGTTCCAGTTTTCTAACGTTCTTTTGGAAGCCAAACGTCCTATGGGGCTTCCGTGGCTTCTGATTGGCTGAAGGAGCTTCCTGCAGCCAATCAGAAGCCAAACTTTGGAAGTCAAATGTTTTGGACGTTGAACAGACTTCCGGAACAGATTCCGTTCGACTTCCGAGGTATATGGGATTATGACTATGGAAGGACAAGGCGGTTGAGAAGAGAATCATAGGCACTAGTTTACTACTGCAAGGACATGATTAAATTTTGACACAGATTTTATTTGTGTATTTATCCAATCCAGTTAAACAAAATGAGGACCAAAACTTTTTTTTTGGGGGGGGGATAAAGATGTACAAATAAAGTTGTACAAAATAAACCTCAGGAAAATGTCTACTAATGTATCTAACGCTGAAACTGAATGGACTTAATTCTAAATCTCCTGCTCCTAACTAAACACAAACGATCCAGGTCTTAGTCCTGCCTCCTCTCTGTAATAACCACAGTATGCAAGGACCGTATTTTTCTGTGTATTAGACGAGGCTTTTTTGACTCAAAAATTGTGTCAAAAAACTGGAGTCGTCCAATACATGGATAGTGGCATGGGGGGAGAAGCAGCGCACCTGCCAGCCAGCTGGTTGGCGGGAGCGCAACTTCCCCCGATGCCGCAGTGAGTGGGAAATGATCTAGGGAGTATTTCCTGCCCACAGCTGCGTGGGGGGGGGGGAGCTGTGCGCCTCCAGCCAGGTGGCTGGTGGGAGCGCAACTTCCCCCGATGCCACTATGAGCAGGAAACAGCTGCCTGAAGCTGCGTGGGGGGAGAAGCTCAACAACTTTCGACCATCTCCCCTCATTTTCTTAAAATTTAGTCCTCAAAAATGGGGGGGTCTTATAAATGGGGGCGTCCTATAGACGGAAAAAATATAGTAAGTGTTGATTCACACAAGTCAATGTCATCTCTCGTTAGATGTGTGGTACTAGTTATTTGAGATAGGATGATGGTTGTTACAGAGCGCATGGTGTTTTACTGTGGTTTTATAAATTGCTGGAAGCCTGCCAGAGTGGCTGGGGCAACCCAGTCAGGTGGGCAGCATATAAATAATAAATTATTATCAAATTATTATTCAGATGAAATCCTGAGCTGCAAGGAGACCCAGTATGGATGTTGAAGCTGCCCACGACAGCAGCAAGGTTTGGGGGTCCCCAATCCTTCCTCCCATTTTTCATATATGCAACTAAGTATACATCCAAATAAATTGTCCCAAATAAATATGATTGCCTAGCAACAATAAATCAGAATAAACATTAACATTTTTTTTAAGAAGTGCATCATAATTTTAATATTTTTATTGGAAAACTTATTACAAGGCACAGTAAACATATTAAAACAACAGAAGCACTTAATATGCTTTGAACAAATGAAAAAGGAAGCCACATTCTTGGACGCATAATTGGGCAACATAAATTATATGTCTGCTGTTGGACAGAGACTGGAAACAAAACAAGCGTTTTTTATCATTAGATGACAAACCAAATTCTTAGGGCAGGGGTAGGGAGTCTGCAGACCTCCAGAAGGTGGTGAACCCCAACTCCCATCAGTCCATGCCAGAATGGCCAACAGTCAGGGATGATGGGAACTAGGATCCAACAACACCGGCAGGGTCACCGGTTCCCCATCACTCTCTTATGGCATAGCTGCATTGCTGGCTGCAAGAGCAAAACTATTGTCTTTGCTGGATCAGACCAAAGGTCTGTATCATTCAGTGTGCATGGCGCATGCAAGATATGACTTCTCACGCCACCGTTCCGTGTCCCTAAATAGTCACTCCCTTTGGTGGACCCCCCAGAGCAATCTCTAATAAAAGTGCAATGCAGTAAGCACCTGTAGTTGAGAGAGAAAATTCAGAGAGCCCTTTGAGCATGCCTAAAGGGCTCTTTGGATCCCGGTCTCTGTCCAACAGCAGAGAGCCCGATGCCTGCAGGAAACCTGTAACCTGTATTACTGAAGAATACAGTGGGAGCCACACCCACTTATTGGCCCCTAGCTTATCTGGCCCTTGAGGGGGTTGTCACCAATACCCTGTTTCATTCACCTTCCCCTTTCCACCACTTCTTACAGAAGATTTATGAAGTACAGCCAGAGAACTCTACTGTCCTAGGCATGCCACTGTTCTTTCGGTATTACCCCCCTAATAGGACTGCCAAGCTGAGATAGCCAGCCAGCGTGTCTTGAAACAATACGTCCAAAGAAGGAACGCATGGAGTATTTTCTCTCAGTACAAGAAAACCTTTAGTCTACACACCATACACAACTTTTGTGACCATGCAATGTTCAAAAAACTCAACAGTGAAATAGCATTAATCTGAAACAGCGGAGATCTCATAATTTGAACATGGTACCTGGTTCTCACTGGCAGATTTGTCGCAGCACAAGACTGCTTTTAGTGTGTTTTATAAAGTTGAAATTTGAGGAATTTATATAAAATGGCAAGTAAAATTGTTTAGTAAAAAAAATCATTAAGAAATAAATATAAATTTTGGCATAGTACTGTATTACAATTCCCTATACAAAATTTCCATGTAAAATCGAGCTTCAGGGCTACTTTAGTGTCAAATAATGTGGCAGCACATTGTTCCAAAATTGTGAATTTTGTAGTCCATTCACAACATGTTTTGATGTCACCCTTTGTTTTGAGCTTTTTATTTTATCATATGTCTCCTGTTTCCTCTTATTATTTTCTTGATGTTTATGACCTTTGGTTTTCTGGACTGCTT